>NC_092325.1:0-618392 GCF_036785885.1 Coffea arabica | reverse complement strand
AGATTAGCTGGAGAAATATGCGATGGACCAAATTAAAGAAAGAGAAAGATCATTATGAGCAGGTGCGAAAGAAGAATACGTTGAGGAGCTGCGGGCAGCTCAACAATTCCAATGGTGCTAGCAAGAGGAGAAAAAAAAGGAACAAATTTCAAGTTTTTCTATCTTTTGATGAAGAAGATTAATATCTCTCTCTCTCTCTCTCTTATTTTTTATACACGGATGGTTTTGAAAACAGTAGTATCAGAGTAAATATGAGAAGGAGACAGAGGAAGAGAGAAGTGGCTGACATGACTCATAATTGGTTGGAACTCAATTGGCTGTGAAATTGAGAGAGGAGGCTTAGCTTTAAATAGAATGCAAATGACAATAGAAAGAAAACCAAACAAAGGGTGGATGAATTTCCTTTAATTAGAAGTTGATACACATTTCTCAGATCCATACTTGTAGTCAAATGAGATTTATCCGCCACATTTATATTGAATTTGATTGATTTGGTCTTTGTGTGATTGATTTCTTCTTTTTCTGCTTCCTTCTTTCTTGTTTCCTCTCTCTTTTACTAGTCATCATGTCGGTGATGATGAGTGTCCTCCTCCACCGCTGTCCATAAACGGCTCCTTCATGCACGGAACGGAACCTCTTCATTTTCTGCGGCCTGTCCAAACTTGTACATTTGTCACATTTCTTGCTACTTGCGTGGCCGCACCTACACAAGTTCAATGGTAACCGGAACTCCTTTGTTGCTGTTGTTGACGTCGTTGTTTGCATGCATTTTCTCGTGTACAAAGTCGGCCGGTGGAGGGCTGATTAAAAAAGTGTTTTACTTGTTAAATCCGCTCAATGGTTTCATATGTAAGGGTGACAACAGCCCGAACTCGGCTGGGTCGGCCGATAAAACTCCGATGAACCTAAATTTTAATTAGATCATTGGGTGGAGTTTGGACTTGCATAAATGAGTATAATTATATGGATTATGACATAAAGTGTTAACAATTTATATATAAATTTATAATAATAAAACATCTATTACATATAATTACGTATTTAAGCATGAGTTTGAACCGAACCCGATTTAAGCCCGACACTCGTATAACAGTAGTATATAATAGTGTGAGTTGAGTTTGAACCTTTTAATTTGAATCCAAAGCCCAAAAATTGTGAAATTAAAAAATTGGTGTAATTTGTAAGTCGAGTTTAGACTCGTCGTCGAAGCCCACCCAAAATTTCCAACTGACACCCTTATTAATTAATATGTCTGAGCATTCACAAGAACCAATATTTTTTTTAAAAAAAAATATTTATTCCTGTTGATGCCTAACAACATTAGTACTTATACTTGAAGAAAATCAAACGCAGCACCATCCCTTCTGTAAGTAAGATCCCTATAACATTCACTAATTTTGTTCTTTTAAAGTTCATTCCCCCCCCCCCCTCCCCCTAGGCTAGGCTTCGCTTTTCTTTTGAGAACATTTCTAGACTCATGGCATGGATAATTAAATCTAATACATAAGCAAGGGGGCTGTTGGCACTTGGCATTGGCCACAACCTAAGATCATCACAAAGTAGACAGTCAAAACGATTGATCCTCCATAGTTCTGATTGATGATGGGATGTGACTCTGATGCATTAATCACCGCTAACTAATACTACAAGAAGCAAATCCGAAAGGATGCCCAGAATAGGATTTGTCCAGTGTAAATGACGAAGCCAAATCCGAAATAATAACGAAAGTTAAACCGGAAAGTTTCTCGTGGAAGACAGGCGGCCATTTGTTCAATTATTGTTTGTGCGTGAGAAATGCTACTACCAACGAAGAGTTTGCTGCTGCAATGATGTAGGAGCAAGCAGCTCACAAATTCATCATATACATACTTGGGAGGGGAGGGGGGGGAACTTAAAACGGCCTACAAATTGCTCATCGCCTGAAACAAGGAGCGAAAGGAAGAAGACGCAACAAAAGGGCAAAGCCATTCGTCAAATTGGAAGCAACACACGTACAAAGACTCTAAACTGAACGGGTGGTCCAGTTCAACACTGCGATCTTCAACTCTTTTCATTCCTCAAAAGAGCTTAAAACTTCGTGGATTCAAGCTGCACTATCTTGTTGGAACCAAACTAGCTCTTCTTGATCCTAGCTCTAACATCTTGAACGAACATTTATCCAGCAGCTAACTTAACCTAGAGTACAAATAACCTGATTCTTGTTCTGGCCCGGCAAAGTAAGGACAGTAAACCATTCAAATAGGGGTGGTCGGGTCTAATTTTATGTAACGAAGTTGGCACACAAAAAAGAGACGGCAACCAGCAATTTTAGATATCATCCTGGAACTGAACTTTTACAGCCACTCCCTACTCCAGTCCGCACATCCTACAGCAAAGGTTCGTGGAAATATATACCACTGGACCATCCCTAGGCTACACACGACACGAGCCAATATGCTGGCTTCTTCACCATAAGTTTGGCTCCATTGCGAAGGAGAATAAGTTGGTCTTTAAACACCTCCTAGAACCACAATTTTAAGGGCCAACTTGAACAGTTCTCAACCTCAAAACCCACAAATTTGGATTCTGTTAAACGTCTATATTCCACTTATGTTGATATATTTACAAAACAAAAGAGCTTACAAGAATCCAAGGGAATACAGTAACAGAAAGGATGAGAGATGAGGAGGCAAACAAAAGGCAGCAAATACTGCGCCTTTGGCCACAAGAAAAATAGGGAAAAATAATGAATGTGTTAAACCAAAACCAAAGAGAGAGAGTCATTAAAGGATGGAAGGAGAAAAAGAAAAGGTGGGGAAGAAAACAAAACTTTTTAATGCCTTTTATCGTACGGTCACCTCAAACAAGCAACGGCATTTGGAATTGTTAAATAGCCATCGGAATCACATGGCCAGACCCATCCCAGAAAAACAACACTACACTGACACCACCCATTATATAAGATCTCTTGATTTTTCCCATGAATTCCAAAGCCCTTCAATTGCCAATTAACTCGCAAATGGGGCAACCCTTTTGTATTGGGACGATACCAGGCTCGCAATAGACAAACAGAGCTGATCAAACAAGAATGTTCCCCCAACTGACCTAAATGATGCATTTGACCTTGATTCAGGAGTGGTTGAACCAGGGGCCAACTGCACCATTCACGTGTCCGTTGCTGTGGATTCCAACACCATTTGGAACGAGGGAAGGTGGCAGTCCAACGGCCATTGGAGGTGGAGTAGCAGGATATAATCCATTATTGTGCGGAAGGGAATGGGGGCTTACAAGAGGACTACCAGCAGGACTTCCTTTGCGCTGCTGAATTGTATGAATCTGTCTCAGTCCATCTTCATGGATGCGTGACAATGTCTCCAACTCTTTCATGGATAAAGCTTCTAAGCCAACACCATATAGAGGTGCATGACGCGACATTTCTTCCTGAAGCGAAGCCTCAAGATGATGAATGTATTGCTGCAAAAACAATGAAGTCCGTTAAGCATTATCTTAAAATCAACTGATAACATATTATCGCCTGCATGTCGACAAAATATAAGATAGCAAGGATAACATTCAATTCCGATATGAATTTCCCCGATTCCGAATTCATTAAAACAGTCAATAGCAAAGAACAAATTCAATTCTGGCATGATCTCTCCTAAAATCCAAATATATACAAATAAACACAGTGAAGATCAAATGAAGCTGCAATTTACAAAATGTGAGAGGATCATGGTAATACATCAAAAACAAGACCAAAACAACCACCAGAATATTTATCCTGATTCCTTTGGCAAAAAAACACACAGACAAACAAAATTGACTTCCAAAAACTTCACTTTACACAATCTGAATGAGGGGGCTGGTTATTAGCCAAATAAATCCCAACATTTGTATGCACAATGTCATTCATGGTTATCCAAATTGTCATTTCAAGCAGTTTAAATCAGATTGCTCAATTAGAACAGGGTGCAATCATGACTTCTAAATGATTTTGTTTGACAAGAAGTTGACTTCATCATTCATTCAAAGGGAAAAAAGAAGAGAAAAATTCCTCATGAATCCAAAAATAAGTCAACAGAATCAACAAGAACTTCCCTTTTATTGTTATTTAGTTATCAATTTAGTTATCATTTGCCTCCTGGAATATATATGTAAGAATGGCCCTAAGTGAGAAAGAAGCCATCAGCCAAATACATTTTAGGAAAGAACTCTAGGAAGAGCAATGCCAAAAGCAAATACCTCACAGGCCTGCAATTTGGATTCCATCCCATCAATATAAGTTTCACATCGAGCAACTTGCTCTTCTTTCTCACGCTTCTCCCCTTCGGTTTGCCCAACAGTTTGTGTCAGCCGGCGAATCTCATCTTCAAGGGATTGCCTTATTTCTTCACGAGTAACATTCTCTGTGGCATATCTCTTCAGTTCTTCATCAAACCTTTTCCGAGCAGCTTCGGCATTCTTTAACCTCTCGGCCAATGCATTTTTCTCCTTCATAACTCTCTGGAGTACCCA
Organism: Coffea arabica; assembly: GCF_036785885.1. NCBI lineage: Eukaryota > Viridiplantae > Streptophyta > Magnoliopsida > Gentianales > Rubiaceae > Coffea > Coffea arabica. The sequence continues at coordinate 613,898 of NC_092325.1, read as the reverse complement.
CAAGGTTACATCAGAAAAGCATCAATTTAACACTAAATGCCAACTAGAAATTTTGAAGTTACAAACACCAAAGAAAAACATTCTACTGTTGCCACATGTATACGTAGGTAGCGAGATTTCAGTCACTCTGCTCTCCATTTCTCATGATTGGTTGCACAAAGTATTAGGCAAACAAGTTGCATGCACCATATGTCAAGATACATAAAATTCTTTAATGTCAACAAGTATCTCTGTTTCCAACAGACAAAAGATTCTGCAAAACTAATGCAGTGAACATGCACATACTCTCTGGGCCACAAGACAACGAATCTGCAAATATTGTCAGGGGCCTTGTGCTTCATATTTAGGACTGGAAGCAGAACAAAAACATATACCAGAAAAATTCCTTTTAAACCATGAGCCAAAATCATATAAAAGATCCTCTTTCTAGGTTCAAGCGCAAATGAGTATCATTCCGACAGTTATCGATTTTAGTGTCCTCACTGAACAAACTCTAACATACCTCCCCAGTTTCTTAACTCTTTTTCCCCCCTTTTCTTTACTGTCATTCCTTAATTTCTTCCACACCCATAAGCTAAACCGCTAATGCCAATATAACACCAAGTCAATTAGATAACAGTTACAGAGACAGAAAAACACTAAGTTTTCAGTATGGTCCCCAAGTGAGTGAATGTGTATGCACAATATCCTTTTTGACAAATTTCAACAAATTTGTCACAAACTCCATCAGCTCTTGAGTTAAGAAAGCACAGGTACAGAAGATGATATATACACAAACCTTCAACTCATCACGTTTTCGTGATCTCAATTGGGAAAGCTGTGACTCTGCATCATGCAGACGATCCTGAAGAACTTTTTTTTCTGCACTGAGTTTCGCTATTTCATCATCCCGCTCTGAGCGAAGCCACTCCAGTTGACTCTCAACTTCTTGAATCTGTTCAGACAGCTCCTTTCTTTCCCGGGCAAAACGATCAACTTCAGTCTTCAGCTCAGACTGTCATTTCATAAGAAATTAATAACTTAAAGATATCAATCAGATACAGTAGTAATTACAAGACCAGCAATTAAAACTAGAAAAATACCTTAAGTCGGTTATTGGCAGCCTCTGATTCGCTTAACTTCTGAGACATATGAGCTTTTTCCTTGGCCACACTAGCAAGTTCTGCTTTCTTTTCTTCACGAAGTCGAAGAATTTCATCTTCAGTGGCACAGAGCTGATGCCAAAGAGCCGCCCTATCAACATTTGCAAGTTCAGCAACTTCTCGCATCATGCTCAGAACCGGTCTAACAATTTCTTGCTCCTCACAAACCAAGATCACCAAAATCTCCAAATCCAAGTCTATTTCACGACTACCTTCTGTGCTACTGGTAGCACGATCTACAAGTCTCTTGAGCATCCTCAACCTGTAAGGCTCATCAGTGTACCATTTAAATAATATGGTATAAAGCATCTTTACAAATCCTTTTATGCAGGGATCCTTAGAGAGTGCCAGTGTCTCAGCAAGACCAATAACAGAAGTGAAATCATCCTGTTGAGCCCTCAACTGCTCAATAGTTTCTCCTTCTACAGTTATATCGGAGTGCCCAAAATTTTCAGCTACATATTGAGAGGCCGAATTTAACCGTCTAGAAAGGCGTCTTTCCAAGACCATGGCCATAGACTGAGCTACAATGGCTCCTCTAGCTACAGCTCTCTCAAAAGTCTGGGAAGCTTCAACAGCAAGGCAAGGGATTGATAACATTTCAATAAGAATATATATGTCTGAAAAATAATAATTAGCACGAATAGCTTGTTGATTTACTGCATGCATTCTCTCAGATGTCGCACTTTCACCAAACAAGAACATCCCAGAAGGCATTGCAGAGATATCATCAAGATCATCACTACAATCAATATCTCGCATAATAGCTTCAGCAATATCTGCACAACTATTTACAGTTCGGCTTAAATAATCAAGGACACAAGGGGAAACTTCAGTCCCCAAATTTTTTAGCCTAACACGCACTGCTCTCACCTGCAGAGAACACAAATACGATTATTTTGAATACAGAAACAATGGGGTGGGAGAATAAAACTAAGACTATGAATACAAATTTGATTTGATTGCGTACTGCTTGAGGAAGATGTTGGCAATGCAATGCAGCTTTGAAAATAAAATCCACAGTTGCTGCAAGAGGTTCATCATTTGAATCTGCCAAAAGCCCAAATGACTGAAAAAGAACACGTTCCCACACTTCGCTGCTACATTCCAACTGACTAAGTGCACTGAAAACCTGATCAATGAAGATTTGATAAATATTTGTTGATAGAAAAAGCGAAACCAGACAATCTAAAACCACATCCACATAATACTACGTGGGAAGAACAAGAATTATCATACAGGCAAGCGCAGACTAGTTTCTGCATCTGGCTTTCGTAATCGATCTAAAAGAGCACAAGCAGCAAGCGGATGTTCTGAATGTTCAACTAATTTTGGTACCAAAGCAACTAGATCTGGTTGTAGATGCTTTGGTGCTTTATCCAATACAAGAGCTATCTTCTGTGCAGAATGTGGTCTTCTTCTTGGCTCGGGACAACCTTGAGGAACAGCTCCATCAAGTGCTCTCAGAGAGTTCACAATCAACCCAAGAAGCTCCTCAGACTGCTCAGGCCACTTTGTCTGAAATTACAATTTCTTTGATCAGTCTATGCCAGAGAAGGTTAACTATGATGATGTAATCAATCTTTTGATAATTTGGCAATCATACCTTGGAACGCATGGTAGGATTTTCAGAGAAACCACCAGCAGAAGTTTCGGGTGGACAAATAGGTTGTCCAGGAACTGGTTTCCCAAGCACAAAATTTCCATCTACATCTGAGCTTTGCACAGCAGAGGCATTCATGCTCTCATCCAGTGCTGAATCGAATCTGTCATGTAGAGGAAGTTGTGCAGACTCCACTGCTCCATTGCCTCTATCCGATTCAAGTGGAGTAGTTGAACCACTACCATCTAGGGAAGGTTTGGAACTTATTTCAGAGGAATCATCAGCTGTACTTTCTTCCGAAGGTTGGCAACATTCGACCATTATATCCAGAAGTAGATCAATAATTGCTTGTTGCAAAACTTTAACTCCCATCAACAAGTTCATTAGACTGGGGGAAGACTCGTCATTCTTATTTAACTTCTTTCCGTCATTACAGCCAGATATCTTTGTAGGCAGAAGCAAGCGCTTTACTTTAGCGGGATCATCAAGATAAACACGAAGTCCTGTCAGAAACCCAGCAATTGCACCAGCATCGATGAGAAGTTTCTCTCTTAATGTGACCTGTGGCTGCGAAGGATTGTCTCCGTAAGTCAGGTGAAATCCTGCCCTTGAAAGGAGATTTCTGAAAATATCTTCGTCATCTCCACTTATCCCTTCACTATCCTCAGAATCAATCAGTTCATCAGGATCGGTTGTCAGAGCATCCTGGTCATCCTCGGAAGCTAAAACCTGATAAAAGGAACACAAAAACTCAAGCAGGTATCCATAAAAACTTAACCAGATGAATCTGTATTCTAGGCACACAATCACTGAATGTGCAGAATCATCAAACATTGCAAAATGACTCCAAGATCAATGGTTCCCACAGAAAACCCGCAAACTCAGGCAAAACCACTTACTTAACTGTTCCATCCAGCCCCAATCATCTCAAATCTCACCGGATTGGTCTTATTGAAAAGTAGTCAAACTAAAGGCCTCCATGTTTCTTAGCCGAAACATTGACAAGCACTAATGAAAGCAAGAGCTAATAGTTCTTGTAAGCCAATATATATTTTTAAAAATAGTGATCAAGCAATCAAACTGAAAATTCGTTAGGTCAACACCAAACACTTAAACATGATTATATTTCTTCCCCTTGCTTACAAAACAGGGGAGCCATGAAGTTACAGTAAGATTGCTCTAGGACTTGGCTTCCAAATTCAAGAAACAATAATTTAATCTCCAAACAAGGAGAAAGTCGTGTATTGACAAATTTCAGATTCATGAATTTTGTCTAGCAGCTAATAACTAAATAAATTCATCGTTTGAGTCTCTATGATGATTGATCTTCAGCAGCTTCCTTATAATTTCAACCTGTGAATTCTGTATCAAGATTCTTGTTTGGACAGCTAACAGTTTCCACTAAAGCAACTGTTATAGATCATGAGAGAACCACTTACAACATCCTCATCTATAGAAGTAAAAGTTCTATTATGCATCTATAAGTTAGCAAATGACCCAAAGGCACCATCAATTTCTGTCATAGGTGATTACTAACATGCTCAACATGAAGATACTTCACCAAAACCACAAGACATAAACATGCCGAGAGAAGTATTTATAAATATTATTTCCTCACTTTGTTCAGGATACTTTCATTTTTAGCAGATATATCTAACTTGGAGGACAGGAAACAACTTCATACTTGTCATATTTCCTTTTTTTGTCTTGGGGAGAGAATTTAATTTCCTAAAATAGAAGATAAGAATGACTAACCTCTAGGTCTGAAAACTCAAACCAAGGGCAGCAGTCCAAAATTTCACATACAAAGACAACTGTTTCACGCACAAGAAATCCTGCATCTGCTTCCAACATATCTGACACTTTCATAAATTGAAGAACAGAGTTATTCCATGTCTTTGTGCATATAGAGGACTCCTTCCACACAGTTTTTGAAGGGTTTTTTTGGTTTACAATTGCCATTCTGTATCTGACCCAAAAATTCTTTTCAGGGTCAGTGCCAATAGATTGATCACTCTCTAAGTATATACATATGGTGTCAAATGACTCGTATACACCTGCAAACCAAAGGTAAAAGTTTAACATGGAGAACACTTTAATCAGTCAACTTCAGGAATGCCAACAACTATGAATCACAAATCTCAACTGGAAACGAACATCACAAGGAAGTAGAACCCACCAATCCGAAGTTCACATCCACCAGCTTGAAAGAATTTGCTAAATATCTTCCGAGTTTCCATAATTTCTTTGAAGGACATGAAGTTTTCCACCTTCCATGTAAATGAACTTCTTCTTCCAACTTTTTCTGACAAGGGAAGAGTATTTCCTGACTCACAGTCCTGATCGGTTAAATCCTGAATTACTGATGTCTCTTTCAAAATAAGGACTTCAGCAGAGAAGCTAACAACGTCCTTCTCAAGAAACCCAGAATCTTGATCAAAGAGACTCGTCAGTGTCACAAATTCACGCCAACCCCAGTCCTTTGCAGCCTTGGAGTACCGATTTTGAGATTCCTTTGTGACAGATTTTTCATCCGACTTTTGGTTGAGAACTGATAATCTATGGCTCACAAAGCAACTCCAGTCATTGTTAGTATTTCGGGAATCTGTAACTTCAAGAAATACTGAGAGGTGGCACGGTGGCTGAGACTGCCCTGATGCCACGAAACAGAATAGCAGTATTACACCATTCAGCAAAAGAAGGACAAGACAATATGTCAAAAAGTACAGAGTGAGTTTGTGTATGATGAAAGGTTAATTGTCCTTCAATCAATCACAACTAGGCCAGGCATCAAATAATGTTCAAAGAGAACCCGACTTCTAAATGGAAGAACAAAATTAACAAACTGCAGGATGGAACCTATTAGATATCTCTTCTGTGGGAACACAAGAAGAGGGGGCAGGGATGTGATATGTACAAAATTTTTTTGAGATAAAAATTCAACAGCACCATTCAAATGAAAAGATCAGGGGCCGTTTGGTAACGTTCATGTTTTCCCGTTTATGTTCTTTAAGACAACTAGAACGAAACACTTGTTCTATTTATTATTATGAACAAATAGAAATATGTTTGGTGCAAGATATAGTTTTACAAATAATTAAAGATAAACATGTTTGGTTGCCCTTTAATTGTTCTTAGTTTTTCAATCCTTTTCTTTGCTCCCTTCTCCCTTCTTTCAAGAAATTCTTAATCAATGGAAAACATATCTCCAAATCAACCACAATAAACAAAATGCATACCAAAAAAAACACTAATATTAATCATCAAAACCATCTTTATACCCTTGAATCACCAAATTATTAACAATTTGTCCACAATAAGCTCCAAATTAGCACAATTCACCAAATAATTAACCAAAACCAATCCCAAAATGATCAAGAAGTAGTTTACAGATGTCACCAAAATTAGCCAAAAATATAAAAATAATCCCGGAATAAAAAAAATTCACCAAGCAATTGGCCAAAATCAATTCCCAAATTAACCCAATCACCAAATTTCACCAAGTCCAAACCCATAAAATTAGTCCTCAAACTATTGAATCCTCCCAAATTGCATGGCAGCACCAAGGGCTCCAGCTTTCTATCCGCATAAACTGATGATAAGGAGATTTGGGAGCTATGAGTATGGGGAAACCAAAACTTCACTTTTGATTCAAAAACACTGTAACATTCCCTTAAATTGATATACTAAAATCTGCCACAAAGGATGTGAAGGGATTGACTCTTCAATATCTTTATCCACTTTAAAATTGAGACCTGAAAATCTGAGCCTCGTACAAACAAACTGTGAGTAACACCATAGAAAATGTCTTTTCCTTTTTAAATTTATGTACTGATTCCATTTGATGAAAACACGAAGAAAAGGATTAAAATACTATTCATTAGAATACTATTCACGCGTGTTTTATCATGTTTGTAGAACAAGCCAATAAACCAATTTTGGTGTTTTAGAAACAGGCACATTGTTTCAAAACATTTATCCGTTTACAAAATCAAAAACACCTCTAGCAAATGCTGTTCTTTGTTTGTGTTTGTAAAATTCTCCAAACATAAACAAAAAAGCAGCAAACATAAACATTACCAAATGGCCCCTTAGTTATGGCACTTAGACTTTGGATCCGCGTTCGAGTGTTAATTCAAATGGGACCTGGTACCATTTAAAGCATGACAATAATTCATAAAATATAGCAAAATGCTTACCTCGAGGATAAACAATAAGGCGACAATCCCGGTTGCCAATTTGAAATCTCCTGCTCTTGATGCAAAGCCCAGTGATCTTCCTCTTCTTGAGAAGGTCTTTCAACCTCGTGAAATTCTCAATCTTCCAAGAGAACTTCCCATAATGGCCATCGTTTTTCTTGCTAACAATATTCCCATTTTTGCCAGCATCCTTCCCTGGATTCTTAGAGAAATTATTCTGTTCTTTAATGACATGGAACGATGTGCTGAAAACTGCCATGTCATCCACCAAATACCCTGACTCGGTCCCTATGAAATCTGACATCTTCATATAATCATTCCATCCCAAACTGGTGTTATCCCCACTCTTATTATCGGCTGCAAACCTCCCATATGAGTCCCTATGCATGTGATTAAACCCCGGCTTCTGATTCAACACGGACATCCTAAACAAACACCAGCAACTCCTATCAGAAACCCCTAAACTCTTCTCAGTATCCTTACTCTCCAAGCACATTGACAAATAGTCCACCCCATTCACAGAGCTCTGGTACACACTAATCCTCAAATTACACTCTCCAGCCGGAAAAACCGGGCTCATTATCTTCTGAGTCTTAATCATTTCCTTAAACAAGCTAAAGTTATGAACCTTCCAAGTGAACTTCCCACTCAAGACATCCCCATTGACAACACCAGCAGCCAAATTAGAGGAAGGGTTGGACTGCATATCGTTATTATCCCGCGAGAACGAAATAGATTCGTGTAAGATCAATATATCAGCGGTAACTAAGAGGCAATCATTATTAAACAAAAAGCCGAGCTTAGGTTCGAAGATTGAGTTAGAGGGAGAGAAATCACACCAGCCATGGGATTTCTTCTTGGACGAGAAGCGGTGCCAGCTGTCGCGGTGGATGGACTTAGTGGGGTCGGAAGGGTGGTCGACGGAGAGGCGGTAGCTGGCGAAACAATCCCATTTGGACGACGTGGTGTTGCGCGGGTCCAAGATTTGAAGATAGATGCTGATGTATCCAGGGAGGGCCTGGGAGTCACCTTTAGGGTAGATTAGCAAGCGGCAATCGTAGCCGCCGACCTCGAAGTACTTGCTCCAGAGCGCCCGAGCCTTGACTCTGGGGAAATTAGCGATGGCCCATTTGCAAACGGCGGCGTATTCGCCTCGGCGCTCGACCACCACAGTCTCCGCCGCCGCGGTGGCGCACGTTGCGTCACGGGACGAGGCGGGATCCTCCGCAGCCAACATGGGCTTGTCAAAAGATAAGGAAGATTGGGCCGGAGTCGTCATCGGCGTCGCCGTCGCCGTTGCCGTCGCCGTCGCAGCCGATGAATGGGATGATGAGGCAGACGAAGAGGTGGCGGTTGGGGCCATCTGGGCTTGGTCGGAGGAAGAGGACGACGAGGGGACGGCTGCATCAGTGGAGAGGTGGTGGTGGTGGTGGTGGTGGTGGTGGTGCTTCATTGCTGGTGTTTGTTATGTGCAGGTCTTACGTTTGTGTGATTTTGAGGGATTAGTTCTTTCTAGGTTTTGTTTTGCGTTGATATTTCTTTAACTTTTTGTCTTATTTTTGTTTTGAAATAAATACGGACCAAATAGGAAATAAATGTGTGCTGGATTTTGTATTGGGGGGGGGGGGGGGGGGGGGGGGGTGGGGGGGAGGGGAAGACAGATGTAAGCCTATATAGGAGGGAAGGAAGAGGGAGGACTCTTCAGGACTCAGGATGAAGAAAGCGTTTGGGACTATACTACACTGTACTATAGGGAAGTGTAGCTTTTGTTTTCAATTTTTTCATTGATTTAAAAAAAAAAAAAAATCAACTGCTACCATATTAAATCTGTCAAGTAGTTTTTTCTTCTTCTTTTTTTTTTTTTTTTTTGATGTTTGGCTCAAGGATTGATTAATTTGGACCGTCAACAACTTTTTTTTTTTTTTTTGTACTTTTTTTGGTTTATGTCATAGCATGATGCTGTGGTGTGTGAAAGGGGAAGAAGTAACAAACACCAATCACACACACAACAATCCATCATCATGCTTTGGCACACACTTTCCATTTATAAACAGGACATCACAAGTTTTGGATTTATACTATTTAAACATTGGGCTCGGCTGCACTTGTTAAGATAGGTGCAAGTGTTAATTTTGTATGAAAGTAAAATTAATTTGATAAAGTATTTAAATATAGAAAGACAGTGAATGTGAGTGTATATATTCACGTGATAAATTAGGTGTGATTTGAGCGTGTTAACGAGTGCGCTCAAAGCACTTGTTAGAACATCGTAACGTTTGATTCTTTTACATTTTCACTTGATTTTTTTCCCTAGAGATTCCATAATACAGTATTTGTATCGTGAGTTGATATATATAATCACTTGTAGACCAATATCATAGGATTCTTTTCTTTTATATTAGCGTACAATCTAATAAGCTATATTTATTCAAAAAATAAAAGAAAAACTCATTCAAAACGTCCATCACATTTTGCAGAATGACTTTTTCATCTCTTACTTTTAAGAGTGTAATTTTACGTCCCTTACAAATTCACATTAATCAAATTTGGTCCCTATCTATGTTTTCGACTAGTTTTTTGTCAGAATCCACCATGTGCCTTGCACGTGATCATTTTTTAAAGGTAAAATTGTCAAATCAAATTTTGCATAATTCGATTTTTTCGTCTCTTACATTTTATAAAATGAAATTTTTCGTCCTTGACATTTCAAAAAATGAATTTTTTCATCCCTCACATTTCACAAAATTAATTTTTTCATCTTTCATTAATCATGTATATAATAGTTTCTTTTTTTTTTTTAAACCCATGATGTATGTATCTATTTGATTTCATTTGAACAGTATGAATATCATGTAATATATATATATTTGTAAGGTTATTAGTAATTACTAAGGTTATTACTAAGGTTACATGATTACATATTACTAAGGTTATCAGAAGTAATTACATGGAGTTATATTGCAATTACTAAGGTTATCAGTAATTACAAATTCCTCTTTAACTACACGCGCCAAATAATCGCGTGATGCGCGGGCATTCATTCTCTAGTATATATATATATATATATATATATATATATATATATATATATATGAGTTTTAAAAAATAAAAAAAGACTGTCGTACACATAATTAATGAGGGATAAAAATTTTCATTTTACAGAATATGAGGAATGAAAAAATTTATTTTGTAAAATGTGAGGGACGAAAAATTCATTGTGTAAAATGTGCGGGACTATGGATCAAATTATGTGAAATATGTTTGACAATTTTACCCTTAAAAATAATCATGTGCAAGGCACGTAATAGATTCCGACAAAAAACTAATCGAAAACCTAGATAGAGATTAAATTTGATCAATGTGAATTTGTAAGGGATATAAAATTATACTTTTAAAAGTGAAGAATGGAAAAAGTTATTTTACAAAATGTGATGAGTATTTTGAATGATTTTCCAAAAAAAAAAAAAAGAGTCTAATAAGCTACATATATGTAAAATAATTCCTTCTTTATCATAAGAGATTGAGATAAGCTCCCACACAGCTAATAAAAAAAAGGATAAGTCCCTTTAAAAATTGAGACAATATCATCACCTCTAACTTGCGTACATTCTACCTAAGAGAAATTTGCAATTTGCACCAAGTCTACACAAAAAAGTCCAAAAAAAAAAAGGTCTACCCAAAACAATCTATCTGCAACTCTTCTTTTTTTTTTGGCTTTCAAAGAGTCAATAACAGACGCACACAGTTAAATTAAACACTCGAAGAACATTAAAGAACGGTCCTAACGAGCAATCTAAGGTGAGACCCACGAAGTAACCGGATTCAGCCAATTGATAATTGAAATGACCACCCATGGACTTTAAACTCAGAGACTAATGCTCTACGATCTTTCGATGTGGGACGGGATGCCCCTACCCTCAACCTCGCCACAGAAGTGATTTTTTTCTCTCAAAGAGTCAATAACACGCACACACAGTTAGATTAAACACTCGGAGAACATCAAAGAACGCCCCAAACGAGCAATCTAGGGTGAGACTCACGAAGCAACCGAATTCAGGTAACTGAACCGACCACCCATTGCAACTCTATTGCAATTGGGAACAATCTGCAACTCTATTGCAGCAACTTTTAACCACTTGTCAAAAGTCACGGAGTATGTATTACTAGATTAGACAAAATCTGTGTGGTATGGTGTACTTCTACATCATCACTCAAGTCATTAAACCGGAAATTCACCTCACGAAACGTTGCAGAATCAAGAAAACTGTAAAAAGTGGTTTTCTCCACTAAATTACTTTCCGTCCCACTTGACTTGAATTATAAGTACGAACTCACGTACGAAAAATTGCCGGACCAAACTCATGTAAGAAAAAGGTCAAATACATAAGTTTGAAAATTGCCAGACAAATCCAAAGAAGCTAATGTTGATACGCCGCGCTGACTGCTACAATCAACCTTCCCTGAATTGGCAAATTCCCAAATCCCGCCACCCCTACCCTCCTCTCTCGTCCCACCACCGCCACCACCACCTCCACCTGTCTCTCAGAGGACTCCCGGGATTTCACTTTCTTTCCCTGATTAATTTCCGGGTATTAATTGAACAGTTGTACTTCGTTTGCTACTGATGCAAATCCAATGAGGCAGCTATAAGCATCAGAAATGTTCAGATGGATTATTTGCTGATCAGCTGGCAGTTCCATTGACTGCTGTTGGCAGATTGAATGCTGCCGCTTTGGCAACCCCTTTTTTTCTTTTCATTCTATAAGGTCAGTGCAAACTAAATTTACTCTTGTGAAAATTGACTTTTTAATTTTTTTTTTCTGTTTGGCGGAGAAATTGGGTTTGGATTGAAACAAGATTTGCTTGGATTAAATTCCAAATTTTTTGGATTTCTTGCAGTGTTTGAGTTACTGAGTCAAATGATTATTGGGTTTAGCAAAGCATTCATACTTGTTGGACTTGATTGCTATTTTCATCAAACCAGGTAGCTGCATTTTGCATTCTTTGCTTACGGTTTAAGGGTGTCCTTTAAATTTTTTTTTTTGCCCCCTTTAATCGCTTATTGCTTCATGTTTACTGTGTTAGGTTTGGTTTTGCAGTTAACATGCTTCTACATTACACCGTTTCTTTGTTGAAGACAACAGAATGTTGATTCTTTCTTTTTTCTCGACCTTTCATTTTTTTTTTTATTTAGCCTTTTCATTATTTGAAACCTTTATGAGTTCCTCTGTTTCCCTGCTTTTACAGATGGAAGTTGTTTGCCTCAACAGTGAGCCAGCCTTCAATGAAGGTGATGAATATGAGCATGAAGGAGATTGTGCCACGGGGGAAAATGCGGATGAACTGTGTGCAGCGCCGCACTTGAAAAGGGATCCCCCACCACCCACAGTTGGTTTGGAGTTTGACTCTTTTGATGAAGCTTATGATTTCTATAATGGCTATGCCAAGGATCAAGGATTTGGCATTCGAGTGAGCAATTCGTGGTTTAGATCCAAAAGGAAAGAGCGTTACAGAGCGAAACTCAGTTGCAGTAGTGCAGGTTTCAAGAAAAAAAGTGAAGCAAACAATCCTAGACCAGAGACGAGAACTGGTTGTCCTGCAATGATAGTCATTAAGCTTGTTGACTCTAAAAGTTGGAGAATCGTTGAAGTTGAGCTTCAACACAATCATTTAGTGAGCCCTGAAATCAAACGCTTTTATAAGTCACACAAGAAAATGATTCTTGCCGCCCAGAAATCACAGCAAGCTGAACCCGTTAAAGAAATACATACTATTAAGTTATACAGGGCTTCAGTTATCAATGCAGCGGCGCCCAATGGGTACTCCAAAGTTAAGGAAAGAGATGTTAGGCATCCTACAGATCACTCAAAGCATTTGGAACTTAAAGAAGGGGATGCACATGCAGTCTACAACTACTTCTGCCGCATGAAGTTGACAAATCCAAATTTCTTTTATTTAATGGATCTTGATGATGAAGCACGGTTGAAAAATATTTTCTGGGCTGATGCTAGGTCCAGAAGTGCTTATATTTACTTTTCTGATGCAATTGCAATTGACACAACTTGCTTGACTAATAAGTATGAGTTGCCTTTGGTTTCTTTTGTGGGAGTAAACCACCATGGGCAGTCTGTCTTATTGGGATGTGGTTTTCTTGGGCACGAGTCAGTTGAGTACTTCGTTTGGATGTTCAGGTCATGGCTGACATGTATGTTAGGCAGGCATCCACGAGTTATCCTCACTGATCAGTCAAAATCCTTGCAGATGGCCATCTCTGAGGTATTTCCTGGGACTCGTCATTGTTATTGCCTGTCATATATCATGCAGCGTGTTCCTGAGAAATTGGGTGGACTGAGGGGATATGAAGCTATCAGGAAGCAATTGAATCAAGCGGTATATAATTCTATGAAGATAGCTGAGTTTGAAACTGCCTGGGGTAGCATGGTCGGTCAGCATGGGCTTGGGGAGAATAAATGGCTACAATCATTACATGAAGATCGACAAAGATGGGTGCCAGTGTACTTAAAAGACACTTCTTTTGTTGGAATGATCCCTGTTAAAGAAAATGAGGTTTCAAAACCTTTTTTTGATGGCTATGTTCACAAACACACATCGTTCAAGGAATTTCTGGATAAGTATGACCTTGCACTGCAAAGAAAGCTGATGAAAGAAGCTACAGGTGATACAGAATCCAGAAATTGCAGCTTTGAGTTGAGAACAAAATGTAATTTTGAGTTGCAGCTCTCCAAGGTGTACACCAAGCAAATTTTTGAAAAGTTCCAGATTGAAGTTGAAGGGATGTACTCTTGCTTCAACACAAGGCAAGTCAACATCAATGGGCCTATAATAACATTTGCTGTTAAAGAACGAGTTGAAGTAGAAGAAAGTGAAAAGGAGGTTAGGCAGTACGAGGTTCTGTATGAGACGACTAACATGGAAATAAGGTGTATTTGCAGCTTGTTTAATTTCAGAGGTTATTTGTGCAGACATGCATTGAATGTCTTCAACTATAATGGTGTGGAAGAAATCCCATCTCAGTACATCCTACCACGCTGGAGCAAAGATTACAAACGCAGGTTTCCTCTAGATCCTTTGCCCAACGACGTTGATGTGAATGACTATGTGCTTAGGTATAATCATCTACTTAGCCGTGCTATTCAAGTCATTGAAGAAGGGGCGCAATCTCGGGAATGCTGGAAGGCTTCCTTACAAGGATTGGAAGAGTTATGTAGGAAATTCGCTCTTGAAAATGTTGATGAGGTTTTTTTGTAACCATTAACTTCATTTTTTTGGGGGGGTTTTTGGTCTCAACTGTTCTTGCACATATGTATAGGTGTACATATACTCCATATCCTTGTCATCCTCATTTGCATTATTCCAGTGCCTGTGTAGACAAGACTGAGCTCTCAATTTATCCAGATTGGCCAATACGAAGCTAGAAATTGTCTAATTACCAATTTTCTGTCATTAACAACCTACTGTTTGACCACTTTACTCCCCTGCTTCCTCACCAATCATCTCTTCTGGTTTTCCTAATACCTAAGGTGCAAAAACTTGGAACATCCACGCTAGTTAATCCGATTTGATGAGAACCATTCACTCGCACAAGTTGTTCAGAGTTTCAATCCACAAAAGTCCCATGGCTTGGGGTTCTGGATGCTGGCGCTACTTCATTCAGTTCTGTTCCAGTTAAGAAGATGGGCATTAGCTCTGAAGCTCATCAAAGCGAAGGGTGGCTGTTATTTCCATTGAAAATGCATGTCTTACCTAACATTTTGAAGCTAAGCTTGTTCAATTGTGAATTTTGATGAGACTCATCGAAGCACGAATTTTACAGTATGTTACTTCGTTTCTGAATGCACAGGTTTCTGGCTGATACGATTACAAGTGGTGAGCTGTAAGAATGAAACTGCAATAGCTAGGAAACGTTCACATCCTGTATCCCAAAGCAGAAGTAGGTGCAAACTTATCAAGCGTGGCACCAAGTGATAAACAGGAGCAGGTGCAACTCACTTTGGCATTCAGTTCTGCAACTGTTACGCATGGAGGAAACGGTTGTCATTTGCATTGAAAGTATACCGTTTCACAACCTTGAAGTTCTGGTTGTGATAAATGGCAACTAAACTTCTAGTTATAACTTAAAAAGTATCTTAACTGCTAACATATTTAATCTAAACCTGGATGATAATCAATTGTTTGATGGTAATGATATCCACTAATCTCAAACAAAACCACTATCAAAGATCAATGTGCGGCTCAAGTAAAACATTCACCTTCAACGATCACTACTCTCTAATCAAATTGATTCCAAAGTGATGGAAATATCTTAAGGTCTGAATTGTTACAAGAGGATATTAAGGGGGTGAAACTATATTGGCCCCAGAATTACTCAAAGAAAATTTGCAGGGACTCCATTAAGATTGTAGAAATAATTAAAATTTTGACAGATATTATGCTTGTGGCTCGACATCCTGCATTGTCAATTTTTCCTCTAGTCTCAGCCACAGTAAAAGAGCAAAAGAAAAAGAAGCAATAAAGACAAATTAAAGTTTAACAATTCTTATAAAAATCACATATCACACTCAGCTTAAAAAACTAAAAATGATCTCCATTCAGCATATTGAACATTGGACTGGCTTAACCATACAGTGGAAGACAACAACAGATGGAGAATGCTTCCCTATAAACACTATAAACATATGCCACTCAGCATACCTCCAGTCCTATCTGGTTTTCTACATCAAAGATAGTTGTGGAGTGAAAATGAAAAGCAAAAGAATAACTTGCTCCTTTTACATATCGACAACTTAAACCAAGTATCAAAGCTGCATAATAAGTTACACTTTGACGTAACAGGTAGCTATATGCAAGAGAAAAAGATATTCTCACAAACAAATCTGAGCGACACTCCTGAGAGACTGAGGTACCAAAAAAACACCACGTGCCAATGATGGAGAGGAACCAAAGGAAGGGCAAATAACTCTCACTTGATGCTGTAACTCACTTCAGACAAGTAGGAAGAGTAAGCCCATGGCAAACAAAGGCCAAAACAACATAAATTACCACAAGGAGGAGAAGGATAAGTGCAATCCTGCAAAGAGTTCCACATTTTATTAGGGCTAGCAATATAGAAAGAACATACAGAGTTGCAACTTAATCCAGATAATGCCTATGCGAGAAATAGGAGGTTCTTAATTAACCAGATTAAACAACATTCGAAAAACATATGCGATCAAATATTAGGTGTGCGGGTGTGCGACGTGAAGGGTGAAAGAGAAGCATATAAACTATGTTTTTCAGGTATTTTATGCTAATTTTCAGTGTATGCGACGGTGAAGAGTGAAAGAGAAGCATATAAACTCATTTGCTGTTGAATGTCTCAGGAACACATTGATTTTTAGCATCTATGCTAAAACTATAACTATGCATATCTAAACTAGCAAACCCAAATGTACTTCACTCCGTGAAAAAGGTGCAAGCACTAAAAACCAGCCAGCTGCATAACCATAACCACTACAACCGAGTCTCAAGCCACACCACCCATGTCCTAAGGCTCAGCTCCATACTACTCTTATTCTTTGCACCTTCCTTCAACAGATTCCACATACATTTGCAAAGCAATTCTAGAACCAACATGAAAAGCACTTGGGAGGGGAAGGGGGGAGGATCTAAGTTCCCACCTCTCAAAGATAGCCTCAAATCATGTCGAAAAGTCCATTTCAGATTCAATTGCATTAAGTGAAGGAAACCAGGCTAAGTGCAATCGTGGCTTTAGTACCATTAGAAACTCCAAAAGAAATGCAACAATCAGATAAAAAGGAAATAATCATACTGCTATCAATTCCAAGCCAATGAAAAAAATTCGGATCTAGACACCCCACCCCCAAAATAAAAAGGGATGCAGTCTCCCGATGGATGGCAGTGAGTATCTTCATGCAAATGCTACAGCAAGCAATGGAGTACAGATGGAGAAACATACGTGAGCTTGACATTTCTCCACCACACGGTGCTTCGGAAACGGCGAGCCTGCTTCCTGAAGCGGAAAGTGTTTCCTTGCATATTGGCAGTTTTATCAACTAGCAATTCCAAACGATCACCTCTCTCCAAAACTTTATCAATATTCTCGATCATAACATTTCGCACCTGTTAAAAAACATGATGTCAGTATAGAATATCCAACTTCTATCTTCAACACAAACCTTAATTTCTTTTATGTTGACTTCCATTTGAAACTGTACGAAATTAGAAACGACACCACTTTAATGCAGCATAAAATAGGAAGCTTTTCAGAGTAAAGCAGTATCATAAGACAGATTAACAAGGCCAAATCAACAAGCTACCAAGTAACATCAAGAGCGAATTTTAGATGACATTGTTTCGAATCAAGCCAAAGTAGAATTATAAGAACTCAATTCTGCATGGCAGGAGCGTCATTTTTGGAAAACAGTTGTACTATTAGTTATTCAATGGAATTCTGTCTACACTTCTTTAAAAATCTTCAAAGGGTACATCATATTTGTATCTTCAATCACAACGAAAGAGTATAATGGTATTTGTATCTTCAATCACAACGAAAGAGTATAATGGTGTGAGAAGAATTATAATGAAACATATTTCTTTATTTTTAATATGACGGTAACTCAAAAATTCTTTTGTCCATTCCCATAAATTTAATTTTTTCATACTAGCAAGACATCAAAACCAGAAAATTATTGTTAAATTATCAAATCTAACATGAAAGTACCAACAGAAATCATCCATATGCATTTACATTATGAAGTCCATCGCCTCGTTTTATTACACGGAACATATTATCTTTGGAATGTGACATCTTTACATTGAAGAATTTCTATTTGGACCAGTTAAAGTACACTAAAATCTGTAGCTGCATCAGGAGGGCGATTCTACAACTCATTCATACAGTAGCTGCAAAGTCAGAGTATTATCAAGTTGAAGCTACAGAGCCATTACTACCTTAAAGCAGGAGGAAATTCATCTCAAATGATATATAAAAGTTCAAATGATATACAAAAGTAGAAGTGCAAAAGAACATCCATTACAACAGAATGCTGGTTAAGTAGTATTATGTCACCAACACTCAAAAGCTGCAAGTGGATGAGAAAAAAGTAAAGATAGCAAGAAGAGAAAGAAGAAGAAATACGACCTGATTAAAGAATAGAGGAAATGTATTAGAATCACAAACATTTGAAACTCACCTGACTCATTTCACCTTTTAGCCGGTTTATCCTGTCTGCATTTGGATCATGTGAATAGTACTCCATCTGCTGGCTAAGAACTCTGGAAAATTCATCATTCATGGCATAAGGTTGAGCAGATAACACAGCTCTGCCATAGGTCCTCACAAATCTCTGATGAATTTCTTCAAGGAAAGCAAAAGGGATCCTCCCTGTAGGGAATATCAAGGGTAGGACGTTTTACTTTGCAAATGAACAATTTTCATCAGCTAAGAGCAACCATATGTTTGGTAATTAAAAGAAATTTTTAACATTGCAGGTATAATGCAAATTCCCATAATATTTTGACATTGGACATTAAGAACATTTTGGATCAAATTAATACTCCTAAAAATAATAAACAATTGTGCATGTACTCCTCAGTGTGGACAGGCCCAACTAACAAAACTATGCATGCTAAATATAGCAAAATTAGCAAAAGATGAACTGTTTGTGCAAGCTCGAATTATACCATGTGAACAAGCTCAAAGCCAAGAAAGTTAACATTGCTTCTTTACAAACATCTAAAGAACACGTATTAAGGAAACAGCAGCAAGACAAGCATCCAAGTTTCAAGGAAGCACAAATAACGTCACCAAAACTTGACGTCCAAAAACTACTAGTAAGCAGTCAAATGATGGGAAACTAAAAGAAGAAACCTTTAAGAAGCTCAAGCTAAACGCTTAAGGCCCTATTGAGGAAAAGACACAGAATCTTTACATTATTACATATTTGAGGTCGTATGCAGTAAAAACCCATACCCATAAATGAGACTAGCATTCAAGCTGGCAGCTATCAAGAAATATCCATTTACCTAGCAATTCAATCAAAGGATTCCTAAGTACAGCAAAATATTTACTCCGAAATCAATCGAATCTCTAACATATGTGCCAAAAGATCAGCTTATTTCCTTAGATCACACCATCTTTGTCATTTCGTATTCTGAAGGCTATCAGATATCAATCAAGTTAATGATATGAATCTACCCATGTTCAGGAAACGAAAGATATGGAAAATATCAGCAAGGCAAAAAAGTCGCAATTTTGAGGATGAAAAATCTAATCTTTCCCTTTTCCTAGAAGAAGCAAGGATTGATTGAGAAGAAGTGGAGAGGGGAAAGAGGGGCATACGTCCGGCGACGTCGTCAGCCATACAAAGAACGGTGAGGCCATCGGTGCGTTTGACGTGGAAAATATAGCGATCTTGAGAATAGGAAACATTGGTGTCGTTATTGCCGGGGATTTTGTCGAGAATCTGCCTGGCGATGGAGCTGGCATTGGTGGAGGTGGCGCTGAATTCCGCCAACACCACCGATCCCCTCGCCACCAGCGCGTACAGTATCGCCATCCCTTTCACTGGCCACCCACGGACTCCTTTTCTCTTTCCCTCTCAACCAGCCCAACCCCAATTGTGCAACTGTAAGCTAATTATATCTAGGGGAAAAAATGGAGGGGGGAAAAAATCCTCCTTTTCTCTCTCTTATGCTTTAAGGGCCTAAGGTGACTAATTAGTCGAGTGATTGGATCCCATGAATCAGCATGGTTGATTGAGTTGAGCTCCCTCTTATTCTTCTTCTATAATATTCAAATTGGAATTGGATAATGATTACTATATGCCACAGGATGTGATTATTTAGTTAATGCTATACGAGAACTAGTAGTAGTTCTCCATGTATTGTCCATGCTCCATAGGCGTGCGGCCAACAAGGAAGGATTCATTTGGCGGAGTTGGACTTTCTAAGTTTCAATTTTAGAAGATTTTTCAAGTTTCAACTTTTGGCGATTTGGGAGAAATCATGGGCCTGTGTAGAAGTTTTTGAAAAAATTTTATAAAAGTTTTTGTAAGGTGAAAAATTTTTTTGTAGAAGTTTTTTGTAAGATAAAAAATTTTGTAAGGTGAATTTTTTTTTCCTTTTCTTTTTTTTTTCTTTCTTTCTTTCTCTTTTCTTTCTTCTCTTTCTTCTTTTTTTCCTTTTTCTTTTCTTTCTTCTCTTTCTTCTTCTTCTTCTTCCTTTCCCCTCCCGCCACCCTCTCTCCTCCCTTTCCCCTTCTCCTCTCCTCTGCATTTCCCCCGCCACCCCCTTCCCCCGCCAGCCCCCTCTCCCCGCTACCACGCCACCCCCTCCCCCCGCCAGCCCTTCCCTCGCTGTCCCGCCACCCCTCTGCCCTACCCCTTCCCCTTTCCCTGTGCCCCTTCCCCCGCTGCCCGCCACCCCCTCCCCCAGCCAGCCCTCCCCCGCTGCCGCACTACCCCCTCCCCCCGCCATTTTCTCTGCCCCTTCCCTCTCCCCTCTGCCCCCCCCACCCCTTCCCCCTCTGCCCCTTCTCCTGCTACCCCGCCACCCCCTCTCCCACTGCCCCCTCCCCATCTGGCCCACCACCCCTTCCCCCGCCACCCCCGCTGCCCCTTCCTCCTTCCCTCACCAGCTCAGAGGAAGACGTCCCATACGGATTGCGAGCGGATAGGCTCAGTGAATCAGCCCCGCCCGCCACCAGTGGAAGCAAGCTGCCCATTCCCCCTTTGCCCCGCCACCCCTTCCCCTCTGCACCAGTTTCTGAACTCGCAATTGACCAATGAAGCTTTTCGAATGGGTTTCACCAACAAAATGGAGAATCACTCACTTAGCTTCTCGTTGCTCTGATCAACTGAAGACTCCGACATAGAAGTAGGTCGACTCCGGAGAACTAACAGAAAGAGCAAAAACTTTTGTGCAGCGAAAGAAACAAAGGAAAGAGTCTTCTGTGTTGTTGTGAATTGAAAAGGAAAAAACCAGCCAAAACGACGTCGTTTTGTTAAAATGTTTCAGAAAGGGGCGAAAGTTTTGGGAGAAGTTTTTAGAGTTCCTGTAGCAAAAATTGTTAAAAAACTAGTATTATACAAACTTGCCTAAAAACCAAGGTTCCAAACAAGGCCCATATCCTTGTTCATCCAACATATAAGGTAAACTTCTTTTGCTAATGGATTAACAGTTTTTTTTTTTTTTATTGGAGGTGGAAAAAGGTGTGTTGAATTTGATTCTAATTAACTTATTCCTTTAGAACCAATTTATAAGTAACTTATTAAATTTTAGGAAAAATCGTTTAAGACGTGTCTCAAATTTTACAAAATATTAATGTTTTAGTTTCTCATTTTTTAAAAGGTAATTTTATGTTTCTTACAAATTTATATTTATCAAATTTGGTCTCTACCTAAACTTTCGACTAACTTTTGATCGGAATCCACCACACTCCTATCAGGTGATCATTTTTTAGGAACAAAATTGTCAAATCACATTTCACATAATCTGATATATAGTTCCTCATATTTTACAAAATGAAATTTTTGTCCCTCATTGATCATGTGTACGAATCTTTTTTCTTGTTTTTTGAAAATTTATGTATATGTCTATTTCATTTTATCGGAACAGTAGGAATAGCACGTAATATATCTCTATTTAATTTCATCAAAACAAGTGAATCGCAGTTGTAGGTAAATTCAAATAGATATATATTACATGCTATTCGTACGAAAAAATTTATTTTATAAAATGTGAGGGATTATAGATCGAATTATGTGAAATGTAATTTGCTAATTTGGTCCCTAAAAAATGATCACATGCAAAGCGTGCGGTGGATTTCGATAAAAAAAAAATTATTCAAAAAATTTAGATAGAGATCAAATTTGATTAATGTGAGTTTGTAAATGAGGTAAAATTACACATTTAAAAGTGAGAGACAAAAAATTATTTTATAAATGTGAGAAACGTTTTAAATGATTTTCCTAAAATTTTTGCTCAACACTTTCACATTTTCGAGTTGACTATGAGAGTGAGAGGGGTGTACACGAATCGACTCGCGAGCGGCTCGAGTACGAGTTCAACTCGAGCTCGGTCAATATCGAACTTGAGCTCGAGTTCAAAAACATTAAACTCGTTGGCTCGCGAGCTCAATTATATATTTTTTTATTTTTTATTTTAATAGTAAAATTATACATATATTCATAATATTTTATTATTTGTTAAAAAATTGCTATTATTTTATTTATTTTTAAAAATAAATAATTATTTTTTATATTTTTAAAAATAAATTTATTATTATTTTTTTATTTTTAAACTCGAGCTCGAACTCGAATTTGACATTTTGAGCTCGTCGAGCTCGAGGTCGAGTTCGAGTTTCACAAAATTAACTGAAAACTCGGCTCGATCGGTTAGTTTGCACCCCTACTCAAATATACGATCTCTATTGAGATTTTGATCTGCCTTTTTCCAGCATAGATGATGCTTCGTCGCTCATCGCATATTTTACACATGTTTTCGACTAGGATTTCGAGTTCCTTTCCGTGCCATGTGGCCCATTGTACCTTATTTTTTTTCACCTAACAAGCCAGTTAAGCGTTAAGATTCTTAAGAAGGATGATTGTTTGACCATATGATTTGCCAAAATTCGTAAACAGTTCCTCAAAACTATACGTATAGAAATTGCCCAGTAAATGAATATGAATTAAAAGTTACATAATCTGGAGGGGCTTAACGAGCAGCTGCAAATCACAACATGCAAGTTGAGGGATGATCCAGAGAGCTAAGAGTGATATCGACAGAACAATTCTCTATTTTCGAAGAGGATAAACAAATCAAGCAGTTTCCAGGATCTGCGTGCCCGGTTGTGGTGATATGATAGATTGAGTACTACTGGGAAGTAAATCAATTCTAAAAATAATGGACCTGTTGCTGCTCCTTCAATTATTGAAAATCTCAGACCAAGACCAGGACAAAGTACAGGACAAGAAAACATTAAAAAGAGCCCCCATCTCTTCTGGAATTGCTTTGCAATTTGCATGGTACACAGCTCACAAGCCGACCTCCCCTTCCCCCACTCCTCATTTCCTCGAACAAATGCATCAATTTGGCTGACTATGAGAGCTAGCAATAATAGCAGTGTAATTTACTGGCTACAATCTTAAGTTGGCATCCAAGATTTCCAGGAAGGCCTGAATATATTGATGGATTTTAATTCAGCTATTACATATAGAAAATGACAACTTCCAGGAGCGAAGGATTGTGATATCCTTGGAGCTGTCCTAAGGATTTCAGACACCCAATGCAGGAGGGCTTTGAGCAAGAATCTGGATAACATCAGATTGTAATGACATTTTAGCCACAACACTCGAGTTCGGGATCATTTCATGTGCACAATGTACACGGTGTTTGTCCTAACGTTAAAAGGCTGGGACCATGGTTTTCCAATCCTTCCTTTCCTGGTTAATGTGAATTATTCCCAAGAAATCAATAAGCAAGCAACTTTTGCAGAAACATACAAAAATTTCCAACTGTTACAAATAATATCATCTGTCTGCAGCACTCTCTTTCTTCCACTCAATCAAACCGCTCGTTGCCTACCTCACAGCTTCCTGCTTCCCTTTATAAAGAGTATCATTCCTTCCAATAGGGCACCATACCTAAACCTTGTTTAGCTAGGCAATAGGCATGGCTGCCCAGAAGCTTTCAGCAACCGTTCTAATTTTCTCCCTTCTTTTTCTAGCAACATTTAGCAGTGCTTGCGGTCCTTGTGAGCCTAAGCCTAAACCAAAGCCTACTCCCAAGGCACCTCCAGCGAATCCCTTCTGCCCGAGAGATACCCTGAAGCTCGGTGCTTGCGCTGATCTACTTGGATTGGTCAACGTCGTTGTTGGAACTCCACCATACAGCAAGTGTTGTTCAGTGCTTGAAGGCCTGGCTGACTTGGAAGTTGCAGTTTGCCTTTGCACTGTCATAAAGGCCAATGTGCTTGGGATCAACTTGACCGTGCCTGTTGCGCTTAGTGCGCTGGTCAGTTCCTGTGGCAGAACCATTCCTCCAGGATTTAAGTGCGGATAGATCATAGATGGTTCAGGTTCACACGTCTAATTGCTTGCTGTGTTGGTTTGATGAATCAACAACTACTGTTGGCTTGCTTTTTTTGCTGTTTTTTTTCCTTGATTTGGTTCATTTCTGTTTGATTTGATGTATAAGCTTGTCCTGATAAACGGGCAAATTTGCATGTATTGTGTAATTTCCTTCGTTATTGTTCAGCAGTTTCTGAATTCTGAACTGAAGTTGGAATGTCTTCATTAAATCTCGACCAAAATGCTTACTGCAGCCTTCCCAAAAGTCATCCTGCTAGGAAGACGATTTGTTTAAACCTTTGGCCCTTCATCTGATGACCTTCGTTCCCGGATTAGGACACTTTGAGTTTATGAAACTTGCTACCAGGCATCCAGAAAGAAAGCAAATTCAATTTCTTTCAAATCATGAATGCAGCCACTAACAAAGACAGGCATGAAGAGCGTAGGAGGTGAAAAAAGAATCACCCTAGAATTTACCATCTTAAGTTGGTTGCTAAGTTAGAAGTTCAAGAAACTAGAAACGAGACAAACTGAAATGCTGGAATTTTCGAGCAGGCCAAGTCTCAATATTTCTAGAAGATCACCACGCGCAATATATACTACACAACATAGAAAAAATCCATAAAGATGTAAGCATGAGTGGTGAAATCTCTGAGTAATATGAACTACAAGAAAGCAAGAAGTTCTGAACTTGAAACTGGACAGAAGGAAGCTAAAGGCATTGCTCTGTCATCAGACAAAGTTGTCTATACATGATGCAACTTTCACTATAATGCCATGTTTGCATAAGGTGTTAACCATAACATGAGTATGCTGCAGCTAGCTCTTTTTCACAAAAAATTCACCTCACACATGGATTCCAAAAAATAAAAGAAAAGCAAAAAAAAAAAAAAAATTTGCTCCAAGTTTTTTCTAGCAATGTACTATACTTTTGCCAAATAATTAACGAAGTTATGTACACATTCATGACACATGCATGCATGTATTCCTTGATTACTTTGGAGAAACAGCTAGTCCCCACCCAAACTTTGCTTTCATAGCTTTATTCCCATGAAATGAAAGTACCTTTCCAATATTCCAAACTTAGCTCAATGTGTTATACCACAACCTGCACACAACACTTGGCCTTTTTTATCTCCACTAGTTTTTAAGCCTGACGCATGGCGTCAGGTAGCCGAGACTCATTATTTTACTGTTATATTTGTGTTTTTTTTTTTCTTTGTTAGATATAGTAGTCATGTTATATGTGTGTGAGTGTGTATTTTTTCCTAATTGCACAAATAAACATGACTTTAAAATCAGGTTATCTTACATTCTTAATATAGTATTAATCAGTAAGTAATGCCTAAAATTAAGCAAAACTAAAAGGCATGATTGTTTAACATTCTTAATGTAGTATTAATCAGTAAGTAATGCCTAAAATTAGGTAGACCTAAAAGGCATATGGCTATACATGTCTCCTAATCAGGATTTCATATTGGATCCTATTCTTTTTGTTGCAATTCAGATGATTGTTTGATTGATAGATTAAAAGTGTTCAAGAATGGCGGGAGCAACAATGGTTTCTTTGGACAGGACATCATTTATTGAAAATGAGTCTGGACTCTCAATATTGAACAATTTAACTTGCAAGGGTGAATATGCATATTTTCTTATTTTTCTTTCGTTCTTCCCTTTTTTAGGCTGTCTATCTCTCTTTTTTTTCCGAGATTTTGATGATTTTGGTTTTGATAATTTGTATGGGAGGCAACACTTTATGTGGTGAGTACGAGGAGCATGGAAGAACCTCTTTGAATTTTCACTAAGATAATGGTTTAGATATATACAATATCTAATAATTTTTTGAGCTTAAAATTTTTCTTTTCTACTTTCTAGGTTCTTTGGATTTATAATTCTTACTTATTTGATGTTTCTTTCTCTTACTTGGTTGATGATTTTTTTTTTTTTTGGTAATCTGTATCATAAGCTGCAAAATTATAGGTTATTTTGTGTTCTTAAATCATGTGCTAAAATAGGTGAGTTTCTCTTTTATTTTTCTTTTTAAATAAAAGTGGTATTCAAAATCAAGAGATAGTTGAAAACTTTAAATGGTGAATTCCAAATCAACTTGCGTTTAAGGATAAGTTAGAATAAAATGCTAAGAAATAACTGGTGGAACTATTCTACCAAATGGGGTAATAAACTTGTGTTTAAGGTTAGAAAATATGTATTTATTGAATCATTTTTTCATGCCCGAAAAGAAAAAAATTGGGTCTACTATAAAAGTTCAAAAACTATAATCCATTTGTTAAATTATACTTTTTTATGAAGAAAGTTTATCCTTTTGCAAAAAAAAAAAAAAATGTTTACATGGGACCCTTATGTATATATTTTTTCAAAACAGGAAGACCCTCTAAACATTTTAACTGAAGAAACAACCGGGCAGCAGCTTGCAGCAAAGTGCAAGGTTACATCGCCCACTCACCACTTATCTTAATTTGTGAAGCGGTCTTAATTTCCATGCAATAGACCTCGCAAGCGGAGTTAATTTAATTTTTTTTGTTAGTAAGAGGAGTTAATTTTTGGCTTTGTTTGGATTGTGAATTATTTACCAAATTATATCTGCTTACATCATCATTACAATTTTCAACGCACCTTTTTATCTTTCTAATTACCTTTTTATCTCACATACATCACATCACAAAAAGTGCTACAGTAAAAATATCTCAAATAATTCACAATCCAAACAAACCTTTGATGGTGCTAATTTGAATGTAATATGTTTCGTACAATTGGACAGTTAAGCCAGCCTGATATTTACGAATTTTGCTCGCGAAAGGAAACCACACCTGAAGAAGGAAAGGAAAGTAAACGTTTTCTTGCCCCACCAACAATACCAAATGCGCTCAAAGTTGGTGAAAATTACTGGATAACAGGTCCACTCACCACCCCAAAAGAGCCAGCGGACAGAAGCAAAATGCCAGCAAAGCCACTGCCACCCATCACAAAAGACCAAAAAGCCCCTCAAGCTCACAAAAATAATGGCATAACCGGTCCATTCTACACTGTTCACAAGCGATTCGTGCTTTATATATGTATAAGATTTGCACTAACTACTTACCTTCTCCGCTCGAATGTGTATAAACTTACGCAAACATGCATGTGAAAGAAGACAGTTAAATTAGATAAATACAACTGTTATAAATTTCTCATTTATTGCCTTTTCTTTTGTCTATATAAACTCATGACTCTACCGAATTAGCTTCTTAAGGAGTAAGTAATTAGTAACCAAATTGCCTTTTTTTTTTTTTATACACAGGAGGTATCGCCCAACTAATTCCTTTGCTACTCGAGAGGAGAGGCCCAATTCCCTCGAACGTGTTAGCCTCGAGACTCGAACTGTGATCACCATATCCTGAAGAGGAGCAACGAAACCACTCGATCTACCCCGAGTTGGGCCACCACTGGTCACTGCTTTGACGTATTTGAATGGTAAACAATTCACCATTCAAATAAATCAAATTTTTAATGCAATATAATTGTACATCAAGTAATATAAAAAGTATAACAATCGAATCGAATCACATGAACCTCAACTACACAGAGTCCTTTCCACAAACATGGCACAGCTTCAGCTTCAGGTTTGTATCTGTAGCTAAGGAAAATGCCAAAGATTGTGACAAAGCAAAAGAGAAGCAAGTGAAGACACCGATTAAGGATCGAGATCAGTTATGGGTGTGTGTGTTTATTTCCGTTTCAGGAAAAAAGACAGCTATTTATTTGGTGAGGGTGTGCTCCGGGGGATGGGCTTCCATCCCCTATCGAAAGATTATGGGTTCTTCAACCTGGGTTTAAGATCCATTGGGGCCTTATTGAGTTATCAATTGGCTGAACAGGGTTTCCTAGTGGATTCTTCTTCGATTAGTCACTGACTTAATTTGGCGATTAGGGACTTTTCATCCCTATTTAATAATAACAGGGAGGTGCGTTATTTGTCAACAGACTTGAATAGTATATTATTTGTTAAAATTTATTTATTTATATCATTAACATATTTTTTAATTATTTTTTATTTTATATATATCACATGAAAAAAAGTTAGTGGTGACTAACCATTTAATCTTGTCCATTGTGGAATTAGGTGCCATGGTAAAACTGTTAAAGCCTTTATTGCAATTTTCACCGTATCTTGGCATATGATCCACGCGAAAACGTTGTGATGGACACCTATTTCGATCGAGTTAGTAAAAATTAAATTAAAAAAAAAACATAATTATTAAAAAAAAAAATTCCGCATCAAACCACCGAGGAGGAAGGCCGCATGTCACTCTTCCTCGAAGTCTTGACCCTTTTCGTCTTCTTCTTCTTCTTCTTCGATCTTCCCATCCCCCACCGGTATAATTACCAAATTTGTACAATTCTGTAGAGAGAGAATCGAATTGAAATAGTAGTAGTAGAAGCGTATTAGAATCGGAAGTAAAGGAAGGACGGAAGGAGTGAGTAGTAGCAGTAGTAGGTAGAAGTTAAAAGAGGGGAGGAGGATGCAGCAGCGGAAGAGTCCTCCGAAGCATCGGCACGATGGCACTTCTCCTCTTCCTTTGGGAATGGATTGGAGCCCTCCCCCTAAAAAATGGGTATCTCTTTATCCTTTTTAATTCCCAATTTCCACCTTTTCTGATTCTCAATTTCAATTTTGATCCTTAATCTTTACCCAAATTCTCAGTTGTACCGTTTGATCGCGTCTCGATTTCTCCGTCTATTTATTGGGTTTTCAACTTGCATGTCAATTGATCTACAACAGTTCATTATCTGCTTTCTTAATCATTTTTAAGACAATTTGGCTTATCCAATTCAATATTAAAGCTGAAGATCAGCTTAGAGCCCTAATATTTCTGGGGATTCTGTAGTTAGTGGAAGGTTTGTTCTGCTATTGGCTGACTATGATCCTGATTGAATTTTGTTGTTTTTAGATTCTGAAACTCTAGGGACATATAAAAGGAAAAAAAAAAAAAGGAAGGAGGACTGTTTAAGTTAGTTGCTATGTTTAGCTACGGGGCTTTTGCATATGTTCATGTGAGGTTCTACTACATCTAATTCTGCTGTTTCAAAGAGTCCAGTAGCTGCGAGGGCTGAATCTTCTCAATTGTAAGGGCTGCATTTTTTCTATGCCCTTGTCGTTTTGTTTTGCAGATTTTGTGCCAATTTACATTATAAAAACCTTATAAGCTAACTTGTATATATATTTTTTCCATGACTTGATTGAGCCATTTTAGGAATCTTACCATAAATACTTAAAATGTTTCCAATTAAAAGTTTCCCCCGTTGTTGTGTGATGTGGTAGAATATTCTTGAAATGGGAAACAAAAATTTAATCTTTGATCTGATCATTTACTGTTAGATGGATGCTATCGTACCACTCTCTTGCTCTGCTTGCTATTCTTGCTCTTGTTGACGGACCTTTTTGTTATGATTTTTGTTTACAGGGTCATATTTGTTTGATTGAGTTCGTTTTGTATCTTCTAATTCTGTTATTGTATTTACTCTTGAGTTGGCCTCTTATAATCTTCTCCTTGCGTCTTCATTGTATTCCCTGCAGGCTGGGCGTGAAACTGTTTGGCCTCATGATCCTCACACGGGTTGGAGTTACTGTGTTACCATTCCTTCCTGGGTTGTACGTCCAAAATCAAGAGATTCAGATCCCATAGTGGTATTCAAACTGCTTATCTATGCCAAGTGTTTGATTTTCATTTCATGTTATCCTCTTGAAGATACTTTCAACATTCCAAAAGAGCTTCTTCTTCCATTTTGGGTTGTCCCATAACTAAAAATGCTCTCCTAAATTCGTGTACTATCATTAGCATAACATGAATAGTTGTATGTGCAATTAAATTTGAAGTCTTCTAAAATGTTTATCTTCAGATGATGTCTGTCTCTCCCTATTTTTATTATGCATAAATCCACTTCAGTAACCTCAAGAAAAGGATGGTCACACACTTTTTTATAATGCTAAACTAGATGAATCTTTAGGTTATTAGCACGGGGTCAGTAGAGTATTATTTACTTTGATATGTTGTAATTATCCTTTTTGGAAAACATTAGGTTATACTCCAATCTGTTGATAGCTAATGTACTTACTCCCTCCATCCCATTGATAATATCATGCTTCCTTTTTGGTTTGTCCCAAAATTAATATCACATACTAAATTTGGCAAACAATTTTTCTCACCATTCCTCTCTCCGCCCTTGCATTCAATTGTCACCTTAAGTCATCATTGTGGGCCTTGCAGTTATCATTCAAATGATTACCGGTTGCAAAAGCATGCGTGGTTGACACTTGCGTTTATTTGGTTGGAGTGTGAAAAGCATGCACTAGGCATTTGGGAAACGTAACAAACTACTGCACGCCCATGTTTGCTTTTCATCGCCTGGTTTCACTGAAAAATTCTAAAAGCCAGTATCAAACAAGGGTAGAATTGGTAAACAAAGCACAATTTATCCATTCAGCTACACTATTCTTAAAAAAAGCACAAGTCCTGAAAAGTGACAAACTTCTCAGGATGGAGGGAGTAATATTTTGGTTTAGACTGGAAGAGTGGATTTAATTAACTCAGTTTTTGTTAATCTAAATATTACTGGTCAACTTTTTTTTTTCAACACTTGAGTAAGATTTGGAGATACGGGCTGCTATTCCCTTTCTGATTTAGGCTTGTTTGATGATACATATCCTTTGCCCTCATTTAACTTTGAACAGGCTACTTTGTCTTACTGTGTGCTGTTCTAAAAGCAAGATAGATGAGATAAGCAATCCAACTAAAGTAGTCTAAACTCGATATCTGGTGTTCAAAGATCAGTGAAGAAAACCGACTATGAGATGGCATTATTTGTTGATGGTTCTTTTTTTTTTTTCTTTCTGTTGTTTTAAAAGTCTTTTGTTGCACTCTTATTGCACCAAGATTCTTAAAACAAAGTCTTGCATATTATTACTTACACTGTGACTTCGAATCTTCTATCGGAGCACAAATTCTCCCATGTAGCTGTAAAAAGAGTCTCATTATTTCTGGATCTTTTTGCATATTGTGGTTGATAAGTTTTTCTTGATTTGTATTTTAAGGGATATCTGTCTGGAACAAATCTCAGCCTCATGTGTTATATCTTTCTTCTTGTTCTGAATGTATCTGTAATCTTCTCTTTAACTTGAGTATTTCGAAGCAGATTATTCATTTATAATGGTCATGGTTTGACTTTTATGTGAGTGTGCACTTTTTGTTCCTTTTCTACCTTTCATTCTAACATTGTTAAGGGGCAGTTTTACAGGGTTCTGATTGGCATTCAATCTCCAGAAGGGGTTACGACGACACGATATGTATTAAGAAGATTTAATGATTTTTTGAAATTTCTCTCTGCTGTAAGTTTGCTCTTTAACGTGTTTCCGCAATTTTGTTACATCTTTCCTGTGCATCAGGTGGAAAAAAGGAAATTAGAAATAAAAGTTATGTCATCAATCCTAGCCACCATGGTGTCCTTTCATCAAGTTTTTTTATCTTATAATATAATAACTCTCCCATATTACAGGCAATATTTATTGTTCACTCCATTATAATCTTGAAATGTATATTAGGAGCAGATTTCAGATACTTGTCATTTCTAACAATAAAGAAAAAGAAAATAGTATTAAAGAGTAGAAGATCAAGAAGAAGGAATGTGAAAGCAGGTTTACCATCATGAAGTTGTTCTGTCAAGAGGAGTGGGAAGAAAGATTTGTGAACTTCGGTTAACCAAACTGACAGCAGGATGATTTTAGATTTGAGCTTTGAGATGACGTCGAACTACTTATTTTGGCACTGTTGATTCATGTCAATATCTGAAAGACATAAAGTTATGTATTTGTATAAAGTAATTAACTTTGAAAAAAATTTGTTTGGTTCACTAATATGACATTTCTTATTTATGTAATTTGTTTTACGTTGCAGCTGGTGGGTGATTCTGGTGAATTTTGTTGGCTTGATGTTTGAACTTAAGGTCTAGATATCAATAGGTCTTAAAACCAGCATATGCCCAAATTGGAAGATGCCATTGCTTTATCTCTTATACGATCACAGGAGAAAAGTGTACTCTTATGGTTTCACATTGATTACTTATTGAAAAGTAGGCATTGATAATTGAGCACCAGTTCTGGATATGAGAGTATATGAGTTATGGTTCTATCTTCCTGCTTGGTAATAGTCATTAATCCTGTTAGAGATTTAGACTGATGCCAGGAGGGCTCATTTTGTT
This sequence comes from Coffea arabica, assembly GCF_036785885.1. NCBI lineage: Eukaryota > Viridiplantae > Streptophyta > Magnoliopsida > Gentianales > Rubiaceae > Coffea > Coffea arabica. The sequence goes on along the minus strand of NC_092325.1, from coordinate 581,611 downwards.
ATGGATTTTCTTTTACAGCTTAAAACTGCTTTTCCTAGAAAGAATCTCCCATCAGCACCACCAAAGGGACTCTTACGAATGAAAACAAGGGCTCTTTTGGAAGAGGTAACCAGTTATTTGCCAATTTGTTTTACTTGTCTAATACAAGAGTTATGACATTTTAATATTTTTGTGTTGTTTTCCAGCGTAATAGTTTCCTGCATGTTAGGTTAAGGTTAAGATGATGAAACCTCAATAGGAATGATATTTTAGTTGGTACAAAGTTGCAGTTTGCATTAATTTCAGCTGGCTTTTTCTGGAAACCATGGTCCTCAAATTAAATACAGTCATGAGTTTTTTTTTTGGGGGAATTTAAAGATGGTATTAGTTATTATAATCAGCAATAGAACTCGGAATGAGTGATTACAGTTCAGTTATTTATTCACGTGACATCAAAAACTTAATTTCAAGGCCCAAATTCTGTTGTGTTTTGTCTGAAAAATTAAGATCGTTAAATGTATGTTTGTTGTAGAGACGGCGTTCATTGGAAGAATGGATGACAAAGTTGTTATCAGATATTGATATATCCAGAAGCTTTGTGGTGGCATCATTTCTAGAACTGGAAGCTGCTGCTAGATCTTGTATGTGTTGCTATTACTTTAGCTGAATTTTTGCTTCGAAGCAGCATTCCACTTAATCTAGGAACTTGATTACATCAATTGACGCTAAATGTGTTGATTAAGATATTAACTTTTGTCTAGAACTTCTAAAGTTTTCTTTTTTCCAGCATTCCAAGATGAAAACCAGCACTCTTCAGTAAATCCTTCTGGAAGTAGCAGCACGAATTCTTCATCTCATGTTCATCCTAATTCAAGCTTATCTCTATTAGCTGGTAGTTCATCAATAATGTCTGACTATGGTAGTGACACTGCATATGAGACATCTGAAATTGGAAGTGGAAGCCTCGGGCTGGATAACAACTCTGAAATTGGAACAGAAGATCTGTCATTAGATGAAGATTTGTCAAGTCCAATTGATAAGTTTATGAAGTATGGCATGTCCAACATTGATGAGGGCCTGTTTATGGGACAGGCTATTCTAGAGCAACTTGAAGGTTTCCCCAGACAAAAGGTGCATGTGAATCAAAATGCTGTCGCTAATGATATCAGAAATGAAAATGGTTTCCATGCTCGAAAATCCTCATCTGACAGTATTGGAAGTGAAGTTAGTTCAAAGAAAGGCAGTCAACCTCCAAATTTAGCATTTAGTGATTCATTAGGGAATGGGTCTATTCACCTTCCTGGAGGGGCTTCAGTCTCAGGAACAACTGAAGTTCTTGGAAACTCAGACTTGCAACTCCCGGATGATGTGCAGTTAGTTCTTCCTCAAGATCAAGGCCAGAAAATGAATAGGGTACTTATGACAATGCATCGGAGATTGGTTGCTGCAAAGACTGACATGGAGGATCTTATATCAAGGTTAAATCAGGAAATAGCTGTGAAGGAGTATCTGACAACCAAGGTATATTGAAGACTTGTAACTTTGTTCTTATGGCCATGCATATTACTTTGAAATTGATGGACCTTTGCTTTTGAAAGTGTGCTCTATGTATCTGTGTCTGTGCTTGTGTGTAGTCATATTTTCATCTTTTTAGTTGAGACAATTAAGTCTGCATATAAAAGGTCTTTCCTGATGCAAGTGGCAGATTATATCTAAGTCACCCAAGTGGTTGGAGGTGTAGTCCCCTTCATTTCTTGACATTTTGGATCATGCTATCTTTCCATTGAGCATCTCTTTTGTGTATCTTAACGTGTTTGTGTGTCTGATCCCTATTGTTGAAATGCATTATTAATCTTAAAGTTGTCAGAGTTTCAGGATATGCTGTATGGAATGTATGAGAAATATATTAGTTGGTTTAAAACTGCTTCCTGGGACACACGTAAATCATGACAAACCATATGCAGACCGTGTTTGCTTAGTTAAAAGGAGTCTTTGCCAGTTCACAGTAGCTAAATAACCAAGTGCTTTCAAATAAAAGTATGCGCTAGGGGGTCTAAAAAGTTTTTCATCCCATCAGTTGATCCTGATTGGAAAGAGGTCAACAAGGTCCATGTCTTAGAATTTGGAAAATGTAGTAGTGTACCATAGATGTAATCAGAGTGGCTCTATGTTATGTCAAGTGTTGAGAAATTAATATGCATGCTTTACTACTCTCTGTGGCTTCTGCATTTGCATAATGGACAATGTTTCATGAAAATTAGTCTTGTAAAACTGTATATTATCTGCTTTTAGTTATAGTTGTAGTGTTCTTTACAACTTTTCCAAGGGTGCTTTTGGTTTTCCTTTTATTTATTTTCATCTGGTCCTGTTAAAAGAATATTGTCATACTTTAGCCACAATAGGCTGAAAGCTTTTTAGTCTAATATTACAACCAAAATTTGATATGGTGACCACCTATTATTGTAATTTCCAGGTCAAGGATTTGGAAGTGGAGCTTGAAACTACTAAACAAAAAAGCAAAGAAAACATTGAGCAGGCGATTTTGATTGAACAAGAAAGAGTAACCCAAATGCAGTGGGACATGGAAGAACTTAGACGAAAGTCAATGGAAATGGAATTAAAGTTGAATTCTCAACAGGTTCTGTATCTTGGAGGTGTTGGCTGGTTAGATATATTGTACCTCAATCAACAATAATTTTAACTTACACTGTCTGTCATACCTTTCCAGAATCAAAAAATGGATACAGAGGTGAAAGTCTCAAGCAGTAATGAGAAAAATATACTTCAGGAGTTGGATCTCAAAAGACAGCAACTTGAGGATTTATCGAAGCGACAGCAAGAGGTAGAAGTGAAGTCAAAAGCTGACATCAGAGTTCTTGTTAAAGAGGTTAAATCCCTCAGAAGTACCCAAGCAGAAATTAAAATGCAGCTTAAGGAATCACTTCAAGAAAAATCTGAGATTGAGGTATTGTTGAAGATGAAAAGGCATGTGTTTTCATGCCATTGCTTGCTTATACAAGGAATTGGTTATTTCTAGTTTCTTTTCCTACTAATGATATTGTTCATGGGGGTCATAGTCTAATTTTTTGTTGCAGAAATACTTTAACTGACTTGATAGCTTCAGTTTAAGAAAGTCCTCAATAGATCAGGTCACATTGTTTATGCGTTTTTATATTATAAGCATGCTATCTAAGTTGTTGCCTAGACCTACATGGTGATCCATGAGCTGAAACAAAAATTAAGTAAAACTTTTAAGACAATTTGACTGCTATTTTATGATATATGATTGATTCGTCAATATAAAGTGGCTCATGAAAACTTATGCAAATATATTAAGACCCAAACTTTTGTTTGGCATTCCAGATGCTCTTGCAAGAAGAAAAACATAAAAATGAGCACATGTATGCTGCATGGAGGAATTTTTTGGAGAAATGTGAGACTCTTTTCAATCAACTCCAAGAGTGCAAGGTTGATATATTGAAAGAAGATGAAAAGAATGACCTCATGGAATTTCCTTTGCCAACACATGCATTTGATGACATTGCAAAGTCTGATGATCAAATCAATGTTCTTCTTGCTGAGGTACTATTGAAGCCTTTTCCTCTTCTGTCTTGCTTTCCACATTTAACTTATAAACCTCCTTCCTTTTTGTAACAACTGACTCTATTCATTTGTTGACAGTTTGACTTCCTTTTTGCTGGTATGTACTGTGGAAATTGACTTATATCTTGTTTAAAGTTCCGATGTTCTGGAATGGAATATATTTTTAGTTGTTCTGTTTACAATAACATATATTCTTTAACCCAGGATCGGAATAAAAGGCTTAGATAGGGAGGAACATATAGCTAAGTCATTATGACATTGTTACCATTTAGCTATCCTAGTAAACTGCGAGAAGCAAAGTGTATCACTTCGTATACATTATATTTTTGGGATCATCTAGTGTTACATATAACATATGTTTTGTCTGGTGAAGTTGCTCTACTTCTAGTATGTTGTCTTGAACTTTCATGATTGACAGGGGCTTTACATTCTGGTTGGTTTTGTAAGTGTACTTACATGGGACCCTCATTGGCCGTATCAGATAAGAATCTGCTTTGGAAATTATTTTGCACACAGTGGACTCTGTATGAATATGACAGCTATGTCGATTTGAAATCAGAGGAACAGAAGTGACAGTTTTGTTTTATAACTGGACTTCCTGATGAACTTTGGCCATATTAATTTGAACCTGGACTCCACGTTTCCGCCATTTTATGCTTTTCATTTGCTGGCACTTAATCTATAACTTTAGACTCTCTAAGTTGATCGATGGGCCTTAGTGCGAAAGTTGATCGATGGGCCTTAGTGCCATTGACATAATCTCATCCCTTTGGGGTTATATTCGCCTCGGTATATTGGATCTTGTCCAGTGGTAAGTGGGCGTGACGTTAGCCTGATTAGTTAGATTTGTGACCTTGGTCCTGTGTTATTTTATAGATTCTTCACTAGTGGCCTCATTTTCCGCAATATATGTGTTAACTGTTTTTTTTTTTTTTTTAAATTTTATCAGGTGCAGCACTTATCACTGGCTGTTGATGCCTTGGTGCCGACTGCTGATAAAAATAAACGTGCAGATGATGACATGATAAGAATAAATGAACACTTGAGGACGATGCTGGTAAATTTTTTTGTTGATAATGGTAGTAAACTATGTTGCTCGTGCTCTGAGAATGAAAATGTCAGCTGACAGAAATGATTCTGAGGCTTGTCCAAACAACTGTGTAAAAAATGAGGGTTTAGATAGATGAGAATTCGGTTGTATATTGTATATCTTGTCATATATGCCACACCTTTTAAGCAACCATGAATTACCTTTTTTTTTTTTGGGTAATTGAATTTTGCTGTTCTCGGGTGGTTCTCCGATGTAACAATTAACCCTGTAATTTTACAGAAATAAAAGATGAACTAGTCTTCTTGGGAAGGATTAAGCTGGTGTTGTACAAACAGTTTAGAGTTTCTGCACTGTAACAGTTTGCAATTCTATAGCATACATATTGCAGGGGAGTCCTGCCGGATATCTCTGACAAAATTGGTATGGCCACTGAGCGCTGAAAACCGGTATTTGTACGCAAAAATCTCCAATTTTAATTATTCGTACTGGAAATTTTCATTTATTTATTTATAAAATCCTTATATTCTTCATACTTGCAGCTATTCAGTTGTAGCACTTGGAAATGGAAAACTATTCTTCTATAATGTTAGAAACTATATAATAAATCGATCCTATGTTGGAAAACTATTCAAGTTCTGCTTTGCTTTGGGAGATGAAGGAGGGAGAAGAAATTCATCCCTGAGTATTTACAGCACCCCACCAATGGCCAATCTCTCTTCCCCCGCCTGCATAGCATTGCCCCAAACAAACAGCTACATGAGTATTTACATTAATGAATCTTACATTTCCCTCAATTCTCTCACAATGCACCCCACACATCCCACACCTAATCACAGGTATATTATATATACATCGCAAGTTTCTTGCCTCAGAGAGAAACGCTTCCTCCCGGGGCCAGCACTAGTCCTCCCATTCATCGGGAACACTACAAAATTCTGTGGCCTTCTCTTAGCTAGGACCTCCCCTGTGCTGTGGCTGTCTCCAACAAACTACCTCTTCGGCAGATTCATCATCTACATCTACTCTCTCACAATGTCTTCCCCAACGTCCGCCCTGACGCCTTCCATGTCCTGGTCTACCCTTTCGGCAAAAGCTTCTTTGGTGAGAATTGTATGATGTACACGTTTGGCCAAGACCACAAAAACCTCAGGTGCGCGCCGTATCCTCCCCGGTCTCTCTCCCAAGGCTCTAGCCACCTACACTTTAACCCAGCAACGCATTATTCTCGAGCACGAAAAATCGTGCCTCGATCACTTCGAATGCTTTGCCGAGACATGAACTTGGAAACTTCTCAGACGGTATTTGTTGGGCCTTACTTAAGTGAGGAGGACAGTAACAGGTTTAACGTTGACTACATCCATTTCAACATAGGATTGATCAAACTCCCCATAAACTTACCGGGATTAGCCTTCAGAAAAGCGAGATTAGCTCGTGGGAAGCTGGTTTTAACTCCAGCGCGATAAAGAGCCAGGAGAGAATAGGGAATGGAGAGGAACCTTGTTGCTTGATTGATTTTTGGATGCAAGAAAATGACCGAGATAAAAAAAAAAAAATAGCACCCAGTCTGATATTTTCTCGCTGCTATTTTTAGTCACGAGGAACTTGGCAATCAGTTCTTCGACTTTTCATTTGCAGCTCAAGATGCTTCTACATCAGCACTGTCATGGGCGATAACGTTATTATCTTCGCGCCCTCACATGTTATACAGGGCATGCCTGGAGCTGGCAAAGCATTGGAACCCGGAAATATTATCAATCACGGCAGAGAATTTGAAGGAGATGAAGCTCATGGAGGCGGTGGTGAAGGAGGTGATGACGATAAGAACTCCGGGGGCCATGGTGCCTCACATTGCAGGGGAGGATTTCAGCTGACTGATGATTTACGTCGTTCCTAAGGGAACAGTGGTGTTTCCCTCGGTTCTTGATTCTTGTTTGTAAGGGTTCCCTGAGCCTGGCCGGTTTGACCGGGACAGGTTTATGGAGGAGAGGCAAGAGGACCTGGTGTACAGGAGGATTTTTCTGGTGTTTGGAACTGGTGCCCACTAGTGTGTGGGGCCGTGGGCAGAGGTATGCCATTAACTGTCTGCTGCTTTCCTTGTAGCCCCGTTTACTATGATGATGGACTTCGAGAGGGTTGAAGAAGAAGATGGTTGGGATGGCGGCATTGTTTTCGCTCCCACTGTCTTTCCCAATGACGATTGTAGAGTTTTTCTATCTCAAAGGTGCAACAGATTTCCCTCTGTATCGTGAGGATGAATGAATTCCATGAGGCAAAATGGATAGTTTGCCTGAAATAATATGCGGATTCGAATCTTCTCCATGTATATACACCTTGTTTCATTCATTTGGCCATTTACATAACGAAAAGAAGTAGAATTGGAAGTCGAAAATTTTCATGCAAGTATATCCTCAGTGTTATTTTAATGTATGGCAAGGTAATTAGATTAAACGAAAATGCTCCAACAACCATCATTGTAGTAGCAAAACAGTTTTTACCTGGCTATCGGACTTTTAGCGATCATTTAATTATTTGTGAGACTCATTCACCTAAATACCATAATGCCTAAAAACTTGATAGTAAGTTTCTCATCTAAAATAATAAATTAACGTAATAAATTGATAACTTTTATGTCTCGAAAGGTTAAATGAAATAAATATGAAATTTACTTTTTAAAAGAATAAATTACTACTTTATAACCCAAACTTAATTTTTAGAAAGTAAGTCTAATTTTTTGTGGAGGTGCATCAATGGAATTCTGCCCATGAACAGTCAAGTTTACAACAGGAGGACAGGAAGAGGTGATCCAATTTGCAAGGGATGTGTGGTGAACAAGTGGAAACAGTAGAGCATATGCTTCTAAAGTGTAGGTGAGCTAAAGATGTTTGGAAAATGTCACCAGTTCGCTGGGATAGGGCTTTAGAACATTCTGATAACTTTTCTTACTGGTGAAATACAGTCATGGAAGCAGAAAAAAGACTTGAAGGTCAGAGCCGTATTGAGCTAACAACGAACATACAATGGCAAATTTGGAAAGTCAAGAATGAATGGCAATTCAACTCAAAGCACAAATATCCTCTGAAGATTGTCCAGAGAGTACAAAAAGACTGGCAAAGGAAAGGCAGGAACAAATGAGCGCTGTTGAAACATCCATAGTCACCAAGGTTCGCCGTCGCAGATCTCGGTCGCGTCGCGGTCTCAGTTGTTCCACATCCGTCGCGGCATATCGGATGAATATCGGGTGATACATACATTATAGTATATAAAAATTTTCAAAAAATCTGAAAAAATTACTAAAAATAGAAAATATCATAAAAAGCACAATTATCAACTTAAATTTACTAAATACCTACATTATCATATATAGTTACTAATTATTAAATAAAATAATGCTGTCATTACCATAAGGGCCTATAGCATTAGCAATAAAAAATTTGCATTATTTAGATAATAATAAAAATTTTTTATTATCTAAATATATTAAATTTTTTCTAATCAAGTTTAATTATGCAAGGTAATTTGCATTATTTCGATAATAATAATTTTTTTATTATCTAAATATATTGAATTTTTTCTAATCAAGTTTAATTATGCAAGGTAATATGCATTATTTAGATAAGAATAAAATTATTTTTTTATTATCTAAATATATTACATTTTTTCTAATCAAGTTTAATTATGCAAGGTAATTTGCATTATTTCGATAATAATAAAATTTTTTTATTATCTAAATATATTAAATTTTTTCTAATCAAGTTTAATTATGCAAGGTAATTTATACTTTGACAATTTGCCCAATTCAATTTTTTGTTTAACTAACTGCAACAAACTCTTTTTTTTTTTACTTTTTCTAATTAATTTACCTAAAATCATTTTAACCAACATAATTGAGATACATGAAAATAAATAAATTACATTTATGATCATTAAAATGTATCCAAATAATCACTACATATTTTTTAACTAAAATTTAGATAAGAGACTACTAATACAAATTAATCATATACTTAATAATATGTAAAAAGTGTCAAAATGCATTACTTAAATTTACAAATATCTAAATATCATGTCTGAATGCTAAGTTAAAAAAATTAAAATTGATAAGTTATTTTGAAAAAAGATACGGACCTTTTGACTGATGCTTGGATTTAAGATTAGGAACCTAATCTCTTAATTACTTGGGCCAAAGGTAGACTTCACATGCTTCTAATTTTTCCTTCAATTTTTTTCCCTGTGGTTGGGTTCGGTACAAAAGCCCATCTTCTGTTTAGTGCAGCCGCAAGTCCTTCAGTTTGTTTAGTGCACTTGCGGATTCTTCCCTTCGGTTTGTTTAGTGCAGCCGCAAGTCACTGGATTCTTCCCTTCAATTTTAGCCATTTCTTCCTCTGACTCTTCCCTTCATTTTTTTTCCCAATTTCTGTTGATCAGTTTTTTCACCTCCTTCACGGCCAGATAAGGTGGAAATTGAAGAGCCGGCCGTCACCTTTACTCTTTCTTTTGCTTTCCCTTTCCCGCTATTGTTGTCTTCCTCCAACAGCCTGCCATCACCTCTGTTTTGAGCCGCAGCCGGACAATGAAGAAATTGCAAAACCGATCGGCTTGTTTCTCCAGCCAGCCGTCACCTTTATTCTGGAGTGAACCTCAAAAACTAGTGATGGATTGCAGAAATTGCAGAACGATAAAGAAATTGCAGAAATTGCAAAACGATGAAGAAATTGCAGAAATTGCTGGTATGCTTCTCTTTATCCCCACTTTTTCCTTGTCTTTGTGGCTGCAAAATGAAACAATAAAGCATGGGAAAAAGCATGGGAAAAGACTGCAACAACCGTGTGGACCACCCCTTGTAATTGTAGTTTTGTTTGGTTTTGTAAAAGGCTTTGCAACAGCCGTAGCTAACTGTGGTGCGATGCCTTATGTGTTCTTTCGGTGTCGGTTCCTTTTTTGTTTGGTTTTGGCTTCCCAGTTGGAGTGTAAATTTGTTAGCCGGTACATATACGAGTTGAATCCGAAAATTTGGCCTTTATCTTGCTACACGGTGCTAATTCGGACGATATCGGCTGATTCGGAGTGATTCAAATCGGATATGGTGTAATCGGCGTTTCGGGTATCGGTATCGGAACGGCACCTGCCGTTCCGATTATGACTCGGCCGAGTCATCTCGGACTCGGCCGAGTTGGCGAACCCTGATAGTCACTGAAGAAACTGATCAAGCACAAGATGAGGCAAATGTAATGAACCTGAAGCTAGCTGGAAGGGGCATTATTGCAACTTGCAAGGAATCACATGGGACAAGTTCAAATAGCATGGGCTATGAGGGACAGAGGAACAAGCATACCAGCCTTGGTTTTAGCTAAAATAGTAAGATTTGCTTTGATCAAGGCCACAGGAAAGCAATGGGTATAACTTAAGGTCCATATCCCTTACAAGCAGCTTATGATTTCGTTGATGTCCAAGAGAACCAAAGACATCAGATTGGCAACTTTGGTCAATGACATCAACAATTTAAGCTCTTTGTTTAAAAAATGCTCATTTTGTTTAGATATAAAAAGTGATGATATATGTAAAGCTATGACTAGTTATGCAGTTGGCATATGTAGCGACAAGGAACGGAACAATTCTCAGTGTGTTTGACACTTTGTATTGCTTCTTGGAGCCATTGCTCTACAAGTGTAAAGTTCTTGAATTATGAATACAATTCCTAAAGTCTCACACAAAAAAAAAAAGTCTAATTCAAGTAGTAATGAGTTTTTATAGATAAATTTTAACTCTTACTGAAAACATCAATGTTTTAAGAATCGGATCAAACCGATTGATTTGACTAATCAGATCATGAATCAATTATGATACCAGTCCAATTCTATAAGAAACCCAAAAACATAAAAAAATTAAATAAAATCGGCGAATCGAAATGAACCGGCCAGTTAAACTAGTCAAGTCCGGTTTATAAATTTTGACTTCGAACTTGGACTTTTTTTATGGACTACTCACTTTTTTGAACTTTTTGGGTTCTATCAAAACGCAACAACTGCAAACTAATTGTCTGCTACTACAATTAAGTTGGTTGATGGGCCATTTTGTTCTCAAATTAAAAAAAAAAAATCTTGGTTAACCCAACTTAAAAACAAAATAACTAATCTAACTAAAAACTAAAGAAACTCTCAATTCTTTTCCTTCTCTAAGAATCTTCACCTTTAAAAGCCGCTCTACAAGCTCCGCTCATCTCCTTGTTTATCTTTTTCTTTTTTTTTTTCATCTTCTCTTCTATCTTTTCTTTTGTATTATTGATGGTAAAAATGATAATGAAGTTGAATTCGATAGATAAAGAAGCACACTTGTTTTTCCTTTCCTCTTCTATCTTTTGTTTTCATATTCATAATTTTTTCTACTTTTTTTGGAGTTAATTTAACAAATCCTATCAAATTTATTTTTTAGTTGGGAAAGTTAGACTCTTCCTTGTTTAATTTAAGATATTAGATAGATTTGTTTATAATTTAGTTGATTCTTTATTTTTTTATGAAATACTTTTTCTTTTATTTGGTGGATGAATTAGAAGGTACTGGATTAGTAAATATTCTCCAAAAGATATCATAAAATTTAGGATTCTTGAGTTAATTTTACATTATTTTTTTTTATTTTTAAAAATAAAAATCAATGAATTGGGGTTGAACCAGTTGAATCTTGACCTTATCACTTTACCGATTCAATCACCATCCTAGTTTCAAATCATTGGAGAACATAGGAAATTTAATTAATGATGAAAACTTATAAGTTTATAGCACAAATTTACTATTTTACTTTAAAAAAAAAACTTATATCAAACTAGCATTAGAAAGTTTATATGAATTAATGATAAGATTTTTTTTATTAATGATTGAAACTTAGTATTCTAGTCAGTAAGTGCTCATAATATATCTGTATAATAAATGATTGTATGTATAGTTTAAAAATCTTCTATGTTTTATACACTTTAAAAATATTATAAAAATAATTTTACTTTTCACATAACCTTATAAAATATGTAATAAAACTTTGTCGTATTATAATTTTAGAATTATTTTTAATTTTTAAAAAGTTTGAAAGTTTGAATAACAATAACAACTTCCTAATTATATATAAAATATCACTTGTCTATATATCATAAGTTTTATAATTTAATGCCTATGAATACAATAAGATGATAAAATTTTACTAAATTTATCATCTTATTCTTAAAAGCGTTGCTTAATCAAATGGTGAAATGTTTTTTGTTTGATTTGAACTTTTCATATTTATCTCATACCAAGCATTCAGAAAAAAAAAATTTAGGTCAAAGCTTGCAATCTTGGAAGCTATTACAAGTTCCATTCATGTGAAAAGGATTCTGTCAAGTTTTGGAGTATAAGAATGTTGTTTTATGCATTAGGTGATGCATTTTGAAGTGTTGTCTGCAAATAAGAGGATAAAATCTTAAAACGGTGTCGTTAGAATAATTTTGATAGTTAGTTAGCTGTTTTCATTCTATTATGTCTACGTGTACAAATAGGCTGATTGTAACAGAATTGGGATATGAGAATAAACTACCACAATTTTCTCTCTCTTCTCCCTTGCCTTATTCTCTCTTCTTCCTTCTTCTTTTCTTTCTATTTTCTTATCTAATTCTTACTTTCTCTTCCTCCTAATTCTTTTCTATTGAATTTCAATCAAAGGGCTTGACAACTGGTATCATAGCAGTCGATCCTCAGCTGCAAATTATACTTGACATGGTGGAGAATGCTATATACCGTTCCTTAGAAGATCAGATCAAGAAGCAACAAAACCATCTCCAAGAAGTGGTTGAATCCACAGCTACCATCTAGAATTCTTGCTTGAATCAATTACATCAGAAGTTTCATGAAGAAATGGAGCAAAACAACACAAGACAGGAGTCTATGGTAGCAAGTTTAGACTAGAGGTTCAGCAATATGGAGCAGAAGTTCAACACATTATTGAAGATGATGATGAAGTAGAAAGGCGTTCATGAATAGGAATCTGGAGCATCCAAACCTCTTCTGCCAACTCTGCTTACGCATTTGAAGTTGGTGACTTCGAATGAAGTTTCAGGTGCATAATCTGAGTCCAAGAGTAAGAATTTTGTTCCTACTTTGCCCAAATTAGAACTGCCCATGTTCTCTGATGGTAACCATAAGGAGTGGCTACGCAAATGTCAGAAATACTTTTTGAATTATCAAGTTCCTAATAATCAGAAGGTAGACATGATGGAAATGTTCTTAGAAGTAAAAGCTGATAATTGGTTCCAAGGGGTGAAGTTAGAGAAACCCAAGCTATCATGGCTAGAATTTAGTGAGTTGTTGTGTGATAGGTTTGCTGGAAAGGGTTCAAGAGATGTGGTAGAGAAATTTAACAAACTATAGCAAAAAGGGACAGTAAAAGAGTATGAAGAAAGATACGTGGAATTGAAGACACTTATGCTAATCAGGAATGCTAAATTGGATGAACTCTACTTTGTTTCAATCTTCATTAGTAGTCTTAAGGAAGAAATCAAGCCAATGGTGAAAATGTTTAAACCACAGACCTTGACTAAAGCTTTTTGAGATTGCTGAGCTGCAAGAGTGCGCTTTAGAAATTTAATCTAGACATTCAAGAAACAATGGGAGAACTATCTTGGATCCCAAATTTGGAATGTACAAGAATTCTACCCATGGACAAAATCATACTAGCTCTTATAGAGTACCTACAACAACCCCAAATACCAAGAGAAAAGAAACAATATCCAAGGAGTTTAACAAGATTTCAGCTGAGGAAATGCAATACAAGTGTCAACAAAACCTATGCTATAGATGTGGAGATAAGTTTGGGGTTGGTCATCAATGTAAACCTAGAAATTTGAACTGTTTAGAGCTTGAAAAGGAAGATAAAGTAGAATTTGAGGATGCTGTGGGAGAACAGAATGAACATACAGATAGGATGGGAGAATTGGCTAAAGTATCCCTAAATGCTTTATTTGGTGCCTTGAAAAAGAATTCTATCTTGCTCCAAGATAACTTGGGAAAACTACCGATTAAAATCCTAGTTGATATAGGGAGTTTACATAGTTTTATTCATGTTGAACTTGCCAAATTCCTACATCTACCCTATCAAAATGTTCACCATTTTACAATGACATTAGCAGATTCTACGAATATCACTAGTGGAGCAATCTATCCCAAGGTGTCCTGGATGATTCAGGATTATCAATTCTAATTTGATTTGAAGGTAATGGAACTACAAGGATGAGACATTATTTTGGGGGTAGATTGGATGTGCCGGTTTAGTTCCATCACATTTGATTTCCATGCACTTAATATCATCCTCAGCAACCAAGGTGATTTATTACATCTCCAAGGTTTTATCAACCAACCAATGATAGAATTAGTGAGAGGAAAAGATCTCAGGGCCTTCATACAGGAAAAACGAAGAGAATGTTCTATTCTTCATGCAAAATTGGTGAACAAGAAGGAGGAAAATGTACCAGAACAGAACATATGCTACAATAGTTCTCTAAGGTATTTGAAACCCCCAAGGGACTACCTCTAGAAAGGGAATTAGATCATCAAATTAACCTCAAACCTGGAGATGAATCATTCAAATTGAAACCCTCAAGTACTCTCACTCTCACAAAACAGAAATTGAAAAGCAAGTAGCTTAAATGCTCTCCGATGGCATCATCACATACAGTAGTAGTCCTTTTGCTTTCACTGTTCGTCTAGTCAAGAAGAAAGACAGTTCTTGGAGGTTGTGCATGGATTACAAAAAGTTAAATAATTTAACTATTAAGGATAGATTTCCTATTCCAAACATAGATGAGCTCTTGAATGAATTGCATGGTACTATCTATATGTCCAAATTAGGTCTTAGAGTTAGCTATCACCAACTAAGAGTTAAAGTAGTAGATGTCCCTAAAACAGCTTTTTAGACACACTATGGCCACTTTGAATTTATAGTAATGCCATTTGGTTTGACGAATGCCCTAACTACTTTTCAAGCCCTGATGAACAGGATATTAATTTCAAGTATATTTGAGCAATTTTGTATTGGTTTTCTTCAATGATATCTTGATTTACAGCCTCTCTTTGGAGTTGCACATACAACACCTGAGAATTATGCTAGGGGTTTTGGTTGATAACCAACTCTACTGCAAAAGGTCTAAATGTTCATTTGCTTCTGTGGCTGGAGTAAGTATGGATGCATTCAAAGTTGAGTGCATATTATCTTTGCCTACTCTTAGAACAGTTAAGGAACTAAGAGATTTTTTGGGGTTGATAGACTACTGCAGAAGATTTATCGAAGGATATGGAGTAATATGTAAGCCATTAACACAACTATTAAAGAAATGTGGATTCACCTGGAACCAGAATGCTTAGTTGGCTTTGAAGGTTTAAAGAAAGCTATAACAACTGCATCAGTACTCAGCATACCAAATTTTGAAATTCCCTTTATTATTGAAACTGATGCATGTGGAATTGGAATTGGGGCATTCAGCATGCAAAATGGGCATCCTATAACCTTTATTAGCAAGGTTTAATCAAGTTAGAATCTGGGGATGTCTGTATATAAAAAGGAGCTATTTGCTTTGGTATTAGCAGTAACCAAATGGAAGCACTATCTAGTTGGCCACTATTTTATCATTAGAACAGATTATCAGGCACTCAAATATCTTTTGGAACAGAGGCTTAGACACCCATTGCAGCACAAATGGCTTACCAAGCTACTGGGATTGGACAGTGAGATACAATATAAGAAGGGTACTGAAAATGGTATGGCCGATGCACTGTCAAGAAGGAGAATGGAGTGTACCAACAGGGATCTAGATGCTGTAGGTAACCATCTCAATGCCATTTCTTCAGCACAATCATATTAGGTACATAAGTTACTTGAGAGCTATGAAGGGGATGCATTGGTTCAAGATCTTATTCCCCAACTTTTATTAGACCAAAATTCTCACCTAGAATACCAATTGGAGAATGGTTTATTGAAATTCAAAGGGAAACTGTATGTGGAAATTGCTATAGGTATTAGAGATAAACTTATCAAGACATTACATGCCTCTATTATTGGGGGGCATTCAAGTTAGCGAGGATGCTTAAAAAGGGTGCAATCACTATTCTTTTGGCCTGGAATCAAGAAGGATGTCCTGCAATTTGTGAGATCCTATGATATGTGCCAAAGGGATAAACATGAGAATGTCCCCTACCCAGGGCTACTACAACCCATTCTAGTTCCTCAGCAAGTATGGTTCCATATAACTATGGATTTTATTGAACAACTACTTCTATCACTTGGTTTTGATACAGTATTGGTAGTAGTGGATCATTTACGAAATTCAGTCATTTCCTAAATCTCACTCACCCTTACTTTGCTCAACAAGTGGCCCTGATTTTCCTTGATAATATGTATAAACTCCATGCTTTACCTGAATCTATAATCTCATATATAGACAGGGTGTTTTTTTAGCAGATTCTAGCAAGAGTTGTTTGCATTGATGGGAACAAACTCTACTACTCTTTTTCTTACCACCCTCAATCTGATGGTCAAAGTGAGATGGTAAATTAGTGTCTAGAAACCTACCTTAGATGTATGTGCAATGAATGCCCAACACATTGGAGTACATGGTTATCTATAGCTGAATTCTGGTACAACACCAACTTCCATACCAACTTACAACTCTCCCCCTTTGAGGCACTATATGGTTACAAACCAGCTCATATTCCCCCAGGCCCTTTCCATGATAGTGTGATACCTGTTGCTGCTGATATGGTACAAGCAAGACTTCAAATCACGTCCAACATCAGAGAACATTTGGCTAAGGCTCAGAACCGTATGAAACACTATGCTGATAAACACAAGATAGAAAGAAATTTCCAAGTAGGAGATTAGGTTTTCTTTAAGCGGCAACTATATAGGCAGCAAATAGTAGCTATCAGGAAGAGCCTCAAGCTGTCCGCTAAATATTTTGGACCTTTCCAAATCATTGAGAAATAGGAGCACTAGCTTACAAGTTACTGTTACCACCTGGTGCTAAAATTCACCTAGTGTTTCATGTTTCGTTGCTGAAAAAGAAGATTGAGGGCAATGGAAATGTCGAACCAATTTTACTGGAAGTGGATTCATCAGACTACTGTCCACTCAAACCTGAGAAAGTTCTTAAGAAAAGAGCTATCTTACGGAATTTTCAGCCAATTATCCAGAACCTTGTCAAATGGAATTGCCCGAATTAGAATCTTTCTGGGAGGGCAAAAGCTTTATTGACAAGCAGTTCCTAAGATTTCGAGCTTGAGGACAAGCTTGGTTTTATGGGGAGGAGAATGTCAAGTTTTGGAGTATAAGAAAGTCATTTTATGCATTAGGTGATGCGTTTTGAAGTGTTGTTTCCAAATACGGGATAAAAGCTTAGAACGGTGTCATTAGAATAATTCTAATAATTAGTTAACTATCTTCATTCTATTATGCCTACATGTACAAATAGGCTAATCTATATCTATATAAATTTGAGAAGGGATTTTTAGCAACAAGTCTCCACGCAATTCTATTTTTCTAGCATTTCACATTTAATTTAATTTATAAAATATATTTCTCTCAACTTCCACATCTACTCTTCATATTTGAAATTACTGATTACTTTTAAAATCATTTCATTTCAAATTGAACTTCAACCCATCACGTTTCCGATTGCCTTGCATTATTTATGATTCTACAACAATTAAAGCTTCTATAAGACCATAAGAAAAGATAACAAATATAACATCCTTTCATGCTTTCTTATTAATTTAAATAAATAAGATTATTTATACTCCATTTTTGTTATTCACACTTCAATAATCATTTTGATCATATAATTTTCATTAATTAATTAGACTATATGATAAAACAAATGATGGAATTGCAAATAATAAAAAATGGAGTGCAAAAAATATTTTTTTAAGTAAGAAGTGGCTCCCATGCCTTTCTAATTTAAAAAAGTAATGGTTCCGCTTATACAAGAATTTGGTTTGAAGTTTATTAGTGGGAGGGTAAATAAAAAGAAAACTTTGCCAAATTTAGTAAAAGTAAAAAGGTAAATGATAATATTTTATCTTTTAACTTAGTAATCCTAAGTAAAATGGCAAAATTAAATAGAAAACAAAATGAAAATAATATTATGGATTTAAAAAATCAAGAATGGTACCATTCATGAAATCCAAATTATGAAATCACTAGATAAAAGACAAAGTACTACAAGCCTTTTAACGTGGAAATTTTTTTTTAAAAATATTCATTTTTGATAAAAAAAAATAATGATAATGACAACACCAATTCTACCCAAAATTTTTAAAAAGTAATATTATATTTTAAGAGAAACATATAGAACATTCAATCTTAAAATACTACTTAATTTGTATATATTTGACCCAAATTTGACATTAGATTTGAATAAGAGTGCAAAATCCAAACATTAAGGATAAGTTTTGGTATCATTAATTATTTTATGTATTCTTATTGCTGTCTTCATATGTAAATATTTACTTGCTATGTTAAAAAATATATATATATATCTATATATATTGATTGTAGTACTTGAGGATATTAGAGATATTATCAGTTTTTCATTTCCATTTTTAATAATTGCAACCATTGTAATTAATTTTGAATTTTATATTTTCATTATGATAGGTAAAGTTAAATATATTGGGTCTCAGGGATATGAATTTAAAGGTTAGGTATAGAGAGAGAAGGGAGGGAAGAAAATGGTGAGGAGTTGAAAAGTAACAGGAAAGGTTGAAGAAGAAATATGAGTTACAAAGATGGGGCAGAGAAGGGAGAGAAGAAGAAAGGGGATTGCAGGAATATGATAGAGATGATAAAAGAAAAATAAATAAAAATAGGGAGAGTGATACCATAATAGAAGATATGAAAGTCGTAGGAGGCATCTGATGACTAGCTGGTGTATAAGAAAAGAGGAAAATGATGGTGATTTTTAATAATTTTCAGAACTCTAAAAACACATATTACGGAGATTTTTTTAAAATATACGTTAAATTTATGAAAAATGCTAATCTAAATGCAGTCAACAATTTTAGGGGCACAAGATAGGAGAAAGATTTTTTTTTCTAAAAAAGGAAGAAAATAAATTGGTTATAATTTATTTTTTTATATTATAAGTTTTGATATATAGGTATAACATAATATGTTTTGTCAGATATTAATAAATTAATTTTTTTTTTTAGAAAACTCTTCTCACCTTACCACCCAACCTAACCCTCTCCCTAAATGCATTAACAATTCTTTTATCATGTAAATCATTATAGATTAAATTTTTTTCAAAATATTAAGCATACACTTCTTTAAAATTTTTGGTCTATATATATTTATTATTTTGTACCATAATATATAAATATATACAATATTATTTTGATTTGAAATATAACCCGGGTTAAAATACTAGTTATAACAGAATTGGGATATGAGAATAAACTACCACAATTTTCTCTCTCTTCTCCCTTGTCTTATTCTTCCTTCTTCTTTTCTTACCGCTTTCTCATCTGATTCTTACCTTCTTTTCCTCCTAATTCTTCTCTATTGAATTTCAGTCAGAGGGCCTGATAGATTCCTTAAGAACGGAACTCTAATAATGCTGAGACCATCGATATGGCTTCAAACCAATTAAGATTCTAATAAAAAAAATTTAATCAAAGCCATTACCAACCCCCTCTTTTTCATTTTATAATCGCAGGATGACCACGATTCAGGTTTGAATCGAAGTCAAATGGGGGGTTCATTGAATCAAAACCAGAACCAAATTTTAGAAACTAAAACTAGAATCATAATTGTGACAAAAAGTTCAAGTTCAGATTCACCAAAATTTTGAACTGGAACCAAAACCAGCTGTTTAGAATCTATTAAAATTTTGAACTGAAACTAGAACCAACAGTAGAGGATCCATTTAAGCTATTTAAAAAAATTTTTGCTATATAAACCTAAATGACTAGTTTAGTGTTCCATATCGATAATCAGCACTCAATAGCAGCAACTCCAATTTTAATCCAACAATCCATTGTTCCATTATATTAGTAAATCTTTACCCCATAACTAATGTAAGTTCAAGACCAATACAATGAAATCAACAATAAGATATTTTTTCATAAAATTTTTACTTTTTTTTCTTTTTCCTTACATATGATAATACAATAAAGTTATTATTGTTATTATTATTTACATTCATTGTCATATTCTCTTAAAATCAAGTTTATAATAATAAGTGTTTAAACATAACTAAAAGAACCGAAATTATAATCGGAATAAAATCGAAATCGAAACCGGACTAAAATCGGAGTTTGAAGAACCCAAATCGCAACCTTCCTTGCAAGGGTCTGTTCAGTTCATGATTTTTTAAATTGGAACAGTGATTTTGGGACTGTGACTATATCTATATAATGGCATGCTTTATACGGAAATATGCTGTTTCAAAATTTCCATCCTACAAAAAATCCGAAGCATAGTCTTCTGCGCATGCATATCCACAACCCAGTATCATAGAGTGAGCAAATAGACAGGGGTAAAGATGAAGCCACAAACATGCAAGAATCAGAGGCTAGTAGAATCTGAAGATATACTTCTTTAGATTCATGCTGATCAGATACTCTTAGTCCTGAAGTAGTAATTACTAGGTTACAACTAAGATGACATATGCAGAGAGAGAGAGAGAGAGAGATGGAAATCAGGTATGCAATCAAGAATCATCAAAGTCCAGGAAACATTACACTCGGCATTGTTGAACTTTGTGATTTAAGAATGAGTTTGGTAAATAAGAGAGGCAGCAGAATATTGGGAGTAGTACAAGTAGAGGTAAAATCATGTATCTTGGCAGTCAGTCATTCTCCAGAAGTACGTTAAGGAATGTGCATCATGCATGCTGACGGTGCTTGCTCCCGAGTCCAACTAAAGAAGTTGTACAAAGTCGCTGCTGCTCTGCTACCAACATATTTATCCGAGAGGCAGGCACGCAAACTCTATTCGCCTCGCCGTCCATTGCAAACAGAACACAAAAATTATCAGCCTCGCCCCCTGGATTCTTGTTGTTCTTGAACTCAACACAGAGAGAGTGAGAGAAGCCAAAAGAAAAGAGATGCATGGTTTTGGTCCTTTAATTTGGATAGAATACCTCCACTCCTGGTAGGTAATACAATACAACTACAACACTGGGACTTCTGTTTGACCACAAGGGAAGCAATTGCATGCATCCAGACTCTTATGGAGTATGGCTCGGCAAGCTCACCATTAATGACTTCTTGTTTTATATTCCTGTTCTGTCATCGTATTTGCTTAAAATTGTAGTTTATTCATAAATCCGAAACTACTAGCTAGACCCCAAAATGATATGAAAGATCAAAGCAATATTAGTTGTGTGGTTTCAGATTCTGGTGATCAGTAAGGATGATTATGAATGATATGAAAAGATTATACCAACTGGTTGTGTAATTAACCCTTTACACGAGCTGAGTCTTTTTCTATATTCTTCTTCTTGTACTAGTATCTATCTTGATCGTTTACAAGGATAACCTTAGGTTTTCTAGTATCTAACAGAGAAATTGTTCCGAAATGAAAAAAAAATTTTTGTTGAAAACCGTGATAATAAGGATTTACGTACGCTGAATGGTTTTGGAGTAGGATCGGGACTTGGGAGTGACTGGTTGAGCAAAGTTAATTCAAATCTCTGTGGAATGTCTGAATACGTCTTTAACTTATCCACAAGTTCTAATAAAATAGCAGCAGCCGAGGAAAACTGAAACAGTCTCTAAGATAATTGTTAAAAAGAAGAAGAAGAAGAAGAGGAAGAACGGTACAAAAGGCCTGTGAGCCAAAATTTCTACTTCGTTTCCCAGGTATCATGTCTTCTGGACTGAAAATCTGAAATCAGCCTTGGATACACACAGGCCCTGCTTGCTGCACAGAAATTTAATATTAGTTCAGAACATTGTACAGTCAATTTGTAGTATTTGTTATCAGCCATGTCCACAAATTGATAAATCAATACTCTGTTAAGGGCTTCGCCAAGTAAAAACTCAAGTCCGTGAAACATTCTACCTCAACAATAACCTTCAAATTCTCGGGGTTCCACAAGTATGTAAAGTGGCTTTCCGTTTAGCCTGCTTTGTCGTCCCTGCAGTGTAAGCAAGCAATGATCAAGAAGTTAAATGCAAGACAAGACATGCTGTTGCACCTGCATAATTCTGACAGGGTAAAAAGAGGCCATTCTCAAGCTGAACAGTTGATGAAGGATATAGAGCTGAGCTTACCAGGTGAACATAATAAATTTATGATTTAGGATGTCTATCAATATCTTAGGACAATAACCTTTCACATTTGAAGTTATGAGTATTATAAAGACCTTATATGTGATGCATGTTGAGAATTCTAATCATTGTTAAAGCGCAACTCAACCTGTTATATCCCCCTACTCTTGGGAAAGATGCACCTTACCTCTCATTGAGGAGCAGAGGGAAGGAGCATAGGACTTTCAAATTTGATATAGAGCAGTATCAGGCCAGAACATTTACAGTTTAAACCAATGAAACAATTACAGGACCATCTTGTTCCTCACGTACCTCTATCCAAGTGCACCTGTTTCTGTTATCTGCATTTACCTCGAATAACGGAGCTATGGAGGCATGCATGGATCCATTTTCAGGGATCCAAGCGCACCTGTTTCTGTTAATATATGGCTTTAGCAGATAATCTTTTTCTTCATGTATTTATCACAGTTCTCATGTATCTGTTTTGTGCATTTGCCTGAAAGTTGTGTAAGCATGTGCAAATCCATCTTCAGAGCCCCAAATATCTATAATGAAATTCACATAATTACAGCTGTTCTTTTCTAAAGGTAGTTATCAGATGCTCTCCTGATTTTCACTGACACAGGTTTAGCCAACAAACAGGTTGATGGCTTTATTCTGAGCAGCAGCCCTAGAGGCGCTTTCATGAAACAGCTTTTGCTTTTCAAATCTTGTAAAGAATTATCACTGTTCAAGAAAGACTTTGTAAAGAGATTAGGAAAAGCAAAGCTAATCCAGAACAAGCCTCATTTGTGTGCTTGACATGATTTACTGCATTATGCTACTTGCACACAGGTAGTGTCTAGATTGTATTAACCTGTTGATCAAGTACATGGCAAACTTACAACAGTTAGGAAGCTAAATTCATAGGCATTATGATTTTCAGATTTGCTTTAGTGTTGGACAACAATTTTATGTTTTTATTGACCTGAACAGAAATGCTTTTCTATCAGAAAATAAATATTCTGCCCGATATGAATGACAATTATGGTGACTCTTTGAGTGCATTCTTTGAAATCTCATGCGACCACAATTTCATATTAATTATTTCGAAGCATGAAATCAGCAACTGTAGAGAGATGGAGTATCATCCATAACTCAGAATATAAATCCATGCCAAGAAAAACTTCAACTATTTTACCTTGGCCTCAGGCAATCCTATAACACAAGCGCATTCAACAACTTCAGCTTCCATGGATTCTATACCAAATCAAACAAGATGCTATTTGTGAGCTGAGAGACTTGTGAAGGATCAAGATATTATCATGAAGCAGAGAAGAGATGCAGAAAATGCCTCAAGGTACCTAAAAGTTTTATTGCTGCAGAGAGTGTTCCACCAGTAGCTACCAAATCATCAATTACCACAGCCCTTTCTCCTCTCTGCACTGCATCAATATGCATCTCTAGACAGTCTTTTCCATATTCCAGCTCATAAGCTTCTGATATGACGTCTCCTGCACAGTATTTCCAAAAGTTAAGCTGAAATTTATTACATGAATTGTAGAGATAAACAATGAAGGATATATTCATGGATTTTTTTTCTTTTTTTGTTTAAATTATCATTTGCACATGTGTCAAAATGTGTTGTAATGATGGCAACTAGAACAAAAGCTAACATAACAGACAAATAATATGAAGCAAATAAAGTTACATAAAGTGTAAAATGATCAGTGGCAAGCATGGCTACTTTTGCCAGGAGCTTTTTGTTAGACATGAACTATGCATGATTAGCCAACAGTCAGGCAACTTCTTGAAACCTAGAAGCCTCTGAACATGATTTCTGTTGTTCTAGGGTGCCTGGTGAGTAGTTAGAATCAGAAACTGAAATGAGACTCTCTCTTCGGGTAATGTTTCACTAAAATGTGGGAAAAACATACCTGGCAGTTTTCCTGGTTTACGCAAGGGAACAAACTTGGCACCAATAGCCAGTGCAATTGATGGTCCAAACATGAATCCTCTGGCTTCGATGCCTACGAGTGATTGGCATGATAAATCTTAGATAAAACAACAAACTGATCCAGAAAAGGCTCGCGGAAAGGTTTCTTGAGATTACAAAGATGAACCAACAAATACGAAGGAAAAATTATGTCTATGAATTGGTGGAAATTAGAACCATACTCCCACATCCCACCAGTTACACAATGTTTTTAGCAACAAATTTGAGAAACTTAAAAGAAAGAAAGAAAGCTGTTTATTTCCTTTTTTTTTTTATGTCAGTTTGGTAAGCAAGAGAATTAGAAAAACTTTTCACACTTTCCTACTCGTTTCTGCATTTTAGTAGTGCTCAAATAACAGCGAAGGAAAAGTGCAGGAAAAAAAGTCAGTTCTCTCACATTTATGTTTCGGCTTAGGGAAAAAAAAACTAATTTTCTCACATCCGGGGCGGGGGAGACAACTTATGTCCTCAGCACCACTCACCAAACTTCATGCTAATGGCAGACCTCAACGACGCAAAAAGCACACAATGCATATTCAAGAAGTTCTTTTCTTTTTCCTTTTTTCTCGAGAAGAAGACACCAAGCACTATTTTGGCACACCCCGCATTCTTTTGTCATAAAATCACAAGGATAAATTAATGCCATTATTGGCAGGATCTTCAACAGATGCCACTAGCCAAATTGTTCCCAGAAATCTGGGGATAGTGTCACCTTAGCCTTAGAGAAGCTGTGCATGCAAACTAGATCAATCACTTTTGTTGGTTAAAGGCTACGGCGCTTTGCCATTTTATGCAATGGCTGAATTATAAGCAAAATTCTCCTTCCCTCCCCCTCGGCTGCCCTCTTCCCCATCAAGAAGGAAAAAGATATTAAAAGCAAAAAAAATAAAAGAGGGAGACAATGCAAATTGCAATTGATTTTTCTCTAGGAGATTAATATTACACACTTATCAGTGAAACTACTGACTAGCAACAGAAAATAACATGCATGTGTGCGTGTGAGAGAGAGAGAGAGTAAAAAGAGACTGGAGAAAATGTCTGCAGTAGTTACCAGCAACAACAGAGATGTCCATGTCCTTGTATCTATCCACAAATATGTCCACAGTATCTTTAAAGACCTTATGATTCAGTAACAAAGTGGTTATGTCTTGAAACATTATTCCTGCACAGAAGGAAAAAAGGAATTTAACAAACAAACAAAAAAGAGCAAAAGCTCACATGCATTCTACAACATTGTTAGCTAAAGAATTAAGGGAAATGCAGAAGAAGAAAAAAGAGCAAAACCCGGTTTTGGGAAGTGGGGTATGACTCTGATGGCATCAGAAATGGCCTGAAGCCTTGGGTCACCCTTGAGCCCATTTTCTGCTGCAAACATCTTGCTTGCTTGTGCTTTTTTTAGTGTGTGTGCGTGAATCTTGAGCTTTGATTTGAGGGTATGTGCAAGCAAGAAAGAAAGAAAGGAGTATCCTTTTTTTTTTTTTTCTCTCTCTTTTTTTTTTTTTTTTTTTTTTTTTTTTTTTTTTGCTTTTTGCTGCTTCTTCTCTCTCTCTTTGGAGCTGGTTGAAGATGTCTGGGGACTCAGGTGTCTTTATAGCCTCTGCACTGTGTACTTTTGCAGTCTTGAATGTGCTTTGGATACGCACTTTGCAAGTTCCAACAGTTATTTCACCCTTCCAGAGGAGCTAGTGATAAAGTTGTAAAGATCAAATCTCTCTTTTTCTTCCTTCCTTCCTTCCTTCCTTCCTTCATGTCCATGTTTTGTGTGGTTTTTCAGTGACATTTTTTTCTGTTGGCAGCACAGCACCTACATGGTGTGATGGGGAAATTTCAAGAAAACGGGCCTTCTTCCACGCGCACCCTCAATTGTGCGTGGCTCAATAGTGTAACAAACATATATGATGTTTTGCTTTCTTTCTTTTCTTCCAGATTTGAGAGGTGGGGAGGAGAAAATGAAAGTATTTTGTGCTCTCACATCAAAATCTTTCATTTTAGATCCTGAGCCATTATATGACATTAGCTTCTGTTAATTGGGCATAATCTAAGAATTAAACAAAAAGAGGTGATAATTTCCTCACGGTATGTATATTCATGGTAGCAGATCGGCAGTCGTGGACCCTCTTCTTTATGATTTTTGCATTTCGAGTTTCGAAATTCAAATGTGAATCCAATTTAAGTGGCTTGTTTTGGGTAGGTACACCACGCTAGATATGTCTTTTTCTTAATAATAGAAATTTTGAGTGTTGCCTCATAATAAATATCACACTACTCTTTATGTATCCAGAGTACTGTATTTTTTTTTTTTACCCTAGTTATATCTCTCTTCTTGGATATTTGCAATTCGAGTTTCACATTTATGGCCTAGTTATATCACATTCTTTATGGCCTAGTTATACCCCGCATCGGTAGATTGTGGGGTATTTACCCTGAGTTTAAGTTCCATGGGTGCACTGTCCTGTCACCAATTGATTGGATGTGTGTGCTACGTGGGTCCCGCTTAGGTTACCTTTGGGTCGGTTTGCTGATGCCTGCTGCGTGTCTGATATTATTTGGGTGCGTGTGTTTCATTCCGATTCCGGAAAAAAAAAAATATCACATTCTTTATGGCCTAGTTATGATGGAAATTTTTGAGTGTTACCTCCTAATATCACACTCTTTATGTATATATCCAGTACTGTATTTTTTTTACGTTAGTTATATCTCTCTTCTTGAATATTTGTAGCTCAGAATTGCAATTCGAGCTTCGCACTTATGACCTATTTGGCAAATAAGTTTTTGATCAAGTTTATTTTCTACAAGTTTTTTAACAACTTTAGTTAGTTACAGTGACCTCCAAAATTTTCTCAAAATTTTTAAATTATACACTTCAAAATACCCAAAAAATTTACACACTTCAAAAAATTTTTCTACAATTTCTATATTAAACTACAGTAAAGTTTTAAACAAACATCCCAGAATTTCATTTGTCAAACAGGGCCTTAATTAGCTCTACGAATGTGTGGTAAAAAAACCAAGAGGAATTTTAGCATGAAGGGCGAAGCAAGAAGTAGTACAGTATCACTCGGTGTTTAACACGCAAGAGTGTCCAAAATATTTCTAACAACAATACCTTCGCACTAAGGAAAAAAAAAAAGTCAAAGAAAAAGTTTATAATTTGAGGTTCTAGTACACAAGTCATTATGGACTATTCATTCATTTTTCAATATTTGATATAATTAACATTTACGCTTTAGTATGGAATAAATTTGTGCAAATTTATTTGACCTAATTATCATGGTTTATTTTTAAAAACATTCGCATATCTCTGTACTGAACTTTTATATTTTCTGATTTAAAAAAAATGAAGTTTTCATCAAAAATAGTTCAGTTGTAATACTTGATTAGTCCTGTTACATTTTTTATTTTAAAATTTTATATTCATCAGCAATATAATTGCCAAGGTGAAGTATAAATTTTATGAAGTTAGACATGTTCCTATTCTCTTTTTATTCTATTTTTAATATCTAAATAATTCTTACACAATTATTCAATTATAAAAAAATAAAGATACTCATATTCTATTGTCACACAAATTAAGAGACGCATTATTAAACATGGACATAGTAATAAATTGAATAAATTAACTACCCTTTTTTTTATTGGCTGAGGCGTTGAAGCGAGTGGAAATCTGCATGGCGATTTATGGGAATGGGCTATTTGCGATGAACGAGGTAAATGGCTATGGTAATTCCCCTAAATTGGGTCCCCCTCAGAGGAAAAAAAAAAGGCTGTGCGGAGGACTTGGGAGGGCCGTAACAAGAAAAGGCATCGGATGGTAAATTTGGGGAAGAAACGAGGTCGAGTGCGGAGTGTGAGGCAGCTTTAGGAGATTCGACCGCGGTCCCGAGGGTTCTCTTCACATTTTTACTCTTTTTATGGCCCCCCACCCCCCCCCCCCCCTCTCCTCAGCACTAGTAGAAGACCTAATAGCCTTTGCCGATTATCTACTTCATTCTCAACTTGTACGTGTCCATCACCTGCTCTTAGTCATGTAAGCTCTTCATTGGTTCCTTCAACACCAATTTGCACTTTTTTTTTTTTTTTACCTTTTGACAATTTTGAGTGGAGAATATAAAAGCGATCGAGAATATTACAAAAAAATTGATTCTTAAAAATTTTTAAAATCTATAATCAGTTAAAATAATTCACGAGAACCAGCCCTAAGTTGTGCATGATCTTAAAATAAAAACGAGTGACAGGAATTGAGCTATGATGATGCGAAGATCATTTGTGCAGGTATTACATTTTCCACATCATTTAAAGTTGTAACCATAAACTAACAACTCGTTTGGATTGTAAGCTTTTGGGAAAATATTTTCTTAAGATATTTTTGTATATTTTTTTAATTACCTTTATATATATATGTATATATATACATATGTATGTACGTGTATATATATACACGTACACATATATAGACACACATTTTTTTAGTTTATCTTTGCAATACATACACTATCACTGTTTGATCCATGACACATGTGCAAAAATTGAATTTCAAATTCAAATTTTACATAGTTGTCATTCATCCAACGTTAACAATGTATACACTGTCAGTGTAAGAAAGATTAATCATTTTTATTTCTCTGCTTTTTCTCGTAAGAATGTCTGTGGTTACAATGGTACATTAGAAGGCCATGAATTCATTGTTCAACTTCTATTCCATGCAAAGCTTTTCAATGAGGTTTTGCTGTGAATCAGTGAAAAAAAATAATAATAATAAATTCTATGGAAGACAGAGATTCCAAGAAAAATGTTTAGATTTTGAGGTTCATTTGTAGCTGAGTTTCTAAATTGATATTCTGATATTCTATTGTAACCATGTTCTTGGAATTACAATTCAATCGTAACGAAGGCTCTGATATGATGACATTTCCTTATCGTTTGATAGTAGCTCTCTCCTTTTTTTTTTTCTTTTTCTCTTTTTTTCTTTTTTTTCTTTTTTTTTAGATGTTGTTTAATTAGATAAGAATTTTGAATATAATTAGCAAACAATGATAGATTTGATAGATAAGATAAGGTAGTTGAAGTAATTCTATTGATTCTTATTAGAATTAAATATTCAATTAGGATTCTTGTGCTGAAAAAATATACGCAGGTTCAGCACTGCTTAACAAGTTCAGCAAATAGATTTTCATTTATCAAACACTCAAAACATCTGAATATCTGAAAAAATTTAGATTCAACACTTTTTTATGTTATCAAATAGATCCTAATACTACTAAATTACTTAATTGAGCAACTCTGTTGCATTTACAATTTGAATATTAAATTTGCACAGGTTTTGCGACTCAATTGCCTGTACAACAACCCTTCAATCAAATATAGACAGAATTATGTATACAAATTGTTGGAATATTTTACAAAATAATCGAATTTTCAATTTAGAGTTAATTGCATAAGTTACGATGAAAGAAAAGTGGTAATGATTTTTTGAGTAATTGGTACTTGTAATTAGAAATTAAACCTATTTCAGTTACCAAAATTTGTAACCTACACTCCTAATTTAATTTGCCAATAATTCATATCTTATTACTAGTGTAACTTATGCTTTTGTTTAGCTTTACATCACCTACACAAATGCATGGATCTTGAGATAGAAAATACTATTGATACTACGCTGCTTATGCTTTGGGAGCTACAATTCATAAAAGAAAAATAATCTATTTTCTCTATTTTTCTATCTCATGGTAAAGCAATAAAAGATCGATGTTAATGGAACTATACTCTCTTAGTTGTGCTAACTAATGAGAGCGATAATAAGTATGGCTAGGATATTGAATCTTAAGGGTGTCATGTTAAAGATCTTATTATACCGAATTAGTTTTTCCTGCAAAAACTTGAATCACTTTAAAAAAAAGACGAGATTTCAACCTTTTTTCGCACTTATGCATCATTATATCATTACTGTTACAGTTGACAAAAATTCATATGATAATTAATTTAAATTTAAATTTTACATGTATATCATGTGTAGGATTGCAAAACGAACCAAACTACTTGCAAGTGCTAGTGATCCAACTCGATCAAAAATTGACTCGAACTCGATCATCATCGAATTTGAGCCGACCAAATAGAGTTCGAACTCAAATTCAAAGTCGAGCACTAAAAAACTTAGTTCATTAGTTCGCAAGTCGCTTGATATATATATATATATTAATACTAAAATTAAATATCTAATATTTTATTATTTATTAAGAAAAATTATTTTTTATTTTTTAAATTCGAGTAGACTCCAACTCCACCACGAGTTTGATAAACTTGAGTCGACACTAGACTGGTTTACAGCTTCACAGTCATGTATTGTCGAAAAATTTTACTCTCAATGTAGATACTACTGCTACTATAAGGTTTAACTCTTTAAATTTTACTAATAACTCTGAGACAGCTCAGGGATGAAAAAGGACTACTCCCATACGATAGCATTTTCCCATTCTTTATTGTGGGGGACCCCATTAATGGATTTGGATGACAACATCACAGTCAATCGGAGGCACTGCGCTACACTCGACATCTAGGTTCGTCCTCGACACGCTGCAATGCTTTCTCGGGTGATTTGGAGAGTGCCGAATACGTGCAGGTGTTGGAGTGTAGAAGGGGGCAATAAAAATGAGTCCCCACGTAGGATGAATCCGGCGTACGTGATTTACTATTCACGTGCACGCGCGCTAAAAGAGAGCATGATAACATGATCATTGAATACTTGTTGAGAAATAAACCTTTCTTTTTGCCACCACAAGATTTCACTATATCTTCGCTGTCTGTGTTGATTTGGATTGTACGGTCTGATTTGACGGTGAAGATTAGCCTTTTGTCCGTGGAAGCACGAAATCACTATCGTCAAAATTGGTGTCCTCTGAAGATCATTGCAAAGATATTCCCCTATATTTTACCCAGACAGCAAAGTCAACAGAGCAAGTGGAGTAGAGAAAACCCAAAATTATCTCCAAAGCATTCGTCAATCCATTCGGATACGGATAATATGACGCATACGAGATAGAAAGATAAATCGTATTTTTATCTTTTTCTTCCTGTCAGTTGTTGATGGGAAAAGAAAGATGTTATATATCTTTTCTGTAGTCTATTTCTTCCTATTTGAAGATAACATAAGTGTGTTTTCAAATTCGGACCGACAAATAAATCGAATGCATTTTTTATTCACAGTTGACTCGGTTCAATCACAGTCCAAGATTTTAAATTTTCATTTATTTGATATAAGAAAAAATCGTTCAAAACGTCCATCGCATTTTATAAGATGACTTTTTTCGTCCCTCACTTTTAAAAGTATAATTTTACATCTCTTACAAATTCACATTGATCAAATTTGGTCCCTACCTAGGTTTCCGACTAGTTTTTTGTCGGAATCCACCACGTGACTTGCATGTGATCATTTTTTAAGGGCAAAATTGTCAAATCAAATTTTTACATAATTTGATTCATAGTCCCTCACATTTCACAAAATGAATTTTTGCGTCCCTAACATTTTACAAAATGAATTGCTTCGTTCCTCATATTTCAACAAATGAATTTTTCCATCCCTCACATTTTTCAAAATGAATTTTTTCATCCCTCATTGATCATGTGTACGAATAGTTTTTTTTTTTTTTTTTTCTATAAACTCACGTATATCTCTATTAGATTTCATCTAAGCATGCTAATCGTAATTATACACATGTTATTCAATAGATA
The DNA here is from genome assembly GCF_036785885.1 of Coffea arabica. Lineage (NCBI taxonomy): Eukaryota > Viridiplantae > Streptophyta > Magnoliopsida > Gentianales > Rubiaceae > Coffea > Coffea arabica. The sequence goes on along the minus strand of NC_092325.1, from coordinate 549,996 downwards.
TATATGGGGGTTTAAAACTAATAATTTTGTTTGAAACCCATGTATATATTTATATGATTTCACCATTTGAACCTATTCAATATTTATGACATTTCTCTTTCGGTAATAATTTATTTATTGAGTTGTATAATAAGGTCATCTAATTAATGGGTCCTAACTCGAATTCTATAATTGTGCTAACAAATTTCAGTTTAAATCTGAAATTTCTACTCGACACTTTTAAGAACAACAGTTAAATTACTTGTCTTGTGATTGTTTTAAAATTTGAAAGTGCCAATCACTTATTTCTTTTTGTTATACTTTTCTTTTGTTTACTTTTTCTATCCAAATTTAATTCAATATAAATGCTTGATAATATTTAGGATTAAATGTTTTCTTTATTTTCAAATTTCAAGTAAAAGAAAATGAATATAAGTGAAAAACTAACAATTTTTTTAAACCCATGTATATATCTATTTGATTTCACTTGAGCAATATGAATAGTATGTAATATATTTCTATTTGATTTCATATGCTATTCATACTATTCAGGTAAAATCAAATAGATATATACATGGATTTAAAAAAATTATTCACACACATGATCAATAAAAGATGAAAAAATTCATTTTGAAAAATGTGAAGGATGAAAAAATTCATTTTGTGAAATGTAAGGGATGAAAAAATTTATTTTATGAAATGTGAGGGATTATGAATCAAATTATATAAAATATGATTTGACAATTTTGGCCTTAAAATATGATCACGTGCAAGGCACGTGGTGAATTCCGATAAAAAATTAGTTAAAAATCTAAGTAGGGACCAAATTTGACCAATATGATTTTAAAATTACATTTTTAAAAGTGAATGACGAAAAAAGTTATTTTACAAATTGTGAGAGACGTTTTGAACGATTTTCTCTTGATATAAATAGCTTGGATAACATTATTGAAATACAAAGATTTTGAAAAAAAAAAAATCGGCAAAAATCAATTTAAATGTCCAATGTTTTATTTTTTAAAATCACTTTTAAATGGTTCACGAGATGTTTAACCAAATTTACTATAGAATCAGACTAATATAATATCACAGTCGATTTGTGAGGTCAAACACGCCAGTCCAACTCGATTTTCAAACACACAGCCATAAGCTTTGTAAGCAAGTAATCAAATCAATGGATTCGAATTTAATTGATTAATCCATTTTAACAACCAAAAGAAGTTAGACGAGGAAATGTAAAGCTCAATTGAAGTCTGCAAATGCCAAACACATGCAGGACTTTAACGTGTGTTTGCACACTGCTAAGACTCGTGGAGATGTTGGAGTTGAACTACAAAAGAAGTAAGAAAAATTTTACTTAAAAAAAAGTAGCAAGAAAAAGGAGGAAAAGTAAAGACTAAGCGATCATTTTGAGGATCTCTTACACATCTCCGGCTTCTTAACCATGGAGCAAAAGAGCCGTTTCTTATTACCAAAGTTACCATTTGTCTACCAATCAATAAACGTCCACCCTCTCTTTTACCTGCTCTCCTTTTACACGGTGACCGGAAAGAAGATTCATTTTATCATATTGTCTCTTTTTTCTCTTCGCGGCAAAGACATAATTCCACTAAATAAATATCTCAATTATTAACTTTTTATGCACTGATGGATATTAGCAGTCTTGGATGCGTTTCACACGTGCATGATTTTAATTTCAAATATGGATTAACTTTTTATGCACCGACGGATACTAGCAGTTTTGAATGTATTTCATGCGTGCATGATTTTAATTTCAAATTTGAATTCATGTTATATAACATGATCTAAATCTGATTATGTAAAAATAAAAAAAAATCATTATACTGATAGTGTATAAAAAAAAAAAAAAGCTATCATAATTACATTACGTTTCATATAATGCAAAGCATACGTGGGTGGGCTGAAGATTCTCAATGGTCGAATTATTTTACTCAAATATGAATGTTTATCCACTGGAGTCTAGACTAAGGGCGGCGCATGAGCCCTTCTCACTCTTCCTGTGTTTGGATGGTAAAACTATTACACTTTATTTACACGCGTTGACTTGCTTGCATCGTCAACACATTTTTCAATTACCTTTTTATCTCGCATAAGTCGTATCAAAAAAGTGCCACGGTACTTTTTTCACAAAATTATCTCAAATAATTTACGATCCAAGCGCGACAATACATGCATGGTTTATACAGAGTGATTAGAGGTTGCTCAATTATGAGACGACAAATTAGTAATAGATTGGTAGATTAAGCCAGGCATCTAATGGACATTTCTAATTGAGCTATGATCTGATCTAGCATGTTTCTTTAGGGTTCCCTTATTCTTCTTTGCAATTGAAAGTTCATAGAATAATGAATGAATAATACTACTGCTAGTAAAGCATAAGCAAATCCAAAATGGTCACACCTAATCTTTAAGATCTCTTCATCTCCGCTCTATGACGATGACGGGGACGATCAGCGTCAAATTATTGTGAGCTGCAATCATCATTCGACTAGTTCATTGAAATATCTATACTTTAAAGTCGTCCACAATAATAGCTAAGCGTGAAGGAAAATTTTACGGTTGCTTTCCTATGTGATTCCCTAAATTTATGTCCAATTACGGATTTCCAGATAACTCTCTATAAATGGAAGTGACCTGGGGTCTGCAACATCTTCCTCCTTAGGAGACTAGAGCGGTTGGAGTAGGAGGCCATTTTGACAAAATTACTACAAGCAAGAAACAGCCAGTCAATGGACTGACGGAGACAGGCTTGAGGCTAATTGCCTTCTTTCATAGGTAAAGGAGGTAATTAATATTAATGCCTTTGTTTGTTTTGTGGGAATGGGAGGGGAAAGGAATGGAAAAAGAAACGAAGGAATGGAATTTTTAATGTTTGGATTAGGTCTTGAAGAGAGGAAAGAAAGAATATGGATGGATGGAGGGAGGGACGAGATCTAGTTATTTTTTGTCAAGTTACTTTTAAAAATGGGCGGCAACGGAAGGGAAGAAAACTAATCGACCAGTTTACAAATTAATTAAGCTTTTAAATTATGGACGAAAACATAAATAAATCGTGGGTCGGTTTGGATTGGCCTTTTTTTTTTAAAAAAAAAACTAGTTTTTCAAATACAATATTACAGTAATACACAATAATTCAAAAAATATCTCATTCATACAATATATCAAGTATTTCAAAAAAATTTTATAGTAAAAAATTTTCATATGCACTGTTACAGTAAAATTTTTTAAAAACACCCTCCAAAAATTTAACTAGTTTTTTTTTGGGACTGAAGTCCTCTTCTTTCCTTTTCGTCCCGTTCCTTCGATTCAATCCAAACGGTGTCCAAGCGTACGAACAGTTGTATACAGAATCTTATAAACCTTCTGGAAGCACATCGCAATGGATAATGCATCTCGCGTCATGAATCATTGATCCCGAATTAAGTCAAATTATCTTTTGACAAGTTTGAGGCTCACCGAGTTTTTAGTCTTTTCGACATCATAATTTCATATCTGGATAAGGCAGGCATCAAGATTTGGGCATCCCAAACCTACTGATTTTGGTCCACGGTGGTATGCAAAAGTTAAGACATGGTTTGAAATTAACAGTAGTGTCTAGTTTAGTTAATTGGACCAATGTCATATTCTCGTGTATGTCACAAACAAACTACATTCACTCTGGATCCACACACTTGATCAAAGACACGATAATATGTAGTATTTAATCTCATCCACAGCCACCCTAATTGACGAATTTGACATCGTGTCTACCCGACATGATACGTCTTAAAATTCTTTTCTTTTTCTCTTTTTTTTTTGGTTTGAAGGGAGATTCCGATTCTTATAAAGGAAGGGAGAAAAGATTTTAAGAGCTGCATCAGAATTTCAAGATCACTTGACTGATATTTCTACCGGTTGAGTTGAGTTGAGTTGGACCTTGAGTTGACTCAAGATCACTTTGAGTGGAATTCAAAACATCAAATAAATGAGTTTCTTTGGACGGAGATTTTTCTAAGCAATAAGTTTTCAAACATTTTGTTTAGCCACATATTAACTCGCAAATCTAAAATGTTATAAGAGAGAGAGAAAGGAGAGAGCTCGAGAGATAGATTAGGAGCCTTATAATCTCAAAAGAAAACTCAAATTTGTTCAGGGTGCCAAATCTAAATAAAAGAGAAGAGAGGATAAAATGAAAGATGGAATGATATTATAACGCTTTTCGTAATATGTTATATACCAGATAAAAAGTTGATTGCAAAGATTACAAAAAAAAAAAAAAAGAAGAAGAAAGGTCAGTTATGATTAAGAATGAACTGACGCAATACTCCAACAGATTGGATCAACTTGGGTTCAGCGTCCTGAACCTAATGGATTTTCATTGAGTACGAAATCATGCAGAGCCGAAGAGACTGGACTAACATGGGTCCATTAACCAGTCCAGAATCAATCCAAGAGATTGGGCCCTACAAAATTTTGTAACTCAACTGGTGTCCACTGGAAATAGATTTTGGGAGCAGTATAGATATTCCCTTGCATTACTGGCTGTGAGAAAATGGCCATCCCAGCCACAGCATTTTCAAATTTCAACATACCTTACCGAAAAGCAACCCTCCCAAAACAACACGTAAGGAAAAAGAAAAGAATCAATAAGCAAAGCCCTTGATCTTACCGCTACTTGCTTTGAACATTTTGACCTGCCTCACTTGTATCTTAGCCTTCCTATGAGATTGGAGGCTGAAAATTAAACCGTTTTGCCAGTTTGGAAGTGAACAATATAAGGTTATCTAGCATGTAAATAGAAGCTCTATGTGGATTAAGAATACGAGGTTATCTAGCACGTAAATAGAAGTTCTATATGAATTAGGAATACAAGGTTATCTAGCATGTAAATAGAAACTCTATATGCATTAGATGTTTTTTTTGAAATGTTTCGAAATATCACATTGTATATGTAAAATTTTCTCTATAATTGTTTGTTGGGTATTTTTAAAATTTAAAAATTTATTGAGATATTTTTTTTTTAAATTTAAAAAATCACCACACATCACCACCAACACCTCTCCCCTTCTCCCTCTACCGTTGCCACTGTTACCGTCACCTATCATCTTTATCTCTCCTCCTTCTTCTTCTTCCTCATTCTTTCTTTTCCATTTTTCTCTTCCTCTTTTTCCCTCACATCTTCTTCTCCCTCGTCCGCTACCCCCTTCCTTCCCTTCCTTTGTCCCCATTGAACCCCTTTACCCTTCTTTTCCAGTTTCTAGCCACGATCAGAAGCCAGAAAAGGAGGGATGGGATGGGAAGGGAAGGGTGGTGTGAAGGATAGGGAAGAAAGGAACAGAAAAAGGAAGAAGGAGAAATGAGAGAGAGAAAGGGGATAGGAATGAGAGAGGATGGGGGATGGCGGCGGCGGCGGCGGGCAATAGTGGTACAAGTAGCGGAAGCAGAGAAAGAAGAAAGGAAGGGGTGCTGGGTGGTGGTGTATCATGGGTAGTGATGGTGTATATATTTTTTTTGTATATTATATTTGAAATTATGTGTACTAATGCTTATTCCAAAATATATGATTAAATATTTTTTTTTATAATCAACTATTATATGCAGAATTATGTTAGAGCATTTATGTGCTTTTCTAAAAAATCTATAGATATTAAATTTTTTTTTTGTTTTTTAGGAAGTTATTGTATTTAAAATGATGGTAGAGAAAAAGAGAGAATGTAAGTAGATGTACTTAACATCATGACAGAGAAAAAGACAGAATAGTTTGAAAACTAATTTTAGAGGGCACTTTTAGTATAACATTGAGTGATATGAATTGTTTATACTAAAGGGAGGCTTTTCTATTATTATGTATAGTATAAATTTTTGGAATTATTTTGGAAGTTTGTTATTGTAAATAGCACAAATAAAAACTGCAAATCCGAGTACAGCCAGAGTTTTTCTAATGCCTTCATTGCATAGTCCCAATTCTGCTGAGGTATTGACTGGGTATGACATTCTTTGCTGAAGAATTATCTTCAATTTTGTCGGTGTGAAGCCTATTTCATTGTCAAGTGCTCAAAGGAGATTAAACCACCTTTAGACTAATTAGGTGCGTTAGTGCGCACCGTTGGATATGAGAAGCCATAATTCTTGGAATTTTGACAAGAAATTTGATTCCCCAACCAGCAACCCAATATGGACTTAAAAGCCCTCTTTGATAGCCATTGGACCAATTGTTCGGTGGTTGGCCACGTGCTCAAATTGAACATAACTCTAATGGAACTCTTGCTATTCAAACCTTTTCTTGAGTCAAATTCAACTATAGAAGTATTGAGGTCGAATGCTCATCGAGCTTTACATATATCTGTCTGAATATAATCATATCTTGTTTACAAACTCAAGTTCATCTTGAACTCACTTTGCTATCTCATACACAAGAGCGAGCCTCTTCTAATTTATTCGAGTCAATTTCAAAAGCATGAATTCAGAATACGGTGTTTGCCAAACTTGAATATTTATACCATACTAGGGGATAAAAGCTTGCGTAACGCCTGGGTGTCAGGTACCTATATTTATTATTTTTTTTAAAAAAAACTCCATAAAAGCCACGGAGTTCTAGAAGCTATGAGTGTTAATTGCCAGGTCAAACGGCAAAGAAATAATTTTACACATAAATAGCATGATAATTAATTAAATGTCACATGCATAATCACATATTCAAAGCATAAGAAAGATAATACTGTCAAGCTAATAAAATTTTATGCTTACATTACTTACTAGTAGTTTCACCACATATCAATGCCTCCTTTAAAAGACAAAATTAGCCCTTAACACATGCGATTGAAATTCAAAGATGAATTTAAGTAAAACTTATTCTTATATAGTATACTAGGGGGGAGTGCTCGCGCATCGCACAGATGTTTGGTGCCTGTGGTTAAAGAAATGTTTTCGTTGAACTAAAAATAGTACACTGTGTGACATAATTAGAAGCATGTACGATTACGAGACAAACAACATAAGAGCCACTCAATATTAGAATCAGCAAGTTTCTAAAGACAAATAAGTAGATGCAGCAAATTTTCAAAAATGTACGGACAAATAGGTTTCCCATGATCTAGATAGATAATAGAGTAGTTCAAAAGGACATTATGTATGTCCACTTATTTAGTGATAGTAATAGTAGTAAAATCTTTTAGATGCTGTAATAGGCAACATTCAGATACGTTGCTTCTTGGTGGTTTTTTCATTTTGTTTTGCAGGGGTTGTACTACTGGTTCCTTTACTGGACTTTGTAGACGGTGAGGGTGCCAAAGTGGTTGAGCTGTCTCTTTTCTTTGTCTTCACTGCTTGTATTGCAACATCCATTTGTGTTCCTTTAAAGTTGAGGTCTGGGTTGTCGGCCACTTATTGCACTTTCGGTATTCCAAGATGCAGATGTTGTTCCGTAGTGACAAATATTAGAAAACCACACAAATGACTTGATATCCAGAAAGCTAACCTTATTCCAAAAATCCCACCGAGAGTTTTTTCTTGCTGTTATCCCGAACCCATAACATTATAAGCAAACTAGTCAAATTACAGAGGCCTTTTAAATTTGGCCTTTTAAATTTGTGCAAAAATCTGTATGTTGCAGCTAAATTACAAGGGCCAAGTGTCAAATTTTAGGAATTAAGTACACATTGACGCCACACATAGCCCAAACCACCCACATGAATGACAAAATTGCGGGAAAGATCTTACCTCAAACTGAACCACCAGGAGTAGCTGCAGCTAAAGAACATTCTGAGATGTTTGGTAGAAGGCATAAAAAATAGCCCAAATCCCAAAATATTAAAAGGGTGAAACTGAAGAAGATGAAAGAGAAGGCATTGAAATAAGCATAATCAATGCGCAGCCGTTTGGGTATTAACATACAAACGCTTGGCTATTTAATTGAGACTATAATGTCAAAGAAATGGGGTCTTTCGGACATGAGCTTGGATGAGAGGAGAAAGGAAGAGGCATGGAAAATTCTAATCCCTGAAGCTGAAGAGGGGGAAACAGACCCAATCCCAAAGGCCAGACATGGAGTCATTAATAAACCCATGTTTATGGCCGTTAAATTTAGGCATAAATGACAGCAAAATAGTGAAGTTCACACCTGAGAGAGGATGAAAAGACAAGCTGGGAATCAAGACGGTTAAGCTAACAATATCATGAAACAACATCCAAAGAATACCAAAACTAATACCCAGATGCAAACATTAAACTATTCGGAAAGCTCATGAAACATTAGGCAACGGTGGCAAAGAACAGCGGGGAAAAAGGCTGTTAAAGTTACAGACACAAACGGTTGTCTGTGAGAGCGGCCAAGATTCATTTTAGGCAATTTCAGCCAAAGCGCGAGTCCCAAACGGCTGTCTGCGGCTCAAGAGCTGAACGTGTGCTGTGTAAAGGTCATTTCAGTAATTACACAAACCCACATGCTTATATGAGTTGTACCAAAAGCAACAAATGATTCTAGATTAATTGCACATACCATAAATATCCAAACACGGAACCACATTTAAAGTTTTAAATGTCTATAAATAAGGTCATTTCGGTTAATATACCAAATCACAGGCTTTCCTGACTTGTACCTTCAGGTTGCAAAACAATTCATAATATAAGAAATTTTCAAAAAAGTCCCTACCTATGCGGTTAAAATTCAACTTTCTCTTTGACCAAAACTCAATCTTATATAGTATACTAGGGGGAAAAACCCGCACAATGCGCTAGAGTTTAGTATCTGTAATTAAAAATGGTTGATAATTATTATTTGGTATTTTGTAGTATAAAAATTGAAGTATGACAATTTTATTATGTGATATTAAACAGAAAAATCAGAAGTTACATATTGAGTCAAAAAAATATGATATGCAATGAAACATAATTATAAAATACGATCCATCACTTTGCGTCTGACGCTATAAAATGAAAGACCTACTTATATATGCTCATGCACATTTGGGATATTAAAATCTACTGTTTAGTTTGAATTTGATCTTGATATGAGGGCAATCTATCATATTATCTTGTCATATAAGTGAGATTTAAATAATTAGCATACTTAAAGAAATCATTGCTAGTGAAATTTTGGTTCTTGCAAGTCAAATTCGTGAATTTATATTGATTCCAAGGACATCATCATGAGGTCTTCACCTTGACCAATCAATCAATTGTGATTTATGAGAAAATTGTGCGAAATATCACTAAACTATTGCGAGGTGCTGGTTTTGATCACTAAACAATTTTGTTAACCAAAAATATCACTGAACTAGTAAATTTGTACCGTTTTGATCACTCCGTGTACTTATGTCGTTAGGAGAGACGAAAAGTAACTTTTTGATGGGCAATTTCATCTGCACAGCTTTTTTCTTGAAGCTCTCCAACATAAATTGCTCTCAAATGTGTCAGATAACTCGTAAGTTCAATATGAATATGTTACTACCAGAATATCAATGACAATCTTGTAGGAGGGCATCTTAGCATAACTAGGAAATTAGTTAATATCAATGACAAGATATCGATTCCCAGACCGACTATCCCTGATTACGTCAAAGTTGAAGAGATGCAAGCTCAAGGCATTCCTCAAGGCCTTAGCCAAATGGGTAAGGAAACTCATCGGAGGCATTTGGGCGGTGGCCTCCTCCTCCATCACATCCTCCTGCTGCTGCTCATCATTGTTCTTAGAAGACGAAGAAGAAGAGGCGGCGGCGGTGGTGAGATTTGAAATTTAGGAATAGGTCAACAAATTGCGGTGGGAGGCCTTTAATCTTCCCAATGGTTTGTCATCATCGTCATCCATGAGGATGTTCGGTAAAGACCTCCGTTTGACACATTGCACGTAGTCCCCAACAACATAGACTTTGAAGACGACGCCGCCGTGGTTCACAAACTTCTGCAGTACAAATGGTATCTCTTCCTCTAATTGCTTCAATCCTTGCTGATTGAAGACCAAGGACATCTGGTGAGAGCTGGCAATGCCATCGGTGAGCAAGGGCTTCGCGATCACCGAAAACTCGAGAGGGCTAGGCAATCCCTGTCCTCGGAGATATTGGGAATCTGGAACCAATACCTAGTGAGGGATTCCGAAAAAGTAAGAAGAAGAAGAGGAAGAGTCAGATTCGTCAGAGTGGAATTCGATTGGTTCCCGTATGTGTAAGTCGTTGGACTGGAACTTATGCCTAACCGGAGCTTGGACTATTTTATCTTCGGTCCGATTTTCTTTCTCTAATCTTTAGGAGAATTAAAGATGGCTTACAAAAATAACAAAGAATCCACTGATATTCACATCCTGCCTGTAGATCAGAGTAGAAAAAAGTTGCTTGCTTGGAAAAATCACTTTGAAATTGCCTTGGGAATATCAAGAGGACTTCCTTATCTTCACCAAGACTCCAGATTAAGAATTATCCATAGGGATCTCAAGGCTAGCAACGTTTTGCTACATAGTGAGTTGAACCCAAAAATTTCTAACTTCGACATTGCTAAAAGTTTTGGAGGAGATCAGACAGAAGGCAAGACAATAACGGTGATAGAAACATAGTAAGCACTGACAACCACTTGCCTTGGATTTGTGAAGTGGCAATTTGTTTTGACTTAAAAAACGAGTGGCTGGAATGACCAAAACGGTATAAATAGACGAAATTATCCCTCAAAAAGTTACTTTCCGTTTCTCCTAATGGCATAAATAGACGGAATGACTACAACGGTATAAATTTACTAGTTCAGTGACATTTTTTGCTAATAAAAAAGTTTAATGACCAAAATCAGCACCTCACAATGGTTTAGTGACATTTCGCTCAATTTGCTCGTGATTTATTGTATAATTTAGGATATATAGTAAAGCATCTCTTTCTCGACATGGGTTACAATCATGAAACATCAGTTTTTGAGTTAGTTGCAATGATATACAACAATTAACATGCTAATTTAGAGGAATAAATGCCTCACAAAAGTACTAAAACATCTTAATCCACTCAATTCAAGAAAACAATTAAAAGTAATGAAGTACATACTTTAAATTTGCAGCCAAATAGTTTTAAGTAGATAGTTAAACATATTGGCAAATCAAATGAAGTGAAAAAATTGCCTAAATGGAATCGTTTGAAAATTTCCATAACTAATAGTTAAAACAACAAAAGAAGTAAATGCAATTTATAAATGAAAAAATTTATAATGATAAACTTATTTTAAACCACAAATAACAATTAACAAATGTGATCTCCTTCCTATCAAGGCTGTCTAACATGGACAATTGAATTGAAATACTAAAAAATTATCGCACATACAACCTACAAGATTACAAATTTCTTACAACGAAAAAGTAAATTGGTTAACGAAAACATATCTATTGAGAAAAGGTGTTGCAAAATAGGGAAGAGAAGTAACTAATGTAGAAACATCTGAATTCAATAGGCTGCATGATTGTGGTGTAACAAAACTGTAAGTAAATGAAATGAATTTGAACATGGGGTTTACTATGGTAACGGATAAGAAACTAAACTTATCTACTAATTGGCATTAATTGTCTTACATCTATATATCACAAGTTTGTAAATAATTGATGAGAAAGGTTTTAGGAAATTAAAAGATTTGGATGTTAATACAATTAAATGATTAGAAGGGTTTTGATGTAATTCCACTAAAACACAAGTTGAATTCAGTTGTTCCCATGTTCAATCAGATGTTGAACACTGTCAAACTTGCCCCTAACTTGAAATGTATGAAAGGACATTTAAGTAATTACAACAAAATCAAAATAGCCATGATGACTTATATTCAATACTTCAATAAAATAACCCCACCCTTGCGGTTGAAATCCAAAAATCATTTTTACCCTAAACTCATTCTTATATAGTATAAAAATATAAGGAATAATATAAGAATATAAGGATATAAAGGGAGAGACAGGAGTTTGGGATAAATATTTTTTTATCACTTTATATACTTTCAACTTTATTCTTATGAGAAAATCAGTTATTATTTTACAATTTAAACACAAATTGCTAAAATAACTATCTATATAACTATTTCTAATCATAACTAGTTTAAATGCATAGTGATAAAATGACTGTCTCAAAATATTGTAACTACCTGCGTAACCATCACATTATGGACAAAAAAAAAGGTTAAAATACCCCATTTTACTTCAGTAATGAAAATTTTATGTAAAATTAATTTGCAAAAGGGGAAAAAAAAAAGAAGTTGGTCTGAAATGCACCGTTAGCACTAGCACTAGTAGTTGAGCGCCACTTGGTTGGTTGCCATCCCATTGCAAACTTAAAAATGATCTCATCTTATTGGTAGTCATCTGTAACTTTCCACCAAAGCGCAAAATAGTACTCACCAAGTGTGGGAGCAGGGAGGAGAGGAGAGGAGAGGGGGATGCTTCTGGACAACGAAAAGTGGTAGTGATGATGCGGTTAAATGAATCCCGTGCAAAAGCGGTCAGTGTGAATTTGGTTCTCCATCCCTTTCCGCAACTTCAAGTTACACTCCTCCCTCAAGCCCCACAATATATGCTTCCTTATCTTGAGAGGTTTGATATTCTTTCGGGGAAAATCCTGGTCCAGACTCAAAAGTAAATAATACCAATGTTAAAAATGCAAAGCGGTAGTAGTAGAAGTTTGGACCTTGGAGAGAGAGAGATCCTGAACATCATCGGATATTGAGGCCAGGTACAAGAAACCATGGCCACCTTTTCACCCAATTCAACTGCTTCTTTCCCTCGCCATTTCGCCGACAACAAGGTACCCCCCTTCATTTGTTTTTCCGGGTTTTTTCCCCCACCCCCCCCCCCCCCCCCCCCCCCAATTTTTGTCATTTCCCCAGGTGTTTATCGTTCATACATAATTGTTTCTGAAAGGCGGAAATGAAAAATATTCAACCTTTCCTCATTATTAGGATATTTATATTGTCAAGATGATGGTATTTGTAATTACTGTTTGGTTTTACGAGAGTTTATTGGCGTAAGATTGTCCTTGGTCAGGGTTCCACTTAAAGAATTATAATCTGAAATTGGCTCCTCAAGTTTAAAATTTTTTCCCCGTCTTTTGATAGCGAAGGCGAGGGCTCTATTTTGACGTCAAGAACTTGTATATTTGAGGTCGGATGGAAACTTGATGGATTAAGGGATTGGGGGAGTGTTATTATACTCGGGGTTTTCAGTGGATGCTTGAAAGTTGGAAGCTTTCTTTTTTACTGAATATTTGGAGTTCTAAAGCTGGTTTGCGACTTCTTTCTTGAGTTGAACTTGTTTAGTTTAGTAGGATGTATTTACACTCTCAGCTGAAGGAACGCCTAAGTAGCCAAGGAAATTAGTTTGCGGATCAGCTTATGCTTCGCATTGGTCAAATTTTTTTAGAGAGCATTAAGGATAGGAGTGTCTTCAGTAGCCTGTAATAGAATCCGGGGATAAGCCTTGGATTGAGAGAGTCACCAGCAGAGGTCAACGCTGGACATTTTAGAGGGATTGATGGGACAAGCCTTCAGAGTTTCCTAGAGAAACTGTTGGCGATGTGTTTTTAACGCTGGCATATCAGCATCAGTTATAACTAATGGTTGAAAAAGTTGGAGAGGATTCCTGCTACTCCTTGTTGACAAAGAAAAGGACAACAGATTTGAGCCACTTTTTTAGTATGTGGTCATAGATGGAATGATTCTTGCTGCTCGTTGACTGATGGAGTAGAAATAGCTGGCATTGTTTCAAAATGTCTTCTTGTTTCTTCCATTCTGAAATCAGACTATCAGTTTCTTTCCTTTTATCGATAGCTAAACAAAGGTGCTTTCTATCTTTTGATTGCCTGTTGGATATTGATTTTTTCATACTTATTTTCTTCACAGAGATTGTCAAATTAGTCTTGATTTATGCTCTTTAATCTGTTTTGTGTTTACTTTCTTGTCTAACACTATGATCAGTTCTGTTCTAAGAGTTTGCTTTGAAGGCAATTTGCCATTTTATGATGTCACATCCAGCAACTGGGAGACATAATGATTAAGCTCTTTTTCTTTATTGTCTTTGAATTGTGCTTTCAAACCATCTTATTTTTGATGTGTTTGGATGTTCTTTGCAGATATGCTATCTTAGGCAAGAAGGGAAACAGACGAGAATGAGTTTTCTGGAGGCAAGCAACAGAAAATGCCAAGTTTTATGGGTTGTCAGGTCAGTCTTGGATAACCAGAAGCCAAGCATCCATGGAAATGGAGCAACTGAGTCCACAAGGATTCTTTTGGAAAGACTGTTTGCGCAGACCCAGAAACTGGAAGAACAAATTGGTAGAGATCCTCATCTTCCTGAGATTGCTGAACTGGGCTTAAGCCTTGGAAAGCTGGAGTCTGATATGCAAGCTGCCCTTGCAGCGTTACAGAAGAAGGAAGAAGATCTACGGGATGCAGAGAAGAATGTTTTCTTGGAGTTAAATGAAGTAAACCGTGCAAAGGAGGAGTTGGAGCGGCGAGAGGAAGAAATAGCAGCTGCTAGTTCTAGGAAGGAAAGACTAGAAGAAGAGCTGAGGCAGGCTAATCTTGTCTTAGCTTCCCAAGCAATGGTAATTGAGGATCTTAAGCTTTGTCTTAGGGAGAGGGATCAGCAAATTTTCTCTGCTCAGTCTGCTCTCTCTTTGAAAGAAGATGAAATAAGTAAAATGAGCAATGATTTGATCAGAAAGAGTGAGGAAGTTGCCAATGCTGAATCAGAATTTAGATCAAAGGCGCAGCTTCTGAATGAAGCAAATGAAGTTGTGAGAAGACAAGAGGTTGAACTTCTAGAGCTCCGAAGATCAATTCAAGCGAAAGAAGAGGAACTAGAGTTCATAATGACTTTGCAGCAAACTGAACAGGAAAAACTAAGAGTCATGGAGGACAGTCTAAATAAACAGACTACAGATTGGCTTGTCGCACAGGAAGAATTGAAGAAGCTAGAGAAGGAGCTTTCTAAGCATAGTGGGGAAGCAAACGAAACTCTGGAGGACTTTAGGAGAGTTAGGAAGCTACTTACTGATGTGAGGTCTGAATTAGTTATGTCTCAGGAAGCTTTTGCTTTGTCTAGACAAAGAATAGAAGAACAGGAACAGCTTTTACAAGAGAAGCTTGTCGAAGTTGATGCACAAAGGAAAAGTGTGTTATCTTACATGACGAGTTTGAAGGATGCCACAGTAGAAGTAGAAAGTGAGAGAGTAAAACTGAGAGTTACTGAGGCTCGAAACAAGGAGCTTGAAAGAGAATTAGCCATGGAGAAAGAGCTCGTCACAGAGTTACAGAAGGAGCTAAATAAGGAGAGATCTTCTCTAGAACAGGCGCTTATGGACATGGCATTTCTTAAAGAGGAACTAGACTGTAGAAACATTGAATTCGTAGAAACAGAGAATCTTCTTCATATCAAGGAGTCAGAATTAGTCAATGCTAGATTAGAGATCCAACATTTAGAATCGGAGCTGATTTCTCTCCAGACCTTGCTGGAAGGAAAAGATTCAGAGCTCGTAAGTGCACAGAAGATGTTTGCAGTAGTAAATCAAGAGATAGCTGAGCTGAAAATGCTGATGAAAAATAGAGATGACCAACTTATGGAGGCTACAAGTGCGCTGAAGGAGAAAGAGGATAATGTTCAGACAATACAACATGAATTAGATAGTACCAAGCAGAAATTTTCTGAAGCTGAATCAGTTTTGGCAAAGATTGTTCAGCTCACTAATGACCTTGGAGATGAACAGTGTGGCAGATTGCTTAAGGAGACTGATCGCAAGCTATCATCTCATCTGTTTGATCAATCGGGTGATAACTTTGACTGGAAAAAAAAGCAGCTTGAAACTGAACTGAAACTGACCAGAGAAAGCCTGAAAGCGAAAGAAATGGAAGTTCTTGCTGCACAGAGGGTTCTAGCAATTAAAGACGAAGAGCTCAAACTGGTTTTGAGTAAATTGGACAACAAAAACATGGAACTAATGCAAATGAAGGAAGAGATGAATCGAGATGGCGCTGAACTGAGGCAACTGTATGCTTTGGCACAAGAAAGAATTGGTGAAAAGAGTATAGGAGACCTGGCAATTGAGAAACTCCAACTGGAGGCAGCTCAGCTGGAAGTTGAAGCTGCAACTAGTGCGCTCCAGAAACTCAGTGAGATGAGCAGAGATCTTCTAAATAAGGCTAGTCTGAGCATTGATGCTGATTTTGATATCAGTATCGTGCCTCATAGTAGCTCCTCTGACAACAGGGATAACATTGATGAAAGTGGGTGTCTTGCTAAAGTTAAAACTGAAGTTGCAAACCTTTCAGCTTTGACTGAGCAGCTTCTTAAAGAGGCTGGTGTTAAATAAGGCTAGTCTGAGCACTGTTACTGATTTTGATATCAGTATCGTGCCTCATAGTAGCTCTTCTGACAACAGGATAACATTGACAAAAGTGGTTATCTTGGTAAAGTTAAAACTGAGGTGGGAAACCTTTCAACTTTGACTGAGCGGCTTCTTAAAGAGGCTGGTGTAATAGGTGAGTAAAATAGCAAAGGTAGCTTGTGCGTTTGGTGACCAACATCTATGTAGATATCTAACAATTGCTTGGTATACTTTCTTATAGGTTGAGAGTATACTTTCCTAGATTTTTGACAGGGAAATTCATATTTGGCTTGTATGGTGTGATGATGGCATTCAATTTTCTCCTGTTATTTATGGCTAAGGATTCTGTAACAGTCATTGATGTCTTAATTGTTCTTATTTATCTGATGAAGTATGATATCTTCTCAGTTATAAACTTGGTGATAGCAAAGGATTTTGTAGAGTGAATGCAGTCCTTTTGTGGGTCTTTGAGTTGTACAATATGCCCATGAACACAACTTGTGTTGCAATACGTTATCCTATCAGCTTGATGGATTTCCTGGAGAAACAATCCATGAATTGTACAATAAAACATCCCAGCTAAGCTGGCCATTAATGATCTCTGTTGCTTTACATTAAATCCAAAATGCTTATCACGACTAGTGCAGATCCAGTTATCAGTTTCTAAACTTTGCAATTGACAGGTTACAGATAAGCACTCTTGAAATTGATATTACCCTTGCGCATTTGAGAACAAGAATTTCTTTGGTTCTGGCGTTACTGGGCAGATTAAATCTGCAGCAATCCGAGAAAGATGACACCAGAAACAATCGGTGTTCCAGGCTGACGATCAGTGTTTAAACTGTCTTGCTATTGACACTGATAAGCAGACACTTTCTTAACTCGTCTGAGCATCAAGCAACCATACTAGCAGTCAGATGCTATGGTATCAACACAGAAAGGCAAGGATCATACCATACAATACCGCAGCAAGTATCAATCAGTTTTATATGTAGATCACAACATGCAGACCCATAAGAAGGATATAGAACGGGTAGAAAAGCTCTGTTCTGTTCACTATGTTACGAGGTAGCAAAATTAACCGGGATTTCACAAGGAAAAGAGACTTGGGAGGTTATAAAAGGAATAAAGGACCAAAAGCTGTGTATTACAAAGGAACCTCGGTGAATTTCTGCAGTTTCAAGCACAATGAAATACCATAAACAACCAGAAGGCGTTAGCTAATATGGACAAGAACTAACAAGAAAAAAAGGCAGCAATAGTTCCAACCACCAAACATATATTTACAACAATCATGTATACAGGATTTGTTTTTGCAAATATAAGCAAGGTTGTGCTTTGAATTCCCTAAGCAAAGGTTACAAATCTGTGGAGTCTTTTCTGGAAAGGGCAAGACTTGCTTGGGCAAGCTGACTAAAGCATGAGAACTACCAAGATGTAGGTGCGCTGACACCTTCCCTGAAGATGATGTTTGCCACTTGGGGTGGAAGCCAGCCCGTGTTGCCAGCAGTGTGGCCTTCCAAAGATTGAGCTTCACCTGGTATGACATTAGTCCGTCCCTTCCTTATCTTTGACCTGCTAATCTTTTTGCCAACAAAAAGGCCCAGCTTCATAGCAGTAAATAGACCCAAAGCAATCAGAAGTGGCCGGACTGCCCAGTGAAAATCCTCAAGGTGCTGATACTTTTTCACCACTCCAGGAGAAGTGCTAAAAGAAACACTTTGAACTTCAGCTGGATCAGCTAAAAAGCTGCTATTTTCATCACCAAATGTCAACCTACCAGGAAACCTAACAACAAGGCACCCATTTGGTAAGACTTGACAAATTCTCCCAGTTGTCCACTCACCACCTCTTTTTCGGGGCCATTCAAATCGAGGATTAAATGTATCAGACTTCAGCCTAACAAATTGCCCAACACAGTAAGTTTCTGCCATCTGGAGCTCTGAATATCTTCCCTTCCAAAGTGTCTCCATTCCTATAAATCCGGCAGCTACACTTCCATCACGGTTGATTAGATGAAGGATACCTACTGGTGAATGTTTCTTTCCTTCAGCCTTCAATCGCACCCAATCTCCAGCAGCAAATCCATAACTTACACGTTCCAGTGTAGATCCATTAACTCTTAAGGGGTCATGAATGCCATGTACCCTAACTAAAACATATCCATTTTGGTCACTGTTGGGGTCCAAACCTACTACAGTACCCTCAGGCACCTCCATATTTTCAGGTTTGCACGAGTCTGGTGGTTTTCTTGATCGAACCATGTCACCCACTTGCAGGCAATCCTTCGAGAGAAACCACTCGCTGTAGCCAGTAGAACTTGATTTCTCTGTAATCTTTCTACCCCCAGGATCAATCCAATTTCCATCTTGGAAAACTGCATTCTGCGAGCTGTAAATGGGGAAGCAAAATTGAACAAGCAAATATAAGGACCATTTTCTTCTGAAGTACACACAGGATATTTGTGGGAAATAGACGTAAGCACGTAGTCAACACAAGAAGTCATACTATTAAACAGTTATGATCTCCTATAACAAAGAGAAATTTTAATTAGCAAAAAGATGCATTTTTTAAGGCAAGTAATCAGCAAGCTAATACTTGATATTCAACCAGAATTAAAACTGACGCTCACAGCAATAACATGCATGGCACATAATAGTCTGAGAGCAATGTCAATCTGCCACAAAGTCCAGGAAAAGCATCTGATCTAGTCAATACAGACCTACTGATAGGAAATACTAAGACCTGAAAAGTTGTCCTGAAGACAATAGCACCTGCATTCAGAATGTCTCACTTTCAAGTCCAGAATGACTTCCAATACATCAATGAAAAGTTCACTCGAGTCCTCCATTGACAGGAAAACTGATGACCAATATTAGGAATTTTAATAATTCTTTAATTCTCTGTATTCGGCTTCCAAAACTAGATTAATTTATTCAGTCTTAAAACAGAAAGCCCAATGCTTGGTTATTTGTTACCATAATCATCACAGTGACGTGACCTGAGATACTACAGATAATATGCCTGCCTAATTTTCTAAAACTTGGGGTGGCAGTGGCCAGGTTTAGTCTATGGATGTCTTAAACTCATTTATGATGCGCGAATCAGACTGACAATTACTATAGAATTCTACTATCTTCAATTAAATTTAGACATATGAACAAAAATGTAAAGAGACAACAGAATAAGAAGAGACAATATACAAAGTCTGAAAATCCAAGGCCTGCAATATGGCAAAAGCCCTGAACTTTTCAATTTTCATATGACTCTCAACTGCATATAAGTGCTTAGAGAATCTCCCGTCCAAGGGCATTAAAAGAAACAAAAAAGTAAGAGAAAAAAATATCGTTTTCAAATTAATGTGGTAATTTAACGTAATACAATTTGTTGTCAGTCATAGGAATGTATAAACTTAACCAGCTTTCCAGCCACAGAAGCCCAGCAAAAAGACATCCTTTGATCGACGAATCCATGTCATCCATGAAATTGCTCTTTTGCCCCACAAGCTTGTAGGGCTCATATAGTTCAGGGGATTAAGCAAGATTGGTTTAGAAATTGCTTCTTATCCTGTGTTTGGCGATAACCCTAGTATCTCAATTAAAGCTTCTATGCCATATACGTAGGATAAAACAATCCCCCAGGAAATAATTTTCTGGGGAACATATGGAATCTAGTTTTTTGTTTCTAATTTTTCAATGAGATGAGACAGTAGGAGTGGTTTTATGTACCTTGTACCATTATGCTAAAATTTACTCAGAAAATGTTGCATCAGATGAAGTTTGTTTGAGGTAAAACATTTGGTTAGATCCATCCAAAAGTTGGTTTGCAAGGACCAATATCTTTTGGTATTATCCTTTTTTTTGCCTGAGATAGAACATAAGCAAGCCTTACGACCATGTATAAAAGTACAGATTAGGCCACCTAAGTTTCACACTTTCTCTGATAATATTACAGCTCTCAGATGATGTCTGCTCCTAATTTATATAGTTATTAAATTAAACATCACTCCCAATCTGCCTATATGTAGCCCATGCAATTGCTGCCGATCACTTGGTTTTGGCAGTCTTCAAATGCATTACAATTAAACACGCCTCAAGAAACAGATTCTTGTGCTACATATTAAACACATGAGAGATTGCTTCCCATAAAAATAAATAGGAGAAATACCTTTTGAATGCATTCAGTATGTCTTCCATTAGAGGACGACTCCTCAAATCATACTCAAAACAACCACTAATGATATTCTGAACAGAAGGAGGAAGACCAACAGGAATATGTGGTTTTTCTTGCCTTCTCACAACAGATCTGTAAATTTCATCAACTGATTTACCACTCCAAGGTTGCACACCAGTCAACATCTCCACGATGCTGCATGCAAATCCCCATGAGTCAGTCTCAAATGATATTGGACCTCTAACTTCTGGCTGCCACTGCTCAGGTGCCATGTAGTTTGGAGTACCAAGTCTTCGAGTCATCTCCAAACTCAGCAATGGAATTCCAAGCAGTACATAAGGAATTCCAACATCGCCTAGTATAGCATGGTTATTTTCGTTCAGTAGAAAATTGAAAGGTTTAAGGTTGAGAATTAGGATCTCTTTTGAATGCAGCTCCATTAATCCATGTGCCAGATCAGTTCCATACCTGTGCAATAACAACAAAAACACATGACAATTTCTATTTGACAGGTTACCAGTTATCAAAGGAAAAGAAGTCCATAACAGCTGACTTTTCCACATAATACCAAGTATATGTCACCTTAAAACATCATGCAGTGAGAGCTTTCCACCTTTACAGTGGGACATCTTATCACCAATCGAGCCTTCGTAGAACTTCATAACAATGCATAACTGGAAGAACACGTGTAGATTATCAGTAAATTCAGAAAAACTTCTGGCCACTAACTCTAAACTGGAACATCAATATTACCTTTCCACTTATCATAGAGAGACCTTGCATCCTACAAACAGATTCTAATTCTTGACACTTGGAGAACAAATCATCCAACTTATGCAATACAACATTAATGGCATCTTCTTTTATTGGATGCAGCATCTTAACAGCAACCTCATGATACTCTTCGTATTCTTCAGTTGCTTGATGACGAGTTGCTAACCAAACGTCACCAAAGGGACCCCTTCCAATTCTATGTCGAAGCTTAATCTTTGAAGGATCAATCCATGGGCTAATCTGACTGGATGATGCAATGACAGTTATGAGTTGATCAGAATCATCTCCAACAAGCTCAAAGTCAAAGGATGATGTCACTTGACTAGCAGCAATCTTTCCAGCCATCCCCTATAACCAACAAATATTTATATATATCTCTTTCAGCTGATATTGAACCCAAAATTCTGGTTCTTTTCGTCCTCATGTACAAAACAAAAGTAAGATACATATGAGGTAAGAGAACCCAAAACTGTATTCACTATTCAGACAGAGTGACAGACCCACTAACAGGGGGTTGTTTCATTCATTCTAAATGCAGGTAAGACTTTATACCAGTTCATGACATGGGCACCGTCAAACTGACATTTTTACTAGTAAAAGTTAACAGATGCTGAAATTTCGATTGTTTTGATTTTCTTTAGCAGTGGGTTGCATAACTCATCTATTACAATGATTTGTTTCAGCTATCAAGCTCAAAGTTCTAAATCCAAGCCACAACTTGACTGCTAATGGAGGCAACAAATCACGATCACAAAATCCTCTTTGTTTACGCCTTTAAAAAAAATCAAACAGATGGTTCACACCCTATAATTTTAACCCTACAACGAAAATAAATATCAAGACTAAAAATATCAACTTCTCATCAAGTTAAAAACAAGAAGGAAAAAAACTCCCCAGAAACCATAACAAACTAAAATTTACAACTTTATACTGTTTACCAAAAGCCTGTGATTAAAGTTCGTTCCTTTTCACAATCATCCTCAGCAACGTACATCAAGTCACAAATTAGCCCAAAAAAAAAAAAAAAAACACATACAAGGCTTACTTGTACGGTGAAGTAGTAGAATTTGCAACTGAAAATGAAGGGGCCAAAGGTGAAATTTCGACGAATTAAGTGAAGGGTTGAGAGAGCATCAGCCAAGAATGATCACAGCATCATCTGGGGCTGTTAAAAGAACAAAACCCAAAAAGAAAAAAAGGTCCCCAATGTTAATAAATATTCTACTAAAGAAAAAAAAAATTATTCTGACTAAAGAGAGAGAGGAGAAACGAGAAATAAAGAGACCTATTGTTTGAGTGCCCAAGTTAGAGAGTATAAATATCACCATCAGTATATTTAAAAAATGAGTAGAATTTGTTAAAGAAATTAGTTAAGTCCTCATTAGTAGCACTACAATTTAGAAGAAGATGAAGAAGAAGAAAAATTAGGAAACGTGTGAAGGCGTCACCTTTGGGAAGGGGAGTGTATTGGTGTCACCACCAGAGTTATGCTGTTTCGGACCGTATACGTCGTTTATACTCTTAGAATTACGTTACTTTCTTGTATTTATACTTATGCTATTTTTTTTTTCTCTCCCAACAAATTTCTTTGCAGAGAAAACATCCAACTAGAATAGTTTATTGTAAAGAAAAAAAACTAAGTAGTTTTCTTTGGTCCCCTTAACATTTGTCACATATGCTAGGTCCTTGTCGAACTTGTCAAATTTTGAGTATTCCTTCGAATATTCAAACCTTTTATATTTGTTCTGAATTCTTTGTATTTTAAGAAGCAAAGAAGTGAAAAGAAAATTTGAATTCAAAATCTATAATTCTTTGAATGTCGAGATATTATAATTTAGTATTGTGCAAATTATACTGCATAAAAATTAAATAAACCAAAGTGAATTATTAGCTACGAAATGTGACAAAAAAAAAAAAAAAACAACGAGGTTAGCGATATTATTTATAAGATAAGCAAACTAGTACCCAAAAAAAAAATGGTACTATATGTCTTTGACCTTGAAATAGTGAATGGTTGCAAATTGAATTGGGTATTTTGGCAATTCATATGATTTCCTTCTTTGTCGGTAAAAATAATTTGCAGTAACTGAATAATAATTAATTCCTTGACATATAACAAAAAAAAAAGGGCGTCTGAATTTTTTGTACGTGCATGCATAAATGGAACAACATAAATTGCATCAAAGTCTTGAACAAAAAATGTGACAAGAAAATATTAAGAGAGTGAGCTAAACTAGTGGTGAAGTTAAAGAAACATGATAAGATTTGAAGGGCGTAAAAGTAAATAGAAACTGAAAGTTCAGACCAACAGGCCCAGTTAGTTTTTACCGTTCTGCTGGCTAGATTTTGCCAATGAAATAAATTAAAAGCTGGCATTGGGTGGAGGACTGCACGTAGAACTGTAAATAAGTTGAATCGAATCGAGTATCTCATGTTTGTCATACAAATTATTAATCATTCTAAAAAATAATTAAAACACTAAGTGACTAAATTCTATTATTCATTAACTATATAACTAATATTAACATAAAAATAATAAATTATATCCTCCAAATATAAAAGTCTAGCCATAAAATTAACCCTAAAATTTGTCAAATGATAATAATGCCCATGTTCGCGAACGTTCGTTAAAACTCTCGAACATGCTCATATTTGCTCGATTATTAATCGAACAAAAAAATGTATTCGAACTCGATTCGTTTAAAGTTTCGAACGAGTCTTTCACGAACACGAACGTGTCAAAATGAACCGAGCTACCAAACAGTTCGGTTCGTTTAACAGCTCTAACTTCACAGTAAATTACATTATGTTTCTTGCAATAGCTAATTCTTTCAATAAAAAAAAAAAAAGCAAATTCTAGTCACCGATGCTATCCACATATTTATTTATTTTTTGAATAAATGTTTGTTTGTGGCTTTTTCCTAGCTGAGGAAGGATGAGATTTAAGAAACGAGGAGAAGAAATGATAATCTGAATTCAGGAGCTGGGGTCTCGACCATAACTACTAAATTTAGGCCTTCTCAGCCACTGATCTTCAATACCTAAACGAATAAACCAGTTTTGCTTCTACGTAGAGGGGAACAGAGCAAACATGCATTTCAGAGTACACACTACTAAGTCACTAATGGACAACAGTAGATAATGGTATTGATTTGCATTAAGTGGTGACAAAATCTAGACAGCTGAATCAAGAAATTCATGTTGTTCATGATGATTCAGATCAATCGCACGCAAAGTTAAACTAAATGCAGAAAGCTAATGAAGCTGAAGAAATGGGACAGCGTTAATAATATGATATGCAGGCAGGAAACCGGAAGAGAGCCACCAGCACAAATGCTGAAGAAGTGTGTATTATCCCCAGGAGACACCAAAATTCATAAAGTTGAAAGTCCATCCATTCATAAGCAATCAATGAAAAGGGAGGAATTGTGGACAATCTCATCACTGAGAGAACCAGTCTGAGAATCAAGAGCCTTGACAATGGTGTCTACCTTCTGCTCTTGAAAAATTAGCCAAGGCCTTCTTCAACTCTTAGTTTAGTTTTACTTTCTTCTACCTCAGCCAGCTTTTGCTAGACTCGCAGCTGAATCTCTTCCTTGCTGAGGCCTTAAATCTGATTTTCTCGACAGCTGATTGACAATTGGATCCTCTTCATTGTTCAAAACAATCCCACAAGATCAGATGAAAAGCACAAAGCTACAAGATAAGGAGGAAAAAAAGTTAATTGACGATTTCTGGGCTTTTAGATTTTTCCTAGGTAATAGTACAAAGTGCTTCTTGTAAATTTTGCAGTATTAACTGGCATTTTCAGTTAGTTGCTTCATTAGAGTCAAAGACCAATATGGTAACTCAGGGAAAACTTGATCATCCTGCTAAGTGGTTTGAATTGAATATACAAAGCTGAGATTTCGAACTAACAAACATAATAATAGCTACCCAAATAACATCACTAGCAAACTAGGACGCAGATAACTGAACAAATTCTTGTACTCCATTGAGTGTTGGATAAATGACATTGTAACTGGACCTGCACTAGATGGACAATAGTAGTTTCTAGTTTATTATAATTGCAGTATAAGATCATACAACTTGACTTGAGGATTACTTACAGAGACAGTGAGTGGAGGATGCAAGCTGTGGCTGATACAGCTGCATGCTACTGCCTGAACTGGGGGTGTCGACACAATCCAACCTCATCATCCCAAATGAATATCTCAGGGATGTGACTTATCCTTTGGTAATCTTCAAATGGATTATTCAGAAATGCATCCAATTTTTCATTGGGATGACACAGATATAGAGATTGGAGATTGGTCAAGTGCTGGATCCCCCGAGGGAACTCCTCCATGAATTTAAGGTTCGCCAATCCTAGTTCTAGGAGATTAGGCATGGCACCTGCCTCCACACTCAACCATCTCAAACCGCTTAAAGCAAGAATGTTTAACTGCTCAAGCTTCGGAAAGCTTCCAGCCTTGAAACACAAAACCTCTCCTTGGTATGCCTCATTCAGATCCATTGTTTGCAGATTTGGCAAATGCTGAAGGGATTCAAGTGGATCATCAATTAAGTCGCTCCAGAGCAACTCTATTGAGGTCAAGCCTTGTAAAGAACATATAAATTTGGGTACCTTTTCTAAACGGCCCCTCAAGCATAACATTTGAAGATTTTCAAGACTTGA
The DNA here is from genome assembly GCF_036785885.1 of Coffea arabica. Taxonomy (NCBI): domain Eukaryota; kingdom Viridiplantae; phylum Streptophyta; class Magnoliopsida; order Gentianales; family Rubiaceae; genus Coffea; species Coffea arabica. The sequence goes on along the minus strand of NC_092325.1, from coordinate 524,067 downwards.
ACTCAAGGAGCTGTTCATGTAATTTAGATCAATTACCTCATCCTTATGTGATACTTGAACATATAGTTGCTCAAGATTGGAGAGCCTCCCAAGAGAGGAGCAGAGCTCCTTTCCATTTTCTCTTCTTAGACTTGTAATGCCTAGCCTCCTCAATTGCTTAAGCTCTCCTATCTCTCTCATCATTGATGTGTCATTCGCTTCTATGTAAAATAACCACTCCAGAGAAAGAAGCCTCCCAATGTTGTTTGGAGCTTTAAATCCGTTGATGTCGTATTTGTACGTAACTTGTTGAAATGCATATGCCACGAGATGGAGGAGTCCTCTTATATGTAGCATTTCCTCAGGTAACTCACTTACAGCAGTGAAAGATAGATCCAGATACTCCAGATTCCGGAGACGTCCAATGGACTTTGGAATGATTTTAACTCTTGTGTGTTTTAGGCTCAAAAACTTGAGATGATACAGCTTGAAGATTTCGTCTGGCAATTCCTCCAATTCTGCACCTTCCAAATCTAATACCTTCAGTAGCCTACAACCACCACGTAAGAGCTTGGACAGCAAGGATTTGGACGAAGGTTCCGATGATTTGAAGGTTACCAAAGAGCGCAGATACTTAAAACAAATGCTTCGATGTGTGTGGCCAGTGAAATCATGAATCACTAGGCGTCGAACCTTCTTAGGCCAACTTGTCAGTTCTCCCGTGGCTGTGGTTGCAAATTGTTGTTTGCTTGACTTGGAGACAATAATTTCTCGGAAAAGGTCATGGATATGATAGGCTCTGGTGCTGCCATCATAAGAATCATCTCTCTGTTGGATTAAGCTTCTATTGGTAAGCTCACTTAGGTAGGCTCGAGCCACTTCATATTGACTCATCCTTGTCCTCCCTTGTATGAATCCTTCTGCAATCCATAATCGAATTAATCGTGCCTCTTCTATTTGATAATCCTCAGGGAAAATACTTGCATACAAAAAACAGGTCCTGAGATGGTAGGGCAGATCATGATAGCTAAGAGAGAGTATTTTTTCAACTCTATCCAGCTTATCACTACAATCCAGTAGGCTACGTTCAACTATCTTCCATTCATCTACTTTGCTTTTGTCTTTCAAAGCCAAAACTCCGCCAATTGCAACAATGGCAAGTGGTAATCCCTCACATTTTCTCAATATGCGTTTTGCGACATCTTTTAGACAGTCAGGGCAGCTACTGTTCTTGAATGTCTTCTTACAGAACAGATTCCAAGACGCTTCAGATGACAAGGGCTGCATTCTGTGGACATAGCTATGAAATTCTACATCAGAGGCATAAGCTACATCAGCTATTCGTGTAGTGAGCATTACGCGACTACCACAACAACCTTCAGGTAATGCAAATTTGATGACATCCCAGAATCTCACATCCCAGACATCATCAAACACTATTAGATACCTCTTTACTCTGAGGAAATCTTTGACAATTGCTTTTAGCCTATCAGTATTATTCATGGAGGCAGCTTCTTGAGGAACAGGTTTCCCTGTTCCTTGGTATAATTGTTGAATCAGGTCTTTGAGAAACTCCTCCATATAACAGGTTTGTGAGACAGTTGCCCAGGCAAGGATCTCGAACTGTCTTTTGACATTTGCATCTTCTTGGACCTTTTTCACCAGTGTAGTTTTCCCAATCCCTCCCATGCCTAAAACTGAAACAACTTTGAGCTCAGAACAGCCGTCAAGGAGTTGACAAATGAGTTGCTGCTTGGGGGAGTCAATGCCCACCAACTTTGCTTCTTCCACAAGAAGGGCCTCATCTCTATTACATTGCCACGAATTGTTCCCAGGATCAGAAGCTGAGACGTTGCCATAGGTACCATATTCAGATTGGTATCTCTTGTGACCTTCAGAAATACCCGTGATTCGGGACCTGATGCTTTGTACCTCAAAAGCAATCCCTACTGAGGTGATTATCTTTCGAGCATGACCATGAAACCCATGTCCGTGATTGCAACCAAACCGGAGCATAAATTCTTCAACAATGTCCTGAACATCGTAAGCAACGTCCTGCACTTGCATAACCCACTCTTCAAGTCTTGGATCATCTTCTTCTTTAGCTTCTGCAAATTTTAAGAAAGCTTTCATATGCCCCAGTTCATCCATGATGAGCTGGATCTCTTGCGCAAGCCCGCCCAATAATTTTGCCTCGTCTCGGAGCAAAACTGAGAGCTGATTTAACACAAAGGACACAATGTGCACTGTCATCCTCGATCCCCTCTTCCCTTGTTGCCGCACAGAATGCTTAGAGGCAGTTTCTACTTCGTTGACCAGAATGCTAATTGATGAAAGAAGTTGATGATGCAGATGAAACCGAAATATGATAAGAAACAAAAAAAAAAAATGTAGATGAAGTAAGAGGCCAAGGTGGTTGTCCATTATCGAGGCTGGCAAACCATTTGACTTTGTAACTAAGCACAACTATACATATTTAATTTGGGAGATTTCCTTTTATATTACCCCATTTGATTGGCTGCTGGACCCAATCATCCGGGTAATATAATAAGCAGCACCCCTCAATTTCCAGCTGCTACTTCCACAAGGTCCAGAACCCTCACACGCACAGCAGCAAAAACCAGCCTCTAGTCCATGGAAGCAACTGTTTCTTCTGCCATAGTTGTTTCTCATTTTTTTCAGAAAGCATACGGCAGTATATAATTCCACAGAGGCTCATCCAAACTTATAGAGGAACTCGACGGCCCAGCAAGAGTTTTTTAATGTAAAATTCTCAAACTCTTGATAATCAGAACTGGTTCTACTAGGACCTGCTTTGAGCCATTATATTGTTAGAAAATGGAACCTTGCCCATTTACATTGAAAAGAAATGAGATTGAGTCCGCTATTTAGGAAATACAAGGAAGAATGCGCATTAGTTGAATCAACAATTAAAGGTCATCCACGATTCAGATGATTCCCAGAAAAGTTGAATTCCAAAAAGCACAAAGCATAAATTGAGAATGATCATCCGGAGTTCGAATGATATGCAAGCAGAAGTGGTGGAAGCTTAACGATACGCTGCGAAAATGTACTGGAAAGTTTCATTCAGTTTTTCTAAGTTCCAAAGTTTTATTTCAAGGATGTAGGGAGGGATGATGGGAGGATGCTATTTTGAAAAAAAAAAAATGGTTATTACACTACTATTTCCACCATTGCAGCGATCATTTTGTCCATTGTTTCTGAAATTTGCAGCATACAGTAGATGGGCTCATGCAGCACCAACATAAAACTGATAGCAGAGCTTTTTACTGGTCTTCTATTGCTACTTTCTATTAGCCATTGCCATAGGTGGCAAACGTATCAAAGCTTATTCATCGCTGAGCGTGCAGCATGGAAATGTGGGATGATTGAAATAGGAGGGAAAGGAAGAGAGGGTTCATGATTCACCGTTAACTTAAAAAATCTTCAAAATAAAAGCAGAAAAGTAAGCAGAAGTGCGAGTCAAAACTGCTAAAAGGCCAAAAACTCGCAAGTACGAAAGGCGATTGTATCGAAATCAAGAAGAATGAATTTTCACACTAAAACCCAAGTTAACCTCATCATCGTGGATTACAAGTACAGATTGTAAGATCAAATCAAAACCCAGTGAGCCTAAAATCCATCTCAACGTGCAGGGAGGACCTTCTTGACAATCTCATCACTAAGAGCAGCAATCTGAGAATCAAGAGCCCTAATGGTGTCTTCTTTTTGCTTTTCCAAACTAGCCAAGGCTTCTTGCAACTCAGCTTCCACTTTCTTTCTCCCCTCAGCCAACTTCTGCTCCACTTCCAGCTGAGTCTCCTTCTTCATCTTGTTCAGGGCAGCCGATATCTCAGCCCTGGCAGCTCTCATGATGGCGGCGGCTTGGGCTTCAAGCTGTTTCACCTCCCCAGAAGTGTCCTTGACGCTGCTCAGCTTCTCCCTGATGGCTGCATCCCTTTCGTCCATGAATTTGCCTAATGGCGTGAAGTAAATCTTGTCAAGGGCGACCATGAGGAGCAAGAACTCCGCTGCTATGATGGGGAGTGTTAAGTTGAAGTCGAAAAGCGCGGCCTTTTCGATTTCCGCAGCTAGGGAAGGGGGTGCCATGGCCAGGGAGGCTGCAAGAATTACAGAAATGGAGTTCGGAAGGGACAGGAGTTGGTGAGGCTTGGGGACATTGGAGAGGGGTAGTTTAGGGAAAGATAGTTGAACTGGGGAGAGCTTGAGTTTAGGGGTGGGGGGAATGGTTGAAGAGCAAGTGATTAGGGCTTTGGAGGAGGCCATGATCATGTTGGCCATGGCAGCTCTGCTTCGCCTTCTTCCTCTTCTGTTAGTTGCAGTATTATGTGTTGCGTGCTGAGTTCTCTGTTTCTGCTACGGCGGTGGGGTGGGCTTTTGGATTTTTTTTTTTTCTTTCTTATTTTTCAGTAATTTTTCTTGGTGGGCATTGAGAAGGGGAAGAGGGAGATCTCAAAAAGGCTATCTCATTCCATGCCACACAATTTGCTCATGGAAAATCAAAGAGACGTGCTCTCACGCGCTCCCCCCTGTTAAGGCACACTGGTTGGCATCCTCATTACGGTTCTAGCCAGAAGGAACAAACCCAAAAAAAAAAAAAAAAAAAAAAAAACAGGACTGCTCATTCTCTTTTTTTTTTTTTTTTTTTTTTTCTCCACCCCTCAAAATTGCAAAATGCAGCCCTCTCCCTCTCTCGGCTTCTTGCCTGTTTTCCCGCAGGCGCTTCGAACAGGTGGATGGAACAAAATCTGTACAAGCAGGCAAATCAAACAAAGGTCGACTTAAAAGCATTTTCAGTTCTAATATCTGCAACCATTTCCATTCCTCCAATTTAGAGCAGCCAGAAAGTCTCCTGAAATGGTATAATACAATCAAAAGCAGAGCCAAATGTCTACAATATGATTGTGAAGTGAAAACAAAGATTACTGGAAACCAAGTCAGGTTAATCCTTGGTGCTTCTGCACTTCCCCCAACACTTGATTGCATGACTCGGCTTACTTGCCAGAGAGTACGTTGTACTATTCCTAATTTAGTCCACGCCCCTTGACGTAGCCGATCAAATTATAGTCGTGCAGCTATGTTGCGCAAAAAACAAAGAAAAAAGAAAGAAAAGGATTGCTTCAGTTGCACAACAACAACATGGCCAAAATGCAATTCCTAATTCATTGCTCTGTATCCTAACTCAGATTAGCTTCTTCGACTTGCCGCTGGCTGAGAGAAAATGGACCATCAACAGAAGAAAGGCACCGGAATGAAGAGAACCCTACAGTTATCAAGCCCAATATTCAATTCAGCAATCACTTCAGAGGAAGAAGCTGTGATACAAAGAGATGCCAAACTTGAATCATGATATTCGCTTTGCGTCATTGACATCACTTATAACATCTTGGACGATGTTGACCCAGCCTCCATGATAATTAAATTCTATCACCTTCTCAGACATGTGAGTCAAGACATGTTCTTTATACGGTGAGATGATAGGACTTTTATTTACTGGAGCTCCACCAGTTTGATATGAATGTGTTGCTCCTGATGTTGAAGATTCCAGAGACACATAGACATCAGTTACTGTGCCTTCTGAGTCTCATGTTCAGAATCATACTCATCAATGTAAGCCCCTGAATCTCCGAAACTTCCTAAAGAACTGAATGACAATCTTGATACAACACCGTTCTCTTCCACTCTCACATATGAACTTGGAAGCTTGCGGTATGAGAACCACCCTTTAAACAAATGGAGCAACTTGTATCGGCAATTCGTGAAAAGTCCACTATCCTTGTCATCATCACCATAAACACCTTCTTGGTCCTCGAGATCCCTTTCATTACAACTGATGTCCTGTTCACTATACAACTGTCTGTCTTTGAAGTCTTCTGATCTGCATGACGCACGTTGCACCAGAAAAATCAATCCAGCTTGTAACCATAATGGTTTAAATAGAAAATTTATCAAATGCTAGAATACTTTAAAAAAACACACACACACCACACTCAAAATCATAATAAGAAACTAGTGTACCATTTGCTCTGGATGCTCCCAACCTGATGATGGGAAAAAGGAAAAAAGAACAAAAGGTTCCTCTGAGGTCTGTTTGATATGAACGTTTTCTGTCATTTCAAAGGTGAAGATTTAATTGAATTCCACAATTACATGGATCTGGAAGGGTAAACAACAATGATGTTGTATACACACTAGAGGCTAAACACATCATCTAGAAAAGGTTTAGGTTGTCCCAATGACAGTATCAAGATATGAACAGTTTACACTGCTGGTCAGCAGGCTGAAAATTGCACCTGGGATTCACTCCAGAATTTCACAAAGTACAATTGAACAAAGGAAGCATCAAGATTTCCTCTCCTATGAATTACTACAAGTTTACTACCAATAATCACACCCAGGTTGTAAATTTTATTTTTACAAGAAAATAGACTAATTTGAGTTAAACAACATTTTCAAGGATGAGAACAGATGCTCTCATGTATGAATGCTTATAGACAAAAACATGAAATTGAAAAATGGAGCAGCGCCTAGATGTACTTGTAGGCACCCCCAATTGGGAAAGAAGGTAATATATATATATATATATATATAAAAGAGATAATGCTCAACTGCATCCATGCTGTTGAAAAAAATAGAAGCCCATATAAATACTTACACACTGGGTTCATCCAAATCAGGATCCTCCTTTTTTGGTCTTTCCTTCACCATATTGTAGCTAATTGAGAGATGCCGGACAAACTGAAGCTGCAGTTACAAATTGTGCATTTAATTCATCATAAGATATGTGTAAACTAGTCATTAACTAAAGCATCTTTCCAGTCAAAACTGAAATACAGCATATGTCTAAAGTCAGGAGAAGATATAAATACACTTTGGAGTAGACAAAACAAAGGTGAACACTCTGCACAAATTGCTGTGTTTAGGTCCAAACAAACCACTAGAAGGTAATAGTTTTTTCACAAAAAGTTGTTGCTCGAAAATTAAATTTCTCACTTCATGCAGAAAAAAAAGAAAATTTTCATTTTATTTCATAGTCATAAGGAGTATGCTCTGATTTGTCTCTATGGCGCAGCAGATAAAATTCATCCAATGGTTAAATGCCAAAAAGGATTCTATACATTTGTCAACATATTGTGAGCATTTTGTTTTAGATACAAAAGGCAACATTCGATGGGTTGAAAAGATTCTAGACACTTGCATGAACCCTTAGATAAAAAGTATGAGCAGGCTTTACAAATAAATATATTAGGTTAAAGTCTTGCTTTACTTAAACCAAATAAATATATTAGGCTGAGATCTCAGGTTTGAAGCCTTTGTTATCATTCCCCACTGCCAAAAACTTTTCCAGCATATCCTGCCAGATATGATCTCCTTCCAAGCCTTTAACATCCACTTAAGGTTCCTAATGAAAAGAAAAAGAGCATGCGACAGAGACTGAAATGGGGCTGGAAGCTTTCAAATGCTTCTTGACTTTCAGTGTCCCTTATTATAGGCATATTAGATCAACCTTTCACCTGTGATCCTCCCTAAAGCACTACACTCAAACGGACAAACATGCACACTAATTCCATAATCTGGCTACAGTCTATCTTGGAATACATCTATGCATCCCTGTCAAAACTCAAAATACATCTTCAGAAGCGAGGGGGAATTGATCAATTTCCGTGCGAGAGAGAGAGAGAGAGAGAGAGAGAGAGAGAGAGAGAGAGAAAACCTTGTCACCATCCTTGATTCCGTAAATCCCAATAGCATCAGTATCAGTAAGTAGTTTCTGGCCATCATAGGTCAAGCAAAAATGTCCCCATACAAAAGGCCTGAAAATCACATTAGAACAGTACAGTTAGCCACAAGAATTTATTGGACAAGTCAATTAACTACCCCATGAAAAAATAGAACTGCAAACTAAGCTCCAAGAAACACAAGTCAAAAGCATCAGAAAGCTCAACACAGGCAAGCTCCAACCAAGTTATTTGACATTAATCAACAAAACAAGCACTCCAAAGTTGACTGAGATTAAAAAAAAAATCACAGAATGAATTAGGAAACGCATGTTAATGGAGATGGAACTTCTCCTGAAGATAGAATTTTCCCTCTACAGTTCATATAACAAGAAGGAATTCCAGGGGACTACCAAATAGGAGCCAGATCATAAAAAATTCCAATGGCTAACAATTCCAAAAATTAGCTGGTGCCTGTGGCATTGCAGCAAAACATGTACTACTAACTAGCTAGATATGCCAAAGTTTTCAACTAAATTGCCACTTTAGCATCCCCACCAACCAAAAAAAAAAAGGAATCAGTTTTAGAATCTCATTAACTGCAAAGCATTCAACAGCCCAGATCTTCACAATGGTGTATCTACATCAACTACACCCCTACAGAAGGTGCAGCAGAGGAAGATTGATTCCCATTTCCCATGACGAACAGCAAGTGTTTTAGAGATATTCGTCCTAGTAATATATATTGTACAGCTAAATAGTTTCAAAAAGCTAGAAATGCAGAATACCAAAAGGGGTCCTGAAACCAAACCATCAAAAACACTAGAAATAGAATGTGCATAGTACCATGAGATCTTCTTTGGCCCCCTATTCGGCAAATGACTAAATACCGACTCCACCGCCTGTTTAAGCTGCGCCACTGTCGCCGTTTTCGCCACTTCAATATCTACACAATCCAAACCCAAATGTAACCAAAAGCCCACGAAAATTGCATAATGAAAAACACAGAGAAACACGCACAACACCTACAGATTATGAGAGAGGAGCAAAAAGGGTAAACGGAAATCGTACCAAATGAGGAGTCATCCAATTTGATGACAGTTAGTTTGAGGGGCTTCTGGGGAATCTTACTGTAAGAAAAGCTTTTGCGAGAACGGGAATCAGTGATCAAGTAGGGAATCGGGCATGATAACGACCCACTCCTCTGGAATGAAATTATAGGGCTATCATTTCCCTCCTCCGGCTGCTCAAACATCGGCATATGCTCCAACAGAAAATGGAAAGCAGCAATGGTTTGCGATCACCCTATTTCCTTCGACGTCCTGATAAGAAATGCAAAAGGAAAATGGGTTTTGGATCTCCACCACCGTTCATTTCATTTTATACCATAAAAATGCCTTCCAAAGATTTGCATCCCTTTTTCTTTTCCGTTTGAGATTCTTTGATGAAAATTTAGGTTTAGGATATGAATGGCTTTGGATGGGGGATTTAGCATCTCAGCAAGAGAGAGAGAAAAGGAACCCAAATTTTGCCTTGTTCTCTCCCTTTCTCGCCTTTTTCTGGCGTGGGTTTGGGGGGTTTTGGATGGAGAGGGACGGAGGCTGAGAGAGGGGGGGAGACTTTGGCGGTTATTTTGGTTGGGGAATGGGGAGGGCATTTCACTGTATCCACCACGCGCCCACTCACGGCGCGTTTCACCAGTTTGTCTAGACTTTTGGCCTTTGACCAATACATTCCTTCTTTTTTTTTTTTTTTTTTTTGGCCATTTTCGTGGTGATGAGAAAATCGGATTGTCAAATTTATTTCAAGAAAATTTTCAGCCGAGGGAGGCATTGGTGTTGCTTTTATTGATTCAAATGGAGTTGAATAAGTTTCTCTAATTTGAAATTCATTTTCAAATCAAACACAAAATTTGAAAAGAATGAAATTTTAAGAATCACAAGTTAAAATTATAACATACAAATCACAGCTGAAGAGACGAAATGATACATTATCAAATAAATTATGAGTTATTGTTATACGAAATGATTTCCCCAATGAATTCATTAAACCAATTTGTAGACGAAAAAAATGACCTAATTCACTGTTTCTTCCCCTATCACCGAAATATTAATCTTTGTTTGGATTGCATTTTTTTAAATTTTTTATTAAAAAAATTATTATAATAATTTAAAATATATAAAATAACAAAGTAATTAAAAAATATATTCGCGAAAAACGTAACAAACAATTTTTCCTTGGAAAATCGCTGTCCAAACAAACAAGGTTCTACCTAGATGACTAAACAAAAAATATACGCTTGTCTGCTGTCTGCAATGGTATAAATGGCACCCGTTTCCCAAAAAGCAATTTCATGCTCTTCGCCCTCTGCTACAGAACAACACTAGTTCAAGGAAAGAGTAGCATTGCGTGTACCCTAATAATCACCTTCAAACATCACAATCGAATCCTGACTTCTGTTTCCTGTAAATATATTATGGTACATTGACAATTGTTGACCATGTTTCCGGCCAAATTATACACTAGGCCTGAGATTACAGTTGGAGGCAAAGAATAATTCCATCCTTTACAAAAGATAAAAAAGCATGGTCTCATCAGGGGTGATCACTGCAAAATCTACTATGATGACTGCATCTACTTCCAGGGCTTAATCCATCCGTAATAACTACAATTGAGCAATTGTGTTGAGACAAAGTCATTTGAGGTCCGAACATCTTCTTCATGGTACAAAATTCCCTAGCCCATGCAAGTGGCTACTTTTCAACGACCCATCACCGTTGATTAAGAAATGGGGCAAAAGCCAAAACTAAATTCTCTATTACCAGAAAACCTACACCGGCATCTTCAGCTGTCACTTCCCAATGAGCTTATAATACGCATATAAACCAGACCCGAAGAATCCAATAAGTTGCCCAATAACATTCAACTGCAAAAGCAAGCAGGACTCTTTTCAGCTTTTTATTCAGGGGAACAGGAAAATGCGTTTACAGATCCGTGGCTAATGAAAAGACAGTTAACTAGAGAACCGATACTCACGATGTCAAATGGAAGCCCACCAAATATTATCCACCCTAGTGTAATAGTAAAAAGGTCCTACAGAAGCAGAAAGCGCAAAGCAAGGATATATGAAAATAAGTTTACAAGGTATTAAGAGAGCATATACGATGATGCATCCAATACCCAAAAGATGATTTAAACAAACCTTCAAATTGCCACAGATAGTCTGCGTGAGTGCTGAATTGAGAGTCGTGTTCAGGAAAATGCTATAATTCAAGAAGAAAGCAAGTATGCAGGAAAGTAGCAATACAACCTGCCATTTTCGGAAATAAAGTCAGGAAGGCCTAAAAACTGTAAGCTGACCAAATTAAAGGACAAGAAATGTAGGCATTCACCAAAAGAGCAGCACACAAGTTACGACCCCCAACAATACATCCATAAGTCATTCTTAAGCTGATAAGATATTCAAATGATATTCAGCAAGCAAGCAACCAGCAACTTAATGAAAAGAGAGGCAGATGTTTTCATAGGCACATGAGATTCATAACTTGAAGACCAATGCCTTGTGAATTACACCCTTTTGGAGGTATTCAGAATTCTACAAAACAGCGAATCCAGAAATCAAAACGTCGATAATTTCAGTATCCAAGGAACTTGGCATCAATCCTTTCTCAAAGATACATACTAAAGGAAAAGGCAATTCGTTATTTACCGTTTCAAATAACAAACAGCAGAAGATAAATTCTATTATTACAGAAAAAGGCAACAGAAGACATACAAATATTAGTGACTTTCTGAGAGATGAAGTTGTATGAACATTGGATTTACCAGGAACCCAGGAGAAAGCAAAGAAGAAAAATTCATTGTCATCTCCAAGTCACCTCGAATAAATGTCCATATCAATAACACAGGTCCACAAAGGATTCCTACGATTAGATTAATACAGAGAATTAGAAGTCAACTGATCTGAAATCCAATGAGGACAAGCAAAGCGTGGAAAAGAGAGAGGTCAATTCTGCTTACCATTGCACCACATGAGACCGAAACTGTTGAGGCCACTAGATTTTCCTGGGCAAGAAAAAATATCAGCAAGGACAAAGAAAGAATGGAGTAGCAAAGGAAAAATGGAAATTTGAAGCAGAATTTTACCAACGCGTGCTATGGTTGCTAAATATATTGCCGTGGTGATGTTGGATAGGAAAACAACAAGATACCCATAGTAGTCAAAGGACAAGTCCCGAGCTCCCGCAATAAAAGCACCAAGTACAATCAATGCCACACTGACAAAACCTTGATTATTCTTTTTGTTAAATGGTATTTAGAATTGCAACATGAAGAAATTACATCCACTAGTGAGAAGCTAATGCATATTCAAAGGCTAAATTTAAGAGAACTAAAGCTACCATATTACACTTCAGTTGCCTCTCCAAAACTGCATACAAAAACAAAAGCTCTTTGCTATGAGGCCATATGACCCATAGCAATGCCAGATCAACCAAGAAAATTCAGACTCATTTGAATCTGTGCAGAACTATTTTGGAAATATATCACTTAAATGTTTTTCAATGACAAGAATATGGAAGCAACAACGAGGCTCCACAACCTACCTGGCTTCCAGAAGCCTAAAAAATGTGTTCCAAAATAAATACAGCAAATATTCACTTTTGACGTGATTTGGGAGCAAGAAAAAGCATGCAAAAATAACTTAAAATCAGCACCCCAGGATCTATTTTGTTATGCCAGCATTACTGCTTTAGAACCAAAATAAACCAATATTACAAAATGATGCGTTTCGTTCAGAAAAAAACATGCTTTTCAGTTCCCTTTTACAAGAAAACATTGATTAGAGGTCTTAAAAGAGCACAATTAATTTCCCAAAGAAAATTTCCTATTTAAATGATACTGCCAAATAAAAAATTATAACCAGCAATGCCTCGACAATAAAACATGCGACTTCAACGAAAAATATAAAATGCAGCGGAATGACACAGCGAAACACTATTTCAAAAGAATGCTTACCTTCCAAGAATTGGAGGGGTGTACTTCTGCCTTGCAAGGATATACTCCACAATCATTGTAAATACAACGGTTGTTCTCCTTAAGGTTGTATACATGGGAACATTTACTCCCCGAACAGATTCCATAGTAGCTAGCTTTCAAGGAGAACCAGAAGATTACAAAATCATTACTTGAGGTAAGAAAATATATCAAACAGAACAGCAAATTTAATAGGTAACGCAAATACCATGTAAAGCAAATAGGTCACCGCAACTGGTGAGGTGTTGATCAGAGTCCTTAATGGCACCATACTTTTAAAAGTATCAGCCATTGCAGCCTCACCCGCATGAAATGAAATGAGTTTCCAGCGTCGTAATGCATAAAGGAAGCAACATGAACATATCATCTACAACAAAGAAACATCGATGTAACATGTATGCAATCAGTGAAATCCAGATCGATGAGAGGCCAACTGAGAATGGAAGCCAGGGTAGACAGCAATAAGACAAATAGGAAAAAAGAGCACAAAGTGACCAAAACTATACAAACATCATCCTCAAAGGGGCATAAAAAGTGCTGAAAGCCATGGTTTATCATCACCTAATCTGCACCATCTTGCATTATGAAAACATCCACAAAGACTATAGCGCAAATTGTTAGTATGAAAAAGTTCAGTAGACCAAGAGAGTCAAGGGTGCAAAAGACCTTAAACACCCTCGTTTACTAGGTTTTGGAGCCAATGCAAATGTGTGAAATTATTTTGCAAAGGCTTCTTCCTATTTATATTGTCAGAAAATATTGACTACAGGTAAACCATCATTTTAACTTTTCAGATCCTGGATGATACTTACATCAAATTACAAAGCAGATGAAATATTGGATCCAAGTTTGGAGGTACTCCATCCAACAATTGCACCAAAACATCTTTTCCTTTTTTCAAAAACAACTCATGGTTACAGATCCACCTTTCAGGCACCATGGAGCTAAGAGTTCGTTTAGAAACTTTCATCCAACCAGAGATGGGAAAGGATGTCAATAAATTTATTTTCTCATGCAGGGCCCATTGTGCAATGATCTCTTATTAAAAATGCCAACTAAATGGTCATAGTCCACAGGAAATACAAGACCACTGCTGAGATACTGTCAAACCTTCTCAACTCTACAAAAACTTTTGAGAATCAAAGGAAAAGAGTATTTTTCTTGTATTGAAAAAGGAATTGAGAAAATGAGGTTTTCACAATACATAGAAAACTAACTAGCTACAAGATTATCACAATGGCAATTAAGATCAGCAAATGAAATTTCTAAAGGAAACCCAAGAGAAGATTTCGAATCAAATCTGAGGCCAGAAATTGCTGATAAATGGTTGGCAATATCTACCTGACAAAGAGTGATGACATTAGCACAGGGGAAGTTATATGAAGAAAGAGCTGCTTTGTTGAACAATACCAAGAGCACTGCAAAAGTGAGCAGATCAAGTGAATGCTGACGAGTGAAAAGCAAACCTGCTAGCTTCTAGCTAAATTACTTTTACATACTAAAGCATTAGGAAGTAGATGACTAGCTCAACTAAAAGCACTTACGAAGTCAACTCTGTAACAAAAATACATGCTAAAACAAAAATCGCATCCCTCCCTTGCCCCACATTATGTATTTAATAAAGTGAGGAACCTCTTCCGACAATTTTAATCCGCCGCTTAATGCATTTTAACACACCATAGGACAACAAAGGACAAGGGATAAAAATGTATTATATTGTATTAAGTAAGCTATACGAAAGGAAATTAAGGCACATAAAATAAATCCCAGGACTGAAATAAAACCCATCAGATTTCCACATTATCAATATTACAAAAGCCATTATGGAATGAGGTGAACTCAAAAGAAGATGCCTAAACATCAATAACCGTACCCTTATACTTTGCAAATTTTTCTATCCAGAACAAACTTAAAAAAACAGTAAGTTGCATAAGATGTTTAAAAGTGGTTCATTAACTAATCAAATCAAGTTAATACAAGATTTAGTTTTCAGTAAGTATGTTAAGCTCAGCCAGTGAGCCAAAAACTCACAAGTTTACGGGTAAATCGATCAAGCTGTGAGCAGCTGGATAAAAGCTCATCTGAGCTTTAGCTTAAACAAACAATAGTAGAGCGCGCCTAGAATACAATTAAAATCTCATTCAAAAAAAAAAAAAAAGGAAAAGAAAAACCAATCTTCCACAGTAAAGTTCTGGTCGATTAAACCCCTAGTTTTCCGTCTACGCAAGGTGAATCAACACAAGATATACTTACGCCCACCCAAGTACATAATTAGGTGATTAACTCCAATATATGAAGCGCAAAATTCCCGAACAAACAAACATGATTTGACGCGTGAATTGCATAAAGCAGACAGAAAAATCAAACTTAAGGATAAAAACGATGCAAAATATACAATAATTGCAGGGAAATGAGAAATGAAGAGTAAAAAGAGAGTAGCTACCAGCACAAGCCATGTAAGAGATAGCAGCATAGGCTCCGCGCTTTGTCATGGGAGATCCTTTGAAAATTTTCTCCTCCGATTTCGGCGGCGTATCGGTCCCCGTCAACGGCAGTATCGGGCTGTTGGATGCCATTTATGGTCCGTATCGGTACGATCGATCTCGCGGCGACTTTTTCAGTCTTTGCTCCTATGCCTACTTTACTTGGTATCGTCTGTTCAAGTCACCACCAACCAATGTTATGGAACTCAGCTGGGCCGCCGGCGTCGACGCGGCGAAGAGCTGATTCGTCCAGGACTCGAGATTAGCAGTTTCCTGGTCGAGGGAGCCTCCAAGATTTACAAGTAAGATTTGATTAACTCTTTCTCCTTTTTGGGACTTTGATTCGAAATTTTATTATATAGTAGTTCCAATTCCACTGTTCCACATACAAATATTTTTTAAATATATTCATTAATTAATTAGTATTAATTTTCAGGCGGAATATCATCCACTTTAATTATATGATTAAGGAATTAAAATAATCTCTAAAACAAACTAGAAAAAAAGAAAGAATTCCAAGTTAGCATCAAGTGAAAGCTAGTATTTTAAATTTTGCAATATAACAAATAGATAGGCGAAATAACCACTTTTGTACTTATTACGAGATTTTTCAAGTGAGCAGCAAGTTGCCCCAAAATTAGACAGAAGATCGGTAATATCAGGTGACAGATGTATGATAAATTCTGCACCTATGTCCTTCACTGCTAGCTTATGTTAGGTAACTTTACTGCAAGCTCAAAGAATTGCATACCAAGGTTCTATTTGATAATTCAATTTCACATTTAAATTTAATAAATTTAGATTTTAATATATTTAAATTATTTAATAATAAAAAATTAAACATCTGAATTAATTAAATAATATTAAATTTTCTAGGCAAAATTTGCTCTCAAAATTAAATGATAAGCTATTTACTTATCACTAAATATGATATGCATTTAAATGTATTAGATTTAAAACTTAACAATTCAATAATTTAATGTATTCAAATTTCAAATTTCAATTTTATCAAGCGCACACTCTTATTTTTGCACCAAAAAAAAAAAGAAAAAATTTCGGACTGATTATTAAACCACTTTTACAAGGATCAGGGGTCACTCCAATTGTCAACGGCGATTGCACTTGGCGTGTAGATCATAAAACAACAAATGTAAATACTAACATAATTTTCAAACACAAATTTTAACGAGTAAAAAAAATTGTTATGTTATTATTATGGATCCATCTGCAATCTAGTATTGAGAGAAATACTAGACGTGTAGTATTCATCATTGTCCAATGTGGGAGTGACATCTCAACAAATGATAATTGCAATGATCGATGAAAATAAGTGTTCATATAAAATGTCCTTTTTCTGCCTTGAGTCATGACCGATTGTTGTAGATGTACAACCGGGAATATGTGTGTTAAAAAATGAGAGAAGTGGGGCCTGGCTTAAAGAAACAAAAGAGTATATTCTTTATATTCTACCATCCACGTTATAAGAATTTATGATTTTCCCAACGAATTTGTATCGGACAAAATTCAATTTAGCTGTACCACAACTAGATTGTCCTAGGATTAGTTCCAAGGTTTGCTATCCAAGTTGCATTCAATACTTTCACCAGCAGCCACTCAAGCGTTTGGACATGAGTTATTAAAAATTTAATGAATTAAAATAGTTGTTGGGAATAATAAATGGCATTACTTTGAACCTATACTATACATTGTTCAAGAATGGCAAGGATCCATCACGATGTATATGGAAGAAAAGTAGGTGGAAAATCAACAAAGAAAACCTCCCCAAATTGAAAAGAAGGTAAGTAATATTTATTAAATTTTGATAAAGACCACGTTTATGTTTTTTAAATAATTAGATAAATCGCTAATGTTAGAGGTAAATGTTATCTGTGGGTCTTGCATTATGCGGTGGGATATGCATCTCTTTGTTTAATTAATTTTTATGAAGTACAAAATAGTCAATTTTTATGCAACTAATTTTTTGTTTAATTATTTTCACTAAGTTTTGGGTCACTATTTGACTATTGGTTTCGTTAAGGACATGGATTTGATGTCATAATAATAATTTAAAATATTAACAGAAGAATGTGATAAACAATAAAAACTATGTAAGGACATAGTTTTCATGTATGTAAATTTGGAAGAAAGAATCATAATAAATTATCAGGGAGAAAGCATTGGAAGAAATTAACCAACCAAATTGTGAATGAGTTTGTGTCCAGATGAAATAGTAAACTGTTTTCATCCACTTATGACTTTTATTGTAAGTAAGGTAGTGGGAGAAAATGGTGGATAATTAACATAAAAGCCTCTTTTAAGACTTTAAATCCTATTACTGATTCTGGAGTCGTAAATTGTCAATGTTTTTTCCTGCTACTCCATTGTTTTTTCTTTGATAGGACTAAGTTTAAAGATTTAATTAATTTTTTTAAAGGAAAAAAAATAAGGAATGACATGTATTACATTCTTTTGTATAATTAATTTAATTATGAATTTTGGGGAAGAAGTGAAGTTTAAAAGTGGCGTGTTTATATTATTGAATTCATATATCATGTGAAGTTGAAGTACTAAATCTGGTTACATGGGAATGAAATGTGTCGCGCCCCATTTTTCGCGATGGAAAAGAAAAAGAGTTTTATAAAAAGATGTGATTTATTAATAATAAATTAAAAAGGACCTAGAATGGGACTTAAAAAAATGCGACAATTTGGGTCCAAAAATTCAGTCTAAAGGGGCTTTTTAGAAAAAATAGGAGTCGCCACTTGGTATGGTGTTTTGGTGTACCAAGTCACCCAAAAATATTTTTTGACAAAAATAAAATAAATCAAAACCCTTTTTGACAACTCCAGGTCATTGAAAACAAGAGAAAATGGGTTCGGGAGTCACGGTTGAAGAAAGGGAAGGCAAAGGTTCAATTGACTCAAACCTAAGGCACCCTTTCAACCTAGTCTAAGCTAGTTGCGAGGTTTAGTCAAAATCTTCCTAATCTAACCCTTAATTTTATCATATTTGGATGTTTCCTACATGAATGCAAATTTAAATTTATAAAATATCGAAAGGGTCAAAATATCCATTCAAAGGTTTAATTGAAACAATCGCATTAATTGCGAAAGCCAAAATATTTCCTTGAAAGGGTCACGAGTATGCAAATGATGAAAAAAAGAAAAGTAAAGAAAGTAAATTAAATTATATACATAGATATAAGTGATCAAAGAAAAAGGGAATGCAACATAAAGGGTATGGGAGGCAAAAACTCGTGACATAATTTTCTTATACAGGGATTAATGGGGTATTTGAACTAAAAAGTTATAATCACCCATTTCCCATGTTTGAAAAATAATTCTCCTAATATGCACAAGCAAATGAACTAACCTATTATACAATGTCCTAAATGAAATGCAATTCTAAATGATATGATTAACACATATAGAGGATAAGGGATAATATAATAGGGAATATCATGCAAATGAGAAAAGATCTTAAAAATGAAAATATGCATGAAAATGTAGTGAATAGCACACAAAGATGAATCTAGCGCAAGACAACCTAAAGGGTCTAGCGTTGGACTAGCCCATTTCTAATAGTCCTTACTAGCGTTGGACTAGCAAGTAAGCGAAGAGAGAAGCCACAACTAGCGTTGGACTAGTGTGGTGACGTTATGCATTAACAATTCATAGTGAAGCAAATAAAGCATAAATTAAAACAAATAAACACGTAAGAGCACGTAACACATAACACGTAAGCATAATATCTAGATGCCAAAATCCTAAGAAAAGCGGATAAAACAATTAACACATAAGCCACATAAACACGCAACCTATCTATTACATCGAGGAGCGCCTAACCACAATCTAGGAAGGGAAAATATAATAAAACAAATCTAATTATCCTATCTATTACATTTTTGAGGTATTTAAATACCTCTCGAATCATTATAAAAACTAACTAAAACATATATAAGAAAATTTGAATGAATATTTAAATCAAATAAATAAAGCATATAAAAATATATAAACACATAGGAGCACATAGGAGCACATAAGAACACGTAATTGACATTGAAATAATAAAATAGGAGTACCTCCCGTTTGAAGTGGTGACTAAGTGGAGTCAAATTATCCTATTTATACTCACAATGAACAAAAGAATCATGGCACCACTTTAATTGCAAATGATAATAATGTTAAAATACTAAATTCACATTAACATGTCAAACGCAAAGAAATTTAAGAACATCTAAAAATTGCAAGTTAAATATATTCAAAAGTAACATCATTAGCTTTTAAAGAAAAGAAGCAATCACAATAAAAAAGAGTCAAAATTTGTAAAGGACTGAATTGCAAAAATTGAAAACTTTTGAGGGACAAAAATTGTATTTTTCAAAGTCAAACGCAAAGAAATTTAAGAACATCTAAAAATTGCAAGTTAAATATATTCAAAAGTAACATCATTAGCTTTTAAAGAAAAGAAGCAATCACAATAAAAAAGAGTCAAAATTTGTAAAGGACTGAATTGCAAAAATTGAAAACTTTTGAGGGACAAAAATTGTATTTTTCAAAGTTTAGAGGTCAAAATTAAATGAAAGATAAAAATCAGGGACCAAAGTGCAATTACTATAAGGACCGAGTTGAAAAGAATTTAAAATGTTATGGGCCGAAACGAAACTACTCCAAAGATCAGGGGCTAAAATGCAAATTCGTTATCAGATCTTCTTAAGAAAACAGGCCACTGGGCCATTATTTATTTCTTTGGGCCGAAAACTACCTAAGCCCATCCGAAAGTCCAAGCCAAAACACACAGGCCAGCCCGTCTTCTATCACTCAAACCCAGCGAAAACATGTGGGCTCCAACCTCCTAGCCCAACCGAAACCCAAAAGAAACATCAACCAAAGCCCAGCCCCAAAACCTAACAAGACTAGCTCTTGGCCCAACGAAAAATAAACATTAGCCCAATCCCCTTTTTTTCTTTCTTTTCTTTTCTTTCTTTTCTTCCCCATACGTTTCCTTTCCTTCTTCTTCGGCTAACCGAAGAAGCTTCAGCTGGCAGCCATGGTGGCCGCCGGTGGCGCCGCCGCCACCGGACCGCCACCGCCGGCGACCTTTCCGGTGATCAAAATTTCTCAAAATACACCCCTTCACTCGATTTTTCGAGTAGACTCCATTTTCGGAGTTAGTTTTTACAAAAGATGGTCTGAAAGTGGCCAAAATGTCAAAAATACAGTCCAGTTTTTATTTTTCAAAACACCCAAATCTTTCACCAAAAATCATAAAAAATATATTACAATACTCCTTATAACCTCTACAATACAACTATGATTTTAACTAACCAGAAAACAATAACAAAAGACTACATTAAGGCAAAACAGTCCCTAAAAATCTTTTTGGCATTTTTTCAAACAATTAATATGCATTCACAGACATCATTTCCTTTTCCCTCATCTAGTTCATGCCTTTTCCCAAATTTCAGCAATGCAACAACAACAATACAAACCAGCAAACAAGAAAAATTAATATGCAACCACAACAATAATAATAATAATAATAAAACAGCAAAACAAGAGAAACTAGACATTGAAACATGGATTGTAATATGGTAGAAAGAAAACTAGAAAATACCTCAATGTAGGTGGTAGTTCCTTAACCAAAATGTTTGATACAATTTCCACACCTTGAGCGTATCTCCCTGGCTCCCAAAGTTTCCTTCGTCTATCCTTTTCTGTCCGTTGAGAGCTTAAGGAAGGCCAAAATGGGGAGCTTTGTTCTTGTGTGTTTTCTGGTGAGAGTCAAAGAAAGGGCCGAGGGATGTATATTGAGAGGGAGTTGGGAATTTTTTTTTCTTTGTGGCCTGTCTGATTTTTCCAGCGAGAGCCGAGTGAGTAAAATGGGTCGCCAAATTAGCTTTTTGTGCGTGTTTTCTCCTCTGCAAATGTTGAGTGTTGGCAGAGCAAAAAACTCATGGCTAAGAAGGAGTCAAATGGGTTTGGTTTTTTTCCCAATGATGGCTTCTGCCAAATGAAAAGAAAAGCCCGTGGGAGTTGAGTGTAGAATGGGTTAATAGGGGTTTTGGTAGAGAAAATGATGAAAATGTGTAAGTTTAGTAATAATTTGATTTTGATTTGATTTTTGATTTTTTTGATTTTTTGATTTTTTTTTTTTTTGTTTTTAACTTTTCTCCCTTTTTTGTTTGTTTTTGTTTTGTTGTTTTTTTTTTCTCTCTTTTTCTTTTCTAAAATAAACCTGCAAAAATGAGAAAATTACACATTAATAATAATAATAATAATAGATAACTTATTAAATAGATAAAAATTCAGGAAAACATTAAAAATTGACAAAAATTTGGTGTCTACAAAATGTAATAAAAAGGATGTGAGTATTGATTACCAATTCTGGCAGTACATAAATGGTATATAATATCGTCAATCTTTTGTTTTGTAGAATAAAAATGAAAGATAGCTGAGGCATGTGCGGGAGACAATCAATGTTAAATTTAAATGAATATCCAGAAAACCCATATGTAGATGTGGAAGAAAATGGCAGTAGAGAGACTGGGGGGGCGAAGAAAATGTCGAGAACACTGCAATTGATTTTGCCTTCGATCAATTTTGCCTGGATGACATTGAGAGTGATGAAAATGACATTTCCGTTCGAGTCACATGCCGAGCTATTTTATAACACATACGCAAGAGCAATTGGGTTTAGCATCCGCAAAAGTGATTTCAAGATGTTTGACAGTGAGATTGTGAAATACAGAAAATGGGTGTGCTCGTGTGAAGGAGAGCGCAATCCAAAATGGAAAAATCTTCAAAATAGACCGAGGGAGGCAAAACCCAACTTTAGAACAAATTTGCGAAGCTTGTTTTCGGATAAAGTACAAGCCTATAGGAGATTAACGGCATTGACTTTTACAATTTTGTCTAATACAGAGTATAGGGATGGTGATATCGGCATTGAAAACAGAGGCCGCACCAAGCACAAGCCTATAGGAGATTAACTACTGTCCCTCAAATTCACGGTTCCCACCACACATCGGCATGTTGGCGGGAAGTGAAAATGCGGCAATTGTGAAAACTTTCCTTGTTTGAAATAGAATTCCATCTCGTGCATTTCCACCAATTTTTTCCCCTAATGAATTGTACACATTTGGATTCCGTCCATTTCATCAATTCGATATGGTCTTATATTACTTTAATTACAATCTACAAACATTAATACAACATATAATTAATATGTAGTTAACTATGTTTGTTGCATATAAATAAAATTGCAACATTTTGGGTTTATTTATGATCACTAATAAATAATTAATTTTTGGACTAATTTGTCTAAATTAATCATACACCATGATATTGGACCGATATGGTCATACAATTAGCAAACTGCTACTGTTTACGCATTTACCCACATTAAAGAAATAATTAACATTTTTGGGCAAAAAACCCACCCCAATTTTTACAAAATTTATGTATTGGAGTAATTTGGGTATGACAATTAAAATTAATTTTTTGGACTAATTTACTCATAGTTTTTTTTTTGGTTAAATCAAACATCTAACTTGACACTGCCAACCAAACGCTGGACAATAGGATTACTCATCCAAAGATGAGTAATCGTCTCTTATTTCACGGAGAGTTCGTTTGCTCCATTGGATCATATGATAATTTGAAGTTATTTACTTCTATTACTTGTTATAAATGACTATTCATTTATCTTATAAATGAATAGTAACCCATATTAAAATAATAGAAGTAAATAACTATTTTTTTAAACAAATAAAATAATGATCGATCACTTGCTATTATTTTCCTCGAGCTTAACTAGGCTCAAACTATCATAGATTAATGTTGATGAACTCGAGTTTTAAAATAAAAGTTGATAGAGCTCAAGATCGTTGTGAAGATTTGCATTGTACCAAAAAGCAATTTTGTAATCCTCAAGTAAGTAATTCCATCTCATGCTATTATTGATAGAGTAAATATTGAGGTTTATTTTGTTGAAATAAACGTCTAACACAAAACCAACCAAACGCTTGATAATAAGACTACTTATCCAAAAATGAGTAACCGCCTCTCATTTCATGCAGAGTTCATTTGCTCCATTAGATGAATGTATTTTAACAAATTGATGGTATAAATGACTATTTTATTCTTCTTTTATAAATGACCCTTTGTGCCGTCTTATATTACTTTTATTACAATTTACAAACATTAATGCAACACCTTCTATATAATAATTTATTCAAACAACATATAAACTATGTTAGTTAGATATTAATAAAATTGCAGAACTTTGGCTTTATTTACCATAACTAATAAAAAATTAAGTTTTGAAATAATTTGTTTAAATTAATTAGACACCATGATTTTTGACCGATATGATCATACAGTTAACAAACCGTTGCTATCTAAGCATTTACCCATATTAAAGAAATAAATAACATTTTTGGGAAAAAAAAAAACCAGCCCCAGTTTGCACAAAATTTATGTATTGAACTAATTTGGGTATGACAATTACACTTAATTTTTTGGACTAATTTACCCCTATTATTATTTTTGGTTAAACCAAACATCTAACATGACATTGCCTACCAAATGTTAGACAACACGATTATTCGTCTCTCATTTCATGTAGAGTTCGTTTGCTCCATTTGATCATATGATAATTTGAAGTTATTTACTTCTATTAGTTGTTATAAATGACTATTCATTTATGTTATAAATGTCTTTTTTTAAACAAATAAAATAATGATCACTCGTTATTATTTTTCTCAAGCTCAAGCTCAAGATTAATGTTGAACTCGAGCTTTAGAATGAAAGCTGATGGAGCTCAAGATCATACTGGAAGTTGCGAAAA
This sequence comes from Coffea arabica, assembly GCF_036785885.1. Lineage (NCBI taxonomy): Eukaryota > Viridiplantae > Streptophyta > Magnoliopsida > Gentianales > Rubiaceae > Coffea > Coffea arabica. The sequence continues at coordinate 499,982 of NC_092325.1, read as the reverse complement.
TTGAGCCAATTCAGCTCATTTTGCAATCCTATATGTTATGGAGCGTTGTTATTGAATCTATATACTTTTTGTAAATTCAATATTAATACATTAATCAATAAATAAATGGAGCCTTGCAATCCAATATGACTCGATAACTCGTTTGTGAATTAATAATAATTTAATAAACATAAAAATTATTTTACCTAACTAAACTAAGTTATTTTTTTTCCAAAGGCATTAATCACTTAATCCTAAATGAATTTATTTAACTTGTGTGAAGTTAAAGTTGTTATATTTGGACAAATAATGTATTATATTATTTTTTACTTTTAAAGTGTTTTAATTTATTTTATATTTGGTTTGCGATAAAACACCTTTACGATGTTTGATTTATTTTAGATTTGGTTTGGGATTATTTATTTAAATTTTTATTACTTGATTATGTAATTAGTTTTGTACGAAATTGGTTTTATTAGAAATTACAATGATAAATTAATAAATTAAAATTAAGTTTCGGGTCATTTTGGATCGCCCCACCAATCAGAAATTTTCGAGTTCGTGTCAAGTATCTTGACATGTTTCAGTTTGGTGGGTCAGGTTCAGGTCAGCGGATTTTCTGTTACACTCAGGTTTTAATCCGACTCGTCACCCCGATTTGGACCCGATTGCCACCCCTAATTGTACTGGAAGTTGAGAAAATTGAGTTGATTTAGCTCATTAAAATTATATATTTTTTTTTGTAAATATAATATTAATATATGTAATCAAAAAATGAACAAAAAAGAATCTGGCAAAAACACAATATATTACGGCTACTTTGTATTTGCCACTTTAATTTGAAGTATCATAGTTAACAGAACAAAGTAAAGTATAGTGAATTTTTTCGCAAAAAATATAAAACATTTACCCATATCAAGATTTCTATTGTACCAAAAAATTCACTCGTAACTGTGATCTGTTTTCTTTTGTTCATTCTTGATAATGCCCACTCGAAGTGTTATGATATATTTCATCTGCTATAGTCTCTGGAGTTTGTCAAAAAGAACCGCATAATTACAGCTCAAGTGCTCTTGATATCCCCGAGGTGCACTTTATTTTATTGAACAGCGAGTGCGAGTACTCTTCTTTTACCTTTTAACCCGGTGGCCTATTGCTCAGTTTTTGGCTGTATTACATGACAAGTTTTACTCTTCTATATTTTATTAATTCTCACACCACTGGTACAGTTTTGATACTAGACTATAGAGCCGTCCTATTATTATACATATATATATATATATATATATATATATATTCTATTAGTGTTTATTGCATTGTACAATTATCATTAAAGACCTTGATCTCCTCTGTTGTATGGCACTAGGTGACTAGTTTCACTGGCCGCTGGCCATTTGGTCCAGTGGTCATCACCCTCTTTGGTGATGCTGGAGGTCAGGGATTCTACCCCTGCCTTCCTTAAATTTGCCACAATATGTGGCTGGTCTTAGTTGACCATCTCCCCTTACCTCTTCCCCCTAGATTAGATTAGATTAGGTTATAGAACATCTACCGTTGTTGACAAAAAAAAAAAAAAAAGACTAGTTTCACCGAGCCAAGGCATTGCAACCCATTGAGTTGGCAATTAGAGAGGGATTTAAATTCCTTCTTGGGCACACGTCGAGTGTTAGACTTGCATTGTTATAATTGCATGGTCATCTAAGATTTATTGAAAAGTTTTTCAGCAATTTAGTCTCTTTCAAATTTTCCAGTGACCCTTTTGATTGGACAACGGGCAGGTGCAATCGTTTCTGGCGATTTTGTGTATTTTGCACACAGTGTAATTTTGTTTGCACAATGTGTAACTTTAAAACAAATTTTTATATGTCTCGCTAGAGCTGGCAATTTGTCCCAAGTCCCAATGGGCTACCCATGCCCAAAGGAACTTTGGGCGGGATGGGTATTATAATTTGGTATTGGGTTTAAGTTGGGACACATCCCAACTATACCCATTAATGAATGGGAAAGGATGGGAAATACTTGGGTACCCATTGGGCTCAAATGGCAAGGGCTCCGTTTGGATTAGCTATTTTTGGTAGGTGTTTTTGAAATATTTTATTGTAGCCGTGTATATGAAAAATTTTTACTATAAAATTTTTTTGAAATATTTGATATACTAATATGGATGGGATGTTTCTTGAGTTATTGTATATTACTGTAACATTGTATTTGAAAAACTTATTTTTTGAAAAAATAGTCAATCCAAACGGAGTCTTAGATTCAAAAATTATCTTTAACAATTTTTATAGTCATACCAGCGAATATAATCTAGTAGTCTTCCTAGTCATTATCCACAAGAATTTCCAGCATTTCAGTTAGTTTAGACCTGTCATCCTTGGACAATGATGAGGATAAATATTCAACATCTTAAGGACCTTGGCCATCTTGATATATGTTGGAATATGGCTGTATATCTATCTTTTCCTTTATTTGTTAATCCAATTTTTGGTGGGAATCTTGAGTATAAAGCACTTGCATGTTTATTTAATAAAACTAAAAGAAATTTAATAAATCAAAAATATTAAAATTATATAAAAAATAAAAAATGAATTAAAGGAAAAAAATATGTAGAAAATGAATTTGGGTATTGGGCGGGATGAATCTAAACCCATCCCAAAATGATCCCGCCCAAGTTAGTCCCAAAACACATATGGATAAGATTGGACCCAAACCCATATGACTCGGTTCCATCTCAAACCCAAGCAAATCCCGCCCATCCCGCCCATTTTGCCACCTCTATGTCTCGCACACGTTGTTAAAACGAAACACAAGAAATGATTTGGACTGTATAATTTTTTTAGGCCAAATCTTAATCGTGAACAGCTCAAGAGCTGATGACCGCTCCTGTCCCTCGTCCCTTTTGATTCTAACCTTCCCCTAATACGAGAGTAGGTTCAAAGTCTGCCATGTACATCCCAAAAAAAAAAATAAACAAATAAATAGTATCGCAATACGTTCGTACTACAATAGACTAAAATGCTTAGGGAAAGGTAGACCAATTCGCATCACTAATTTTGGGCCTTTTTGGCAGTGGAGTTGGTCCAGTGCCATAAGTGCTGTAATTATTCCGCTGGGGCCTCAAAGCCCAATTTGGTTTCTGCTTTGACATGGGGGATGAGGGGTGAAGATTCAACGAGTAAAAGAAAGAAAGATTGATTCCTTCCTTCCTTCCTTCAAACGGAAGGAACAGAGACCGGGTCAGCCCGATTCCCAAAATGCCATTATGGCTATTCCTCAATGTCTCGGCTATTCACGGAACATGAGAAGTAGATGATTAATTAGCTGCTTTTGAAAGAAATCAAAGAATTTCTAGAAAATCCTACAAAATTCATTCGTTCTTTTTTTTTTTTTTTTAATAGTGGGATAGATGGCCAGAACTTCATTTGGATTTAAATTCTACTGAGAGGTCGACTAGAGATAAAAAATTATTTTGTCCGTTTCAGACGATCGGGGAAATAAAGAAATGTTAATATATTCAAGATAATTACACCGCCCCTCAATTCATCGTATTTCATTAGATCCGAGATGTGATATGGTGAATAATGCGATTCTCTTCGTCCATGTTTTAAGGAAGCCTCAAACTGGGAAATTTTGTTCCTCTTCTGTTTTCTAATTACTTCAATCCTAGCTAAGGAACACAAGTTCATGGCCAAGCTTTAGAACCATATATATTTGTGTCATTTATCTCCACGTAGAATCATCCTCAGACCATAAATGACAGCATTCAATCCTAACGAGATAAAAGTCTGCATCGTCACTCGTATGCATACAAGTCAAAAACACTTACACTTGTGCTCTTTTCACGAATGGATCTCGAATCCATCCGATGATTTTTTTTTTCTTCTCTTTTTTGCCAATGAAATGCATGAAAACTCCCCCGGAAAAAAAGATATTGCGGGCAAGAAAAAAATGAAATTTAAAATTCTAGATTTTATTTTGCCATGCTTTGAATTCGTGTCATTTATGAATCAGTAGGATTTTTCGGTGTACGTAAACAAAATTCACGACTTCATAGGTAGGATTATCAGTTAATTTGGCACTTTAACCAAGTCACCATCCAAACTATGCCGTCGGCGCAATGTTCTTGCTCCTCCGATTGCAGGCAAAGACGAAGGAGGATAGGGGACGGGCCAGGGGCTGTTTGTTGCTTTTGTAGCTGATAAGGTACGTGTGTCAAGAGAGTTTGAGACAGTGCAATCGGAACATTGCAGTACATGTTTTTTTTTTTTTTTTTTCCCTTTTTCTATGAGTTGTAATTTTATTTATTGCGTATAATTTGTACATGTTTGTAAAATGATGCTAAAGTTTATTTTTTCAAAAAAAATATATATATGCAAGTTGTGTTGAAATTACATGGTATATTTTAATCTAGGATATCCATCTGTTATATATATATATATGTATATGTATGTATGTATAGACGTTCATATCTCTCCTCCGCGATAGTTGCAGGATGAATGGAATCCATTTGACGTCAAATTGAATGCATATTGATCGGTCTGAGTCACAAATGGAACACTCTTGTTGTCTGCAGGTTATCACTGCCACATTTCTTGGCATGCATTAGAATATTGGAAACATGATGTAAAAGTTAGCATACTAACCATCACTATAATGAAATGAATCTTAACTAAAAACCTTGATTCATGAACCTAATAATTCCGAAAATTACAACACAAAACCAAAGAAAAATCAAAATCAACAAAGATCAAAAAGCTCGCATGCACATTCTGTTTTCACGAAATAATGGGTACAGCCCCAGCCCTCATGTTCAAAGGCTCGACATGCTGCCTGCTGAGCCATTTCTGGATTTCCCTAGTAAAGGAAACATTGGGCTACACCTACTAGCCTAAAGGTGCCTATGATGTTCTTGCCTTTTTCTTGGTCAAAGATGGAACGATACATATCGACCTCAAGGTGAATGTAGAAGCCGGCCATGCACCCCAAAAAAAAAAAATCAAGCATCAAGGATGTATAGAAAGCAGCTAGTTTATGATATGAAAGATGTTATGGCCCTATCTAGATATAAGGCAATAAATCTGGGGGGGATCAACATCATGGTATCAATGGAAAACTGCCAATGTTACTCGCATCTCCACAGACCCCCACGTGTGTTTGCCACTGCTGCTGCTGCTCATGAAACTCGAAAGATGGTGCCCATATGGAAGGAAGATACTACTAGCTAGATATATAAAATGGGGTTGGGCCATTAATTAATTGGTGAAAGTTGAGAGAGAGTGATCTTTCCAGTGTCATCTGTCGTGAAAATGACTTGAGAAGATTATGATACTTTGAACTCCTATCGCCTCAGACTCGAACTTCAGTCGGGATTCAACCAAACTCTTATCCTGAAGACTAAGGTCCGTATGGTTCTTCAATGAGTTGCTTTTAGTTGGAGGGCAATATGATTTCTTGAATTTTGGGGTTCTTTGGGTGGGGGGGGGGACCTCTTGGATATATTGTTGGGACAAGAACATATTGTTATCTCTTATGCTTCTTTGCCACAGGGTCCTACAGAAAGGGAAAGGAAAGGAAAGATAATTTCGGATATCAGAGTGATGCAGCAGTCAGTTGTTCACAAATGGTGGGCTAGCTAAGAAGGGTTAAACAATTGAGAAAGTGGAACTACTGAATTGTAAAGCCAAGAAGGGCTAAGGCCGGGAAGAAACCAAGAAAACTATTGAATTGTCGATGAAACTAAAGTTAAAGGATTAATTCAACTGTTGAGACTTGGTCCGTCTACCCCATGATGCATATGTAACTTTGACTTGCTGTAGGAAAAAACAAACCGAAGATCAAGAAACACACAGCAATTTATTCGCTTTGCTGTGTCATCTAGCCATATCATTCTCGACCCCAGCAGAGGTAGAGATTTGCCAGTGATAGTAGAGTTGCCGGTTCGTCGAACCTAGCTAGCTACAAGCGTATATAGCTGTTGAATGTGATCAAGGCTCACGTACATTATTATTCTACCACCAACTATTTCATTTCAAGAAATGCGCAAATTTGTATTCAATGAATAGATGATTAGTCATTTCAAGCACTCTGCAATGAGAATAATTGATAGTATATATGATGAACTCATAAAATTACAGCATATCGACATCTGCAACATTTCTATGTATCTTCAGTTTATGATGTCGGGGAGCAAAAGAGGGTGAATTTGACAGTTCTGGATCCGATTGAAAACATGGCAAGCTCCCAGCTGATCAACAGAACATGCATGATGTAATATGGACTGGATCTTGAGCGCACATATAGTTTGATAGATAGTGAGTGAGTTGGATCCTGATTCACTGAGCTGTGGGTGGGTTGGAATTCACAAGAGCTTTCTACTCTACTGATGAATAGGGACAATGCCGAGCCGTTGGGGATCCACCACACGTGCAAACCAACGGCAGTGATGAGACTGATCGTGTTAAATGGTGATGAGCAAGTGGTTGATTGTAGGTCTTGAAGCCCAACAACTATGGAACTTCTGGGACTCCCGTGTCCATTGTCCTATCGCCCTGCCCCCACATTCAAGTATTGAACCCCCCCGGCCACGTGAACTTCACGAGCTGACCATTAAAACCACTCCTCTGCCTCCTTGTCCTCCGTCCCTTCCTCCTCAATTACTGCCATTTTGTACTCCATTAGATTAGATGGATCCAATGCACAACATTGGGATTTATTTACCGTATTAATTACCAACGTCCTGTTTGATAACTCAATCTAGCGCTTCAATTTAATGGGTTAAGACTGTTCAAATGCATGCATTTGATAACAAAAAAAAAAAAACAACAACATGGCTTAGAATCAATGAAGTGTCACCGAATTTTCTAGACAAAACTTGTTTCGTTTGAAGAATAAGTGATAAGCTGTTCACTTAATACGCGTTCGCTGTGATATTGCCCCAGTCGTATATGTTAGGATCTAAGCGCGAAACAAATAACTATTGAGATATCAAGTACACAATAATTTAATGGCAAACAAGTCACAAGCACGAAAAATAAACGACACACAATATTTAACGTATGTGGTTCAGCTCCATCATTGAGCCCACGTCCATGGAGAGAAACACGTCCTTTATTATGAGAGGAAAACCCTATACAAGAATACAATTTGAACTCAAATCCAACCCTTGTATACTATCTCTCATCTCCCAAGAACCCTCTCTCACACCCTCATGTATAAGGCTACGTGTCACCTCTTGTGTGTGTCTTCTTGTGTAGTATGCCAACCCACCTATTGATAGAGAACATTATTTGGCAAAAAAATAAAAAAATCAAATAACAACAGAAAACCAATTCTAATTCCTAGACTTGTACGTCATAGAAAATAACTTCTAATCATAAACAAAATAGAAAATTTCTTGACTACTATTTCAAGTAACTAAAATCAATTAGAAAACTAGTTAGTTCCACACAAAACAAGAAATTTGCCTAAAAGAAATTAAGCCAATTTCCTAACGGTATATGTATATGCCCGTTAACTATGAAACGCACTGCATAATCTGCTAGCTCCTCGCAGTCTGCAGTCATGATAGTTGATGATGCAATTGTTACGGAGCAAAGATTATATTCTGATTCTTTCTGGTAATAGATCATTAATATACACACATGCTTATCCTTCCGGTGTATGGATCAAATGAGAGAAGTAAGAAACACGTAACAAACGTATATTTGTTATTGTTGGGTGGTTTGTCCAGGGCCATTCCCCCCAACGCACACCCTCCTTCCAATAATTTGTGTAGAAATGTTCAAGGAAAATCCGACAAAACGAATCGAGTAATATTTAAATCAAGATGATGATTTGGAAGTTGCATAATTATATATAACGATCTAGAAGATGGAGAGAATGTTTTAATTAGCAGGAATAGCGGTTTAGCTGTTGCAGCATCATGGAAGCTTTTGAAATGCAGATCAGCGGGGGCTGCTTAGTCATGGCGTGCTTGATGGCCATCCGCCGACAAGCTGAACATGTTGAAAATCAAGCATATGTTGCCAACAAGTTATCATAGTTCAAATGACAAAGTTACGTTCAAACAAAAAACCTTTGTACGTTTGAAATCATTAAAAGTGTTAAGGAGTGTGTTTTGTTCTTGCCTTCCTATCATGTGTTTACACTTAAACAACAACACAATCTTAAAAAGTTAACAAGTAATTAGTAGTACTTATTAGCACTCTGGACCAAAAATATTTTGCATTAGACTGTCCTCCTATAGTACCCCTTCCCTTTTTTTTATGGAAAAAAAAAAACAACAAGAAAAAACCAAACTGTTTTTTTTTTTCTTTTTTCTTGTTAACAATATCAACTTAATTAGCCCTCACGGGGTGGTCCAGCGATAAACGAACTCTTAACGACCCTTGTGATTTTGAGTTCGAATCTTACCCTGAAATTGAACTCCCGTGACCAGCACGGGGTCGCTATGTGGGGCCGTGGCGCACTCCTCCGATTTGGTGTGCCGGCTCGGGTCCTAAGAGTTCGAGTCAGAGTATGTTCCGGATTACCAAAAAAAAAAAAAAAAAATCAACTTAATTAGCGAGGACACTCTTGCACTTGCAGCTTTCAATTTTACGAGTCCCTTTCTAACTTCCAATCTACCTCTTCAATGAATAGTTATATCTTTTCTACCATCATCTTTACTTTGTAACAAGTGGGATTGTGAAAGCAACCAACGACAAAAACACTACTAGGTTAGGTGACATTAGAAAAGATGATCATATTGGCTGCTGCCCCTTTTCCATAATCTCTCATCTCTAACAAAAGGAAAGGACTAATCAACATTAGTGTCGTTTAGTCAAAGTTTGTAACTTTAACCCATTTGCAACTAAAAAGTTACGTGACATGTTTCCCCACCTTGTTTTATTCCAAATCTTATAGCAAAAGAGTAGAGATGGGGTTCACCTTCTTCACTTTATTCTCTAGAAAGTAATTCTAGTGTCCACGTTCACATCGGTTAATCTTGAATTCCCGAAGACACTTGTTCAAAGCAATGAAAATGACCGCTTAATTTTGTAAAAAAATATCTCTTCAGCCTTATATTGTTCAATGTGCCGATGATGATTACAAGGTTAGCATTTTCAAGGAATAACTCCTCTTGTCCAAAAATACTGCAAGGCGCCACTTAAGGAGATTGGACTAATCGATTTCACCACGCGGTATTAAGTAAACTAAGGGTTTTTCTAACGAATCGCCTTACCGTATTCGTTAACACATCTAATATTCACATAACCTATCATATATATATATATATATATACACACACATACTAGCAGCAATCATTATCCTCTCTTGCATTTATATGATTTTTCATTTTAATCTTACCTATCTTCTCTTTTATTTATTTAGTTTCTCTAATTAATCTTATATTTTCAAAAATATTAGTATCTGAAATATATCTTAACGTGGGCACCCGTTAGACAAAACCGTTCAACTAATAGAAAAGAAGCATATTACATGCATTGTGATTTTAAAAGTTACATCTCATTCGGGTATTCTCACTCGGTGAATTTAATGGATTTGGCATTAAATAACTTTAAGTGGAGTACCTAAATATACTCTTTTCTGCATTATGAATAAAGAGGGATGGAAAATTTGTGCTGTTTCATAAAGAAACAAATAGTAGTAGTGTATTTTACTTCTGGGAAGTACAATGACAATATTTCCATCATGCATGAATAAGGTTGGAGATACTATTAATTTAGTTTAGCATCCGAACAACTTCAGACAGTCTTTTGATTAGTAGATGCACTGTCATTAATTGCGAGAGTAAGCAAATAAATCAACTACTGTACGTAATAAAAGATTATCGAGTAGAATAAGGTTGTTAGTCAGTTACGCAGGGAGAAAAGAAAACCATGAGCCTTGGAAAACTTCAAAACAAATAGTAGACAAATACTATGATAGTGCATGTTTACGCACACATGCAGATGCAGAGAAGGGGGGAAAAGGAGAAACCAGTAGAACAAGTAGAAGAGAAATGAGACCACCAGGGTAGGTAACAATGGGACAGACAGACAAGGTGGGCTACGACTTTGGTGAGAGTCTGGAGTCCGGACTGAGCGGTCCAGAGACGGTAGCTCGCCCCTTTTCTCTGCTGTCAATATCATTGCTCCTCTTTTCCCCGACCCAACTTCAATGGTGTGCTTCTATTCTTCTCTTTCCAGACCGACAACATATGGTCCTTTTTCAATTCTAATTTCCTCTAATTCTTCTTCTTTTTTTTTTTCCTATAATCTAAGTAGCTCAAGTCAACTTTCTATATATACAAGCTATTGGATGACTTCAAAGCAAAGCTCCATATAGCACTAGGCCTGGTATATATAAATATAGATATGTAGGAGTGACTCACGTTAGACAAAAGCCCCATATATTTAAGCTTTGTGTATATTTTAATAGGTGTGTTGATTTGTTCGTTTATGTACAGTAGTAGTCCTAATACTATAGCATTATGGAACTAGAACTAGGACTTGCTCTTCCAGTTTCATCGGTCCATTTCCCCAATAAAAGTTTCGACCTAAACATCAATAAGAATGCACTGCAGCTCCAAGAACAACAACAACAACAACCTAAAGATCTGATCGAATTCAAGAACCTGATGATCACACAAAAGCGCAGTTTTTCTGAGGCATTTCGTGAAGACAAGACGCTTTCTTTGCTGGTATGGAACGGCCGGCAGCCAAACGATGATGAAGATGGGGAAGAACAAGAGAGAGAGTCCTTTGGCCCTTTGGACATGTAAGTGGGAATTTTTTTATATATAATATACGTCAGGCCAAGTAAAAGTTCCTTTTAGCTAATTTTGCTTGAGAAATTCAATCAAATATTTTGTGATTTTTTTGGGTTGAAATTAAGTAGTAAAGGAAAATTTCAAAGTCTTTTTTCTTTCTCTGAAGAGAATTGATACATAAAAATGTGTAGAACTTTAACATATACGAGTATAGACTTTCGTAAACTGGATGAACGACATAAATGTAGCTTTAAGAAAATGCCTATGTGCATTCCAGTGACATGGGATGCATGTTTAGCTGTTGCTTCTATTTGTATTTGAATAAGGTCTTAGGTATTGTGGCTGGTTAACCTCAATTTTGCTTGAATGTTGACAAATAAAGCATGTTTAACAGTTACGAAAATTTTAGAACAAACACAAATCGACACCTAGTGTTTGATTAAATTTTTCACAGCAAGAATGATGAGGACGACCATGATCAAATAGTGGGTTGGCCACCCATAAAATCGTGGAGGAAGAAATTTCTCCGTGGCGGCCGCCAGGAAAGAGCACTGGAGAGGGCTGGTGTTAGAAACTCGGTATTTGTGAAGGTGAAGATGGAGGGGGTCATCATAGGAAGAAAGATTGATTTAACTCTCTTTGACTCTTATCAAGCCCTCACCAATGCCGTGCTCAACATGTTTGCCAAGTGTAAGTCTCAAAAGCATTAAATTCATTCCCACGACTTGTCTTTTTTCTTTTTCTTTTTTTTTGTGTGGCTATTTTGCCTTGGAAATTTGCAGATATCTATCCATCTATCTATCTAGCTATGGATTAATGAGATGAGTTTTGCTTGATGCACAGACAGAAATGGTGATGAAGATGATGGACCTTATATTCTCTCGTACCTGGACAAAGAAGGAGACTGGCTCCTAGCAGGAGATGTCCCATGGCAGTATGTACTGTATACTCTTAGCCGCTTTATTTTTTCTGTCTTATGTTAAGATCATACAAATGGCTTTCTTTCTTTTTTTTTCCCTCCCTTTCTTCTTAATTGAGGATTTTTTTAATTTGGCTCTTACCCGAAACAAGTATATTTACTTGGTGGGAAATTGAAGGCAGAAGCATGTCACATTGAACAGTAGTCTAAAACTGGCCCTTCATTAGTCATGCTGCAATCAAGAATTAATCCTGAAAAACTGAAAGATCACATCCAGTTATGCATCAATCTCAATCTCTTCGACAGTGAAGAAGGTTGGGCAACATGGCTCGAATTATGTCTTGTTCAAAGCGGTTCATGTAATTACGACTACATTTGATGTAAACTTGTATAGTATTGATATAATCGCCAATGTCGTCGCACGAGTTAACAAATTTAAATTTACATCCAAATTGTACGAATTTACACTAACAGTTACAAGAATTATATCAGCCGGTGAGCCCTGATCAGTCAATTTTCTAATGAATTGGTTGAGATGGGCAGAAGTACTAATGAAAATTTAACTAACTTTTACTGATTAAAGTTGGAGTCTTTACAGTGTTGATTAAAGATAATAATTGTGTGATGGGTTGGGATCCAATTGTGTTGCAGAATATTTGTGGAGTCTGTGCAACGCATTGAATTACTGAAACGAAGGAGTTGATGGAGTAGGAGGGGAACGATTGGAATATTGTCAGACACAAGCTAGGGAAAGGCGATAATTAAAGCAGCAGTGCAAAGATTTGAAAGGGGTTGGAGAACTTGCTATCTATTCTGTAACTTGTTTTGGGTTTTTTTTTATTTTTATTTTTCAGAAGTATAAGAAGTTTTTCTCTTGTTTGTTTTGTAAGAGGTGGACTAGCTAGATGTGTGTGAATGTGTGAGAAATCTCTTTAATTAAGCAGGCTTGTCCGAAATTGAAGTCTAGTGATAAGAGAATAAATTTCACCAAAAGTTATTTTTTGGTGGCAACTCTCCTCATAGAGTAAAATAAATGAGTCATGACTGTTTTGAATTTTAAGGTTAATTATCTGAGTAAAAATTTTATATACATTGCCAGTGTTTACACTATTAATGACACATGAACGAAGGTTGGAGTTTAAATTCAAATTTCATATAACTGTCATTCTTGCAATGCTGACAGTGTATATACCGTCAGTATCAGTGTGTACAAGATTATCCTAATAAATTACCATTCAAAATGCAAAAGAAGTCGGTTTTTGTGTTCGAAATCATGACCTAATTTGCATTTTTAGGAAAAAAAAATGTCAATGTAGGTGATGCTAGATAAATTGTGCATTTTTTTTTTCTGAGAAGTCTATGAGTATAATATATTTCGTCGATGAGAGCTTTGTATGGTAGTAAAAATGATAAGCTAAAGGTCATAGGAACTAGAGATATTGGGTAATGCTTTTTATAATCATGAGATTAAAAGGTGGGGAAAAAAAATTGCTCCTAGTGAGATGATCAATTTCACAATCTTCCGAGTGAAATTGATAGGTGGGCTTTGGTAATTTGATTCAATTTTTCACCCATGTTTAGGCTAATGAGGTGTTTTTATGGTGTTTTTCAATTTTTTTTTACTGTAGTGTAGTGGTGTATATAAAAAACTTTTATTGTAAATAGTTAAGTGTTTTTGGAGGTGTTCTTGAGTAGATATTTTGAAATATTTTTAGAATGAAAAATTCTTTTGAGATTTTTTAAAAATTAAAAATATCACAACTCACCGCTGCCACCCGTCATTGCCACCACCTCCTCCCTCCTTTCTTCTCCTCCTTCCTCCCCTTCCCTTCAACTGGAGCCCTCTCCTCCTTCTTTCCCCCTTTTCTAGTCGCCGCCGGAGCTCCCTCTGGTCACGACTTCCACTTGTGACCAGACCTCAAATCCAGTCTAGAGGGAGCTCTAGTCGCGACAAAAAAGGGGAAGGCAGAGGAAGGGGCTCCCAATAGGGAGGAAAGAAAAGGAATCAAGAAAAAGGGATGAGGGACGGAGAGGAAGGAGACCGAAAGAGAGGAGAGAGGAGGAGGTGGTGGCATGTGGTGAGTGGTGGCGTCGAAAGAAGGAAGAGTGTATCAATTATTTATTTATTTAATTTTTTTAAGTGTATTTAATTGTATTTGAGATGTGTGTTTTTAGAGTTGCATTTGAAATTCTTTTCTGTAGATCCCACAAACAAAAATAGTTTTTCACAAAAATTCTCAATCCGTAGGATACGAATCTGAATGCTATAATGCATGAAAATCAACATTGCAGAGCCCATTAAACAGGAAAAGGGAAAAAAAAGAAGCTACTACTATTTTTGCCCTACTCCAGGGGAATGAGAGTTCTTGGAGAGTTTCCTTGTTGGCATTAAATCATTGCCTGATCACCTAGTTTGACCAGTCCAACTTCAGTCAGTTTTTTTGCTTGGGCTGCTTTGGACGCCCGCCATTTTACGCGATGAGGTCAAACAGAATAAAAATTCCACTCCTACACGCTCAATATTAATACTGTCTTTGGCAAACCAAGAATAATTAATGCCTTGAAAATGATTTGATTTCTGTTTTTTTTTTTTTTGTGTGTTTTGTGGGTGGATTACTTATAGAGAAGAGACTAGTAATGGTGCTACTACAGTTGTATTGCATGGGCCCGATTGAGCAAATAAATGAACAGCACTAGTACTGCGACCACCTGGCTTTCAACGCGGAAATTGAAAGACTTGTCTGATGTAGTAGTTGCCGATCGAGCACGCGTGAAATTATTTCCAGAAAATGGTTGAGAGACTTCATGAATTGATGAATTGGATGGAGTTAAATCAGCTTGATCATTTTGACCAACGTCTTTATCTCCTGCTCTTGATCTTGACATGAATTCCCTAGTCCCAATTACCATATGCAGGTGCAGGGCGGGCATGTTTGAATCTTTACGTCTATGTGAAAAATATCAAGCATCTTCATCAAATCCCCAAGCAAAAACAATCCTGATCCATGAGAAGTTTTATGTTGGTACGAAAAGTTCTGACAACTGCTAATAGTTGGTTTAGGACTAATACAAAAATTTCATGTGCATACATAATGTCTCCGCCTACTAATTCACACGTCAAGTGAGATCCACCTTAGCATATTAAATTAAACTAAGTGGGATGGGATGGGGATCTTTATATATATGAACATGGAACTAATGAATTTCATTAGTTCGAGAACAACTATTAGACATGTTTAGCAGTTGTTCTGGACGATATGAAATTCTCCCCTAGCCCATAGTTAAATGTATTTCTCATCCTCGTTGTTCTTAAATAGTTGTTCTAATGATGAAAAAGGAAAAAGGAGTGCTGCTCAATCTTGATGTTACTTTCCCTCATTTGCTGATTAAAGCCTAAATAAACCCTTGAAATCTTTAAGTATTTGACATAGTACTCTTAATATTGCACGTTCTGAAAACTCTTCTTGTATTTGTAAAAATAAGAAGGTTCTGTCATTTAAAAAAAAAAAAACCCTTGTTTGGATTGCTGTTTTTTACAAAAAAAAAAAAAATTCGTACGTTCTTAATGAACACGTTTTTAATTATCTATTAATTAGCAGAAAATTCTGCAACAACTAAGGCCCTGTCTCGTTTACTTGTACACTTAGTTAAGAGCTTCAATTATGTAAAACTTAAGTGTCGTTTTGTCATTGAAGCACTACTTGTTAACTGCTTCATTTTGTTAGGCTTTCGGAATCTTGAAATATTTTGGACTGAAAATGCTAAATCCGGTCCATTCACTGGTTCTTGACAGTGAGCTTTTGGCATCAAAAAATGCTTTTGGACTCAAAGTCCGTACACTGACGGCTCATGGAAAACAGCACAAAATAGCAAGTGGTCTCGCATAAAAAAGGGATTCTATTCATCTTGCTTGAATTGAGAGATTAATTGTTATTCTTCTAGAAGGAGGTTGAAGTGTGAAAGGGATAATTCTGACTGACTGATCTCACAGGTACAACTCCAGGAATTTTGAGTCTGCGCATGCTGTCGTTCTTGTTTACTCAAAGAAAGTAAGCACATTGGCAGGCATACATGATGTCATTCAGCTTTCACCGTGGCTTTTGTTGTCCCTGGGAATAGCACAAAATCAAACTTTCACAATCAAGAGCAAGAAATGGAAGTTCAAAAGTCATATCCAACAACAACATTTCCATTTCATCATCAACGTCTGTTCAGTATTTTCTTTACTTCTGCGCCACTTACAATCTGCTTGTGTCCATCTCTAGACTAGTCACTTTTGCCCTGCAATACAAACCATTTTGGTTCTTCAATTGCATGGCTTGGCTTCACTCTGATTACTGCTAGAGTTTCTCAATCACTACTACCATCCACGAGAGTTCATGCTCATGAATACTTTGGCGCCACGACTTCTTTTTTTTTTCATCCAACCATGGAATTCTTAAGAAGCTTGTTCTTTTTTTTTTTTTCTCTCTCTCTCTTTTTAGGCTAAAGCTGATCTCTGCCCAGCCAACCACTGACCCAAATGAAGGGTTTTTCCCAGTTCATCATCATTTCTTTTCTTCTCTCTTTTTTTTTTTTTTTTTAAAGTTGTTCCCTTTATATAGCTGGCTAGTTAGTCTAAAGTTCTCAATTGAGCACTTCAAAAACTTTATTGTATGCCTCGTACTATTGGATAGCGGTTGCTGTGAACAAGATTCTTGATCATTGGAACTTGCAAACCAAGTTGAATATGACTAGGATTGATCCCTGCACCAAGAATGCTACTTGGGCACCAGACGCAGCAAATCCCAGGATTGCTTGTGAATGTTCTGCCACTGTCTGCCATATAACTCAATTGTCAGTTCATCATCCACAATTTTTTTTTTAGTTTTATTCTTTAACGGAGACGTCTGATCCTCATATCATTTAGGAAAATTTATGCTCTGGATATTTCTGGCGAACTTCCTCAGCAACTTTTTCAGCTAAAAGAGCTCATGGACTTGTAAGTGATCATTAACCTATTTGGAAAATTTACTTCACTTCCTCCTGCATAGCCGCGAGACTTAGAAATGACACTGCATGTTCAATCGAGTGCAACATATTGTAGGAATTTGGGACTGAATGTACTCAGTGGTTCCATGCCAGCTGAAATTGGTCAATTGTCGAAGATGCAATGCTTGTTACTGTCGCTCAAACTGATGAGAACTTTCATATTCAAAGCAGATTAGTTTGAAATCTTGATTTGCATAAGAACTTCACTGGTCTGGTAGTTGGCATCCATGCAAGCATTTTCTTTTATTGCGACTCCTCTTTTCATCATACTTAATACAACTGAGCCTTAGAAGTATTTAGACCATTCCTTTTCTGTTATATCAGAAGTTTTAGCTCAAACAATTTCCATGGACTGTTACCAACAGAGCTGGGAAGATTAACTTCCTTAGGGCAACTGTAAGTGTTCTACAATAATTATAATAAAATATAAGGGAAAATAGTTCAAAACATCCCTCTCATTTTGCAAAATAACTTTTTTCGTCCCTCACTTTTAAAAATGTAATTTTACATTCCTTACAAATTTACGTTGGTCAAATTTGGTCCTTACTTAGGTTTTTGACTAGTTTTTTGTCGGAATTCACCACGTACCTTGCACGTGATCATATTTTAAGGGCAAAATTGTCAAATTAAATTTTATATAATTCGATTCATGATCCTTCACATTTCATAAAATAAATTTTTTCGTCCCTTACATTTCACAAATGAATTTTTTCATCCTTCACATTTTTCAAAATGAGTTTTTTCATCTTTTATTGATCATGTGTGTGAATAATTTTTTTTTAAATCCATGTATACATCTATTTGATTTCACTTGAATAGTACGAATAGTATGTGAAATTAAATAGAGATATATTACATACTATTCATACTGCTCAAGTGAAATCAAATAGATATATACACGGGTTTAAAAAAATTGTTAGTTTTTCACTTATATTCATTTTCTTTTATTCGAAATTTGAAAATAAAGAAGACATTTGATCCTAAATATTATCAAGTATTTATATCGAATTAAATTTAGATAGAAAAAGTAAACAAAAAGAAATAAGTGATTGGTACTTTCAAAATTTAAGACAATCACAAGGCAAGTAATTCAACTGTTGGTCTTAAATGTGTCGAGTAGAAATTTTAGATTTAAACTGAAATTTGTTAGCACAATTATAGAATTCGAGTTAGAACCCATTAATTAGATGATCTTATTATACAATTCAATAAATAAATTATTACAAAAAGAGAAAGGTCACAAATATTGAATAAATTCAAATGATGAAATCATATAAATATATACATGGGTTTCAAATAAAATTATTAGTTTTAAACCCCTATATATATCTATTGAATAGCATGTATATAACTACAATTAACATGTTTAGATGAAATTCGACAGAGATAAATTACATGTTATTCATACTGTTCAGGTAAAGACAAATAAACATATACGTGAATTTATAGAAAAAAAGCTATTCGTACACCTAATCAATGAGGGATGAAAAAATTCATTTTAGAAAATGCGAGAGATGGAAAATTTCATTTTTTGAAATGTGAGGAATAAAATAATTTATTTTGTATAGTGTTAGGGATAAAAAATTTATTTTGTGAAATATGAGGAATTATGAATCAGATTATGTAAAAATTTGATTTGATAATTTTGCTCTTAAAAAATAATATGCAAGTCATCTGGCAGATTCCGATAAAAAACTAGTCGTAAACCTAGGTAGGGACCAAATTTGGTCAATATGAATTTATAACGGACGTAAAATTATACTTTTAAAAGTGATAGATAAAAAAAAAAAATCTTATAAAATGTGAGATACGTTTTGATCGATTTTTCCTAAATATAAATACAAACATTGAATGCTCGTGCATTTGCCTCCTTGATCAACTAGGTACATTGATAGGGGTGGAGTAAGTGGACCCACTCCACAAGAACTCTCAAAGCTGAAGTCCCTTCGTACATTATATGACTGAACTTTAGCATCAGGCTAAGTCCTGAATAATGGAGGGAAAAAGTCAAAAGTCAAAGTCAACATGTCTTTTGCAACTTGCTGGTGGGCATCAGAAAACAGATTTACAGGAAAGCCCCCCTGAATTCCTGGAAAGTCTTGCAGCTCTCACCATGGTTTGCCGTCGGGTCGTGGTAGCATCGTGGTCTCAATTATTCCATATTCTTCATAATATATCGGTTGAATATCGAGTGATACACCTATTATAACATATAAAAATTTTCAAAAAAATCTTAAAAAATTACTAAATTTAGAAAATATCAAAAAAAGTACAATCTGAAAAAATATTCGAATCAACTCCGAGTTGATTTGGATATATGCCCAATACAATATATCACGGATTCGAATCGGCCAATATCGATTGAGTCAGAGCGAGTCGCCGCAGATATGGTAACATCCGTGATTCGAGATCGGTATCATACCAGTTCCTTCCGTTCCAATTATGACTCTGTCAATTCGTATCGGAATCGGCCGATACTGCTAACCATCACAGTCCTGTATGCTGTGGCATGTGTTTTCCCTTTCCATTTTAGTTCCTTTGGTTCACATTGAACTTTCCCCTTTTTCCTTCCTAAAATTGGGTCTCATGTTTTAGTGAATCTCTAGCTGATCAGTTTCCAATAACAGGAGGCTAGCTTGAAGGAAGGAACTAGTCTTGAATGTCAAATTCCAAGCAGCTTTGGTGCACTTACGAAACTGGAAGACTTGTAAGGAAGTCTAGTAGTTTAGTTTCCTCAAATGCAGTAGTTACTTTTCTACTCGCTTATATTTTAGTATCAAACGTGCACGAATTTTCATTAACACCTCCATTGATGATTATAAGTCAACTTCTTCACTGCTTTGTGACTATTCCACTTGATGATAGTTCCAATTATACATGCACACAAAAGTGTCCTAAGTCAGCTCTGCTAAGTTTGCTACTCTGCGTCAGGAATGTATGTTGTAGGCACTTCAATCAATGGCAACAGTTCCCATAACAGGTTAGCCTTTTAAACTTTTAATTAGCAAAGAACTCGGTTGTTTAATCAAGTTTTGCTTGTCAGAACTAAAATGAGCATTGATAATAAACTGAGATGCAACTCAATTGAGTCTTATCCTCACAGTGAGTAAAATATAACACGCTCTAGCTTCCTCAATCTCTTTTCCACTAATTTAGGTGATAATAATCCAAAATTGGTTCTTCCGATCGATGCAGGAAAATGACTGCAAAGCTGAATTGCCTTCAAGGCAATGCGAGGTGCGCTGACATAATATCTAGGCTCTAAACATTTCTTGGTCATTGAATTATACATAGTAACCGCAATAACGCGAGATTATAGGCCACGCCTAAAGGACTTTAACAACATTGCTAACCAAAGAAACTTCTCCATATATTATTGTTTGAATTATAGATTTGTTGCGTAAATTTAATTATGTTGTTGAAGCTTCATCCTCCATCAACTGTGGAGGCACAGAACAAGTTTCTGCAGCAGGAATAAAATTTGATGATGATTCAGAAGCGTTAGGAGCTGCCTCCTTGTACACAAGCCCCAGCACTGAATGGGCAGTCAGCAGCTCAGAAGCTTTCATTGCAAACCCGAACGGACCCCAAATTTGTAGCTCAAAGGGTTTCTCAAATCACAGGTACATTAGATTCTGAGCCACATAAAACAGCAAGGCTGTCAGCGAGTTCATTAAGATATGACGGCCTTGGACTGAAAAACGGAAAGTACAATGTCGAGATCCACTTTGCTGAGATGCAAATGGAAGATTCTCAATCCTGGAAAGGTCTTGGCCCTGGGAGACGCTTATTCGACATTTACGGCCAGGTACTCCAACTTTTCATGAAAAATATCAAGCAGCACATATTTTGATTAATTTCGTTGGAACAAACTAAGAGAATAAAACTTGTGTTCATTGGAAAAGGTTATGCCGTGAATTTTAATGTTGAAGATTTCCAATAGAGCAGTGGTTGAGACGTTCCAGGCAAATGTAACAAACACGGTGATGTACATACATTTGTACCGGGCAGGAAGAGGAACTTGCTGCATCCCTTTTCAAAGCACTTATGGTCCATTGGTTTCAGCCATCCACGTTACTCAAGGTTCTCATCAACAAGCTCAGCTCCTTTAATTCTCATTCAATCCTTTTCTAATTACAAAAGTCCCGATAATTAGTCAGAGTTCAATTGGTTTCATTTCTTTGCTAGCAGCATCTGATTCGATCGGTTCTTCAAGAAGTAACAACAAAAGCATTTTGTTGAGATAGCAGCTGGAACTGGAAGTGCAGCAGGGCTGTTGATAATTTTGTTCCACTTTCTACATGTAGCGGACTAAAGGAAGCACCAGCCCACATGCGAGTAAAAACTGACTCTCCAAGAAAAGAATAAAATTTGCAGGCAAAATAGCAGGCTCTTTGAGGGTGTTGCTTTCTGATTACTTTTGGACATTTTGAGAACAAAAGTTTCTTCTGGACACATAGATAGCTAGGAATCCTTACATAAATTTGTCATCAAGAAATTTTGAGGGATTAGTTGCTCGAAATATTAGACATCCAGTTTCCTTAGCCTGTGGGGCATCCATGGATTTTCTCCAGGAAAAAAAAACAAGTTTGGAAAACTGTAAATATAGATAAAATAAACATGAAGCTTCATGCTGTGTGAACTTTGGGTGCCAAATGTGAATGTAGGCCACTGGACAAATAGACCAAAAGTTCAGTATAAATAATGCACGGGAATTGGCCCAATTGGGATAGACCAAAACGTTTTACCAGGAAAACCCATAAAAGCAGAAAGACGATCACGGTGGGACTCGAACCCACAATCTCCCGCTCCGGAGGCGAGCGCCTTATCCATTAGGCCACGCGATCGAATGTGCGAGGCTTTGCGTACATCCGTATAATATTCTAGCTAGCAAAATGGCAGCTCAAGAGTCGCATAATCTGATTGAGACGCGCTCATTCTCTCTGTATCCAGCTCTCGCCGTCACTGCCAGCATTTGAAAGCTCAAATTATTTTTTGTCAGACGAAATAATTTTTAATCTGCTCTTACATCTAGTCTACCCCAAGAGAAGGAATAGACTCAAAGGAATCATGGAAAGACCTCCAAGTGGACTAAGTCGTCTTACATCTAGTCTACGCTAAAAGAAGGAATGGACTCAAAGGAATCGTAGCGAGTGGACGATGCCGTTTTCGAATCAGATCGATGCGCTACACATTAGCGGAAAAAATTCTAGAAGATCTTAAATAGAAATGTAAGGCGAAAATATTGTTAAATTGATTCTTATTGTTAAAGCCTAATGTAACAAGTGTATATACTTACTTGTATGATTCTTGTGTATAAGTGTACGGACCATTCATTCCAAAGTCCACACTCAAAAAAACCTTGTGGTAGTTCTATACTAATACCGGACAGTTCTCACTTCTCACAACATACTTTAGTAGTGGGGACAAATTAAGACGTAATTCACTGGTAGTGCATGTCATGTAGGATAGAATTATCCCATATCGTAGCAATAATTTACTCTCCGGTTTCCCACTTTTCTCCAGCACGGCGGCATGTATTTGTTTTTTCTTGTTTTCTATTGCGCAAAATGACCTACTGCTCTAGGATCCCATGCCAAAGCTATATCTCACAGTTTAGGTGGCTAATGGCTTAATGCAGCTCTAATCAACACTTTTTTTTTTTGTTGTTTTGTTTTGTTTTGTTTTTGTTGGGGGGAGGGGGGGCAGGGGAAGGAGGAGGAGAGGTGATAGTACTAAGAAGATAAACTTTGGACCTCACGTCATTTTAGCTTCACTTGCACACATTTCTTGATTTAGCTACATTTCAAGTTTTCTTGTTCAATTTTGTTAAAACAGATGCAGCGGAAAGAACAAGCAAGAACAAATTTGGAGGAAATCAGATTTTTATTAGGGTTCGGAACGTATCAGATATGTTGTCGAAGAAGATCTGATTAAGACATTTCAACATCCTTCCTTCTGGATGCTAGCGGTAGTAGTATTGATATGATCATTTGGAGTCATCTAATCCAACACTACATTATTGTTCGTTGAGGGGATATTTCGAAATGATATCGAGGGCCCTCGTTCTTCTAGCAGATTTCTATGGTGGCTGGCTACACCAAAATTTAGAAATCAGATGAAAAGTTCACGCAATTCTTGCAAACTTCGGAGGCAGTCAGTCAAATCTAAACTAGCAATCAAGAAGAAAAAAGAAAAAGTTTCCAGAAAACTGCCGTCCAGAAATGGAATAAAGAAATCCGCAAAGCGACGGTGGCTCTAGGGAAGGTGAAAATTGGATGACCAGCCCCCTCCTCTCCTCTGTGGCCTACAAATCTCCATTGCATGACATAACAAAAGGAAAGGGAAGGGAAGAAGGGTCCAACAGCAATTAAATCCGTTGACCTTTCATTGCTAGTTGCCAGTAGTATTAGGTAAAACAGAAGAAATTATAGCAGCAGGAGCAGAAGCAGAAGCAGGTGGCTCTTTCTTCCATCTGCAGACTTGGCGTTATGGTATTGGAGCTTTGAATCTACTTTTTTTTTTTTTTTGCTTTTAACTCGTTTACTTTGTTGCCCTTAATTCTGCTTAGGTATTAAGAGGACTTGACTCAGTAACACAAGAAATTAATGGACCCAAAAGTTTTTTAAAGTCCAAAAGGTGACAAAAGAATCACATTATACTGCTTCTTTTCAAGGGCAGCCACGCCACTACTTGTTCTTGAACATGGGGTTGTCAAGAAGAAAAAATAAACAGAGCATTTTATTATTGACAGGCTACTTTACAAAATTTCACTGGTAAAAATATTAAATCCCATAAATGACTTTGTAAAAGCTGTACCATCACTGTCCCGGCTCAATATTATGGGACCACTGGTGCTGTTGGTAATTTAGCAGTCTATTCCATTGATGGTTAGGTATCATCTTTCATTATGGATCCAAAGCTACATCTATTAATTTGTTTTTTTTTTTTCCTTCCGAAAACGATAACAATTGTGTAACTATTCTATTCTAGACTACAAGAAAGAGAGTCTAAAAAGACTTGTGTTTGAGACTAACATGTATATAAATCTTACTAGATCAAATGGGTGTTTTAGCATCATCATCCTTAGATTTTTTTCGCTGCAGGTGGGAGTTTGGGAGTTGAACCCCCACCTACAGCCCCCAAGGAGGGGGACTTAAGTCCCTCCTAATGCTAGGTACTCAAAATCCTCAACTTTACCAGTTTGTTCTGTATAGAAAATAGAGATTTTAGATATCTAATGCCAAAGATGGTAGAGTGCTTCTTCGTGAGGTGTTGTAAGTCAGTTTGTCATTAACATTAACGTTAAAAACCCTACTAAAGCATCATTCTCAACCCTCTGGATTGCAAGTTTTCAAAGAAAAATTGCTACGTTTTTCGCGAACATATTTTTTAATCACCCTTTTACCTAACATATATCAAATCGTCAAAAAAAATGCAATCCGAACAAGGCCTAAAAAGTGTCTTATGTACATGAAGAGGTCAAGGATTTGACCGTTGCCTCTCGTACTTGTCACTTTTATGGCCCCTTTTTCATAAATTAATAGCAGACATAATTAAGTGACGATCGATAAAAAAAAAAACAAAAAAATTTATCATTCTCATTTGTTTTCTTGTAGGGGGTGCACTAGGAAAGCAATAGTCTTTTGTAGGAATCCGGCCGCTACTCAAGCAGAATTCATTGTAGTCACTGTAGTTTGTACATCAACCAAGGATTCAATGGAGGAGTGAAAGTGATATCCACTCCACAGGGTTCAGAACCAATAAAATTATGGGAAGGTGATATTTAAAGTAGATCCATCATGTTTGCTGAATAAACATAGCACAACAACAAAAGAGAGATCCAAAGCCAAAGTCGAAGAAAAAAAAGAGATGCGTGCAAGAACCTCAGGTCAGATTTGCTATTAAGAGGGAAGCTTCAACTCTGTTTCGAGCCTTTCCCTGGTCATCATAATATTACTTATGTAGCAGAAGCATAAAGAAGTAGCAGCGTAGAACAAAAGTTTGGGTCCTGCAAAGATAGCGAAAGCCTTTAATCAGTGGTCTGTAGAATCCAATGGATTCTTTTCCCCGGACGGTATTCGTCAACCACAGGCCGACAATTACAGCATGCAAGCGATTAAGTATTCATCTATCTCTGCAGATTCAAGAAATGGTCCCCTCTTCATTGCATTTG
Organism: Coffea arabica; assembly: GCF_036785885.1. Classification (NCBI taxonomy): domain Eukaryota; kingdom Viridiplantae; phylum Streptophyta; class Magnoliopsida; order Gentianales; family Rubiaceae; genus Coffea; species Coffea arabica. Next base: position 475,124 of record NC_092325.1, on the reverse strand, counting down.
ACCTCTTACCCTTATTTCAGCATCTTTTTCCCCATCCAGTTGATGATTATGCACTATCATAATTAATTTGATGGGCTGCCAACTCACAGGCGATTTTCTAAACAGGTCAAAAGACGCGTCCTGAACGCCATCTTTGATGCATGCGTTCTGATTAAAGAGTATTTAAACGCTAAAATTTGATCAGGAGCTGAAATGTGCGTTTAAATTGGTTTTTTCTGGCAGCTTCATGTTTGGCTAATAAACAACTACTGATCCTGGACACGCTAAAAGTCAGCATCTCTCAAAGAAGCTTCGTGGAATAAACAGAAGGCCAGATTCGGTGCCTTCCATCTTTTCTGCTACATCCTCGTGTATGCATTAGTTTTTTTTCTTCCCTCCAGTAAATGTCGATCAAGGCATCTAATCAAGTCCACATCGAGAATCTCCTTTCTCGTTCTTGTATGCTTCATGACTCGGTAATATTGAAGGCAAACAAAAGGAAACCCCACAGGTCTTCCAAGCCTTGACAACAATCAAACGTACAGAGTCTTCCTAACCGCGTCCATAACCTATCAGGAGGAGTGCACCAGAAAGCATCCCTCCATGGTAAAACCAAGCATATCCACATTCATAATCCCCAAAAGGGAAAGGACAATCAAACTAAAAAAGAATTCAACTTTACTGTCGCCAACAATTGATGCGAACGAAGGCAGCAGTAATTACATACTCGTTTAAATCTCATATGTGAACCCATATTTTGAGAAGCAGCTATCCTTCAGCATAGGAAGCACTGCTTCACAATTGCAATAACTAATGATAATCAGACCAAATTCAAACCAGAGGCGCAGAAATATGCATTACGAGTAATCCATCAAAAGCTCGCATTTGTTGTTGCAATCTCTAGAGAGCAAGAAACCCACAGTAACAATTAGAACTTGACTTCATTAACCACCACGAACTATTGGAGACATAATTTACATCAAAAGAATGAAATCAGCATCACGTTAAAACAAGTGGTGTAATCACATGAACATAGAGTTGCCAAGAGTTTCCAAGTATTACAAAAACAGAGAGAGGTAACATATCAATCACAGAGCACTCCACATCAAAATCCTCCACCATTGTTAATTCCATTAAGGTTCAGTTTCCCCTCTTCCTCTGAGCCTTTCTACCCATTGGCATGAACAAATTACAAGAATAATTTCACATGAAATACAGTGAAAGGGGGGGAAAATTCTACAAGGAATAAAAGAAGAAAAAGAAATGAAGATGTAACTATAAACCAAAATGGATCAATCAAATTGGAGTATGGTAATACCCTGCAGGTGGTACTCCCATTCCATATGCAGGAGGCATTCCATAAGGCATCATTGGTGGTTGGCCCGGAGAGTAGTACCCCCCTGCGCTGATCTTAGACAAACTAGCTTGACCTTGCATGCCATCTCTAGCATATTGTTGCCATACCACTTGCTCCTGCACCAAAAGCCCCTGCTTCTTTTCCATATCTGCCATTTGGACATAAGGAGGAGGAGGAATGCACAAAGACGCAGCAAATGGATCTTGTCCAACTGTCTGGACTGTTCCATCAGGAGCAGGAAGCGCCAAGACTGGTGTCTTTCCAGGTGCAGGCAAAGCCACACTGCTCGCACTTCCACCACTTAAATGGGAAGAGCTCACTTGTTGCCTAACCATTCCTTGATCATACATCCCATTCAGCAACAAAGGATCGAGCCCACCACCCATTGCAGCCTTCTGTTTAGACAAATTGCTAGCTGTCTCCACCAAGGCCAACTCCCAGTCAGCCTTCCCACCCTCAACAGCCGGATTCTGCCAAGCAGAGGTTACCTCAGGTTGCCCATTCGCTGGGAAAGCTTCCCACGAGCCATTTCCATTATTAGCCACGGGTCCAGCAAACAAAGCCAATGCCAACTTATTCCCCTGATCATCAGCAGTCACCCCATCGTCCCTCAAATCCACCAAATCTCCAGCCACCTCTGGTACAACAGGCTTTGGAGGCTCGGGCTCGGCTGGTGGCGGCGGAGTGTAACTCTCTGGTGCCGGCAGCGCCTTAATCTCATTCATATCCGGTACCGGCTCCTCCTCCTTCTCCACGGGCTGAGGCTCCACTTTCCTCTCAGGACTCTTGGTCGCCTTCGCTCTATCTCTCACAAATTCCTCTAAAGTCTCCAACAACTTACCAGTAATCCTCTGAACTTCAGGATACTCAGATGACCTCGCTACACCAATATCCTTGCACCAATTGTAAAATCCAACCAGTTCATCAATCTGCTTGGCAGCACTAGTATAGGCATCAAACGCCTTAACACAATCCTGATACTCCATGTCGAAGAACTTGTCCAACAAAATAGCCAAAACCTCACAAATATCAGCATACAACTTGAAACTCTCCTTCACCATAGGATACAGTGCCACCATAATCATCCTCTCAGTCTTGGCCAAACCCGTCGGCCGACACGCCAAGAATCGATCCAAAAGCCTCTGCAGATGTCCCATCTTTCCAAAAATCCGCTCGGGCTTCATTTCCCTCAATGGGGTCACATCCTTCATCTCCTCTTTAGGCTCCCTGACATCCCCGGATGACCTCGACCTCCTCATCCCATAAACCGGCTCATCTCTAAACTCATTGTAATCATAATCATAGCCATAACCCCGACTGGGACCGGGGGGAGATCTATACCTGTCTTCTCCATGGGCAGATCCGCTCTGCTTCTTGTCATACACCATCATCTCCAGCCTCTGATCCAGATAAAACGCGTAAGTCCTGACAAAAGCGGAGTGATCCCACGAGCTAGAATGCGCCTCGTCGCGGAAATCAGACAAGTTCAACAGCCTAGTACCTCTCCTAGTAGCGTACATGATTTCTTGCTGGAAAATGGTGTCGCCGTCGTTGAGCAGGCGGTGAATGAGCATCAAACACTTGAGGGCCACAATCCAATCCCGGGTTTTTCCCAACCTTTTGGAAACCGCCGACACGCAAGCGTTGACGTAGCCTCGGGAAGAAGAGGTGAGATGGAGGATTTCTCGAATGTACTTCTCCCCAGCAGGGTCGTCGTCATGGCTAGTAGCTTTAACGATAGCAACTTCCAGCTCGGGGGCCATGTTGCTGGCAACTTTGGCGATTCCTATGCTAGTTTGGTCCTTCACTGCCCCGATCGCCTTCCGAATCGTACTGGGCGCCATGATCCGAAAGTTGAGAATCCCAAATTAAAAAGAAAAACTTATTGCTATCAAACGGGGGGGGGGGGGGGGGGGGGGGGGGGGGAAGAAAGGAAGGAAATGGGATGGCGATTCCAGGGGAAACCCAGAACAGATCTGGCTGAAATATAAGTGGGGGTTTTTGGGTTCGGAGTAATGGGTTTGGTGCCGTAATCTCTCCCTACTTTGTTCTAGATTAGCTGCGAGATTTGAGCTTCGGGAGTGGGGGTGGGGTGGGGAGGATTCTGATTTCTGAAACGGGAAAGGAAACTCGGGGAAAGGCCGGAAGGGAAAGAAGGGAAATAAATCAATCAATAATAATCATGGGAAGTGGTAGTGAAGGAAGATTGAGAGGTGGATTTAAATTAGTTGGGGGGGTTGGGATCCGGGAGAATTTGAGCCGCTGGATTTTGATCAAGCGATGGCAATAAGAGGATCGCGAGAGTGTCGGGCGGTGTCGGAAGTGCGCGAGTGCGTGTCTACTGAGACAGTGGAGGGGCGTTTTTAGGACAGCAAATGAGTTGGATTAGATGGGATTACAGGGAAGGGAGATTATTCGAAATATTACGTGGAATTTGAAATAATTATTTGGATAGGAGATTATTTACAATAATTACTATAATATTTTTTTATAATGTGATATTTGTGAGATAAAAAAATAATAAAAAATTATTATATTATTTTTTATAATACGATGTATGTCAGATAAAACAATAAATTAAAAAATATATTTTTTATGATGTAAACGAAATATTATTTAAAATAATTCAACAATCCAAACACACCCGGTCATTTATTCTCTCCATTTCTCATAATACATGTTTGGATGCAGGATCATTTTTCTTTATTTATTAAAAAGGGACGTGATCATTTAAATTTAAGTAATCTTAATATTTGCTAAAAAAAAATAATACCACGTACATGCCATGCATCTAAATATACACCCGCACACCGTAAGAATAAAAAATGGAGGAAAAATTCATCGACCGACGTGTCAAATCCTATAGATTATATTAGTAGTAGTTAGCAGCATCAAGTACAACAGCTGTCAGCGTAAGAAGTAAAGCGGCTCTTTACTGTTGTGGGTTGAGATGTTAATAATTAATCCTTCTTCTTGTTGTTACACCAAGCGTACGGTGATGGTGATTGAGACCTTTTTCTCTCTTTCCCTTTTTTTTTTTTTTTTTTTTTTTCCTTTCATTTTTGTTTTGGGTGATCTGGCTTTTTTTTTTTTTTTTTTTTTTCCTTTCATTTTTGTTTTGGGTGATCTGGCTTTTTTTTTTTTTTTTTTTTTTCCTTTCATTTTTGTTTTGGGTGATCTGGCTTTTTTTTTTTTTTTTTTTTTTGGGGATAAAGTAAATGATGATATACTTTAAGCTTTGCTTGGTGAGGTGTTCCACGTATAGAACTTGACAACTTTTGGAAGCACCAAAAAAATTGTACGTCCATTGTCAAACGCTTGCCTTCATCCAAATGGGCTCCAGGAGCCCTTATCCTACATCTAATTTCAAAGTTTTAACTAGCATATTATCGTCAAGACAGCATTTCTGTTTTTCTGCCATGACCACACACGCTGAAAGCTGGATTTCATGTCACATTTGTTTCAAAATGTCAAATTTTCTTACTATATATATGTGTGGGTGCGTGTGTGCCGGAAAATGTTGACAGAATTTCTGTCTAATAATACTTTACACTGGGAAAATTATACAGAACTAGATTCAATCAAGACAATTCTGTGTAATTCCCCGTTCAATAATTAGCTAGCTCCCAAAGATCCCTAGTCTGAGGGGTACTCCCCTCCAAGAAATAGTAGATACACAATGTAGCATTTACAATTCTCACATCACATGCAGATTTATTGTTGGGAAAATTGTTCAAAACATCAAAACATCCGTCACATTTTGTAAAATGATTTTTTTCGTCCCTCATTTTTAAAAGTATACTTTTGCGTCCCTTACAAATTTACATTTATCAAATTTGGTCCCTATCTTGATTTCCGATTAGTTTTTTGTTGGAATCCACCACGTGCCTTGCACGTGATCATTTTTTAAGGGTAAAATTATCAAATCAAAATTTACATAATTCGATCCATAGTCCCTCACATTTCATAAAATAACCTTTGTTGTCCCTCGCATTTCACAAACTGAATTTTTTAACCCTTCATAGTTTACAAAATAAATTTTTTCATCCCTCATTGATCATGTGTACGAATAACTTTTTTTTAAACTCATATATATATATATATATATATTTTTTTTATTTCACCTGAATAATACGAATAGCATATAATATATCTCTATTTGATTTTATCTGAATGTACTGTTTAGGTGAAATTAAATAGATATATACAGGAGTTTAAAAAAATTATTAGTTTTTCACTCATATTCATTTCCTTTTACTCAAACATTGAAAATAAAGAAGACATATAATGCTAAACATTATCAAATGTTTATATCGAATTAAATTTGGACAGAAAAAATAAACAAAAGAAAGTATGACAAAAAGAAGTAAGTGATTGGCATTTTCAAATTTTAAGATAATTACAAGGTAAGAAATTCAACTGTTGTAGCGAGTAAAAATTTCAGATTTAAATTGTAATTTTTTAAGATGACTATAGAATTCGAAATAAGACCAATTAATTAGATGACCTTATTACACAACTCAATAAATGAATTATTACCAAAAGAGAAATGTTACAAATATTGAAGAGATTCACATGGTAAAATCATATATATATATATATATATATATATATATATGGGTTTAGAACACAATTGTCAGATTTAAACCCATGTATATATCTATTGAATAGCACGTATATAATTACAATTAGTCTGTTTAGGTGAAATCAAATAGAGATATATTATATGCTATTCGTATTATTAAGGTGAAATCAAATAGATATATACATAGATTTAAAAAATTATTTATACACATGGTTAATGAGGGATGAAAAAATTCATTTTGTCAAATGTGAGGGATTAAAAAATTTATTTTGTAAAATGTGAGGGACGAAACAATTCATTTTGTAAAATGTAAGGGACTATAGATCAAATTATTTAAATTTTAATTTGATAATTTTACCCCTAAAAATGATCACGTGCAAGACATGTGATAAATTCAGGTCAAAAACTAGTCGAAAATCTAGATAGAGATCAAATTTGATCAATGTGAATTTGTAGGGGATGTAAAAATACACTTTTAAAAGTAAAAGACGAAAAAAGTCATCTTACAAAATATGAGGGATGTTTTGAACGATTTTCCCTTTATTGTTTGTTCTGAAATACAGCTTCCGTTCGAGCCTTCCACACGTAGACGCAGTATATAGCCGCACTCACTGCCAACCTGCGAAATTGATCAAGAAAAGAATTTGATCACTTCTAGAGGCACAGATCCAATCAAGCTCAGCAGACCATGAGTAAGCTTTCCTGTTTCTCCCAAGCCGTAGCAGCTACCTTGCACTCAAAAAGCAGGTCTTCCATGGATTCTTCTGCATTCAGACGAACCGCGTAGGTGTGCTGGAGAAGTCTAGCTAGCCGGGTCGAGGTCAAACACAAGATGAGTTCACCACTCACCAGTAAAATAGGAAATGATCGAGGCTAAATCACCCTGGGATCTCTCCGGTAGTTAAATCAATAGTTGTCTAGAATTATATTGAGTGATTTGAAGTACACACCTCTCAAATGAAAAAGAGGTTAGTATTTATCCCTGGCGGAGCTAGGGAGTCGAATGACAAATTCTATCGATAACTTAATTTTGTAAAATAAGATATGATGGCGATATCAGGAGTAAAGTTAAATTATACGACGATGACTATCACATCAATCATATTAATTACAAGTCAAATCATAGTGATGAACCAAGACTTTTGAGAACCTCGAATAAACAAGTCATTTCGAAATGGACTTTGACAAAGGCCGATTTGACCGAGGTATCCTTTGACTTAGGTTAATCGAGGTATCCTTCGAGTCGAGATGGCCGAGGTATCCACACTAAATAATCCCACTTTTCCCATTCAGTCTCAAGTGCCTTACATAGTCTTTCGTAGGGATGTAATCAAACTGAACTACTCACAAGCTGTCCACGAGGAGCTCGATAAAAAACTTTTGACTTGTATTCAGTCAAAATCGAGTGCAAGTAACTCAATAATTATTCAAGTCAAATTCGACTATTGATTTTTAAAGTTCAGTGGTTCATCATGCCTTACCGAGCATAAAATAATTAATTAAAAATTATATATTTAGTTATTATAATTTTACTCTTTTAGGTATGGGAGTTGTATATATTATCAGAATTACTCTTTTTATCGACTCAAGTACTCGAACTTAATTATATTCACAAGAAAATCAAGCACAATCGAGTTAATCTCAGGTTTTCGAACCATTCTTCCAATTCAAATTCCATTTCTGCTACTCGCTCGAACTCAAATTTGAGTTCAAATAATATATATTTACTGTCGAGTCGAGCTCGAACATAGCGATACTCGCGCTCGACTCGGCAAGATTACATTCCTAGTCTTTCGAAATAGTTTGGTAGTATATGACTTCGGATTTTACGAATATAAACAAGATACCTCGACATGAAACTCGCATAAGTGTATGGGTGCAGGTTGAAACTCATGTTTGTGAGGTTTACGAGATCGAGATCTCAGCTCTCATGCTCAGATGACGTCGACCCTTTGTAAGGGGAAATATATCTGGAGTACAAAATATGATGATTTAGGAGTAGAATGTGTTGGTTTAGACGCGGCGTCGACATTGCTCATAGGCCACCTGGTTTCCAATAGTCCGCACCGACTAAAGATTCCCATCTATAGTAGGACTTGGACCAACCTAATCCTTATCAAGAAACCATACACTAACGGAAACGAATTAAGAATAATCCTGCTTTACTGGCCCAACCCATCAAGGCGCTGTACTCTGAATGTATTTTGGAAAAAAAGGCAGTTCCGCGTATATATTTCCACAAAATTTCCTGCCCATTAACTGGTAATTATATAAGGAAAAAAATGATGATTATGTTGATTGAATCAATCAATGCGTATCTGCTTGCTCTTGGAATTGTTTCCTCCTCCTCCTCATAGTAAGAAAACTACTAGATACGTTTCCTGCTCGAGGAAATTTTTTGCTAGACCAGCCCAGCTTTTGAGTTTTGACATGGAGAAGCTGTATGGGGCACAATTAACACATCTGTTAATGCTTTTATTCTTCCTTGCAGGCATGCATTGTTGCTTTTGTAGAACAAATTTGAGTGCTTGCTGTCTTCAAGAAGAGAGATATGCTTTCCAGAAATTCAAAGCAAGCCTCTCCGAGCCAATCTTCCAGTACCAAAGAAATGCAACCCTCATGGACCATCGCAATCTACAGCGGCTGAAGATCACGAGGCAGAAGATGATGAAGACAGTAGAGAGGAGTCAATATTATTGTTCTATATATGGGTTTGTGATTGCAGGTTTTGCCACTGGGTTCTGGGGGTTTCTGAGAATCTTGGTGCTGAAAAAGGGCTGGAGACATGCCATTCATTTTGGCAGCTTCTTGGTTTCTGCAAAAGACAGAATTCCTCTAGAGATAGCTCTGAAAGCCAGGAGATTTTCACTTTCTGCAGCTTGATCATGCAAAATTCTGTCGCAACACTTGCGTTGGACTTTGCTTGCGAAGGTTAGCACCCATGGTGATGTCAGAGTCAAAGAAACACAACCGTTATGATTCCGCACCATATATGTTTGTATTCCGCACCTTGTTTGTATGGTCATTTTTCTTCAAAAAGATTTTTAGGTTAACTTAATTTTTAACTATTTTTTATCTTATATATATCAAATCGCTATAATATATATTTTTTATCAAAAAATAGCTATATGCTAGTCCAACTAATAAGACTATTGGAAAATGTATATATCATAAAGGAGTAATTTCAGAAACCTCTCCTGAGGTTTTTGACCATTTCACTAAACTTTCTTGAAATTTTTAATATTACACTTACCTCCCGTGATAATAGATGATGACTATAATAACCTTTATAATTTTTCAAAAAACAAGCCATTGATATAAAAAAAAAGGAAAAAGATAACAGAAAAATGAAAAATGAAAAAAAGAATTCTTCTTGACCTGACTATATATTATGGCCGAATTATTTCAACCATTGCCATTAAATTATAACCTTTTATCACTCAAATGTGCTAATCAAGGTAAATGTCTCCTTCATTCTATTACTCAAATATACTACTGCCTTTGGTGATGATGGAAGTAATCATCATTACCAACAACCCAATTGTTTATATCATTGAACACAAAAAACTATTGGATTACATGAAAGTATAATTTGATAAACCGTGCTAAGATTACTATCCTAAACTTGCATTTTGTTGATATTTTGCTTCGTTTCTCTTAATAGACATCAAACTTGTTTTCAATTAAATTGTGTCAATTCAGAGAAAAAATGTGGATTGATTTAGGATGACCAACCCAAATATTGAGAGCAGAGGTTAGAAGAATTTTGGTAACTAAGAGCTTGGCCGTTTGAGTGAGAAAAAGGTAAGAATTGTGAGTTTTATAACAAACAGTTTTGTAGGCAATATATGGAAGAAACCTATAGAGAGATAAAGATTATGAAGGTAAGAATTACGACGATGGATTTTAACATCTAAAACAAAGAGTTTGTTAGAAAGAATAAGAAGTGATAAGAATTTGAAAATTTGAATGGATATAAAAAACTATAGAAATGAAAAATATCAAGGCATTGGTTAAGTAATAAAATTCATAATTTTGATAATACCCAAATGTATTCTTGACTTTCAAAAAATTTTAATGATTATTCATATTAAGGAAATTTAGATGAGAGCATATACTTTTTTTTGATCTTACATCATCAAGGTGAAACCTAGACCTATGATCTAGAGGAGGTATGTGAAAATTTTAAAACGTGAGGAAAACTATCTGAAATTACTAGAAACCTCGAGGGACGTTTCTGAAATTGTCACTATCATAAATAAGCATGCAAGCTACTTTTACTACCCAAGTATTGATTTACACACATCTATATAAATACTTTCTTTGTTGAGTTATCTTTTCTCTCAATATGAAACTAACGGTTGCATACATCCCCACGAGTATCTATAGCGACGGTGGAAGTTTGAATTTCCGGCCCTGGGCAGACAGAGGGTGGTGCCTGGTGCCACCGCTTGAGTACTCGTTCCATCTTTTTCATTGAAAAAGAAGAGAAAAAGTAACCATATGATTGTCATCCTTTCGCAGACAGAGTTGAACATAAATGATGATTGTAAACCATTGTTAGAGGATAAGTGATAGGGCAGAAACTAAGTAATAATGAGGAATATATTTTACAAAGAAAGGTGGTCGAACAAGAGCATATCATGTGCGGAAGAGTAAAGACCGATGACAATGAATATGATCTTGTCCCGTATTTACTCAAACAAACAACGCTCGCTCAGTAGCTTCCTTACTCCTTACTTTCAGAAAGCATCTCAAAATATTACAAAACCAACAAAAAAAATTTTTTTTAAAAAAAGGTACACAAGGAAAAGAAAACAACAGCAACAAGTAGAGATGGGGACGCTCATCATCAATTGGTATTTACTAATGCATGCATTACAATCATCCATTTGTGCTGTCACCAATCCCAAGTTCGAACCAATATTTATTGTAATATTTTTTATGATATAATTTATAAAAAATAAAAATATATATTAAAAAATATATTCATGATACATGTAAAATATTATTTAAAAAAAATAAAACATCCAAACAAATCCATTATTATTTCAGAGTCAGAAAAGGGGCCTTTAGAGTTAGTGCCCCTATCGAGACTAGGTCTGTTAATGGGCCGAGTCCAAGCCAAAATTTATTATTTCAAATTCGGACCCGACATATAAAATCGGATTCGAATTCGACCGGTTTATCCAACAAATCTTCTACTCTAGTTTCGGATCCAGATTCAACGGGTCTCGACTCCGAGTCTGAATCTACCCGAAAAAAAATTATGAAATTTTATAATTTCTAATAAAAATAAAAATATATATATTTATACACTAATTTCTAACTAATACAAAAAAAATCAAATTAACTTTATTCAAATACATCACCCTAATCAAATTATATTAATAAATATATATATTTTAAATTATTAATCCATTTATATCTAAATTTAAATCTAATACGAGTCAAAATACTATATTTCGTAACCGATCCATTTTTTTCTTTGTCAAAACGAATCCGGATCCAGGTCTGAATAACAGAATTAAATCTCTATCCATATCCGCAATAATTTCACAAATTCGGACCAGATTCGTGTCTAGACCCAGATCGTTGACAGGCCTAGTCACATCACGAGAAGGAAAAAGAAAAGAAAAATTAAAGATGGCAAAATCCTAGCCAATTTATTGCAATTGATTGATTAGTTAACATGTTGGTTAAAGCAATTGAAACGAGGTAAGCCCCCAAAAAAAAAAAACAATTGGTGGTCAACATTTGCAACATTTTTGCATACTCCACCAGTATTTGACTACAGAAGTATTCTCTAATTACAATTTAACACCCCCCCCCCCAAAATTTATTAAAAAAAAAAAAAAAAGGGCCCGGGTTTGTCCCGCCCTTTTTTTTTAAAGTTAATTTTTATGACGTCATGATCAATTAGTAATAGTAGCAGTAAAACCTACCTACTTGCCGCTCCACAAAAATTACAAAATTATCACAAAGCAGTCCCGTCAATCAATCGTCATCCCATCTTAATCCCGGAAGATGATATCATTAGCAATGTCCATTAGGGGGCCGACACACGTCGGAGAAAATTTCCTCGCAAACAGAAACGGGTCACGCCTTCTCCTCACGCTCCCTGACCAATCCGACGCGTTGGATCCTTCCGTCCCGTATCTGGGCTTGGCTTTTCTGAGGGCCCTGATCATCTCCGGTCCCACCTCCTCCTCAAAATACGTCCTCGGGTGACCCCCGTAGCCGCCCCTCCAGTCCACGTGCGTCAGCGTCGCCGGGACGCATCCCTGTGGGTCCGCCTTCCTCAGCAGAGTCGGAAAATAGTGCTCCTCCGGGTAACACGTGTCCGGGCTCAGGCACGGCAGCTTGAACTTGGACCACAGCCGCCTGTCACGCGCGACGATCCTCGCGTGCTTCCGTTTCAATACCCAGAACTGCGACCCAATCCGAAAGTCCTCGAACTTCACCTCCGGCTCCATCACCTCCTCCCCACGCGCCGCCCACCGCTCGTACGCCCCGGGCTCGTCCTTGAGGATCTCGATGAAGCTCTTCTTGGACTTGATCAGGATCCTGTAGGTAGATTTGAAGGAGCGGAGCGGGATGCAGGAAGGGGAGAGGAGGGCAAACATGTAGTTGGACGCGTCGTCGAGGAGCGCGCGGGAAAGGAGGCGACGCGCTGCCGCGATGAGCGTGGGGGAGTGTCTCCGAGTTGGCTTGGAGGGAATGACCCGGCGAGCGAACACGCCGCGGAAGGGCGGGGTGGTGTAGTTGAAGCTGGGGTCTGCATGGATGTAAATGTTGTAGAGATATTTGGGAGTGTTGTTGAAGAAGAGTTCCCAGAGGGGCTCGAATGGGAGCGGGGTGGTGGTGAGGAACATGAATGCTAATTTCTTGAGGGGCGGTTTTGGGTTTGGGTTGACTCGTAACAGCTGCGAGTTATCATCTTCATCCGTTTCATTAGGGGCAGCTCCTCCGCGGACGGTGGCAGCTTGAGATAGTGATGGTGAAGAAGAAGAAGAAGATGATGATGACACGGTATCAGTAGCAGCAGCAGTAGTATTTTTGTTGTGGGGTTTCTTTAAGGTTTTGACAGCGGGAAGTAAAGCCGAGAGTGGCCTAACTGTAGCACTTTTATTTGCTCCAGTAGTACTGGTGGGGGCGGAGGTTTGAAGGCAGGAGGTGGCGGAGCGGGTAGATGGGGTGGAGGAGCTGGGGGTGGTGATGGTGAAGATTATGGCAAGAGGTAAACAGAGGAGGAGAGCGCAAAGGAGGGAGAGGGGGGTTGGAGAGAGCATGATGGTTTGAGCTCAATACTTCCTTTCTTGATTCCTTTCCGGTGAGATCAGAATTTTAAGAGGTTTGGGTTGGAAAGCAAGAAGTTGGTACGGTTTGCCGGGAAAAGAGAAAATGAACGGCGATGATGGAGTGATGACATTTTTTCCAGTGAACACTGAGCTGAGCAACTAAATTGAAAGTCAAATTATCTGTTTGTGTTCTTATACTCCGTATCTTTTAATGGAATAGTATAGTATAGCGGTCGAGGTTGATATATATATATCTATATATATTTATACACATTGGATACTATTATCTGCAGTAATGCCTAGTGAAAGTTGTGACGAAACAGTGAAGAAAATTTGTACGCCAATTCCAACCTTTCTATTATGTGCTTTCAATCACAAGTAGTAGTAGTAGTAGCGTAGCAATTGGTCAATGCTGGATTAGATCAAGAAAGTAGTAGTCATTGAGTGGGGATATGTGCTTTTTTTTTTTTGGGCAAAATGTTGAAACACGTGGCTTACATGCCAGGTTGATTATCATTATACAAACTTAAAAAAAAAAAAAATTGTTGCTTTTTTTTTTTTTTTTTAGCAAATTGGGCAATGTAATACATGTTGCCTCCTTTATTTCTTTCTTTTTCTTTTCTTTTTTCAAGTTTTTAGGGCCACAAAAGTTAAAGGAGGGCATGGCATGAAGGGTACAGGGGAATAGTTCTCATGAGTCATGATCCTAATGAAACGCAAATCACATTTGGTTGGGACAAATTACTTGCTACCAGTAAGTATAGTAGTGCTAATCTTGTTTAAGGAAAGCCAAAAAGCAAAAGAAAAGGATATATATATATATATATATATACATAGAGAGAGAGAGAGAGAGAGAGAGAGACGTTTGTTGATAATAGACAAACGAGGCAAAGGCAATTTGTGGATGGATGACCATGACCATCCAACGTTGATTTGAGTGCAAACAAGCATCAAAATTTTGCAATAAGGCAAATGCCAATCCATCCACCATTTACCACCACACCCTTTTCTTCTTTCTTTCTATCTAAGAGTGCTGATTGAAAAAGACCCGGGCGTTAAAAGTAGTGCAAAAAGTGCTTTTCACGTAAACAACTTTCTACTCCAAAGCCAACGTAGAGGAGGGTTTTTGGATTTGGTTTGTGGATTTGGGTTAAACCCCATGAATTGAGTTCGAGTCTCAGTTTCGTTGGATTCCTTCGCGCACTTAACGTGCTAGAGTCGGGTTGGGATGCCGAATTTGGATTGCAGGGGATTAATCAGGTCTCATAAGAATTGATCCGGACATCCCTGTGTCGATAAAAAAAAAAAAAAATCCAGCTGCCCAGGTGCTAGATAGAGTGCATTTTTGTGCACAATGTGTTCTCTCTTTTGAATTCCTCCACATACAGCATCCAGACTCAAGAACCGAATACCTGACTACTGGTAGTTAATTTGGTTCATATTAATGCGTGAATTTTTTTTTTTTTTTTTGCTGACGAAGTGGATGTCCGGATCAATTCTTATGGGACCCGACTAATCCCACTCCGGCCGGCTCAGGAGGAGAGGCCCCATCCCTCGGACATGATAACTACGAGACTCGGACCCTTGCGGATACTGAACACCAGTTCCTAAGGAGACTTGTTGAGACCAATCGAGCTGCGTGATATGAACTAATATAAAGTGTCACTAAGACGTGCATATCTAGGCCGCAAAATGAACACCACCACCCCCACACTCCAAAAAAGAAAAGAAAAGAAAAGAAAAGAAAAGAAAAAAGAACCCAATTACCTTTGGACCTCAAGTTCCTCCACGTGGCTTGGGATGCACACTGGACCCGACATCCGTCTTGTTGTTGTACTGGTTGGACCTAAAAGCTGGGACATGGGCCTGCTTTCTTTCAGGACTGGTTTGGAAATCCTTTTACGGGCTCCTAATTAAAATTTGACCCAGCCAAAATTTGGTTGGGTACGACGGTATCACGTCCTCGTGCTTGAGGGACTAGTGGGCGGAAGAAGCCTTAGGTATGTGGTCTACCAAACTCAGATTTGCAAGTAGTAATTCTCAAGGTGCTATTTGTTCACCTGGGCCCCCAAATGTATGAGAATTTAAGCACAAGCTGAAAAAGTCTTCGAAATCCGAAAGAGAAGCGTAGTACAAATTAGATTGAGACCCTCCGAAGAAACCCTCTCAGCTACATATTATTATTGCCAGGAAATCCATTACTCTACACCACTCTACCTGTCCTGCATTTACCATTCTCATCTTGACAGACTTAAAAAGAGTTTAGCTCCAATCGTGCCCAATAATTGACAACTAGAGCTGCAGACGAATCAAACCGCTCGCAGGCGGCTCGACTTGGTCAAATCGAATTTAAAAATATTAAATTCGTTAGCAAGCGAACTCGAATATATATATATATATATATATATAATTTTTTTATTTTAATAATAAAATTACATATATATATTTTTATTATTTTATTATTTTTTAAAAATAAAATAATAATTATTTTTTATTTTTTTCAAGTTCAACCTTTAAATTGATAGTTCGTTGAACTTGAATTCGAATTCGAGTTTAATAAAACTAAATTAAAACTCGGCTCGATTAGATCAATTCGATTCGACTCGTTCGTAGTGCTGTGAACAACAAATGATGCTTAATTCTATCTTCTATTACTAATTCAAGAAAGATTAGCAAAGAAGCCCAATCACTACCACTAGCAAACAGTCGATTTGTAGTAGGGTAGGGAGTACGGTGGAAGTTAGAAAAAAGGGTTGCATGAGTGAGGCCGGGGTTTGTCTAGCGGCCACCGACAGTGACCAAAATCTTGCAACCGAGTTTCCCTCCCACTGCATGAATGGTCAGGACGACTCATCATCAGGATGAGTAACCAGACAAAGCCACGAAGGGGTCATACACTGTTGGGATGCGGGAAAGAGAGAGATATACTCAGAGAAGAGGAAGAGAGATGGAGGGAGGGCCTGAGGCAGGGAAGCAGGCATGTGGATGGGATCAGTGGGGAACACTCCAAACTCTATCAAGTATCAACACCTCCTCCTTTGCCTTGCCTTGAATAATTGAGGGCAAGTGACAGATAAAAGCGAAAGTGCAAATATGCAAAAAGTTTTAGTAAGGTCACGTCCACTTCCCTGACCCAATCACCCCTCCTGACTCTGACTCTATTTATCTCCGTCCCCTCTCTACTCTTCTCTTCTCTTTCACACGCATAAATAGCAACAATACCCATTATCACTGTGTCTCAACAGTCTGTTTTCTAAAAAAACTTTTATATAAAATATGTTATACATAACGTAAAATAAACAAGTTTAGATACATTTGATTTTGATCATCTAGGTGAAGCATACTTAAAAACTAAAGTTTGAAGTTTTGAATATTGGTAACGAAACACAACACGCACTCTCAAAATTAGATTGTGTTTAGATTGTATTTTTTATAAAAAAATTTACTGTAACGATTTGATGTATGTGAGAAAAAAAGATAATAAAAAAATATAATTAAAAAAACGATGTAATTTTTCGACGAAAAAAAGTAATTCAAACAAAGATCTAAGTAATTCGTTCTTATCAATTGAGTCAATTAATTTGGGTTAGCACCACTACTGTAGTTACTCCGTTCAAAGTCTTTCTTCAATCCATCTTTTCTAAGTTGTACTGTACCACTAGCGTTCAAATCAAATTCTATGACCAAATACAGTCACCCCTCACCAAACAACATAGGCATTACTGTTGTTTCTCTTTAGTGCTTTTGCTACGCCCCACAGGCTTATTAGCTGTACTGAGTTTCCAAAACAGAGTACTGCGTTCTCTCCTCTCACTCTGTTCTTGACTTCTTCTTCTTCAACAAGAAGATGCCTAGACCAGGCCCGAGGCCTTATGAATGTGTTAGGAGAGCTTGGCACAGCGACAGGCACCAACCCATCAGAGGCTCTTTAATCCAAGAAATTTTTAGGTACTTTTTCTGTTTTTTGCCTTCCTATGGAACCACGCTTGAATAACTGCATGCATTCGTAAGGAAATTGCAGATATACGCAAGCATCAAACTCTGGAAATGTTAATGGCTGGTTGTCCTGTTTGTCTCTTTGTTCTTGAAGGATTGTGAACGAAATTCATAGCTCAGCTACTAAAAAGAACAAGGAATGGCAAGAAAAGCTTCCTATTGTTGTGTTGAAAGCTGAAGAAATCATGTATTCCAAAGCCAATTCCGAGGTTAGGCCAAACCTTTGCTGCTATCGAGGTGGCACTGTGTCGCTCATTATTTTTAGTGTTGGCTTCGTTTTTTCTTTTCTTCTTTCTCCTTTTTCCCGGTGAAAGTTCCTCAGGACTTTTCTTTATATGCTTAGGCTGAATATGTGGATATCAACACACTTCGAGACAGAGCAAATGATGCCATAAATACTATAATTAGAAGGGATGAGAGTACGGAAACTGGAGAGCTTCTGCAGCCTTGTATTGAAGGTATTTTTTTTTTTTCTAAATAACATTTTATTCCTTCCAAGCACTTATTACCGGTGTGGAAATGGCTTCTTTGCAATTTCAGAATTAGCTGCTTCTTGGGTGTATATTTCTCCTTTTATCAGTAATACTCGTGATGCTGGCTGTGTGTTGACTTGAGGCAATAATTTGAGTTGGGATAGGATAGTTTCTCAGTCACAACAGTGCAACTGTGCATAGATAGTGATCTTTCTTTGGCTCTCTTGTTTCCTTTTATGTGTAGCTGCTCTGCATTTGGGCTGCACTCCTAGAAGATCTTCAAGGAGTCAAAGGAATATTACTCCGAGATGTTACCTTAATCCAGAAAAACCTGAGGCTATATCTGTTTCTCTAACCAATTTGGACAACAAAGTTCAAGGAAATTATGCAACTAATTGCTCCTTCATTCCCCAAAGTCCAAATCTTTTGATGAATTCCGCCGATACCTGCTTAAATTATGATAATTCTGGCATCCAAAAGACAGATTCTGAGTATCCCAAACTGCGAAATTCTCCGAGCATTAACCATCAATCTCGACCAAGACTAGCACCTTCTTTATCAAGCTCATGTTCTGTTTACCCCTTATATCATGGCAATCACTTTCAATTTCAAGACTCTAGCAAGTCAAATTCTCACCTCATGAAGACTGATAAGAAAGGTGTGATGAAAAGGCGTTCAACTTGTGGACAGGATGCTTTAAATGTTATATCACAAGCAAGTTCCCATTATGTTTCTGAGACCCCACATGGAAGTGGATGTGATTTATCATTGCGTTTGGGTCCTTTAGGAGTTTCATGCTTAGGTGAAGAAAATAGTTGCCCCCAAGAAGTGGAAGATGGTGGTGGTTTGGGTACATGTAAAGTGGGAAGCAAGGATAATGATTTGTCTTCACAAAGTGACAAAGACTTCTCTTTCTTCCCTAAACCCAATGGTCATGATATGCTGGACTCTTCTTCAAATAAATGGAGTCATAAGACCCAGAATGTGAATATTGAGGCAACTTTGAGAAAGCGAAAGGTGGCTGTTAGTCATCCTTCGGAGGATAGGCAGTATCGTTGGCCGCTGAAGTTCCCATTTAAGCAGGTCAATGGAAGGATTAACAGTTCAGATCAGCAACAGACTTAAGCTTTTATGGCTCTAAGTTTTGCAATTTAACAGGCTATTCTTCCTGCTATCCAACCGATTTCTTGTATGTTGTAAATCTGGAAATACGGTTTTGTGTAAAGAGGTGGCAAGCAAGTCTGATGGTATGCGGCAATTTGTACTGAAACATATGACAGTTTCTTGGAGAAATGTGATCATGAAGATTGTACTAAAGCCTAACTCTGTAAGAGAAGCCTGAAAATGAGAATCAAGTAGGCTTAACATGAAGTCTCAAGCAGTGGAAGGGATCTGCTGATATGTTAACTAAAACCAGTGAGGTATTGGAGAGGAATGTGTTTTTTTGTACAAGTATTCCATGTGGCATGACATACTTTGCTAACTAGTCAGTAATCAGTCACTGGTACAAGTGCAAAATAATATGTTTCAATAGTCTCTGGATGTATGGTAGAGAACTGAAAAGCTGAGTTCCTTGTAGAAGTTCAAATATGAAGGTGATGTGGACTGACCTCTGGCTCCAACATGTAGCGTATGGACTTATTCTCAGCTGAATTCGTCATTTTGCTTCTAGGGTGAATTGCTTCCCCTTTGATACTTTATTTGTAATATAGGAACTTAAAGGGTCAGTCATGTAATCAATCGGGGGTAGGTAATAAATATTTAACTTGTTCATAGGGCCTCTTGAAGTCGTGGAGAAATAGTTCATGGTAAATCTGAAGAAGTGTGCTCAATCAAGAAGTTCTCTGATAATGCATTCTGAAGTTTTTATTAATCCATATTTTCTGTGCACGTATCGGATGTGGCTATATCAGTTATTTTTCTTTCATTCCTCATCTTGTTTTCTGCATTATAGCTTTTTGCAGTCCTTAATGCTGGAAAGATTTTTGTGCTTTACTTTGTTTCCTTAATTTTTTTTTTTTTTTGGGGGTGTTTGGGGATTATGGTCAGTTTGGAAGAGGGTTTTTATTTACTTTTGAAGAAGACAGACCCCTTCGAGGCTTGGACGCTTGATTATGTAGAGCAAATGGACCTGTCTTTATTGTGGACCACGTTTTGTCTGGATTTTGAGTTGATGAAATTCATTATGGTGGATAGGGATTATTCTTTGCAACATTACCAGCATGAAGATACTCTTCACGGAACCTAATTACAATCTTGATTCCTCGTACTTGGGGTAATTGGAACCTTTTTCTACCTGTCTTAATCACAAAGGGGCGAAGAATCATTAGATGAAAATACCAAATATGTCTTCTTCAATTCATCTTAGTGGGGGGCTATGCTCGTTAAGGCCTTTGGAGGCCTTCTGTACAGAATTACACACACTTAGAAGTGTCTCTTTTACTTGTCCATTGTCTTTGGAGGACTGCATGGCTTTGGCTCTTTCATCATCAACTTCCAAAAGTATTCAGACTACACTGACTGTAATAAATTCGTCAAAACTGAGCATTTTGACAGGGTTGAATCAAAATCCCAAAGATTTGTAGAAAATGGTGTCAGTGCTGTGTGCTGCATTAACTAGAGGTGTTGATGAACTACTACAAATGCCCAAAACTTTTTTTTTGAAGTGGTCCCTCTAGGATTGAGGGCATGTTCCCATAAGAGTAGATCCACCATCACTTGTTTTCACCTAATTTGGACTTGTCTTGTCTGTTCTACTTTAGCATGGCTGGATGGGATTGTGTTCACAAGAAATTCTCAGTGTATTGGTCCTACCTGTCCAACCATCAGCATTCTCTATCTAAAACACAATGCCATGCTCCATGATAATGACATAAGAGAAGGCCCTTCTGATCAGGAACACCATTGAACATGAGGGATTGAAAAAGCTCACATCTAATATGTCCTACGCAGTGTGCACCCGCCACTGAGGGCCAAAAGAAGTAAATTGTCCGCGAGGGAACAGGAAAAACAGAGGAAAAAGATTGGACTCAGCTTTAGAATCCCTGAAGAAGTCAATGAAACATTTTATAGGCTGTGCGGCCAAGTTAGACACGGAGTGGGATTTGCAAAGTCAAATCTTATTTACAGTAGTTATATACATACATCAGTTAAACTAGAAGATGCAGAGGTAGGCGAAGAAGAAGAGAATGGTGATGATGTGAAAGACGAGGGCAATACGTAGCTAAAGTTCAACTCTATTTGCAGGCGGTGATGCAGGGAGTAATATGAAACTGCTCCCTTCTTTTCTTCTTCTTCGAGTTCCTCGAGTGGTATTGCGGCAAGAAATCTTTTGATGAACTCTTTACAGCATTCTTTTCCACTGCATATGATCTCTCCAATGTCACTAGGATTTGTACTCTTACCATCTGAGCTTTCAGCCTTGTTGACATCTTCTTTCGCACTTTTTCCATGCATCAGAGAGGAATCATCAAATTTTAGAATGTATGCTTGGTTGCACCCCTCACAGAGTCTTTCACCCAATGTGTCAATGATGTAGTACGCATTTGCCTCCACCTTCAACACAAAAAAATGATCATTCCAACTTACGATGTAGACCCTTGGGTCATGATCTTCAGCAACTCTGCTGATACCCTCCCATATCTCATCGAAAGACATGGCTTCTTTCAGTGCCTCGAACTTTTCCGGGCTAAAGAATCCAACAAACGAATCATCATGAGAGATAGCTATTGGTCGAACATCAGCATGCAATACTGTCTCAAGATCAAAGTGCTTGTTGGGAAAATCATATGTGTAGGCATCGTTTTCACATAACTTTCGCCATTCAGATGAGCCTTCCATGATGAGATCGTCGAATTCTGGCCTCGTAGGCATGGCATCTCGGTTCAGTTGGAGCCAATAGGCAATAACAGCAACAAGTGCTGTGCAAGCACTCTCTCCTGCGGCCTTGTTGCTGCATTGGTCGAAAGAAGCAAAGAAAACGTTGGTCTTGAGCTCTGTTTGTCCATCCCTACTAATCACCTCCTTTGATTCCCAGTCACCTTTATCTTCAACCTGAGGACATCCAGATCCAGACAAGGGTTAAACATGCAATAGCAGGCCAAAACATTTTTGAATTTTACAAGAATTTATGTGGAGAACCCTTAATCAAGAATGAATAAGTAAAGACAGACGGAGTGAGTTGAGTTATGTAGTCTAGTCATTTGATCAGATTGACAGTGACCCTGGATTGATTTGGTTAATGGGGATGCCTCCATGAACCATCGTTATTATACCATCAAAGCAAATTTCCAGGTGCTAGCCCCTTGAGCAACAGCTCTTGCTTGCAACACCTATAGGGGGATGCTAGCCACGGTCATTGAGACAAATACCCTTCCAACATCCTTAAAATATTCACATACTACACAAATCTAGAAGCCTTGCAAAATCCAGTCATCGGATATTTAGAAAACCAGGCCAAGAAAAAGAAGTCACCAACAGTGTGATGGTATGAAATGGTCACAGATCAATATGTAGCAGCTTCTCTGGACTTGAATGAAGGTCAAAATGACACAAATCCAATCTCTAATATTTTTCCTTTTCCGCTTTTACCATTTCTAGCCTCTACAATCACATCCTAAA
The DNA here is from genome assembly GCF_036785885.1 of Coffea arabica. Classification (NCBI taxonomy): domain Eukaryota; kingdom Viridiplantae; phylum Streptophyta; class Magnoliopsida; order Gentianales; family Rubiaceae; genus Coffea; species Coffea arabica. The sequence continues at coordinate 452,813 of NC_092325.1, read as the reverse complement.
ATACCACTAATATTCAGACAATTGAGTGTGAAACAACACAGACTTGGATCATTTACCAAAATCAGTAGAGCATAGTCATCATGGAATCCACACCTCATCACATCACACACTGTGAAGTGGCATGATAATTATTGGTTTTGTCCGAAGCAATGATAAAGCATGTAATCAATGGGTATAAAGTAACAAGTCTTGGTTGATCAAAAACTCTTTTACTCCAGATGATTTCCAAAAAAAAAAAATTCATTTTCCACCATATCTCATAATCCAACAATAATCATAAGCAAAAAAAACCCGCAAGATAAAGACAGGTTGATTATAACTGGCACCTGCAATGAACCGTAGGTGACCGGGTCAAGTTTGGAGGAACCGCTGCACTGTGGGTCATTATCAATCTCATTTTTCAAGCGGGCGGGTTTCTTATCATCCGGTTCTCCTTTAACCGGAGTCGGTTTAAAGCTTAACCGCTTCCTTTTCCAAGAGAACAACCCCATTTTCTTCGCCGGTTCCATTTGCGCGTCCGAGCACGGTCCCGAGTCATTGACCGAGTTGGCTTCCCCACCATCTTCCTTGTCAACTCCTCCGGATGACTCATCCGAGTTGCCCCCGCCTCCGTTCAATTCTCCACTTGAGTCAACCGAGTTAGGGACCGAGTCGTGCGAATCCCTTATCCCAGCAACATCCATCAGCACCTGTTTTTTAATCAAGTGAAACAGAATTCACAGCACAGTTAATTAATGGGTACGAAAAGGGCACCAAATGCGTAATCAACAGTATATAATAAAATATCAACCGGACAATAAAGCATATTTTGTTGATTGTTGACATTCAAACAGTACCGCAGTGTCAAGCTGTCGTTTTTTTTTTTTCAGTACTTATTCACAAGAAAGAACAAAATAATAATAATGTTGCCTCGTCAAACTTGCATTGAGAAAGAGCCAGCCTAATATTATTATTGCCAATTCCTGTGACAAACTAACTTCAATAGGAACAAAAACAAGAAAACAGCTTTTCAGCTCGCCGCGCCGCCGGGGGGGTGGGGAGAAATGATCGATACAGGCAAATATGTTACGAGGCTTGGATAAAAGATGCAGACTTGCAATGATATACTTCCACACACACACACACATAGTAGGGAAAATGATGTCGTAGCAAAGTTACCAGGAAATGGGCTTCTTTGGTAATCCCTCCAATCTGTAGATTGATGGGAAGTTTTGCTTCAACTTCTTGATGAAGATCATAATCATCAGGAGAAGGCTCCATCATCCTCCCAGCCACCATCTCCGCTATATTCAAGGAGGCCCTTCCAATCACCACCAATTTACCCTTGCTGCTCTCTGTCTTCTTCTTCTTCTCTCCCTGTTTCATCAAACGCAAACAAAATAAAAAATTAAGCAACGGTTGCCATCAAGTCCAACAAAAGAACGTGCTTAATTAAGAAGAAAAATAACTCTGACCGAGGAACGTAAACGTACATATAAAAGACTGAAGGACACATCCCAAGGAGCAAACTTTGGACGACCATCTTGACTGGTTGACACAATTGTAAAGCTGCAGAAATTCTCCAACTCCAACACCTCATCATCATTCCATTCAATGGCCTTAATATTTCCTTCCTCCAATTTCTTCACAACCTTTTCCCTGGAAAAATGTCTGCATTGTTTGGAGGATGGTAGATGAAAAGGGCCCAATCCAAACTTGGGTTCGCCTTTCCATCTCGTCTTGATGGCTATAACCTTTTCCTCAACGTCTCCTTGATCTAGAGCGCAAGCACTATGATCAATGTCGTCGTCGTCATCATCCGAACATCCTAGGAGGAGCTTCATGGACTTCACCTTCACCTTGTACCTTCTGGTGGCCAGAGTCGGCCACGGCGACCACTTCATCATCTTCACCACCATCCCTTCCGATTCAATTGGAATTTGATTAAACAAATCCAATACAAGCTAGATAGTCAAAAGAAACAAAACAGGGAAGAAGAAAACTAGAAGAGATGAAAAAAAGGAAAGATTTTGCCGTGGGAGATTCTTTGTTCTTAAAATAGCAAGGGATAAATTTATGAACGCGCCTGTACCTAAAAGTGGTTCTCCTCTCTTTTTATCAAACTCCAGGCCAAGGAATCCGCGTCTGCAGCCAGGCGAAAAAGGCGTAGCCTCATTTGCCAGTAGGATTCAGCCACGTCATTCATTGGCACTTCAGGGTCATGACGTGGCGAGTGCCCGTTGGTTGGAGTCCCAAGCTAAGCTGTAGGTGATCGCAGGGGAACATCACATTATTGAATAATCGTCACGTAACAAATGAAGGGGCGACACGTACACGCGGTGGGGGAGGAATTTCAACACGTGATCTACGCGTGAGAATAGGGAAATCTTAGCCCAGAGGATTTGTTTGGCGTTTGCTTGAGAAATGAGCAGTGTACGATCAATCATAAACATGTGGGATTTTTTCAACAACATTTCTTCTGGAGTTCGTCCTCCCCCGGTAAAACTAAAACTAAAAGAAATGAAAGAAAAAAAAAAACTTCTGGAGGAAAATGGCATGTTGGTGCTACTACGGCATATTTTGATTTGGGTTGCTTGAGGAAGGATTGAGATGGCCGGAGAAAGTCCAAAGAAAGTGCATGAATTGCATTTGTACGTGCGGTGGTATACCTTGCAATCACCTCTCCTGCCTTTTTCGTTTGTCTTTTCCTTTTCCTTTTTGTTTTGATCTTAATGTTACTAGTTCGCTTATTCTATTTTTCATTTATAACACTACTGACTTTCTTTTTGGGGTAATAGGTTTGTATGGAGGCCAATTGTGTATTTGTCCGCCTCAATAACGGGTGCTTGGAGGGGGCCTTCCCAGGATTCGAATCCTGATCTTTTGGGATAAGGGTTTTGGGGTTGAAGTCCCACTAGCCCAAGTGATACAGGACTTCAATCCTAAGACCCCTATCCCAATGGACCAAGGTTCAAATCCTGGCGAGGCCCCTCTCCAAGCACCCGTTGCTGAGGCGGACAAATGCACAATTGGTCTCCACAGTTTAGATAAGAGATTGCTTGGAATAAATTTTTTTTTTTGCTAAAAAGATACTGTAGTACTTTAATGATGTGTATGAGATTAAAAGATGATTGAAAATGATATTTATAATACAAGCAGATAAGTTTGTGTAAATAAATTACTGTCCAAGCACAATTATGTCTAGAGTTCTCCAAAATTCGATGATTTCAAAATGACCTCATTGACTTCAGCACCTTTTGAATTGGAGGAAAAGTAGGGAAAGGAGATAGAAAGGATGCCAGTGAAAAAGAAAGAAAATTAGAGTAGAAGAGAGAAGTTTACATTCATTTTATTTTGATAAATATGAAAGCAAAAGTAAGGATGTGCTGAATTTTTGTTTGGATTGAAGAAGGAAAAAAAAAAGGGAGAGCAAAAATAAGAGTTCGTTAATGAGCAAGTACAAGTAATAAATGGTCTTTTGAAAAAAAAATTAAATTGGGGTTGGTCCAATAGTCAATACAAAGGCTCTTAAATTTTTTTTTATTGTTAGGTTCGATAGCCGAATCTCAACCGTTAGGGATAGGAAGGGTGTGAAGAGAGGTGAGAGGATAGAAAGGGAGGAATTTTTTTCTAGCTACATATATAGTGATACTACAATAGCATATAAAACGGATAAATTAAACACTAATTAACTTTTTTTAACTTCCTCAGTTCTAACATCTCCCCCAATCGATGGCATGAATACAATTTGAGAGCATGCCCTATTACTATTATCTTCAATGCAAATTACCTTTAACAATGTTTTGAAACCCAGAACGATAAGTGAACCATATTAACTTCCGATTTATGGTCCAATCGGTCCAACCAATTTGATTTATGTTGAACCTAATAGTAAACAGAATTTTAATAGCTCTCTCTTGTCCATTGGACCAATCGCAGCGATTCAATATTTTATAATTTTAATATTAAATTACTTGGATAAAATTAATGGATTTAGAGGGAAACTAGTTCAAAGGCTGATCTCATTTAGGTTTGACCGGTTCTTTTGACTTTCTAGTCTAGACGACGCCAATAGGATCGATGCCATGATCAATTCGCAGCTGAACCGGCTAATCCAGTCCGGTTTTCAAAAGAGCTTCCTAATTATTGCAAGCGTTCACGTACTAATCTGCTAGCTTTAACTTGCCGCTAGCCAATGAACACGACATTGACGAGCATTTCCTTCGGCACCAAGATTTCTCCCCCCATATCCTGACATACCTTGAGATTAGGTCTGACCCAGATCAGCAATTGCGAGTGGTGGCGTGATGATTGATGAAGCTTCCATGGTAACTATTCCTGTTTTTAACACTTGCTTTCAACGAAGGTATGGCTTGGGATAGTTGTCATCGAGATTTTTATCCCTAAATCCCAGCCTGCGCTGTCGCGTGGGATATTCTTCTAATCACTAGTCAAAACTTTTGTAACTACGCCATATTCGGTTTTCTTCTCCAAGGTTCTCGACGCAACTTTGCTCAAAATATCTCTATTTCTGGTCGCTCGGGACCAGAATCTTTTTGCATGGCTCCTCTCCTCTCCTCTGTCTTCAATCAATGAACGAAAAATCCTTTGGACGGTGCCACTTTCTGGTTTACATTTCTCGTTTCATAGGTTTCATGTGGCGCCTGAAAAAGAAACAGACGAAAAAGAAAAGAGAAGAAGAAGGGAACACCGGCTTGGTGGCTATGTACGCAGACTGCGTCCGGCTGCGTTGTTCCATTTTCTTGTTATGGCAAAGATCATTTGATGAATCTATAAATTCTTGTCACGATTCAACCATCTAATCTACACACACCAGCAATCTCAGATGGCGCAGTATTACGATAATTTAACAAATGCTATATTTGTTGGCTCAGGGACAAGCCAACAATATTTTCACTCGAAATTCTATGACAGAAATCAATATTTTCACTCGAAATGTGGGGTAGACAAAGAAAAGCTCACCACAAAATTCAAGAATTGGGGTTTTGGGGAAAATTCAACCTGCTAAATTCTTTGCTGTATTGGACTTTGCTGTATTGGACTGCAAGGGACAAGCCACATGTTTTTACATTTTAACAAGGAGTGCAATTGAGTTGAGTCAACCTCTAGTAGTCTGCTACTAGAGCATTTTTGTCAACTTATAAAAGTTGAATTCAAACTAGATGTTGGTTTTATTTTACCTTACTCGAGTTAGATCAATTGAATTAAATCGAGTCTAATTGAATTTTAGTGGTATAAATTACTGTTTTATATAATTTCAAATGTGGGACACAATAGGCATTTCACACTAACAAATATAACAAAATTTTTTTTTTTTTTAAAAAATATATATACATGTGAAGCTCAATTGAGCTTAGTTAAACTCAAGACATGTTTCCAGCCTCATGTATAAGACTTGAGCTTGATCTCATCAAGCTATTCTTTTTTTTTTTTTATCCAGTAACTGAAAGAAACACACACACTCATTTCAATTAGAACAAATACGGGGAGTAATCCGAAAGAGCGATCCGAAGGCAATCTAAAAGGGATCACAAGAAACACCCATCGGATCAATTGGTGACAGGAAAGTGCTTCCATGAATCTTAAACCCAGAGTGGAGACCCCACGATCTTTCGAGGTGGGATGGGATCTCATCAATCAAGCTATTCGAATTGCTTGAATTTGAGTTTTGACCAAGCAAGTTTGTGAATAGCTAATTACACTCTGACTCATTTGCACCACAGTTTTTTGACAAAAGAATGGCATAGGCCTCTTTTGGTCTGTAGGACCTATTTGGCACCTCAATTTTTTGGCAAGTTTTACAGTAATTTATAATAAAATTTTATACAAATATGTAAAAAACTTATATTCCAAGTGGGGATTCTTTTAGAAACTAAGCTTTTTCTAGATACATAATAACATTTGCATATTTACTTTTTAATCTTATAACATAGCGATATTTGTTAAAAACTTTTGAACAAATTACTCGAAAAAGCCACTAAACTTTTTAAACAGTAGATAATCATTCGTTGTCTCCACCCCCAAGTAATTGTTTGAATTGGGCTTGGGTCTTCAAATTTAAAAACCTGATAGGCTCGGTTTAATAGTAAACATCCCACCAAATCAAACGAACGGCCCAAACAGAGGAAAGTACCCTGTGATCTGTAACGCCTGTATGATTTCTCGTCCTTGATAATTTTGTGCAGGGAATCGAAATCATGATGATATCTCTCCAGTTTTCCTGTCCATCATGTGATCTGCAACAGCTGTATGATTTCTGCCGGATTTGGGATCTTGGATACAATTTTTATATCAGCACCCCGACAGGTGATGTACATTCGGATATTCAACACGGGAAACATGGAAAATAGGTAGCCAGTAGAAATTGGATCCACTATTTATGGCTCATATTCCTGTTTTTATGTCTCATCATTATCTTTGCTCTTTAGATACAAAAGCTTTTTTCTTATTCTTGATTGTCTTTTCTTGTTATACCTATACTTCTCTAAAGGCCTCCGAGGATTAGCTCGAGCGATCAGCTCCCCCTTTTTAGGGTACGATAGACTCACCCGGGCAATCAGGATTCGAGCCCCCTTGCTACCGTGCTCGAAGTGGAGTGGGACCTCCTCTCTCAAGCCAGAGTGGGATTAGTCGGGCCAAAGGCCCGGATACCCACTCCGTTAAAAAAAAAAAAAAAACTTCTCCGAAGAGTCCGTCATGGATTCGGAGCAGAACGTTTCATGCGTTAACTTTTTTTTCTCTCTCTCAAATTTGCAATTAAAAGAGGGAGAATGAAATATAAGCATTTGCTTTTTAATGTTAGATTAGTGTTGAATACCAGGCATTGGCATTGGCATTGGCATTGGTCAGGAGAAGAGAAATTCTGATGAAAAATTGTTTGTGTAACAAGTGTCCTATAGATAGTTACCCGTTACGAGGGAGGGTGTCGAGAATGAAGTTTAATTGAGAAGATTTATGATTGATTGTCCAAAGAGCTCAAAACTTCTCAAAGAAAATCTCAGATCCAACAGCAAAATGACAGCATTACATATTGTCTAAAGACATTATTGTAAAGCTTTAGAATGGCATAAAAAACTGAACTTTAATTTGGGTCGACCATGTATAAACTAGTGCATTATCAGATAAATGAGTCAGGTTTCCAACTCAAAATCAGTTGATTCTGTTGATGGTCTTCTAGACTAACTGGGGCTTCTTCTTCTTCTTATATAGGAGGAATACCACTGGGTTCTCTCTAGAACTTTTAAGTGTTTCTTATTCATTCTTCTAACATTCACCTTTTATAATCCTGCACTAATCCTCCCCAAATGGTAGTGACTGTAATTAAGTAGGTCCTCCACCTCAGGAAAGCGGTGGGAGACAGCACTACTTAAGCTTTCAACAAATTAATTGTCTTGTAAGTTGTAATAATAATGTCTAGGCTCGCTAAATTAATCCTATTACTCTTGTTTAGTATCATGCTCGATTCTAATTATCTACCAACCTAATTGGGCATACGAAGAAATAAAGACATAAGCAAATTGACAAGGTAAAATATCCTATCCATCTCTCTCAACCTTTGTCTTTAGATGCAAAAGCGTTGTTCAGGTTCAACCAATCTTGAAAACCCCATTGTTGAAATGCATAAAAGTTAAGGTTACCTAATGCTTATTGTAATATATTAAGTGCTCTGTTGCTGAATGTTTTTCTTCGAAAAGAGAAAAAATATATATATCACCTTTTGGAGTGTCAACCATGAAAAGGTAGTTGCTATCTTTACAGATTTGTTCTATCAATTCCTAACACAAGGGACTTTTCAGTGTTTTTTCCCCCTAATAATGCACCTACGAACCCATTGTAAATGGAACAAAACTATCTTGATTCTTGAACATATTCTTTCTTGTAGTACTTCTTTGATAGAGTTATTAAATGGAACGAGCAGCTCGAAAGCTCGATTGAGTTCTACTCGATAAGGTTCGAGCTCGACTCGTTAATTGTGGTAAACGAGTCGAGTTTGACCTCGAGATATGCTCGTTTAATTAACAAGCCGAGTAATCTCGACTCGTTTTTTATCCGAGTAGCTCGATTAGGCTCGATAAGGAAGGGTATATATGTCATTTTATAATTCAAAAGTACAAAATTTGAAAATTATAAGTTTTTATTGAGGTTAATTTGCACGATCTCGATCTCGAGCCACATGTTCCATTTGGCGAGTCGAGTCCGAACACATTTCAAAGCTCGTCCGCCTAGTCGAGCGAGTTCGAGCTTGGCTCGAGTTAAGCTTGAGTCGAGCACGGCAGCCAAATATTTGACTCGACTCGACTCGATTAACAGCTCTATCTGAACTATATCTGAATCTGTATTTTCTAGTGTCGAGTTTTTGACACGCTTGCAATTAGAGGTGGCAATTTGGATTAAGATCCATTTATTCATCCATATAATCCATAATTAAATGGATTTGGATTATTCATTTACGGTATTGGTTTTAAATGGTTGACCCAAGTAAAACCATTAAATTAAATGGATTTATATGGATTATCCACAAAAACCACATATATCCATTTCCCTAAAAACCAAATAAAAGAAACGGATAGATCCCTCTAACTAGAATCAACTGGGAATGAATGACCACATGTGACCGCTGTTGAATGAAGGATTGAGTGGGAAAATCTTAACAACTTAAACATAACTAATTTCCAACGCCCTTTGCACGCTGAAGACTTGGGGCATATGGTTGTTAATTGACATCTCAGATGCTGTAGAATTATTAACGGAAACTTGCAGAATAGATCCACGTCAAATTAACGAAGGTGAGAAAAAAAGTGATTAGGACGTCCAGAAATTCACGATTTAGACTAGTCCAAGATTATTGTGTTTATAAATACTCCCGCTTTTTCTCAAAGCTATTCATATTACAAGAAATGGTAATACAAAAACAAAGTAACCAAAATATTTTAATGGATTATAAATGGATAATTAGATTTTATTTAATCCATTTAGATCCATTTATTAAATGGATCTATATGGATTGGATAAATTTCATCCACCATCCATTAAGTCAAAACCAATTATGAACCATTTATCCATATTGCCACCTCTACTTGCAATGATACAATTAGCAAGAATAAAAATAAAAGAAACTTAATAATACTACAGGGTTTTGGCTGCTGCAGGTTGACTTGTTCCTTTTTTTTTTTTTTTTTTTTTGGTTGTGGAATATTACACGATCAATTGGGATTGGACACGGCACAAGGATAAGAACACGCCAAATACAATTTGATTAAGAAAATAAAGTAGATTGGAACATCCTGCAAAAGTGAGTTGAGTAGGTTATAATTAAACTTGGTTGCAGTCCATGTAATAATTATCTAATCGTTAATCAACTTATAGTTAGATAAGTCCGGCACCCCACAACTTATATTTTTATTGTATGAAAATAGTTCATGAAAATAGTCCAGTTGAAGTTTCTCAGTCAGCAATCAAAAGCTACGATTTACTGATCACCGGTTATGTGCTTTGTGATTATCAAGATTCCCACTAACCTACAATAGAGATTTATATATATATACATAGTTCACTTTTGTTAATTTCCTTAATTAGCTGTTCTAGAAGAACCTAATCGATGATGCTATGCAGATGCTTACGTTTTAATTGGTCCTCCACCTTCAGAAAACTAACTAATTACGTTGGATAACTATCTGCCCGTACAAATTTGGCATCTCCAGGCCTACTTTTTCAACTAAAATTATGACACTGAAGAAAGCAATTTCACTTGCTTTTATGCGTATGGATCTGTGGCAGGATGTTTAATTAGTACGATGAATCTCTCTCTATTTATATAGGCGGGTTTGCGACTCAAAACACAGCTTTTCGTACATTGTTCCAAGCAAATCAACGTAACAACATAATAATTTTCCTCTTAATTTTTACTCGTGTTTCAGTAGTGTCATTTCCCACTCTGAAGGGTTAATAATGGAAATCAAAGTTTCAAAGCATGGTTTGTCAAGTTACGAACTTTGCCATCCCATCATGATAGTTCAGTCTTGTCGATGCCTTTTGAATATATGACGGGAAATTAATGTGTTTGACACGTTTGTTGACGTCCACTGAATTTTCTCTCGTTGGCTAGCTTGGCTCTAGTTCGTTTTTCTTCCTTGCGCAGGGGTTGTGAGTGGAATCACACAGATTCAAACAAGAAATTTGATGTCTTCATTCAAGTAAAGAGAAAGAAGAATAGACAAAAATGTAGTAGTGTGTTTGGCATCACATTGATGTTATATTTTGCACTCGTGATCGGAACTGCCAGTCCGAGTCTGTCTGTCGACGTGAGAATTGTGTTGATGAATATTCTGTAAAATTGGTAACCTATGCTCGAGGGATATGTCATGGTCCGAATTAGTGACCGAACTGAAACCACCCACACACACACACACATATATATATTTTTTTGTATTACCAATATAAAAAATTCAAGAACTCTTGTCACGCCGGAAAAAAAAAATACTCCGGAAAAAATGAAAATAGTTAAAGAAGGAGAAGAAGAAGGCTCCACCATGTCCCACAACGAAATAGACACAAAACTCCAGAAAGAAGCAGTGAGTGAGTTGGGCATATGATGTAGATTGTAGAGTGCATCGTCGCATATGATGTCGTCTGCGTTGCTGTTGTCAAATGGATAGCATACCTTCTTCCTCACGCCATCATCCATCACTCCCTCCCTATTTAATACTAACTGCTTACTGATTATACGACTAAGTACTTAATTTAATTTTTAATCGCTCCCATGTGCCTCATCAACCTTCAAACTTTAATTCTTTGTCCAGACTTGCAAAAGCTTTAATTCTTTGTCCAGACTTGCAAAAGCTAGTCCATTCCAACCTGCACCAAATCGCACCGTGCATTGCACTGAGACATGGAAAATGTTTTATGCTCCAAATCTTGTTCAACTTTGGACCATGAGATCTTGCGTTGCTTTAGGGTTAACCGATTACGACCTTAACAGTCACAATTGACGAATTATTCCCAGCAAATCTTAAGTGGGACTGCAGACTCTTCTTCAATTGATTACCGACTGATTCATTTGCATTTATTGTATAAAGAATAGGGGTGGCAATGGGGCGGGGTCGGGGTCGGGGCGGGGATCCTTCCCCCACCCCCACCATGTTATCAAATAACTCCTTCGGTCCCTCACCCCCGCCTCATCCCCGTCCCATTTTTCCTGTGAGGGATGAAATCAACTTATCATAAATGTTTATTTACAATAATACAATTGTAAACAATGTTAAATAAAATTAAAAAACTATCAAGATGAAAATAAAGCATAACAAGTCAAGTTACATTCAGTGCGGAGGAAGGGAATCGATCGAAACAAAAAAGGGTTAGGAGCAAAACAGATTGGAATTGGATAGCTTAGTCTTTGAGGGGGGGCAGTTAGAAACAAATCAACAATAGTTTAAGAAATTTTTTCAGTTGTTGCGGTGGCTGTTGACACTGATTAGCGTTGTACTTGTAAGTAAAGGTGCAACTTTAGAAAATTTAGAATTATATTATATATATATATTTTTTTTTTTATTGTATGCGGGGGACGGGGCGGGTGTATGTTTCCCCTCCCCTCGCCCCATTTCTACCTATGCGGGCACCTGCGCCCATTGCCATCCTTAATAAAGAAGTCTTATTTCAACTCTGTCAATTAAGTATGGGAAGCCTTAAATGCATTGCTCTTAGAATTAATGATCGCAAGATAAGTATTAACACTTGCAGTAATCATCTAACATGACGGATAAGGTCTGACTAATTTTATGATGGATCATCTGATTGTTGGGATTAGATTGTCAAGAGGTTTCGTGGATGCTTATCTTTAAAAGCTAGGAAGGGAGCAATTAGATAGATTGGTTTTCTTGTATGTACATGAGTGATGGAATTGAAAATCTTTGAAGGTCGATGGGAGATAATTTAAGGCTCTATAAATGTTTGGGACCTTATTTTTGGGGTGTTTTAGAAACAAAAAAAAAAAAATTTTTAACATCATCTACAAAAACTTGTTAAAAACGTCCTAAAACATCACAATATTTTATCAAAACACCACAATAAAAAAGTCTTCCACCGCCATCCTTCTCCTCCCTTCCCTTATCCCCAACCGATCTTGTTGTTCTTCTCTTCCCTTCTATCCACCACTTTCTCCGCCTTGCCCCCCCTCCCTCCTCCTCGTTAAGTGGAGGGAAGGGAGAGGGAAAGAAGGTGCATGGTAAAGAAGAGGAAATGGGAGGGGTGGAGGTGGTGGTGGTGGGATGTTTTTCAAGGGAAACCGAGGGACGGGGTATGTGTTTCGGAAAAACGTGCACTTTTAGATATTTTGGACAAAAACGACTGCAGTGAGTTATTAAAAAAAAATTCAATACAGACACCTAATAAGTATGCGATCAAGTGCACTCTACAATTTATTCAAAACACGAAATAAGTAATATATATAGTCAAGGGTATTGGGGGTTAATAAAAAAACATTTTAATTTTTATTGATTAGTTAACTCATTCACACCAAAAGAAAGAATAATAGCAAAAAAAAGGAGCGGATGGGTTGGATGATATGACGGGAGAGATTGGAAGAAGATCTGGTTCAAGACCTCCTACTTTCCAACGAAAAAAAAAAAGGTTGAAAAAAAAAAAAGAGCGGCAGATGTCGGCAATTGACATTCTGTAGCTGACAAGTCGTGTTTTGCTTGGTCCTTAACTACTGTAATCCGAACGAAAGGAGCTCACACTCAGATTCAGTAAATCATTGAATTTGACTTGTTAGAAGCTACAGCAAGAATAAAAGTGCCAAGAATTTTCATTCAAGTGGTTGGTAAAAAAGGACTTCTTTGACCTCTCAAGTTTCTGCTCATATAGTTTCTTCATCTTTCTTGCTCTTCTAGTGGCCCAGCTGTAAATAATGACTTCCTCTGGAGCACCTCGGGACGGTTCCATAAATTAGCATAAGATCCGTAGAATTTGGTAAAAGATTTCTGAAGTTCATCTCTTCATTATGGTAATGTCCTCTCTTTTCTCCCCTCGATATCCATGCATTGACCTTAAATTTTCTAAGTGCAGGGTGAACTATATCTCGTACTATAATATTAATCTTCCTACATTGACAGTGTATACACTGTCAGCGTTGGATGAATGATAACTATATAGAAATTCAATTTTTGCACGTATGTCATGAATCCAACGGTAATAATGTATACACTAAGATTTACTCTAATATTATTATTGTTTGCATAGGCTGGATAGGATATAAAATTACATACTTGTAATGTCTACCATTCCTAGAACAGGGAAATCGGGTGAAAATACTAAATGTTCAATTGGTTGATCATATCTTCTTTAGTTCTCTCTTTTTAATGGATGCCAGAAAACAAAGTGCATAACAATTTGGAAGGGTCGCTCTTGTCCAACCTAGCTTGGATTCTACCTAGTATTGAAATTTTTTTTATGCCACTAGATTAGTGCTGATATTAACATGGGCTAATCTCCCTAAATCTTGAAAAGAGTCTCAAACTCTTAATAGCATTAATTTATTGATCGTTATATTCTATCCAATCAACTAGCTATTCAAACACAAATTGAATTTGATTGTAGCTACTAACATGCAGATTCATGTACCTTCAGTTTTCCAGTCACATTCTTGAAAGTTCAAGCTATAGATAGAAGAAACTATATGAGGCAACGATTGATATGGACGAACTAATCACAAAATCAGGACATCATCCAGACCTTAATTAAATTGGTGATCTTCCATCATTACCTGGTGTCCAAGTTTGAGGTGTTTGCAAGGATAGCATGTGCTTGCTGTTTTTCCGCCTGTGAATTGCTTCTTATACGTCTCCTTCAATCTGATTTTCTGCCAAAAATTTGCACAGACGTGGAAGCTGTAAAGTCAGACATTATGTCATTTTCCGTACACCTGATGCTTGAGCATGCATTGCAAATTCAATCCTAGGGAAGAAATCCTGATTTCTTTGAGGATTAATAACACTTTGCCCCCTAAACATTTGGGGTGGTAACGTTTGACCACCCTAAACTTCAAAGAATATACATTTTTTTGTCCCTAAAAGTGAATATTGTTTGTACTTATAATTTTGATTAACCCATTTGAAAATTTTCCTTCCCAAATTATTCTAAAAAATTTCTGGATTTTCAGTGGTTAACTTTTAAACTGTTGCACTTTCCTGCTATATATTCAACGCAATATTGTATTGCTGCATGCTATTATATCGGACTACAATTTAGTTAGCTTGTTGTGTAATCTTGTGTTGTATTTTTGCACCCTGTAAATATATGCCTTTTATATAATGTATTATAGCATTTGTGTATATGTATTTATTGTAATTTAAAATAAACAATAAGACATTTTGTTGTTATAAAAGAATGCATCTTTTTCTTTTTGTTTATTGTATTTGTGATAAAAAAAAATATGATTTTGTTATGTTCGTCTACTTCATTTTTTTATTCGTCACGCTGCATAATGTTTATAAAAGATAAAAAAAGCAATAGGTATTGATTTAGATTTCACATAGTATCAAATGTGAAAAAATGAAGGGAAAATCGTTCAAAACATTTTTCACATTTTGTAAAAAAAAAAACTTTTTTCGTCCATTAATTTTAAAAGTGTACTTTTACGTCCCTTACATATTTACAAATTCACATTGGTCAAATTTAATTTTTATCTAGATTTTTGACTAGTTTTTTATCGGAATCTATCATGTGCCTTGCACATGATTATTTTTTAAGGGTAAAATTGTCAAACATATTTCACATAATTTGATCCATAATTCCTCACATTTTACAAAATAAAATTTTTCATCCCTTATATTTCATAAAATAAATTTTTTCATCTCTCACATTTTAAAAAATAAAAATTTTGGTCTCTCATTGATCATGTGAACGATAATCTTTTCTTATTTTTGAAAACTCACATATATGTCTATTTGATTTCACTTGAACGGTACAAATAGCATGTAATTTATCTCTATTTAATTTCACCTGAATAAACTAATTGTAGTTGTAGATGACACCAAATACAGATATATTACATGTTATTCGTATTGTTTAGGTAAAATCAAATAAATATATACATGGGTTAAAAAAAAAAGAGACCATTTGTACACATGATCAATAAGAGATTAAAAAATTCATTTTGTGAAATGTGAGAGATGAAAATTTTCATTTTTTGAAATGTAAGGGATGAAAAAATTCGTTTTGTAAATTGTGAGGAATGAAAAAATCGAATTTATGTGAAATTTGATTGGACAATTTTGTCCCTAAAAAATGATCACGTGCAAGGCATGTGGTGAATTCCGGTAAAACACTAGTCGAAAACCTAGGTAGGAACCAAATTTGATCAACGTGACTTTATAAGAGATGTAAAATTATACTTTTAAAAGTGAGGGATCAAAAAAGTTAATTTACAAAATATGAGGGACGTTTTGAACGATTTTTTCAAAACCGAATTCAAAAGTTCAAAGTGATTTGTATGATTTGACATTGAATTTTTGGCTAGCTAAGAATTGAAAAGGTTGAAATCATCCTAGCATCTCCTAAACACACAGTCTGAGATGGAATTTCTCTTTGAGTAACTCAACCATACCGATACCGTATGGTCTGAGATGGAATTTCTCTTTGATTCATTCAACCATACCGTACATTCATGTGACGACTAGGTGCACGTTGTTAATAGGATAGGATTATTTTTTTGATGCCGTGAACGGAAACGGTCATGAAAACGTCAACATATGGACATATAACAAATACTCACTGATTTTTTTTCCAAGTGGATGGTTTATTATTCTCCTATTTCCCTTGCCAAATGCTAATGCTTCTTTTCATTTTAAATCAGTTTTTCAACTACAAATTGCTCTTTTCCTTTTTCTTTTCTTATTTTTAACTCAAGGGAAAGTTTGAACGAAAGATGTAAAAGAGTATTATTAAGTTGATCACTTAAAATGGAGAATGAAAAATCAGATATTTGGTTAGTGGATTTCACCTACTGATCCATGATGAATCATTTCATTAAGCAAACCATATAAAGGAACCCACCATTTGCCCGTCGTAGCTCCTTTTCTTGATTTCTTCTGAGTTGGAACTATTCTTGGAAGCATGCATCTTGCTCGTGATACTTCATTGTAGGATAGCAAAGGCGAGCAGCTCTCAGTTGACATCGAGTTCGAGTTAAAAAATACTAAATTCGTTAACTCGCAAACGGCTCGAACTCATGGTACTTCATAGTATGCATGTTTCCATGTTTTATAAACCGACCAATGCATATGTCCATGACTATGACTATGAGTTGATAAATGATGACTAGTAATTAACCAGTTAATGACAACCCCAAGTTTTCTTTTTGAGAAAATAATAAATTTTATGCGAACAAGGAACAAAAAAAAAATGCAGACTTGAGATTGAGAGCAAGGCAATTAATTGGCCGGTTCTGTCAGTCCTTTCCTGGTGTGAAGTCGACTCATCTCATATAAAGCAGAGAATATATTGCAATGAATAATTGGAGGCTGGCTGTGGAGAAGGCCAATATCCAACATCAAAATGAACCCAAATTTTTCTTTGGCGGATAATTAAAAGGACCCCACAAACAAGGCTCGAGTGGCTTGCAAACGTTGAAACACCCTGACAAACTTGAAAGTAAAACCCGTACTGGGCTGGTCGTGGTATGCTATCGTGGGAGTTGGTTATGTATTATACTGAGGCTGGGAGTTTTGACTCTTTGGAAGCCATTTGTGGTCACATTTGTCCAACCTGGGCATTTAATTATGCCACCAGCATTGATTTCTATTGGCAGCCTCCCATCTGCCATCTACGTCTTCTTCTAAACACTTAATTAATAAAATCCCCACTAGGACGTGCACCACAACATACACATCACCATTAACATACCCCACCCATAAACTAATCCTTTACTTGATTCAGCAAGAAACTTATTCTGGATCTGTGAACCCACCTTTTGATTTTCTTGTTATGGATAAAAATTGCTCCTGTTTTTCTGCTGTTTACTCTCTATTATTAAGTGACAACAAGATGTTATTTGTTTTAAAGAAATAGAGTTGAGGTTGATGCTTGAAAACAAGAAAGGGTCACCTCCTTTCTTTCTTGTTTCTAGCATTACTGTTAATGTTATTACCCTCCTCAGATCTCTCCAATTTTCTTTTTTTCCTTTTGATTGACTATAAGCCCCAAAAAGGGTTCATTTAATCAAGAAAAGGCCAAAAATTTCTTGTTTGTTTCTCCTCAAAGTCTTCATTTATACCTGGGATGCCTGCCTCGCCCGGCAACTCTCCTCTGTGCTTCATTTCATTGCCGATGCTTTTGCATTGTTCGTGAGTTAAGATATACTCCTGCTATATTGTCTTTCCTTGTTCCAACTGAGTCCCAGTTTTGATGGCCAATTAAGCTAGTAGTACTTTTTTTTAGTGGTCTACGTTTCCCATGGTTTTTCTCTCATTTGGAGTCAAACCCCTCTTGGTCAATCTTTCACGTTTTTGTGTCATTTGGCGATAATTTTCATGGTTATCTGAAAGCGAGGGACTCAGCCCCCCTGCGCATTGCTTTCCAAGAACTTCTTCTCTTGTTTTGTTCAGCTGGCTCTCAGCTAAAGTTTGGTATTTTGGGTTGGCTGGATCTCGGTTCTTTACCCACACAGACCTGTGTCTGTCTTTGCTGTTTACCATGTAATTCAATTCAGTTAACCTTTTTACCTATCTCTTCTATCAGCTTTCTGCTTTTAGGATTTCGAACTTTCATTTTTTAGCCCAAGCAAAATTCCGTTCAAGTATTATTACTCAACCTTCCATTTTCATGGCATCCAAACTTTGATTTTCTTGATCATGTATTGGCCTTCATTGATCTTCCTGAATTCCGCTAGAGTTTTAATCTTGATCATGTATTGGCCTTGACTGATATTCACCTTGATGTTGTCATGGGCAATTGGAAATTCCCGTCTATCAAAGTCGTCTTTTTCTTGTCTAGTCTTCTTCAAACATGTATGTCCAGTGTTCAGAATAGAGGCAGGCTGAATCTGGGATTTCAGGGGGCTCAAATGAATTGGATAGATAATGATGGGCTGATTCTTCTCTCCAACAATTCGGTTTTCGCGTTTGGTTTCAACCCCACACAAGATGTCACTTTGTTTCAACTTGTGGTTGTTCGCAATGGCGGCTCAACAATCATTTGGTCTGCTAATAGAGGCAATCTGATTCATAATTCAGATTTACTCATATTCGACAGAAGCGGGAATGCTTACTTGCAAAGTGGGGGATCCACTATTTGGTCCACAGGTACTGCCAATAAAGGAGTTGTAGCAATGGAATTGCTGGACTCGGGGAATTTGGTACTTGTTGGCAATGATAGCAGCGTAATATGGCAGAGTTTTAGCCATCCAACTGATACCCTTATGTCGAATCAGGAGTTCACTGAAGGAATGAAACTTGTAAGCAATCCCAGCTCCAATAACTTGAGCTTCTCCCTCGAGATAAAGTCTGGAGATGTGATTCTGTCGGCAGATTATCAGCCTCCGCAGCCTTACTGGGCCATGGGAAAGGATAACAGAAGAATCATCAACCAGGATGGTGGGTATGTTGTATCTGCAACTCTTGAAGCCAATTCTTGGAGGTTTTATGGACAAAATCGAGCGTTGCTTTGGCAGTTTTTATTCTCTGATAACCGGGACGCAAATGCCACATGGGTGGCAGTTCTGGGAAGTGATGGTTTGATTATTTTCAGCCGCCTTCAATCTGATAATACCATTAGCGCCTCCTCAGTACAAATACCACAAGATCAGTGCAGTAGACCGGCAGCTTGTGATCCATATTTCGTTTGTTACAGCGGCAACAAATGCCAGTGCCCTTCAACCCTTCCCTCTTGCAAACTAGGGAGTGTCTCGTTCTGCAACAGGTCACAGGACTCTGTGGAGCTTGTGAATGCAGGGGATGGTCTTAGTTACTTTGCTCTCGGGTTTGTTCCACCCTCTCAGAAAACAGATTTAAATGGCTGCAAAGCCTCTTGCCAAGGAAACTGCTCCTGTGCTGCTATGTTCCATGACAGCAATTCGGGAAACTGTTTCCTGTTTGATCAGATAGGAAGTTTGCAGGGTTCCACTAATGGACGTAACTATGCTTCTTATATTAAGGTCTTGACTAGTGCTGGCGGCGGGGCAAATCAAGGAGGTGGTGGAACTAACAAAGCGCGCTTTGTGATTGTCATCGTGATTGTGATCTCAACTGTGCTCGTTATCGTTGGTCTCCTTTATGCAGGTTATCGTTACCACCAGAAGAAAAACAAGGCATTTCCTGAATCCCCCAAAGAGTCTTCGGAGGAAAATTTTTTCAAAAATTTATCTGGAATGCCAGTTCGTTTTAGCTACAATGATCTTCAGGCTGCAACTAATAACTTCAGTGTGAAGCTTGGTCAAGGTGGTTTTGGTTCTGTTTACCAGGGGATTCTTCCTGATGGCACTCGATTGGCTGTGAAGAAATTGGAAAGCATAGGTCAAGGGAAGAAAGAATTTCGGGCTGAAGTTAGCATTATTGGGAGCATTCATCATCTTCATTTGGTCAGGCTTAAAGGCTTTTGTGCTGAAGGAAGTCACCGTCTCCTTGTCTACGAGTACATGGCAAATGGATCTCTTGATAGATGGCTTTTCCCAAAAAATAAAGGGGAATTCATGTTGGATTGGGAAACTAGGTACAGCATTGCACTAGGAACAGCTAAAGGTCTGGCTTATCTCCATGAAGATTGTGATGTGAAGATTGTTCACTGTGATATAAAGCCTGAGAATGTACTTCTTGATGACCACTTTCTTGCGAAAGTCTCAGATTTTGGTCTTGCCAAGCTTATGACTCGAGAGCAGAGTCATGTTTTCACAACATTAAGGGGAACAAGGGGGTATCTTGCACCAGAATGGATCACAAACTATGCTATATCGGAGAAAAGTGATGTTTACAGTTATGGCATGGTGCTGCTAGAGATAATTGGAGGTCGAAAGAACTATGATCCCTCACAGTCCTCAGAGAAATCCCATTTTCCAACTTACGCTTTTAAAATGATGGAAGACGGAAATTTGAAGGACATCATTGATACAAGTTTGAAGATAGATGAAGACGATGAGAGGGTTTCTACAGCAATAAAGGTTGCTTTGTGGTGCATACAGGATGAGATGTCCCTAAGACCATCGATGACCAAGGTAGTTCAGATGCTGGAAGGAATCTGCCCTGTCCCTCCGCCTCCTTCTTCTCAATTAGGGTCGCGACTTTATGCAGGATTCCTCAAGTCAATAAGCGATGGGGGCACCGGCACCGGCACCTCATCAGGGCCTTCAGACTGTAACAGTGATGCTTATCTTTCGGCTATTAGGCTTTCAGGGCCAAGATAGCACCCGCATAAGGTGAAGCAGCAGTTTCATTCAAATTGAGGCCACTAGTGGAAGAACATTAATATGTGCTGCCCTTTTTTGGTTCCCTGTATATTCATTAGGTTTTGTTTTTGCTTTTCAGGGAGAAATTTTGCTATGCTAGTCTTCACAAAGATTGATCTGATGTTTGCACATGCTTGCTTTGTAAATCTATGACAGATAATGTTTATGAATTTATACATGATACATGATTCGATTAGCAAATGTTTTTCTCATTGTAGCTGATAAACGCACCAATGTATTAAGAAAAAACATGCAATGACTGGACATTCTGATCACTGAATGTCTTACAGTTAGCCCAATCTTTACTTGCGGCTGCAGCCTGTGTCTTTTTCTGGGATTAACTTTAGCATCCAGCTGTGTACGTAGCTAGTCCTCTATAAGGAGTATGTTAAATGAAATTGCAAAACCAGGAAATTAATGCCAGTGAGAAAACATATATTGCTCAAACACTGCCTTAAATACATCTGTCTTAAACTGAAAACAAGAAAGAGCATAATCAGGTCAATATCTGCCAGAACTACGAGTTGTTGAGAGAAGAAGAGTAAGATTTTATAAAAATAGTTTCAGCATTACCATTCTGATAGAAGGAACAGCTACAACTCGAGTACTCAAAACGAAATGGCTTTGTTACAGAGCTAACTCAGTAAAAGCATAATCAATATACATAGGGTATTACGGGTTCATGTGCCATAAATACCATCTTTTACTAGAGTTTTTTGTACTTACAAGGAGATCTCAACAATACAAGAATGCGGAGGATGCAGAAAGCAATGCATTTGATACGCCAATCTTGGAGATTCATTCACTTGGGCGTCTAGCTTCAAATAAAGCACAACTGTGAGATTTCATCTCATATGTGGCCAATCCATCCTCTATACAAGCACCATTTGCTGTGAAAAATCCAGGAAAAGGAAGGGCCGTGTCTACCAAACGAAACCATACCATATCTGCTGGAGGTGGGGGAAGAGTAATGCTCTCCGACAGATCTGCACCGTTGAAGGCAGCAAACAAGTCACCACAGGCATTAGGAACTGAGTTAGACTCGATATCTTCAGAACTGGCCTTCAAGGTCATAGCTAGGAATCTGCTAGCTGCATCATCCCACCTTGGTGGAGCCTGGTTGCTTCCATGCCACTCAATACTCTCTTCTCTCAAGAAATTCCTCTTCTGAAGAAGATCACTTCGCCTTATTCTCAGTGAAGTCAAAAAAGAAATAAACTGCACTGTTTGGATACTAAAACCACTTCTTAGAGCGTTCCAGTCAAAGGAATTTCTATCACCATATGCAGGAGAACCCCCAGAAGACTGACCACATTCATCTCCCATATTAAGGACTGGAACACCCAAGGAAATAAACAAAATGAACAGAAAATTGCGAATTTGTTTGAGTCGTCTTTCTAACACATCATTTTTATTTGTAGCACCTTCTTCCCCACAATTCCAACTAAACTCCTTTGCCAGCTTGGAGCTACTGAAGCTGACTAAATCCACAAGCGAAAGTCCAAAATTTCTAGCAATAAAATTGAAAGAGAAGGCAGGGCCTCGACCATCCAAGAAGACATCCCCACTTCCACATATACGAGTAGCGAGGTCGCTCAGAAGACCTTCACCCCTCAAGAAGTTTCTTATGTCATAACAAAATTTGTTATTTATTTCGGCCCATTTCTTCCAGTGAGGGAAGAGGACTTCCTTTACCTTCATTTCACGTGGATCCCAAGAATCTGCAATTATCTTCACCTTTGAAAGTAAGGGATCAAAAGCTATTGCTTCAACCAAAGGTGGGCGTGACAAGTACTCCCCATGGAACCCCCTCAACAAAGAAGAAGCATTAACGAAACAGAACCCATCGATGTGAAACTCAATCACCCAATGCCGGAGACAATCCAAAATCAATTGTGCAACGACAGGGTAATTGCAATTCAAAGCATGTTCACTTCCCGTGTCATCAACTGTTTTGACATGACAGTAGGAAGTGTTATCAATAATTCTTAGAGCTCCAACCTCAGCAGCGTGGGTAAAATCAACTTCCAGAAGAACTTCTATCCCATTATTATGTAATTTCTTCACCATCTCTTTCATGGTATTGATACAAGACACTGGATCACCAGGAGATCCATATTGGTTTGCAGGAGAAAAGAAATGCCATGGGAAATAAGGCCCTTTCTGCTCATCAAAAGGGAAAACTGGCTCCAACAGGATAGCATTCACCCCAAGATCTTTAAAATGATGCAACTTCTCCGTGACACCTAAGAAGCTACCTCCAAGATTATTAGGTAAATTACTGGACTTATCCTTTGTAAAGCGCATGACATTTAATCTGTAGACAACTAGTTCCTCCAACCGTAAACAAGGGCGCATTTGCTGGCCCCAATCAAAAGGAGGTACCTTGCTCAACTGTCCAAGACATGTCAATAATGAAGTAGACTGACTACCTGCAGGAACATCTCCAATCAATTTGGCATATGGATCCAAGAGAACATGCTCTTGCTCTGCATCTTCAGCTACTTTGCACCGATAACCATAACTTGCAAACTGGAAGCTACGGTCTATTGAGGCATGCCAAATGTCACCTGATTTATTGACGTATGGATCTAAGTCAATCTCTAAATTAGGTCTATGAGTAGTTTTGCCATCATACAAGCACAGAACTACACTTTCAGCAGTTCGTGAAAAAAGAGCAAAATTTAGAGAGCCGTCCGCTGAAAAGGAGAGACCTAATGGACTAGGATTTCCAGAACCAAAACCAACAGGCACTACAAAACTTGTCTTCCTATGACTCCTAATTTCCAAGCTGCTCATACCTGAATCAAGTTGAGATCTCAACAGAAAGGAAAAGTAGAATGGAGCTAAGGTCAATTCAAAATCCAACTCAACTGCAAGTGTGCCTTCAGATTCTTGCATAAATGGGGTTTCCATGGTAATAGTTTTGCCATCCAAGGTGGAACCTTGAAAGTCTAAAGGCATGAAACTTGACGAGTGTGACCTAAATAGACCCCAGCTCATAACCAGCTCATTCTCTCTGTGTGGAAGCTGTAAGGAAAGAGCCTTAATCAGGAAGCTGTATTTATCATTTTTCTTCCCGACAAGCACCTTCAGCAGATCACCATTCTCTGTCCTGAATTGATAACTAGATACTTCTTCTATGATTTGAATAACTGAAGTGTTTGATGCAGGTAAGGCACTTATTCTGAGACCCTCATAAGAATTTCTTTGGGAAAATCTAATGACTTCACCGATTCTTTGATCTTTTGCATACAACTTCATCAAGCTGGACATCACCCCTTTCGCATTTCTTCCACGCATGGCAGCGACAAACTTAGAAGACTCAAAAGCCCCACATCCAAGCCAATGCGATTGCATTGTGAAGGATAACAAAGGACAGCCATTGTGGGATGCAAGTGGAGATAATACCATGTTGACAGACATAAAACTTACTAAGATGACAGGGCCTCTCTTTTTCTCTTCCGAAATAGTTCTGTCAAAAACAAGATCAATTTCACTTAGCAAATGAGAGGCAGAAAAGAAGCACGTTGGAAAAGAGTGCACTTTGATACATTATCAAAATAA
The DNA here is from genome assembly GCF_036785885.1 of Coffea arabica. Lineage (NCBI taxonomy): Eukaryota > Viridiplantae > Streptophyta > Magnoliopsida > Gentianales > Rubiaceae > Coffea > Coffea arabica. The sequence continues at coordinate 428,815 of NC_092325.1, read as the reverse complement.
TGCATGAACACCATCCATATTCATGGACATGATTTGCCAGGAAATGCACACCTAAGCTTCAGCTAAAATCAAAATCTTGAATTCACCAGCTGTTAAAGATATTAGTTATTGTTTTTGAAAAATAGTTAGCTGTAACTTATAATCACTACAAAGTCTATGAACTCAATTACACTTACATTATTTTTAGACAGTCTAGAATGCCAAAGTAAAAGGCAATCTTTTTAAATAATTCCTTCTCGGAGTAAAGGAGTATCCCACAACGGAAAAAACATCCGTTGCCATCTCCACGCTGAACCAAAATTTTCAATTCAAACAGCAACTCTTCCTGGGGTTGCCATTTCCTTTAATCGTTTCCTGGTCTCTTGCTAATATATACAACTTCCGAGGTAATATAAGCTCATAACTTGAACTAGAAAACAATTTTATGTACGAAAGCGCCAAAAAGGTCAGCAAAACCGAAAATACACTGGCCAATTAGAAATAGAAATAACCAGTAACGCATAAATCAGGATGTACAGAGGGGACCGATGATTTCAACTGAGAAGCAAACATCAAAGTAGCAAAATGCCAAAAATACCAAGAACTGAAAAAGGGTTGTTGAGGGTAGGGAGGAAAACCAAAAAAAAAGTTGTGAGCTTTTCGAAGTTAAAGAGGCCTAAACTGCAAATTCAAGGAAAACCCATTCTCCTTAGGGAAAACCAGCATTCGGAACAAAATGATCCCAAACAAAAATTGATGGAAAAGACTAACATAAAAGAAAGTAAGAAAGAGCTGAGGAACTCACATGATGACAGAAACGACATTCGAGCTAAATGATGACTGAAACTGATTTCAGAAGTATGGTTGGTAAACAGTAAAAGGTGGGGTGAATGGTAAAGTAGGGCGGATCATGATTCATTCATGGATGATAAAGTTGGATGAATCTTGATTCTTGATCACCCCCAACAGGAAAAAAATAAATAAATAAATAAAGGTAACTCATGTTGTCTTGTTCGAGATTCTGAAAATCCTTATCTTTACACCTGGAGAGACTAATAATTAGTACTAAACCCCGACTACTATTTTCCCTTCCTAAAGCCCGGCCACTATTTTCAGCATCTTTGGACCTTCATACCATATGTATGATTACAGGCTGATTATCCTATGATAGTTAATTACTGTCAAACATATACTCATAACCGCTAACAAAAAAATGTGGTAAAAATATATGAGCAGAAGAGCTATAATTTTGTAACTTTATGTTCAAATTAAATGATTTATTTTTTTTGAGGAAATTAAATGCTTTATTCAAAGATAAACAAGAAAAATAAAATGTGGGTAGTGTTCAAAGTTTTTTTTTTTTTTTTTGTTATGAGGTTGCATCTTGTAAGATTTAAGAGCCTGTCTTTGACCAAATATATGTATGCATATATCAAAGGTAATCAACCACGTAAACATATACTCATTTAATGAAAACCTCTCTTTTGAATTGTTATATTTTGAAACTTTTATTAATTTACTATAGTTATTTGATGTATGTAAAGTAAACTGATGATTCAAAAATGCATTCACGGAAACATAAAAACTTTTTTGATAGAAAAGAGTAATCCAAACACCATCTAGTTACGGTTCAAATACAAATTTTCTAGTTTTTCATAAAAATGACCAATGACAAGGTAAAAAATGTATGTCTTGGAGAGTTGTTCCAAGTTTATATTCGAGAAACCTAGTTGGTCTATGATGTCTTGCCCTTATGACAGAAAAAATGACCTCTTGGAACTAGGCATGGCCACGGTTCCAAAACCGTTGATTCTTCAAGGAGGTAGAATCAGAATTGCACCATTTAAGATGGTTCTGGTTCTGGTTCTGATTTCGGTTCCGTATAATTATATACAATTTTATTTAATTCCTTATCCTTACCAATTTTAATACGAATATAACAATATATATTAAAATTTCAAATAGAATGTAAAAAAATAAATTCAAAATAAAGATCATATTTTAATTTTATTATTATTCTACAAAGTACGAAGTAATAAATAGAAAATACAAATTTTATGAAAAGTACGTTACATTGTCAAATTAAAAAATGCATTACACTATCAAATGGTAATCATTTTAAATGGAAAAGAAAATGCATGATTTTTTTCATTGAAATTGAGATGAAATATCAAAACAAACATTAATTATTTAATCATCTTCATTGCTTGCGACGACACTAGAATCAGTTGTATAATTGAATTCTTCTTCTTCAACTTTTTTCATTTCTTGTTGTCTATATTTTACTCTAGTCCAATCATCCACGTATGCTTGAATTTCTAGTGATTCTGGTCTTAATCTCGACCTTGTCTCATCCAAAATACTTTCACCGGCACTAAAAGCTTGTTCCACCGCTACTGTTGATGCTGGAGTTGCTAAAATTTGCTTAGCAATAAGGGAGAGGATAGGATAATTATCTGATTTTCACTTCCACCAGTCAAGAACTTGAAACTGTTTAGTTAAATTGCTAGCATCATGCTCAAACTTGGTAGTTAGATATGACTCAAGTTCCGTATTAATATTAAGTGAACCATTTTGTCGTTCCGACCTTTCAAGAAGTATTCTATGACCAATTTTGACCGCCAAGATTTTATATCATTTAAGGGCTTTTAGTTTTATGGGCTTTTAGTTTCAAACCAATAGCTTTTAATTTGACCTTTTAAACTTTCTTAAAACCCATAAAAATGAAAGCCCATAAAATTTAAACTTTCTTAAAACCTATTAAATACAACTAATTTTTTTCGAATTATCTCACTACTTATATTAATTATTTTTTAACTGTTCTAATTCTACTTCTATTTTTTAGAGAATTAGAACCGGAACCTTTATCCAAGGTTCTACCATGGTTCTGGTTCCACGGTTTTGGTTTTGGTTCCGGTTCCGGTACCCAATTCCAAATGGAACCATGGCCATACCTACCTGGAACTAGAGCTGTTAAGTTAATCGAATAGCTCGAAAGCTCGTTAGAGCTCGACTCGTTAAGACTCGAGCTCGGCTCGTTAATTTTGGTTAACGAGTCGAGCTCGAGCTCGAAACATGCTCGTTTAGTTAACGAGCCGAGCTTTGATACTCGAGTAGCTCGTTAGAACTCGTTAACGAAGGGCATATTTGTCATTTTAGAAATCAAAATTATAAAAATTAAAAATTATAGGTTTTTATTAAGATTAATTTGCACGAACTCGAGCTCGAACTCGTGAAGCTCGACTCGTTTGTGATAAACGAGTCGAGCTCGAGCCACATGTACCTTTAACGAGCCGAGTTCGAACACATTTTAAAACTCGTTTTCCTAACGAGCTCGAGTCGAGTTCGGCAGCCAAATACTCGGCTCGATTAACAGTTCTACCTGGAACATGAGTAAGATATTTAATTTAAGATAAGATACGTCTTGTACATCATTGGTTGATTGAAAATGTTGCACAAAGCTAGAACATGAAGCAAGACAGCAAATCCATAAACTCGCAATAGTAGTTGACAAATTGGAGGTTACAAAGAAAATTATCAAGCCTTTAACTTTCTTGTAATAAACTGCAGTAAAAATATATATATGTATATATATATATATATATTCTCAGTCTCTGTAGCTCAATTAAGTGGCAAAAACGGCGACGGAGGAGTAATACACTACCGTTATTAGCGGTTGGTAGTAAATGGAGTAGACTACAGAATGTATAGTAGTCGGACAGGAAGCTGACCGTAATTCATTCGCAGGACAACTGTTGGAGATGACGACCAATTCCACGCGCTGGATTCACCCTACCTTAAGGGGCTCCCCTGTCCTCTCTTCCTCCTCCTGCCTCCATTTCAAAATTCCCGCCCCCAAGCCACCAACTTTCCAATTTGTTGGGCAGCCCATCAAAGCTAAAGCTCCAGCTACTCCTCCTCCTCCAATCCCTCGTGCCAGTAAGAAATTTCAAATATATATCTATACACATATGCAAGAAACAGAATTTAGTTTGTTGATTGTAAATTGTTGCTTCTCCACTACAGATGAAAGGGTCAGTAGACCATCAGATTTGTTTGGCAGGAGAGAGCTCTTTTTGCTGTCTACTACTGTCCCATTTCTTGTTCCAAGTCCCATTGCTGTTGCTGCTGAGTAATTTCACCCTTAAGCCTTTTTTTTTAATTTGCTTAATTTCTTGCAGTCTTTCCTTTCCCTTTACTTTTTGTTTTTGCTTGTTCGCTTTCTTTTATTATTTGTATCGGTATTGCTAGTCGGTGTGCGAGCTTGGTTTTTTTCCTTTATATTGAGGGGAGAGGACATGAAAACTAATAAATGAATAAAAGAGTTCTTGACAAATTTTGGAATTGCTTGCGGCTTACGAAAAATCAATAGGAACTTGGTTTTCTTTTAGCATTATTTGAGGCAAACAAGTGAATGCTAGCGTCTTCTCTCTTATTCATTTAATTCACCTCAGAACTTCGATTCCAGTGAGATTTTTCAGATGAGGGAAGAGATTGGGAAGGTCTTATCCAAGGGAAAAGCTGCAGGTGTACTTCGCCTAGTTTTTCATGATGCTGGAACTTTTGACATCTATGACAAAACTGGTGCTTCTCTTAGCAACGCTTGCTTTCTTGCTCCTTTATCTTTTGTGTTGCCATTGATCACTAGTTTTTCGCAATTGTAATTTTATTCTGTGTTCTGGGTAATTTCCTTAGACATCTGCGCTCTTTGTTTGAGAAAGAGTCATTTTGGGTAACCCATGCTACATCTTTTTTTATTTGCTTGCAGAAACCATTTATGTTAGTTGTTTCATTGTTTGTATTACTTCAGGTGGCATGAATGGCTCAATATTGCATGAACTTGATAGACCTGAAAACAAAGGTCTTAAGAAATCTGTGAAGGCAAGTTTTGTTCCTCTTTTTTGGTCCTCGCTCTTTAATTTGCCTTGAGGCTGGCTCTTTGTTTTACTGTCTGTTTTCTTGTTATTTAACTTCGGTATAATATTTGAAGTTCTTAGTTACTTACTCATACAGAGCACCTTTTAAAGAATCTCCAACCAGCTAATTACTCCATGGACACATTTTTGTTTAGATTCCAGAGAAGGCAAAGAGTCAAATTGACATACTATATCCAGGTACTTTTCTGTTGAGAGCATTATATATGTTCACTCCAGATGGTTGTCACTGTAACAATCTAACTTCAACATCTAGTGAAATTTAGTTTCATGGGCCGATTTGATAGCTGTGGCTGGAGCAGAAGCTGTTTCAGTATGTGGAGGTCCAAAAATCCCAGTTCAGTTGGGAAGAATAGATTCAATGTATGATGCAGCCTTTAAACGCATTTGCTTTCTGTAGTTTCAGCCATTGTCCATGTTAAAAATAAGCTCAACTTAAGAGTGTGGAGTGAAATTGAGGTTTTGACTCAATTTGAACTTCTCTACGCACAAGATTATTTCCTTCATATTTTGTTGTAGGATTTTCAAATATGTACACTAACACTTCAAATTGTTGGTAAAATAAAGTCATATGCACAGAAAATAGATTTGTAGTTGCATGCAATTTGCTGTAGGTAACTTTGATCCCTAACTTCAGGAGAATGTGAAGCACCTGCACTTGCTTTCCTTAGAGTTTTTAGAGTCACCAATGCTACTGTAACCTGATTCGCATGTATACTACACTGAAACTGCTTTAGTGTGGGTGCAGTATAATGAGTAGAGACAGTGACTAGCACCATTCTTTGCTCTAATAAATCTCTGTGTTAGCACCATGATTTCCGCCATCACATGATGAGGACCGTTGTTCCCCTTCTTGTACCTTTTCTTGCTGGCTATTCTTAAAGCATTTTACAACAATCCTATGTTGCACTAACTGCACCACGTTTGCAATTACCTTTGGCATTTCTTTAGTGTCTGACTATAATTTTGCAAGCAAGGGACAAAATGCACTGGGTGTAAAGGTTCAGTTTATGCTAATATTTCCATTTCCCTTATCATGACGATTCTCTGCCTATGATCATTCTGCGGTACCCATATTTCTACTGTACTCAATTCAAACCATTAAACCAGATAGGGATAGAGGATCCTTTGCCTATTAATCCAAATGAACATACTATCACTTCAATTTGATACTTATGTTTCTCGAGATTTCAAGTTCAGAACTTTTTCAATATTTAGAGCAAGTGCACCTTGGAAATTATCTGTACAGCTAAACTTGAGCAATCCTGAAGTAAGTAGTCTACCTAACATAGAACTTTTAGCTTTCATACTCTGACATTTTCTGCCTTCCAGGCTGGCTGATCCTGAACAAAAACTACCCGAAGAATCACTAGATGCTGCTGGTTTGAAGCAGTGTTTTCAAAGAACGGGCTTCTCGTGAGTGTGAAGATGGATATTTTTGTTATGTTTCTCTTTATTTATCATCCACCTGTTGTCTGATGTTCATACCTGGTCCTTGTCATATTCCACATAAAATTGAGTAACTGCAGTGCACTAGCGATCTCTATCCAATCCCCTATCCTCTTGTGAGATTTTTTGCTCTCGAGGCTTATTTATTTTTCTTATCTAGAAAACAAAGATATATTTAGCTGATTGACTCTCTCTCTCTCTCTCTCTTCCCTCTCTCCTCTCAAATACACATAGACAAACGCATTATGAACAAGAAGTTGAATTAAATTGTTATCTGCTTCTTTAAGTTGGAATTAAACTGATGTGTCAATGGTTATAGGACTTCATTATTAGATAAAACTCAATATGCTTGGTTTTACTGGCATATCTTCAAGTGTCTACCTTTTAAGATTACAATAACAATTGATTGGTTTTGAAGTGATTGAAAATTATGAATAACTTAAGCAAGTGATGAACAATTACAGTCTGCTGCTGTTCGTAGCCAGAATCAGTCACATTTTCATGCTGGTAGTATAATAATCAGTTTTGAGTATCTTGTAAGTATGATTCGCATGTTGATTTTCTTTGTTGAACTTTCAACACTTTTTTGCGGTGCTGGAGAATGTGTAGCCCTGCATTTACAGTTTTTACAGCACACAGGAACTTGTTGCACTGTCTGGAGCTCATACTCTTGGAAGTAAAGGTTTCGGAAATCCTACAATCTTTGATAATTCATACTTCAAAATACTCTTGGAGAAGCCCTGGTTGTCTTCAGGTGGTCACCATGATATTAGCATAAACCATTTTTTGTATTTTTCTGTGTTCCTTTTAGCATTTGCTTTCTTAAACAGTTCACCAATTCAACATCTGATATCAGACCTAGTCAGATCTCGTTACTTCTAGCTTTAGTCTCATTTATGTTCAAGTTATCTGGCAGAGACATTTTTATAAGATAACTGAGTAAGAGAGGGAAAAGGGTGGGGGCAAAAAGGGGCTCTTTTGGTTTGATGAAGAATTTTCAAGCTCTTGACGCATTTTTTTATGTCCTATCTGGCTATCCTTATATTCTATGAAAGATTAGATTTTCCTATTCTGCAATAGAATTAGACCTGTCAGATTTAGCGTGTTCCATCTTTTTGGATGAAATTTATACATTGCAATGCCAATTTTAATCATTTAGTGTCTACCCTTATAATTTGTTAATTTTCCTTTGTCTGCAGCTGGGATGTCTGCTATGATTGGTCTTCCTTCAGATCGAGCACTTGTTGAGGATGATGAATGCACAACGTAATTTTTTTTTTTTTTTTTTTTTGCGTTTACTATTGCAATTATCGTTTCCATCTGTGCTTGTTTTGCTTGCATATCAGAACAAATCTGCTTGATGGTGAACAGGTGGATCTCAAAGTATGCCAATGATCAGAATTTGTTCTTTGAAGACTTTAAGGATGCGTATATCAAACTTGTGAATACTGGTGCAAGATGGAGAAGTATTTGACTCCCTTAGAAAAGACAGGACAATTGCAGATGATCAAGTCTTCCTACAGGTAATTTTGACTAGAGGATCAACCAAAAACAATTCCTAAGCTGAAATATGGAAAAAGGTTCAGCTTCTACCGACATCTATACTCATCCAAAGTGACATTAAGAAGCACACCTTATTGAAGAGACGCACAGAAATTGCCAAGAGACTCATTTATTTCTGAAACAAAAGCTGGGATTTGTCTTTGGGCAACATTCACAGATTGACTGCTCTCACTTTCTTAGAGGACATTTCAGAAAGATAGCAAATTTTTGTTTAGCAAGTACCAGAGAAGGTTTGACATGTTTATGCCAATCTTATAGCAACCAAACCTATTAATAATAGGTTTTGGGTCCAAACCAGACAACAAAAGAATGCTTGCTTAAACAATCCCATATACAAGCATATACAACAGAGCCATGGGCGGTCCATAGCCCAAAGATGTTCTGCTGTCGAGTTCCACATCCATCTCGGGCAGCTCTCTTTGGGCGTACACGGCTACACTTGCAAATTGTTGCTTGTGTTTTGTTCATGGAAAGCCAGATATGATTATGAAGCAAAGAAACCTATGAACAAATTTTAATATTTAAAATCGATAAAAAGTAGGGAAGATGAATTGTTTGAAATGATTAAGATATGTCTTGTATGTAATAAGATTATGAAAATTACGTATTACTTCTTTTTTGATGTGTAGAATATACATGACAGCGGTACTTCTTAAAAAATAAGGCTAATGAATTTGAAATAGAACAAATCTAGATTGTTGGGAGATGGAAAGAGGATAAAAAGATAGGTATCTGATTAAGCAATGCTTGAAAATGATTAGTCACTTGACAAACTCCCAACCATGATGTTGATATAATGAAAAATCAGTAGATTACCATGATGTTGATATAATTAACAATTGATGGATTGTCATATCTCAATTATCATACAAGATATAAAGTTGGAGGGATACTATGAGTAAATTGGTCCAACACATTGTAGAAAATTAAATAAATAAATCCTTAACTAAATATGATTATTTTCAATTGGAGTAGAAATCCATTTCTCCATGCTTACCAAGTGTGTTTCAAATACCCTACAACCTAATTACCAACTCTTAGTAAACATATCATTTAGTAAACATAGGAAGAACTTAATTCAATGCCCCTCTCCTTTGTGGAGAGGTCATGCATGCACAATCTAGAGAAAATTACACAATCTAAAAAGGTTAAAGAAGATATATAATCAGAGGACGAAATGTGTAAAAAAAAAAAAAACAAATAAAAGAGGAATAAAATAAAAATGCAGGTCCACCAATTGAAGGAATGAGACGAAAAAGGGGAAGACAAGGGGCACTGAAAAAATAGAGAGGTGGGACAAAGAGGTGATTGAGGTTAACACTTGCCTTGAAAAGGGATGGCCTGCAGCCTATAATTAATAATGTCTCTGGTTGTTGTCTTAATATATCCACCACTATGCGACTTTTCAAACAAACGGATAAATACTGGGCGGAGGAGGGACTTGTATCTTTCGGCTTTAGGGACTCCCCTCTATCATTATTCATTGGTCATTATCCATACCATTCAAGCTAATTCTTGGCTCTAATTAAGCTAGTTTCTATCTTTTTATGGTCCAGTGCAGAGTAGGCTGAGGAGTCGGTGCTAAGCCATGCAAATCACATTCAGATTTCAGCAGCAGCTGAAATTGACCAAGAATCTAATCTCCTTTTGTTTTGTTTTTTTTGTTTTTTGTTTTGTATACTTACGTAAAGTAACCCCTCTAGCTAGCTAGTAGTTATGTCTGTGTCATCATTCTAAATGAGTTCACAGAAGTCATTGGTAGGACGAGTTGATGTATGTAGGAGAGGGATGAGAGAAGAGAATGGGATGACAAAGAGGGATGAAAGAGATAATGCAGCTAGCTATGTCCCATTGCATATTCGTCCAAATCCGAGTTCAAATGGTGAGCCAAGATGGTCCTCAAAATTCTCAAGGCGTCTGCAGTATCATAGTATTTTGTGATGATTTGTGGACCAAAGTATACCTTTCTCATTAAGCATCAGAAAATACAACTAGAACCCTTTTGCCATTATCCTGTGCTTTCGCAGGAAGTCTTTTTGTGTGTGTGTGTTTTAACACTATTTAACTTTTCAGCAACTGCAATATTTTGGGGGAAGAAAAAAGGTTAATTGGACAACTTGTTGCATTTCTGTTGTCAGCTAACGCTTCCTCAAAAGCAATAGTAGTATGTTTGTACGTATATATAGAATGCAGATATGTGTTTCAAGAATGACAACCTTGGTATATGTAGTAGTGTTAGGACATTAGCATGACATTGGAAAGACATCACACTGAATTATCGGGTTAAAAACAAAAAAGCTCCTGTGGTATATCTAATACACAGATAAGTTACTTGTGGTTTCAAAACATACAAAACGACACCTCATATTTTGAACTAAATTGTAAACTAACAGAATCCGATAAACTTAACGGAAAACTTAAATGAATTCGGTAAAGTTAACGGAATCCGATAAGTTTAACAGCAGAGACCGTCATTTTCGTTAAGTTTAACGAATTCTGTTAATTTACAATTTAGTTCAAAATATGAGGCGTCGTTTTGTATGTTTTGAAATCACGTGGAGTTTTTCTGTGTATTAGGTATACCACAGGAGATTTTTTTTTTTTTTTTTTTGTTTTTAACTCTAAATTATCTTTTAACTTTTTCAATAATTCAAGATTTTTTTCTGAAAAACAGAAAGCATTACTGTTTTTCAAACATAGATGGAAAACATATATGGAATGCATGGAAAAAGGAAGTGAATAAGTTTAACTATCTACCTTAGAGAAAGTGTGATTAATAACACCTTCCAGTTCTTCGGAGTGGTCCTCCTTCAGGCTTCGGTTAATTGATTAGTGGAATCTATTAGTATATGTCAATTCTACATTAATTAGGGCTTGTGACATATATAATATATGTCCATTTTTTAATATACGTACTTAAATATAAACACGTAATTAGTTCGTGGTTTAATATATTCCAAAAGGTATGTATATATATACTTCTTCCACCTGATAGGAGGCTCTCTGATTGTGGTTTAATTTTGTCAGGTAGACAAAAGATTTTCTTTTGCTTTTAATCTTTCTTGCTGCAGTTAAATACATGCACTGTTGGAAATGGAAACTTGACCAGCCCACTGAGGTCTTTTCCAAGCACTAGTTCCATTGGGTAATCATAGTTTTATTTATGTAATCTACGCGATGATCATTAAAGATTAACTCAGATAAACACTAATTAATGTACTACTACCAAATTTATATATATAACTTGGAAGTTTTTATACGCAACTCCTCACTTTTTTTGAGAACAACAAATAGAGTAATTAATACAATGACCCTCTTAATTTTCTTGTAAATCAAGAAACATCCCCACACAATTACCTAACCTTGATGCTGATAGGGGGTGGTAAATGTTCCAATGGGGTTGGAAAATCCGTTCATTCCAAGTCGTCCTAATCATCTCGAGTGTAAACTTACTTTTCTTAGGCATCGATCTTAAGTAACATTACAATCCTTACATGCTTGAGATACGGAAATTTTACGTCTAAGAGTTAGACTTTCATGCTTGCTAAACAGCCATCTTTTAAAAAAATATATATCTAGCTTAACTAGTTTTGGTTTATATTACTATATGTTTTGAATGTTTCTAGCTAGCAACTAAATGTATCTCGAACACTGAACCAATTAGTTATAAGGATAGGCATTATTTTCACAAAACTTATCTGCTTGCATCACAAACACATTTTTCAATACACATTTTTATCTCACATACATCATATCAGAAAAACTGCTATAGCAATTATTCTAAATAATATTTCAAATAAGCTCCCATCCAAACACGCGAGTCCTTGAAACGTTTGCAGGACGCCTGCCTGGCTAGCTTATCGTAGATAGTTTTTAATCTATACATCGCATTGTGAAAGCTTGAGCTATAAATTGAAAATCAATCTCTCAAATTGCTTGCCCTAGCATGCATTTAGAAGGATCCTCCTATCTGAATATCTAAGAGCAAGCTTTTCCTTTTCCATTTTTTTTAGGGTTTGCCTTCATGAATTGTAGTTTTCCATGTAACCCTAAGGTTTCACAAAAAAAAATAGGACACATGAGCAATTGGGGTGGCATTCAGTGGCCCTACATGAAAATCTAGAATGATTACCTTTTCTTGTTTCTTGATACTATACGTTATCAATTGCTGTCTACGTACATTTTAGATCATAATGTGATGCATTATATAGCAGAAATGAAGAACGATTTTGGTGAGTCTTTTTAGGATAATGGACCCTCCAAGCGTAGAGCCAAGAGGCAGCATGACCCAAAACAGAGAGAGTATATTAATGTGGTGCATCACCCACGTAGCCCATCACCATGCCTTGTTTGGATTAATTGGTGTCTTGGGATACATCTCACACGTGGGATGCTGAAGAATGTTTTTCCACTGGTTTTTTTATGGTGGTGTGAAATACGAGTCCATAAAACAGATTGGGATGCCTATAGTCGATGCAGAACAGATTTAGGCCTCTGAATTAATCACCATCCATCAGGCAGAGGCAGAGGCAGAGGCATGCAGGTGATCGGGGGTGGGGTGGGGGATGCCTCTTCCTGCATGGATCTTCTCTTTCTTTGTAGGGGGCTCACATGCTTTGTTCCCAGCTGGGACGTATTGGCCACAGATGTGTGACAATAATATACTATGTGAAAATAATTGGAATGCTTTGGATACTTTCTTTGTCCTTTTTTTTTTAAAAAAAAAAAATTTTTCCCTTAAGTTAAGGGCTAGTAAGTAACAGACGGGATTCTCTGTCCAATATTTTCTGTCCAATATTTTCTGTCTGATGCAAAACTACATAGTTTCACTTATTATATTTATATCTGCTGGTGTGACATATAAAAAAGAAAGGCTATTTGACTGCCTCGCTCGAAAAACTTTAAAAGCTCTTCTTGTCAAGAAACAGAAGCCAAATCAAGGAGGCAGAAGATTTACTTGAGGTGAAACTTCGCTTTACCATCCGCAATTTGAGGGAAAACTTCACTCGAAAAAAGTTGGGGTTCTTGCATTAATTTCTATGATTAGACTGATAATTTGCCCACTTCAGTGACTGATTCACAACGTGCATCATCAGTCTTGTTAGTGTGTTGCCATTTGTGGCTGATATTTAACATGATTAGATTTTATTTTTTAAGATAAACAGTGGGTTGGGGGGGGGGGGGGGAGGGGGGACTTCAATTCAATTTCAAGAGCTACTACTACATATTATTACGGCTTTTCATCTAATTAGAAAAAAGTTCTTTTTCGGAATCTTTTTTGATAGTTTATTATATATGGGATTTTCAACCCATGCAGGACGTAGTCAAAAATCTGCAAATCATCCATCAAACGTAAAAAATGATCCACCTGCTGCCTCCATGAGATTCCTTCTTTCAGCCCAGCATTGTTCACTAGAACAATTCACTACTACTGCTGCTGCTACTATATTCTCTATATTGTGCATGAGATAGCTACGAAAGGATCATTAGTTAATCATTAAACTTTACGAGCAGTTTAACTATTAACAATGAAGTCATTACTCATCTAATCTCTACCTAACCACACACAGAGCTAGTTCTTCCTTTCGTTTTAAGTTAAGACTAATCTTGCTTAAACTGATTATCATTCAGGGGGTCTCTAGATTCTACCCCCCCCGCTGATTAGTTCCTGTGTGAAAGTGCCCGTTGGCCCTCCACACAACCAAGAAAGTTGAAATTTCAATAAAAATATATACATATACATGTATATATATATATATATATATATATATATAGGCACATAACAAACCTTCTAAAGTTTTTGTTAGCTAGGTATAGGAAATAGAAAAATGGGCTGTGAATTTCAAACTTTGTGGTTTAAATACTTTCAAGTCGTTTTCTTATGTAGCAAAAGGTCATAAAATCAATTACTTGCCACTTTAATATATACTATATTTGATATATGAATTTTTTTCGAAGCGGGCTCGGTACACTCTACATCTAAATTACACATAACTGAATAAAAAATTATACACTCTCACATTCATTACGTGTATTAAATTTAGAAATTTTCTTAAATAATCGAATAACTTCAAATAATTCTACTACACTGGTGGCTAAAAAGTAAAAGATGAATACACTTAGCCATGATCCTCAAGGACTTTGGCGGGCTAGAATAATACTTTGACTTTTTTCTTTTTGTTTAACGTTTTCAAATCTCCCCACACACACCCTTTTTATTCTCAATTGCATTTTTTTTAACCTTTGGATGGTTGATAATTAGATTGTTTTAAAATATTTACCGTAATAACGTTGTTGTGGATAAATGTACATTCTGGACACGAAAAAGGCAATTGAAAATGTGTTTAAATCTTGTCAAGAACATGTTCCGCAAAATATTGTGAAACAAATGCATGCACATTTATTGTTCCATAACCAAAATAGAAAAGAAATGAAAAGAAAAGAAAAGAAAAGAAAAGAAAATAGAGAACAATGGAGTCAAGAAAAAATGGGAGGATGGAAATTATACTTTATCCCAAAAGAAAGGCAAAAGAAGGAGACTTGATTTTGGAACGAAGCCAGTCTGTCTGTCTGTCACCCAATTACACTAATGAATGAATGAACAGACAAACAAAACAAAACAAACAAACAAACAAACGATCGATCCATAACCCCAACTGTCAAATTTCAAAAACAATCAAAATTAGACCATAATTTACGGGCCGGGAGTTAAATCCACTTTTCAACCCCACAACACTTCTGATCATGCCACGTGTTCATTCCCATAACGTGGCAGCATCGTAGAAGATATACGTTTTACCTGAATTATTTGTGTGTTTCCCCACGCTCTCTCCCTCGTGCAGGTCACAGGCCCCTGACCTGGCTTTGAACAGTTTCCAATTTCCAGCACCAAAATAACCAAAAATCAGAAGATGAAAGAAAGAAAATAGTAAGTTGAAAAAAAAGAAAAAGAAAGAAAGAAAACATCATTTCATTTTCAATTTCAAAACCACCATAAACTAAACTAAAATTCATTTTCTTGATTTCCATTTTTTCTCTCACTCTCGCACACAGACACACTACTCTCTCTGCATTGCCTCTCTCTCCCTCTCTCTCTCTCTCTCTACAATCTCTCAGATCTTTTGAAATCCGCATCAAGAAAGATATGGACTTGTGATCATCTCTGCGTCCAATGGTAAGCTTAAAAACTACTACAGTTCTGTGCAAATGGGTTTTGTGGTTTTTGTTGCTCATGTAATATATTTGTTGTATCTGAAAATTTGGGGCATTTTGGTGGGGGAAGGGGAAATGTGGATGTGGGTTTGGGTTTAACTTGAATCTTTCATTGGGAAAAGATTGGATCTTTGGGTGGTTTTGAAGATCTAGTGTAAAGCCTGCCTTTTTATTGCCTTTTCTATTTCCTGTTTTCCTTTTGTTGAATATGTGGTTTTTGATTAATTTTTGTTACGTTGGGTTGATATTCAATTTGTTGCTGTTTTTGGTATTGTTCAGTTTTACTTCAATGGCTGTTGCTCATAGATTTTGAGGGAGCAACTCGGGAGAAAGCCAAAAGGTAAAAAAAAAAAAAAAAAAAAACTATACTTTGGTGCAATTTCCAATTAGATATTTTTTGGCTGTCAAAACATTAACCATTTGTTTTAAAAGCTTGAAGCAGCGACAGTTATGTTAGTTAACTTCTCTAGTGATTGTGTTTACTCTGTTAGCTTAGCTAGTTATCATAGAGAGGGCTATGTGGCAGAACACATTTTCGCAGTCTAAAGTAAAGAAATATCATTTTTGTTCTTTTTTTTTTCTTTTTTTTGGTTTGTGAGTCAAGAGTTTGGATCTTTTATTCTTTTGAAAGTTTTATAGGGATTATTCACTCTGGTTTGTGCCATCTGTTGGTATTTTTGTTGGTGATTTTTAATAGTGGCTGTTCTGTGACCTGCAGAGTAGGATGGATGCTGACAATCTTATTCAAGTCACCGAGAATGGGGTTGGATTTGAAAATGGAGTTCGCGAAGAGCTTCTTAGCAGTGAGCTACAGGTGGCTATCCATGAATCTAATGGTGTCCCCAATTGCAGTCCCGAGATAGGAGGATTAAATGCAGATTTTGAAGATAGCCTGAAGTTGAATGATGGTGAACATATTGACGCCTCTGGTCTAGTGGTCAAGGAGGGATCACCAACACCTGCAAATAGCAATGCTGCTGACAATTCCGAGGTAGGTGCTCATTCTTTCTTAAGTTACTTGATCCATGTCTTATCTGGCATAATTAGCTAATATTCTTTATGTTTACAATGATCCCCTCTTCTTTGGGAGCAGGGAGGGAAAGAGCTGTTGAATTCAAAACCACATGAGGCTCTAGCTAAGAGTAAGAGCGGGAAACCCTTGAATACTCGAACTGTTTCTGAAACAGGGGTTAAAAAGAGCAAGGATGGAAAAGATGCGCTGACTGCTTCTGGTGTTTCAAATGGCACCCTGGCTTCAGAATCAAACTCTAAACTGTCATTTGCAAAATCAAAGAGTAAATCATTCAATGAGAGGCCAGCAGCATCTGCTTCAACCAATGTTAGCCAGTCCAAGGTAGATGCTGATACTGACACTATTCTATAATGTCATGTTGATTATTCATGGTGTTCCTTTTCTCTGGTAGTGAGCATTGTACTGATGTTCTTCTGTCTTTAGCAGCAAATCCAGCAGCCAGAATTGATATCATCTACATCTGCTGCACAATCTGACTGCAACAGGTATATGTTTTCTTGAATTGACCATTAATTTCACATACTCCTTCAAGCTTAATGATGTCTACGGTGCAACTCTGTCTCACATGCCAGAGTTCATAGGAAGATCATGAGAGGGCTCCTTCCTATGAATCTTCTGACTTTAATTTCTTTTCAATCTTAAAAGTAATTTTTAAAGTGTTATGTGTTGTTCACTTGTTATTTTCCAGCAATTAGCAAAATTTGTTTCTCACTGCAGGGAGAAGACTAAGCCAAGGGTACTGAAAAAGAGCCAATCAAGTAAAACTGAAGGAGTGGCAGAATCTGTGTATCCTACCCGTGTGTGTGTGTGTGTGTGTCAGATGTGTTTGTCTTTTTTTCCTCCCTACTTATTGGCCTTTTCCTTTTCATCTCTTTCCTTACAGTTAGTTGTTAAGGTTCAAACCTTTGATTTCCTGTATGTGATTGAGAAACAAGTTGCTTGCATAAGTAGTATTATGGACGTTTTGTCCTTAACCCCTATACAGAAGTCCTGCTGAAGATGCAAAGCCTCGCAAAGTGGGTACTCTTCCAAACTATGGCTTCAGTTTCAGATGTAATGAAAGGGCTGAGAAACGAAGAGAGGTTAGCTTTTCGAATAAGATGCACTGAAACTACAACTTTTACAGAATGATATTCTAGTGTTGATAGAGAAAAACCTTTTATTACAGTTTTACTCAAAACTAGAGGAAAAGATCCAGGCAAAGGAAGTGGAGAAGACTAATTTGCAAGCAAAATCAAAGGTGAAATCTTTAGGTTTGTCTTGCAATCCTTCAAATGGTAAGCAGTGTAATGACCTAATTCTTGTACGTTCTTGTTTCCATTGGGCAGGAAACGCAGGAAGCTGAGATTAAAATGTTGAGGAAGAGTTTGATGTTCAAAGCAACACCAATGCCAAGCTTCTATCAGGAGCCTCCACCTCCCAAGGCAGAACTAAAGAAGGTAATTTTGCTTTTAATATCTGTAGTGAAAACGTAAATTTAATGTTTGAGTTTTGTGTTGGACCTCATTTATGGAGGAAGATTGTACATAAATTGATGCTTCTAATCCCTGAGCTCGTAGTTCTGTTACAGAAATTGAAATATGTAAAAGTAATGTTACAGTACTGGGATGTAGAGAATTGCCGCTGGTGTAATGCCATTTGGGATAGTTACATTCATTTAGCTAAAATCAAGCAATCTTTTGTTGGTGGTTGTTGCTTCATTGAACTGTATGAACCCTTCGGACTTGGTTTTGCAACCGTAATTAGTTTGGCATTTAGAAAATAAAACACACATCTTAAGTGGGTAAGATGTTTTGTGGTTAAGGTCTCAAAGAATAGTATTAAGAGTAAATCCTTTCTCCTTCTATCAGATGATGAATTTGGAGATAGTTTTAAGTGTTCCTGACTGTATGCTTGTGGAAATCTGATTTGGTAGATTTCTTCCTCAAAGTCCACTAAGGTTCACCCAGTTGAAATTTGCAGTGGCACAGTGGTTCAGTTATGCTGATGCCTAGTATATTAGCATGTCTAGTTGATGAATAGGAAAGCAATGAATGCCTAAAGAAAGAGTCTAGTAAGTATTGCAAACCAGTGAATTTAGCCCAATTTTAGGGAAAGAGTCCAGTAAGTATTGCAAACCAGTGAATTTAGCCCAATTTTAATATAGTTATCACGTAATTAGAATTGATTGCTTGGCCTTGTGTCTTTGGCACTAAAATGGGTCCATTGCCATTTAAAAAATAATGGGCAAAATCAAATGAAATAAAAAAAAACGCAAGTCTGCAAGCAGTTTGTTTGGTTTTGGTTTTACTTTCTAGAAGCCAGCTCTTCAATAAAGTCAACCAAATGAAATACAGAGGCAAGAAATACATTTGCGAAAGCTACATATATTTTTTGCAAAGCTGGGTTCACAATCAGACTGTTTCAATCTCAGTGATTTACCTATCTTTAGCCCCTACCGAGCAAGGTTTTGCCTTCTTGTCCCTAACTGGAATTGGTCTACCTATCTGCTTTTAGTAAACTGTACCTTCAAATGTGAATTAAACGCAATTCCAGAGGAGCAGTATACGATAAAGAATAAAAACAACTTAAGAAACTGGTTTTGTGCAAAATCTAATTGAAGACATTGTATACTTGCAAGCATGGTGGGTTCTTGGAGCCCCATTTGCATGAATCTGTGTCATACTTGCCTCAAGTGTGGTGGATCATGGTGTCACAAGCATTCCTAGACACACATTAGGTGAAAGGTATGTAATAGATATATGCAAACTGTAGATAAACAGAACATGTGCTCAAGCCACGCTGAGGTTTGAGAAATGGTTCTATGTTTAACTTTTCTAGATGGAAAAGAATGAGAAAAGGTTAGGTTAAATATTTATTGTGCTATATTATATCATCTTATTCTGTACTGTACCTATATCATGTTAACATTTTTCATGCTAAAAACATAAAAAGAGTATAACAAATTTTCTACGCTGCTTTGAGTTAGTGGTATTTATTTGAATTTACATATTTTTGGTAATGTCACAACTGGTATTTGTACCAGTGGGCTAATGATTAATCAGCAGGGTAAGCCTTCTAAAATTTGAAAAGAGAACTATTGAAGATACTGCATTTATTTAATGCATTTTCTTTATTCTGGAAGTAAATCTCAATCTGCTGCTCTGTTGAATTTTTGGATAAAATCTACTCTTCGTTTTCTGAATTATGTACATATTAAGTATACCTTGTATTAACTTGCTGAAAAATGAAAAAGCAACAATTACATGGATGATAATTGGTTTTGTGCTGGTTTTTAATGGAAATGATGTTGATTTAGGAAGCTTCAATTTTTAGCTTTACTTTGGGTATAGTAAGCTTTCTACTGCCTGTCACTGGATATGTGTAAGAGTTTTTTAAATAACGTGGACCTAATGAGAAACTGCCTTAGCCCAAAGCTTCCACCCCTCTCTGGGCAACTAACTTGTATACTATCTATGGAAGTCTGTAATTTCTGGCCAAACATTGATGGGCCTTCTCAAATCGGGGAGACTTCTATAAGTGTGTTTGGTAAATGTTCCCTTCTCTAAAACCATGTTGGCCAAACCTTGATATCATGAGAGGGATATCAAATAGATGGAGGGAGAACACATTGTAATGGTTGATTCTTAATGCGTTTCAAAGGCTGCGTTAAACACTCAACAAAGGAGAGACTTGGTATGTTTTTTAATTTTGGGGTTGGTATTACATGGAGCAAGTTGTTGAGCACTAGAGGTGGGAGAGTCAATTTGTGGCTTAGGTTGTTTGGCCATTGGTGATTAAGAGTCCTTCGACACTTGTAAACTAATTTGAGGAAACAAGCACATAAATGGAAATTTTGTTTTAAAAGAAAGAGAATACAGATTCAGTTTGTCAAAATTTGATTACATTGTTTTTTTTATCGAATGTCCCCGAAGGGATAAAATTTGATTACATTGTTGGTTACTGTATCATTAATGCTTTGAAAAGTATGTTTATCAAGCTTTAAACTAAAATGAAATGGTCAGCCATCTATTATGCCTTTCATTGTTGTTACTCAACCGTGCAGATACCAACAACAAGAGCTAAATCTCCTAAGCTTGGTCGGAAGAAAAGCTCCCCGAGTAGAGTTTCTGAAGAAGAGAGTGATGAAGGAACACACACGAGCAGGTTAAGCTTGGATGAGAAGTTGTCGCAAAATGACTCTGTCAAGGGACCTTCAATTGTCAATCTCAAGAAACCTCTGAGGAAGTCCCTCCCTAAACTGCCTTCCCAGAAAACTAGCTTGACTGGTGAAACAAGAAAAGCGTCTTCCAGAAAAACTAGTATATCAAAGGAAATGAGTGGAAGTTCTTCTCAGGCGGACAATTCATCAAAAAGTGGAGCTGCAGGTGACGTGCAAAAGCAGGAGGAAACACCATTGGTTGAGCCAAACCAGACTCAGCCTGGTACTGATGTTGAGCATTTTGGTGAAGTTCAAGCTGAGGTAGCCTTGGTGAACTAGCCATGTCAGCAGAGCATTAAATATAGCAGCATGCAAATCCAATGTATATTTATTAGGCTACCCTTTGTCCCATCATCTGCCTGAAAATTGTGCAAGAGATGCGAGTAACACTTGATTCATTTGATGATGAAGAAACGGTTGATATTGTAGTGATGGTTGTTGCCTCAATGTTTATAATGGCCAGGTTTGATTGTGTAATATACATCTGAAGATTGCTGGAATGTGATCCTTAAGACAAGCAGATTGATTGCAGCACTTTAAGGTCACTGTTGGTCAATTTGATGCCCTTATTTATGTTTCAATGTGCCCTAGTCCTACTTACGAACTGGGAAATTTTTGGCTTTGAGGGGATTCACCTACTATTAGTTCAGGATATATGTATTGGCTACTTTGCTTTTAAGTTTGGTTAACTCTGAATGTTGTATTGGCTGCTAAGACTTTTAATTAGCAATTGAGTATTGCTTATCAATGAAGACTTTTATTTCTATTTGCATTTTAGTTTGGTCAACTCTGAAGCTTGTATTGGCTGCTGTGACTTTCTTTTTTTCTTGTTCTTTTTTTTTTTTTCCGGAGACGACAGATGATTTTATTAGAGTTGTGCATGAATTATACACGCAGTGAGCAAAGGCTCCACGAGAGCTATACAAGTGCCTAAAAGCACCGAGGAAGTAACCACTCCTCATCAAAAGGCATGCTCAATGCATCATCACAAAAGTTATTAGTTGTTCTAACACTAATATCATTCCTAGCTACATCAAAAGGCATGCTTAATGCTCCCTGCATTCTCCGGGAACTAGCAAAGGGACAGGAGGGTGTAACCTTAGAGTTTCTTTAATCACTGATTTTAGGTATCTCAGGTTTTGGATATCAGTTGTGGTGAATCCCCTCAATACATATATCTCAGGTTCTTTAACCTTAGAGAGAATTTGGATAGCCTCACAAATAAGGACAGCCTTCATGGGAAAGAAAATAATTGAAGAAAAGTACTTCTTCAATTATTTTCTTTCCCATGAAGGCTGTCCTTATTTCACTCTGCGCCTTAGCCATCACATCTGGTTTTCGAATCATCTCAGCTAGTGCCCATTCCACAGTTGTGGATGAATTTTCAATCCCCCCTAAGAACATATCCTGCAAGAATACATACCAAAATGCTGTCAAATACATATATCTCAGGTTCTTTAACCTTAGAGAGAATTTGGATAGCCTCACAAATAAGGACAGCCTTCATGGGAAAGAAAATAATTGAAGAAAAGTACTTCTTCAATTATTTTCTTTCCCATGAAGGCTGTCCTTATTTCACTCTGCCCCTTAGCCATCACATCTGGTTTTCGAATCATCTCAGCTAGTGCCCATTCCACAGTTGTGCATGAATTTTCAATCCCCCCTAAGAACATATCCTGCAAGAATACATACCAAAATGCTGTCAAATAATTCACAAGTTGGGAGTCTAAAGAGAAGGCAAAAGCATGTACTTCCCTAGTATTTACCAATACAAGTATAAAACCACTAGCTTTGGCTAAGTGGGCAAGGGAGAGAGACTTGCTACTCTCTGGGCTACTAGGCGAAAAAACCAGTTGGTTGGTTCACTTCATCAACAGGTTAAAACATTCTGTGGTAGAACAGTATTTTTCGCTCCTTGTTATTTTTGAAAAAGAAGGGGGGGAAAAAAGAGTACGTACCACTATGACAGCTTTGATGTTATCGTCTGTCATTTGACATTGAAGGCCACCACTTTCTCTTACTCGTAGCAGGACGTCAATCAGATCTTCTTGGCCAAATTCACCACCAGTGGACGATTTTTTAGTTGCAAAGTCGCGAATATGCTGACGAAGTATGTTGCTCAAAAGTTTGTCCTGATTTTGCATCCACTTTTCCAGTTTAATCCTCACCACACTAAAGAAATGAAGAAACTTATAGGATGGGAATAGATCAGCAATCTCCATGCCTTCTGTACCGACTCCGTCCTTGATTATCTGCACGAAAGCATTCTGGTCATCTCTGCTTACTTTGCCAAATGCTGATCTGCGAATCATGGAACTGGAATACATGTACAGCTTTTCTGCTATATTGATTGGCTCTTTACCCCCAGCCAGAGCCTGAATAGATGAAACGAGCCGCGAAGCCTCGGCGCAAATGGGGCTGAAAGATTGGACAGTTCTTGCACTGAGGAGTTCCTGGGTGCAAATTTTGCGCATCTGTCTCCAGTAATCACCATATGGGGCAAAAGCAATGTCTGAAGCGCCATACAGTACGATCCTGATTGCTGGGGATACAGCCCTGTCTGCAAAGGCAAGGTCGTGAGTTTTCAAAACCTCTTCCGCCATACGAGGTGATGATACCACAATAGCGGACATCTCACCGAGCTGTAGGTGCATTAAAGGTCCATGTTTCTGAGCTAATTTTCTGAGGGCATGATGTGGTAGTGAACCCACCAAATGATGCAAGTTTCCAATAAAAGGAAGCTTCCATGGAGATGGTGGCAGCTTCTGCATCTGGGCTGCTGCATTGGGTCGCTTCCATTGCATCAACAAAGCTAAAACAAAGGCTAGGAAGAGAAAGAGAGGAATGGAGTTTGAAGAAAGGTCCATTGGCACCTGTTGATCTCCTATCAACAATCGTTTGCAGAATCCCGAGCGTGCATGGCTCCCTATTTTGTACTATTACTAGCATAGCATTTGGGAGGATTCTCAATAATGGAGCCGGGCCAGCTCTCGAACTCGGAACTAAATAATTAGGGACCTATCACCGGGCCTGTTTGGCAAACACACTACTGTTTACCTGCTACAACTTTAGCTACGAGTTTTTTTGGCCAATGCCAAAACACTTGCTACAACGGGCCGTTTTTAGCCAAGTTTATCTGCTACAAGTTTTTTAATAATTTTAATTATAATAACCTCAAAAAATTTCTCAAAGTTTTTTAATTATATACTTCAAAATATTCAAAAGTTTATATACTTAAAAAAAAAAAAATTTATAATTTCTACTATAAGGTACAGTAAAATTTTAGACAAATACTCAAAAAACTCAATTGTCAAATGGAGCTCTATTTAGGGTAGAACCTTGCTCTTGTACATCATTGGACTGGGCTGAGCTCCGGTGTACCGATACAATTGTAAGCCGAGTTTGGATTTAAAGAGGTTCAATTCGATCAAAGCTCAACCCGACCAAATATGTGTATAAGTATGTGTTTTTTTTAAAAAAATTTACAATAATGATGCACGTTATTTAATAATTGCATGTATAACAACTTTACATAATTTACAATATACTATATAATGATAACAATTTTATATGTGTATTATATAATATGTGGTAGTAAATGTTATTTGCACTCTCCTTTTTGTTAATCACACTTCTATTATCATGTTTATTGTATAGTTTTCATTTGTTAAATTATACGATAAAACAAGTAATGAAAGTGCAAATAACATTTTCTTATATATATAATTATGAATTAATTGTGAATTTGGGTCAAACTCTGATTAGGCCCAAAATCCTTTTATCTTTGTAAAGAGTATCGAATACGAGTCCGTCTCCGTCTTACTACGTGGTAAGGCGAAAGAAAGTCTGAACCCGAAAAATCTGAAAGCTCGGCTTTATTTTGTGAGTTAGAGCTTGAACTTCTCAATTCTCAACTCACAAGACTCGATTGACACCCAACTATTTACCTAACATTAACCATTTTCTTCTCCCTATTTCTATTAGACTGGGAAGGAGGGATCAATAGAGTTGCTAGCGGGCCATAACAAACCCAGACCTAAACACATATTTTTAATTTTTGCGGCTTGGCTTCAGTGGATTAGGTTTAATTAGTCAAATTTCGTTTCTCGAAAGAAGAAGGCTTCAGTGGAAAGTTTACCATACTAATTAATGTGGTCGTTTAAGTTAAACGCATTAATAAGTCTTAAACAGGATTACGTATTCAAATTCATCTTCAAATTTGTGCAAACAAATTGTGATCAGATTGTTTAGTTACCACTTTCAAGCGACGTAGTGGTAGGTATAATAGATATGGGAAAACCAAAAATGGGCTTTTTGAGTTTTATAATGGTAACCAACTCCCAATAGAGGAGTTGGCCATATAGTGGGATGGGAGGTCAAGGATTCAAACATTGCTTCCCATCAATGTGCCTCAATACGAGGAGTGTTCTAAATTCATGCGGGTAAGTGGTGCATCCGTCTGGTCAAATGGTGGTTAAGTCCCCGTCAGGTTCCCCCGTCTAATGAGAAAAAAAAAAAAAGTTTTATAATGGTCCCCTTTAGTTGGCATCATCATTATGATAAATCAGATCCAAATTAAATCTATTGATAGCTAGGTGTGTGAGCTACTTTCTTGAGGGTCTGCCAAATTAAGGCTTTAAATCCTTTGCTTTTAAAAAAAAAAAAAAAAAATCCCCATCAAAGATAACGATGCGACGATTCCGTATGCTGGGATAATGCTTGAAAAGTAATCAACTAACAACCCTAGTTGATAAGTCAATACTTACACTTAATGAATTCAGATATTAATATATTCAGACGAGTTTGATAACCAAATATAGAACATATGAATTAATTAAGTGGCACTGAATTTTCTAGACAAAACTTGCTCCAAAAGTTAGGTAATAAGCTATTCACTTATCGCTTAATATGACATACTCTCAAATATTTCATATTAGCATTTAACAATTTAATACCTTAACGAATTCGGATTTTGATTTTTAGTTTTTAGAATTTTGTTTTATCAAACACATCCTAAAACCATGTGATCTTTTGTTGGTGGAGACTCAATCTCTGTTAATTTGCAGGTAAAATATATACACATTAATCTCGTATGCACTACTATTATTAGGTTTGGATGCATGTCACATGTACAAAAAAATTCAATTTAAAATAAGTTCTCTTAATATATGTATACAATGTCCATATATGAAACAGTAATTCAATAAGGATTTTAGCACCCCTATTTGTTAATGGGATTTGAAGTCTTCTCATTAATAATAATTTAAAAAAAAAAAAAAAAGCTTCCAAAACAATTTTTGTTGTGTCAATCGACTGGAACAATATGCTCTGAACTGGTATTTTTAATTTATAAGGCACTTAAGTGCAATAATTGATAACTTAGTGCAGTGCGCACACCACAAATCGATGACAGCTCAGAGGCGCAAAGTATAATTAACACTTTTATATAATACTAAATCGATGGCAGGGATAAAGGGTCGCATCAAATCCAACGTGTTGGGGCATCTCAATCTCCAGGTCAAATTTCTTGAGATGAGTGGTTGGATTGAGGCTAATCCAAAGGGATTTGTTCTCACTTTTTTGGATTGTTTTAAGCTATTATACACCACTGCAACCGCTCATAAATTTTTTTTTTTTTCTATGAAGGCGTCATTGAATCCTAGTTTGTATTGCGTTCTTACGGAAAATTTTTACGTTTTTCGTAAACACATTTTTCAATCACTTTTTTTTTTTAATTTTACTACAGTATATCTTTCTACAAAAAACTCATAAAAATCGCAATCCAAACGGATAAATTTCCGACTTCATCTAGTGACCGGAAAAAATAATAGCAAGAAATAAAAAGAAAAAGATTTCGTCACGAAACTATTCAATTCTTTGTTTCCTTTTTTTTTTTTTTTTTTTTGGCTGATGATAAATTGCGAAGAAAAATATTAAATTGTTTCTAATCTTTTTTGGTAGACTTCAACGCAGTCGAGTCAATTTAATCCAAAATATTGCAACTGGGATCTCAGCTCCTAATGCATTTTGCACTTTTTTAGCACTTTCTTGACATGTCAACTGCTTGCCTCATCCTACGCAGATGCATGCACTCGAAAACTTTGATTATGAACAACGAACGGTACATGCACCTAGTAAAGGTCACCTTCAGTCCAGTTCCCATCAATCAACAATGCCTTTCCTGCAGGCTGCTGGAAATTTCATGAGAAGACTCCGTTTGCTTTCCAAAAAGGGATTGAAGGAACCACACTAGCCACATGTTAGAAACAAACAACTAATTAACCACGCCAGCCTTGGAGAAAGGTATTCACTAACATAAATGAAGATTCTTATTTATTGCAACAGATCCATCACAAAAAGTGTGAATAGTGAGCTAAAAACATCTCTATTACAGGAACATGATGATGGTCGCAGGGGACAGTTTCATAAACAAGACAAGCCTGCAAAACTAGGGCTCGGTGAAAAAAACAACTCTTGGTACCAACCAAGAGTTGTCATGGCAGACTGAGAGAACATGCTGCTGCAGCTGCCACGGCCAAAGCCCGCGAAAATGCAAGGCACTGAAAACCTAAAAACTGCCAAAAGCAACCACCACCATTGCTACCAGGGATCAAGCTCACCATGAGAAAACAGAGACCCAACCAACACACGCAGAACGCAGAGGCTCAACAACGTGGAAGACTCGGAAAAACTGAAACAGACAGACCTCAACACTACTAACTATAGACATTGTACCATAACTTAGCCTGAGCATGGCATGCACAACACCGGTGCTAGGCTCGAAATTTAAAACACCGTCATAAGGTGACACCTGCCAACAGAAAACTGGTCCATCCAAAAGAACCTCTAGACCCAGAGCTCAGCATCTGTATTCTCAGTGAAGTATGATCAACAAAGTAAGACTCCCAATACGGGGCCAAAATCCTTGAAACAGTTTCCCTTGAGAGAGGAAAACTGCAAAAAAAAAAAAAAAGGAGAGTAGCTGACCACGTTCACTGGAAAAAGGAGCTAAAGGACAGTGGACCACAAAAGACCTACTAATCTTGGACTCAAACTAATGCAGCTACGGACAAGAAACCCGTAAAGCGTCTACCCATACATCCACATGATCTCCTTGTTCACTTCTACCAACTTAATACTCTGACTAGGTTTTTCAGTTTTTCCCCCCTGCTTAGAAAAGGATATCACACCTCCAAAGTCGCTCAGCAAGCAAATCAAGGGCATCAGACTTGACTCCATAGCAGTGCTGGATGTTCAAACCCATCAGCGTCTGGCCCAGTTTCTCCACAGAAAGCAAGCCTCTGTTCGACACCAAATTGCAACCCGACAGGGATAGGATTCGCAAACAGAGCTGATCAGCACCAGCCAGGGCTGCTGTGCCAGCATCTGTGATTCTGCTCTTGGAAACATCAAGTTCACTTAGCAATGAGCAGTGCTCTGCAATTGCAAACAGGGTTGCATCAGTGACGCACTTGCAACCATCAAGATTCAACTCCTCAAGGGTACAGCCATGGAGCTTAGCAATGGCTGCAGTAACTTTATCTGTCAAATTAACACAGCCGCTCAGATTCACCTTCACCAAACCAGCTTCAGAGCTCTCTACAAGTGGGAGAAGCCCCTCGTCAGTAATCCCACCAAGTGTGCTTAGTTCAAGGTGCACCAGATTTGGGCAGAGTTTAGCTAGGGTGGAGAGACTACCATCACCAAATCCAGGGCAATTACGCACAGCAAGAGATCGGATAGAAAAGGGAAGAGCCCTAAAATGAGACCCAAATACTAGGTCCTTAATTCCAAAGCAGTTCGCCAGTGCAAGAGCCTTCAACTTGCCACAGGAATTAATAAGCATGCCAAAAAACCCAGATTGTGTAATCCTGTGGCATTCATCTAGTTGAAAGATCTCAAGGGATGCAGCAGCTTTGACAAAAGAAACCAGTCCATTGTCTGACAAAAATGCACACTTCTTCAGGCAAACTCGCTTCAGATTAGGGCTACCTTTACCCACAGCTTCAAGCCCTACATCAGTAACCCCTTGGCAGGCAGTCACCAAAATGGACCTCAAGTTCAACAAACCCTGACAATTACCCATTATCCAGAAGCCCCTCTCATTCACATTTTGGAGGCCAATCAGAGCAAGGTCAGTCAATGCATTCCCATACCTTCCGATAACAGCAAGTGAGACATCACTTATGTTCAGAGACTCGAGCCTCACTTTTGCCAGTACATTACCAGCTTTGGAAAATAGACTAGCAATCCCATGATCCCCGACAAGGGAGCAGTTTTTGATTGTGACAGACTTCAAGCTGGAGCAGTAATGACCAACAGCCTCCAAGCTTCCATTCCCAATGTTTGGACACGATTCAATGGTCAGAGATGTCAGATTGGGACAGTTCTTTGCAATAGCCAGCAAAGCCTTGTCAGTAACCGCATTGCAATGGAAAAGGTCAAGCTTCTCCAGCCTGTGACATCCACTGGCAATTTCAATCAGTCCCTCATCACTAATGGCAGATGTGTTCCACAAGGACAAAACTCTCAGAGAAGGGCAACCATGAGCAATGGCCTTGATGCCAAAATTGGTCACCCCACGCCTAGCATTGCTTCCACGGATGGAGAGCTTGCCCAAACCTCCACGGCTTCCAGTTCCCACAGCAATAGCAGCAAGTCTGACATCTGTAGCTTTCTTCCCTTCCAGACATCTTGAAAGATATCCATCCTCAACTATATCCAGATCTTCAGATTCCAAATCAGGCTTGATGCCCTTGGAATTGGCCATCTCGGCCTTCTGGTTGCAATCCATTGTTTTCTTGGCCTCATATTCCTCAGGCTCCAAGGATTTTGGGCCCTCTTTGATGCATACTTCATCGGAGCGAATGCTGCTTAAAAGTGTAAGCCAGCGTTTAGATACACAAGCACAGGCACTTTTCTCTGGACGCCCATACAGACGCCTGAAGACCTCAAAGAGGCATTCATCTGGAAGAACTTCAATGGAGGGCTGCTTCCGCTCAAACTTTTCTCCACTAAAAACATATGGGGCATTGACACGAGACCTCTTGCTAGGTAGAAAAAACACATCCACATTAGGTCCAAGGGATAAAAACAGATTTGACTCCTTGGGATTTGGGTATATCGACCCCCCAGGGAAAAAGTCCTTGTTACCTGCAAGGCAAAAATGGGAACAAGGTCAGCCATAAGGTGAAAAGAAAGTCTCTCCAACTAACACAGGTTACACAATTCTTCACAGTTACAGATCCAAGCAGCAAAAGGAAGAGATATGTCACAATGAAGAACTGTATATTTTAAAATAAAAAATCACCACAGACAACCAAGAAATGACTTTTATATCCCATCCTTTGCCTTGTGAAATAGTTTAATTCCACCATACTCAAGTCCAAAGATTATAAAATAAATGAAAGAAGACACGTCTATTAAAAGATCCACCCAAGTTGAATTCAGCTCCAGCATATGTGCGTAAATGCATATTCTCTGTGACTAAAGCTCCATTACCAACCAGTAAGAATGATGTATTCGAATCCCAAATACTGAA
This sequence comes from Coffea arabica, assembly GCF_036785885.1. NCBI lineage: Eukaryota > Viridiplantae > Streptophyta > Magnoliopsida > Gentianales > Rubiaceae > Coffea > Coffea arabica. The sequence continues at coordinate 398,903 of NC_092325.1, read as the reverse complement.
TATAAAGTCAATCAACAAGGTAAAATAAGAGCAGACGCTACAAAGCCATAACAAAGATAAGAATAAAAGAGACCAAATCCCCTTAGAAAGCAAAACATGAAAGAAATTAGGAGAAAAAAAGTCCATCACTCCAAACATCAAACAAAGCATCAATCCATTTCTAAATTTTTCTCACAGGGACATGATCTATTGCAACTAAATCGAATAAATCGATTATAACTCGCAAAAAGACGAGAGACACCTACAAAATCCCATGTGTCAAAATCTATTCTTTTTTGCTTTTCCATTTACATTATTCCCTTAGCATATAATTGCAGCAAGAAAAGGCCATAATTCAAGAAATAAATTGACAAAACAGAAATCAAGATCTGAAATTGAAGCAACCACACTGAAATAGCTCAATTATAAGCTCTTCGAGGTTGTATCTGAACATATCAGAAAAAGTCACAAACTTTCATAACTAAAGAATCACATAAAGCTAAAGACGTGAACTTTAACATAAACCCAAAACAGATTAGAGGTATTTACCACTGAAATCAAACACTTCAGACATGTCGCTGAGCAGAGTTGGTCAAATCCGAGCTGTCGTCGTAGCCCAGATAACCCTCTTCCGAGAGCAAAAACAGCAAGATCCACCAGAAAGAAGACAATCAGTAAAGCCCCACCAAGCAGTGAATGCATCAGCAAAAGCAAAAAAGAGTAATCAAAGGGAAGAAGAAGAAGCGGTCATGGAAAAACTGAAAGCAAAGCAAAGAACAGAAACCCTATTGGAATAGGGCAAAAAAGTGCGAGGGAAAGAGAAGGGATGAATGAGGAGTGGGTGGTGGAGGAGGTTACAAGACACAATACAATGAATGTAATGTGTGAAATTGGGCGTGTGGGGGATGGTGTTATTATCTTTTGTTGCCAAGGTGGGTCCATTTTCTTTTCATTATTTAGATCACATATCTAATAATATATTGGTAGGAGAGAGACCGAGGGAAGAGAATTGGTATACATGCAATGAACCCCAACGCAAGTTGGGCTTTTATGCTCAATGTTCAATGTTCCCTATTATTCTGCAGTTTCAAACATATGCCAAAAGCATTGGTCGGAAGGTCAGCTGGGCAGTTCTCGTTCGACCGAGTTATCATACGGTTTGAAGTCTCACCTGCTAAATTATACAGATAATTTTATATATACTCGCATTGAATACGCATTGGATGCGTGATACATACGTAGATTTGAATTTTAAATTCATATTTGTGTTACACAAGTCTACTTGAACTCAAACTCAACTCGAACAAATAGAAAACTATGTAATTCAATTCGACAATATGCATTTTCAAGATCGGGCTCGAATCATTAACTCAACTCTAGCTCGAACTCGAGACTAGTTTCGAGACTTAACAAACTCCAGGGTTCAAAATAAAACTCGAAAAAAAGGCTCTAAAATTTATGATAAATTATCTAAAATCCTCATTTCTTTTTTAGTTTTTACAATATTACATTTTTGCCATTTATGAATTTTGTTGAGTAGATAACACTTATGGCCAATTACCTAAAACAAAAATCCTTATTAGTCATTTCATAATTAAAATAAAAATATAATATAAACAATATACAAATAATCAAGCTACTCAACAAGTACTCGAATAACACAAATGGAGACTCAAACTCGACTTAGTATATGTATTGTGCTACTCGATCTCAATTCGAGCATTTGACTAAGCCACTTACGAGTTACTTGCGAGCGCCTCGACTTGCCAGCAACTCTAATAACAATAGCCTAGGGTTGTAATCGAGTCGAGTCGAGCTCGAGTATCGCCGTACTCGAGCTCGACTCGACATACAACTAAGGTGCTCGAGCTCGAGCGAGTAGTATTATTGGAGCTCAAGTTCGAGCTCGAAGCTTGCTCGCAGTACTCGCTCGAGCTCGACTCGCATGGGCTCGAGTCCATTCGAGCCTTATCGAGTTCACTCGAGCTCGTTCGAGCTCGAGTTATTAAATTTTATTTTCTTAATATTTTTTAAGCAAAAAGACGTTATTGCCCTTTTAAAATTTTATATGACTTGAAACATTTCGTAAATTCGACAATTCTTTTGGGTATAAGGGTAATTTTATAATAATAATATATTAAATAATTAAAATTAAAAATATTAAATAATTAAAATTAAAATGCTCGATAAGGCTCGTCGAGCCTTCTAGCATCGCTTCTGGATGCTCAAACTCGACTCGACAGCCTTATTGAGCTGCTCGAACTCGACTCGAACTCGGTTTAACCGAGTTCGAGTCAAGCTTTTGACCAAGCTGCTCGCGAGCAGCTCGGTTCGATTACATCCCTACAATAGCCCCATTTGAATGGTAAGGCCTTGTTTGGAAAGCTACTTTCTATTAAAAACATTTTACGTTTTCCGTGAACACATTTTTCAATCAACGTTTTACCTTAAATACATCAAATCGCTACAATACATTTTTTATATAAAAAAAAAAACTCCAAAAAATTGTAATCCAAACAAGACCTAATTTTTTGGATTTTCGTATAAAATTTTGTTGTGATTTACTGTAGAAGTTGTAAAAAAATTTTGTAAAGAAATTGAAAAACATTTTTATTTTTCTTTTCCTTTTTTTCTTTCTTTTTCTTTCCTCTCTTCTTCTTCCTTCTTGCCATTACCACTACTCAGTTAATGCTAGCCGCCATCTTTACTGACACCAATGCCGACCCGTACCTATGCTGGCACCTCTTTTTCTCTCTCTCCCCCTCTGCCCCTTCCATCCTTCTTCTTTTCCCTTATCTCCTTCCCTCTCGCCTCATCTCCTCTTCCCCTTCCGTTACCATCCCCTCCTTTCTCCTACTACCTCTTTTTCCTCACATGTCCCCATCCCTTTCCTCTCCTCCTCAATAGCGCCACCACGGGAAGGGAAAGGGGGAAGGAAGCAGGTCAAAGAGATGGATTGGCGAGAGAGAGGACGAGAAGGAGTAAGAGGAGAGAGAGAAAATGAAAGAATGTGGAAGGGAGAAAGAGGAGGACAGATGGGAACAGAGAGAAAAAGAGATGAGAAAGGAAGAAAAAAAATAAAGGAACAGCCGGCGACAATGCCGATGAGTTGAAGTGGGAGGGAGAGGAGGAAGAAAGATAAAAAAAGAGTAGTAAATTATTTTTGGATATGTTTTAGGGTATTTTGATGTGTACATTTTAAAATTTTTGGAGAGTTTTTTAGGGTTTCTATAACTAAAATTAAAAAAAAAAACTTACAGAATAAAAACTGGCAAAAAAAAACTGAAGTGCCAAACAAGACTAATGCTGGAGTAACATGTTAAGTAGAGTACCTGAGATTGTAGTGCTTAAGGTTTCTTAACCTTTGAGTACCTGAAAATGCAGTGTTTAAGATTTCTTGACCTTGCGCCTTTTTGCTTTCGAGACACTATTCGATGGTGAGGGTTATACTTTACCCTAAGCATGGTATTTAAGGACAGCATTTACCATATAGGGAGATTACAATGCTCGAATTAATCGGTAAAACGTCACTTTTACTTACTATATAATCAAATTATGATTAACAAATTCATTTACCAAATATTATTTACCATATAATCAAGTTTGAATGACGGTTACTTACTATAAAGCTAAACTACACGTCACACCTTAATTTAAAAAAATTTACTTACCATATAGGCTAAATTACATTTATCCAACGTGACGTTACTTACTTTGTATTTGATTTACAATTAATGTGTTAATTTGCAAGATAAGTGCAAATGTAAGTTTTCACACTGCTTATTACACTAATGTTGTAAAGATTTTTTTTTTTTACATTAATCGATTTAATTACATGTCAAATGTGCAAAACAAAAATTCAAATTTTAGATGGAAATTATGTCTCAGGCATTACAACTTGAGAGAATAAGAGTTAATATGAAAATAAAATACAATGGACGTTTTTTATTTTTTATTTTTTTTTGTGGCAAGGAAGGGAGGGGTGGAATTTAGACAGTAATATAATTGGATCCACTCTTTTGCTTACCATATTGTCGATGATGACCTAGGATTATAAATTGGATAGCACTTGCTGTGTAGTTGAATTACAAATTCCTGAACTATGGAGCACAGTTGTTAAACTTGGCTTTATTTGGTAGTTCGACCAATCGACTCTGTAAATCAGCTCCAAATTTGGGTTTGGGTTGATAGTTGAACCAGTTGAAAAGTCAATAAGTTGTCAATTCAAAGGTGAAAATAAAACTCCGTTAGTTTAATGGATCAGGGTACAAACGGTTGTCACCTTTAAATAGTGTAATATTTTTTGAATGAGGCGTAATTTTACGTGAACTATTAGTAAAACTTCGTAATAGGGAGGTAATTATTATGCATGGAACCCACATGAAGAGTAATATAATATGATGTCTCTGTTATAAGGATGTAGAAGTAATTTACAAAGCATTGAAAAAATATTATATCATTCAGGGACAGTTGATCTGACAGTGATTCCTATCCCAAGTCACCAATTCATGAGTATATTGTTTTTTAATAATTTAAATACTTATTTTATTGTATAATGTACCTATCAATTAAGCCAGTTAATCACGGTTGAACCACACTCCCATTGAGCTATCCACTTGCCTGGTTAATGACCGATTTGGTTTTTATAACAATGCCCTAAAGACTTATGCTTCATGTTTTCTATCATTGGGGCAAATCCAATTGGACCATGGAGAAATCGGAAGGGACTAAATCACCACTGAATTAGACAGTGGATATTGCAACTACTGGATCCTTTTTAAGAAGAAGCCAGATTTTAAGTCGCAATTATGGGGGATGTGGAGGCCAATTGTGAATTTGTCCACCTCGGCGACCCCTCACCTCGGCAACCGTCTTGGGGAGCAGGGGGGCCTGGACTCCCTGGTGGTCAAGAGGGTGTTGGGATGGTACCGGGAGGGGCCTCCCAAGGATTCGAACCCTGATCCTTGTGTATAAGGGTCTTGGGGTTGAAGTCCTGATACCCATTGAGGCAAAGCTAGAATGCCAACTTGGTTCTATCATTGGGATTTCGAATCAGTGGTTAAATAGAGGTCATCGTAAGGGACTATATCTTTTTGCTCTTTGAGCACCAAATTATATGCCTTATCAAAATTTTTGATAAATTTGTGACAATTTTTTATATAGTACACTGAATGTATTCTAACATGGAGAAAATTGTTCAAAATGTTTATGTACACACTTTAAAACCTTCAACCTTTTAAATATTTTATTCAACATTTTAAGTTAAAAAAAATGTTTTAAACTTGAATATTGTCCAAGCAAAAGACTATCACCTTCAGAAAAAAAAAAGGGGGGGGGGGCTCCTAACCATACATTTCAAACATTTGAAGGTTAAAAACACAAAAGTTAAACTTACAAGATAAAACTGGGGTAATGATTTCACAAATGTAAGTGCATAATAATAAATTCAAGACAAGTTGAAGAAACTGTGGTAGCAGTACAACTCTTAAAATAAATAGAGGGCCAAAAGAAAATTTTGATACGTAAAACTTGTATAACTTAGAAGACAAAACAAAGACTAAGACTTGGAACGGATCGCTACCTTTTGAGGAAACACGAAACTTCACCATCGTATGCAAGTTCGTTGCGCCCGTGAACCTTTCTGGAAGGGCTTCAAAAGTGCAGTGGACGTCTTTGCTAGGTGTCCAATAATTGTTTTCACATCCTTGGGATGGAAATACAACCGCTGTGTTGACTTTTTTTTTTTTTTTTTTTTTGATACAATAGCTTCCTATACTATGCGAAGGGGGAGGGCTTGAAGAAATCCTGGAGTAACTCGAAGGAGACTGAACCACCATCGGATCAGATGGGTACACTACACACCCGCCTGAATTTTTTAAGCAAGGCTACATTTAATTGTGACAAATTGAACCTTGCCTCTCACCCCATCAAGCCTTAATGCCCCAAAGGCTGGTGGTTACAACCGCTGTGTTGACTGCTCCTGTATTCTTTGAATCAGTCTCCTACATTTTTTCTTTTTTCTTTTTTCTTTTTAATTAGGAACATAAATGTTTTTGTTATTTACTTGCTTCTTTATACTAATAATGTTGTTTGTAATGTACTTGAAAGAGTTAATCTTACATGTTGAATACATAATACACATACAAATTTTGAAATTTTAATTTAAATTATTTGTCATGCGTGTAATGTTGACAGTGTGCACACTATCAGTATATTAGAAGGTTAATTCTACTTTCTATGCCTAATTAATTTAGCTAACAATCAAAGCTATGAGATTAATAAATTTCTTTTTTGTAATTTAATCAATAGTAATGTTCTTTAATTTATATATATATGCCTCCATATGGATTAAGGGCATCTCCAGTTGATTCTATTTAATTGTTGTAATTCTTACAACTTTTGATATAAATTCGTATAACTTTGATGTAATTGTGGATTAGTTGTATAAGTTGATCATATCTTTTACGCTAAAGTTGTAACATTCTACACTAAACGTTGTATGAATTATACAATTGGACGGAACTAAACAAACCTTCAATTAAAGAGACTCTGATCCTCTTCCAATCAAGAAATGACCAAAATACTTAGGTTTTTTCATAGCTGTCTACTTAGGTTGCTTTATGCCAAGGCTCGTGTTCGACTTGACACTTTATAATTCGCTTAGGACAGCTCAGGCATGCAAAAAAAAAATTATCATTGAATGAGTCTGATCTGATATTGCTTCAGCTTCGACTAATAAATTGCCCCACTAATTATCGGAGCCAAATCTCATAATTAGTGGGGTTGCCATATTGTATGTGGCACGCTTTCAACTCGCTCATTTTTAGTGGTCAAACCAACTCATCCAGTATGGCAAATTCATGTTTTTCTGCTAGAAATTCAGTTAACTTAGCCATGGGATTCTCGCTCGCTCTCTGTTTTTTTTTTTTTTTTTAAGCCCAACCACGTGGATCCATTCATGATGAGGGAGAAGAAGGATCTAATTCCACAGTCTCTCATGACCCCTGAGCAAGTTTTCACCTGGGACGTTCTCTGTCTCGTATTTCCATGCATCTCCAGCCCATCCACTTGGCAACCTGCGTGCCCATCTGCCACGTATCAATTGTAGGGATCGGGCCTTTTGCAAAATTGCACCATGCAATTATGTATACATAAAAACCATAAATGTTTAGGTAGCCACTGAACCTTTTGAATAGTCAAGATTTGGGCACTTAATGATTAATAGTATGCTTTTACTCGCTGAACTATCAAAAGTATAAATTTTGGATCATTTTGTTTGATTCTACCGTTAACTCTGACATATTTAATTATGAATAGTATGTCTCGTAAGTCCTGCAAATCTTAGGTCCGGCAAAAATTAACGGTGAAATCAGACGAAATGGTCCAAAATTTATATTTTTGATAGTTCAATGGGATAAAAGCATTACTATTAAATAATTGAGCAACCAAAATTCGATTATTTGAAAAGTTTGATGACTACTCAAGTAATTTTCTCTAAATGTAAACATTAAAATAATAAATATAAAAACTAATACGGTACTAATATGTAAAAACACAACAAATTTTTTGCACAAATTTCAATAAATGAGAAAATTTATTGTTTTTTTATACATTGTTATGTTAGTGTTTATGTTTATTTTTTAGTATTTGCATTTATTCTGGTAGTGTCTATATTGGGTCTTACAATCGCTGCTATTGACAATTGTAATGGTCCTTGATCCCAATTAGTACAATAATTGTTTTTTTATTTCTTTTCTTTCCTTTTTTTGCTAAGTAAAAGAAATTGCTTATTGACAGTGTGGAAAAAAACTACAAAAATTAGTTTTCTTACATAGCTCACCTAATTGCACAAATTCCATCTAGTGGGTATACAGACCCAACTAGATCAAGGGAGTGCTATGACACAATTCTTAAATTTTTTCCGCTGCAGGTGAGGGTTCAAACCTCACCTAAAGCTCAAGAAGGGATTTAAACTCCCTGGTGGCCACTGAGCCATTGGACCAGTGGTTGGATTAATCTTATATATACTATTCATGTATATACTATCACCATTAGATATATGACACATATACAAAATTTGAATTTAAAATTTAAAATTTATTCATGTGTTATCCATACAACCGTGATAGTGTATATAAAATTTACTCTTTTTACATTGCGCTAAAATTCTTCATAAATAAGTATACAAGGTTTGTGAACCATCTCTACTGTAGAACTAACTGGCACCGGAGGTTTTTGTACCCAAAATTCTGCAAATAAATAGACTACATGATTTTATTTGAGAAACTTCGCAAATCAATTTATGCTTTATAGGACAGGATTCGCCTATTTTTGTCTTCGATTGCAGGATTGAGTCATAAATTCTTTATCATACTTCTGTTGTCTGCTATGACCTTTTTTTTGGCCTAAAAAATAAAGTCAAGTGCAAGTACCGTAACTTGACCTATAAGCATGGTTCTTAGACTTGACCGAGCCGTCATCACTGAAATGATGCTTTCCGTTTCAATATCAAGATAACATGACTTCAACATTCATAGATCGTCGAGAACTTCACCGAATCACCGAGAACTCGATTGAAAATTTTTCGACTCAGATAAAAATGGTTAAATCACATTGAATTATCCCGAGTCATCTCGAGCTTAGCATATTTTGTTTCTTTGGCTAATTTTTTATTATTTTCGTTTAGCATAATTTTTTTGTACTATTCACAAATTTTAAAATATTAAATAATTCAAAATTTGCGTCTCACTAGAATCGCAATCAATATATCAAAACAAATGTGGAACGGTTCGGACCGCGTCCGCGATTTTGAACCATGCTTATAAGGCCGAATTTCCCCACCATATATGCAATTGTCACCTTGTCGCTCGCCAATTTCTAATCTGATTTAGGAAATTTTGGCATGGATTCCTCTTTGATTGCTCCGTTGTGGGAACGGGACATCGAGACTTTGACATCTCTGTTGAAAAGTAATTGCAAATGGACGAGAGAGAAACTAGGGAATACCACTAGTTTTCCACTTTTTTGTGGTGACATTTCTACACTTCGTTACGATAAACTTTTACTAAAACATACTCGGATGGTGGATCATTTATGAAAAACTGAGTAACACGCGCCCCCTTGAAAGTGGGAGTAACAGCACTTTATCCCCCTCAACAATGAAAGTAACAGGCAGTTTATCCACTCGAAAATATTTCATTTGGTGTTTATATCAAGTATTCCATTTGGAAAAGCAAAAAAATATCTATTGACGATATTACCCTTATATTGTAATTTTATCTTTAGTCAAATTGATCCTACGGAAGCATAAGTAAGTTATAAGACCATTTGTGTAATAGATTAATCCATGACACTATGTATTAGTAGGTAACATATATAATATATGTTAACATATAAAATTCGACAATTTGGTTGGTAATCGGGAATCGGTAAATCTAATTTTAATATCCATTCTCAAGCTGTTTTACCAAATGTTAATGATAAGAAATTTAGTAATCGAATTTGAATATGTATCTTGAAATTGTTTTACCAAATTTTAAAATTTAGATATCAATCAATTTTATCAATTTTTCAATTTTTTTTCGAAGCTTGAACATCCAAAAATACGAGCTCTTTTTTAAGAAATCCTTTAGTGCTACATATGGCTCTTATTCCTCAATAAATATCCTTTATAGATCACCGTTATTTATCAAAAGCATGAGGATACATTATTGTTTATCAATACCATAAGAGTAAAATTGTCAACGTATTTTTTTAAAAATTTTTCTTAATAAATGTTCTTTATAAATTTGGATTAATCTTCTATACATGACAATATATACACTATCTCTATTGAATGCTCATGATAATTTATCTGAATTTAAATTTAAAAGCCTAATTTTATTTATGTGTTATACTTCTTACCGTAAAAGCATAAACACTATCAGTGTATATAAAATTAACTCTACTTTTTCATTATTTTCATTGACCCTACTTTCCGGCGGGCAAAGGGTCATTAACCTTAGATGAAATGTGGTTTAGGTGCATATTATTGACTCGAAAAGACTCCAGCAACCAAAAAAGCGATTTTATTCCAGAAAACGATAGGTCAAGTTTACTCAACTCACGATTTTATCATACGAAAAAACACTTTGAATAAAGCAAAGATTCAAAGTAGGCAGCTGGACTTTATTTAGTTACAAAACAGTAGAAAAAGGACATGGTTTTGACGAATTTCTTTTTTTTTTTTTTTTTAATGCCGGAAATATTCCAGCAGGTTGATACTGAACACCTGGAAAATCATGAGGCTGCTACCTTTTATCTGTGACAACGCACAAGGGAATAGGATCCTTCCATCTTCTTCTTCTTTTTTTTTTTTACAGTAAAGCAAGGCGCACACTACATGGTAATAGGAACCTGAGCTTATCCCGTTATCTTGATTCTATTCTTTTCTTTTCTTTTTTTTTTTTTTTGCATTACGTCATCTTGATTGTTGAATACTTACGCAACATGTTTTCTTTAAATTATTCAATGAACTTTTTTTAAATAAATTTTAATGCTGCATTTGGTCGCGCTATTTATTTGGATAAATATTTATTCTTACATCATAAATACATTTTTTCAATCACCTCTTCATGTTTCCAGTCATATTTATATATAAAAAAAAAATCACAGAAAATCTTATCAAATTAATGAGCAGGCTAAAATATATTTTTGATTTCTTATGAAAGTTACTTCAAATTTACATGGTAATTAATAAAATGAGAAAAGCAAACTCCCGAAACTAATATTATTATTGTTTTTTTTTTTGATGTGTCCCGCAGGGAGTGGACCCCGCAGACTATTCACCACCCTCAGTAACTTGCTGACAGCAAGGTTCGAACCAGGGACCTGAGGCTCCATCTTCAGCGACCTCAACCACCAGACCAAGCCCCTGAGGGCCCCGAAACTAATATTATTTGATTCCACATATCTATACCTGATTGTGTAAAAATCTTTATACTGACTGTGTATATAATAGTAATCCTAAAACTATATATTAGATAAGTTACATTTACGAACACAATTTTGATTTCATGCATGAGATATAAAAAAAAAAAAAACTACGGTAGGCAGCTGTTAATAGTGTTGAACTTAATGACAAATGTTAAGCCACGTAATGATTAATAAGCATGTATAAATGGACGAAACACGGTATCCGTTCAAAGGTCATCACGAGATGTGCAACACGTTGCTGTGCTCTAGTCAATTGGACTAGTTGAAATTCCGGCCTGCTCGTAAGGCAGGAGACACATTGATGCGACCAGACATTTTGTGAGTAGGAAGATAATACTCCACCTCCAGAATCAATCAATCAATCAATCCATCCATCCAGGAGAGCTTTGAAACTCTATTAGGCGTAGATCAACTGATCAAATTTTTTGTCCTGTATTTTAATATTCAGGCTTTTTAAAAAAATATTTCGCCAACAGTTGTGCAGAGACACCCATTTGAATCGGTGGTGATTCACAGAATTCCTCTTGATCTCTTTAGATCCCTCTCCCCCTAGCGTAGAATAGGAGCAGTTGTAGTATAGAATCGATCATATCAAAAAAAAAAATAAAAATCAATCCATTCAACTTTCTCAGCCGAGTGTGAAACACCATTTCTTATTTTCACGCAACATCCATCTTCCCGATTGTTTTAAACTGTGTACGCTCAGTCTACAGGGTTTATAATTACTTCTCTTACTACAAGACGTTTACCTAACCAGGCTTAGATCATCCAACTCTACCCAAACTTTTCTGGTTCTCCCCAACATTTCATACTTGTTCAACTGTTGATGAGCAGTTTTTGGATATCAAATAGGCCTATCCAGAAGGTAATTTTAAAATTGTTGATTTATCCTCTTTTGCAATCAGTTTCGCTACATCACTTGCTACTCAAGCTAACTGTCCACCCTTTCAAAGTGTGATTTTTACGTTATGTATGACCTTAATTGAGGGCATATCGGTTAAAGTATATTCTTCTTTTTGGTCAATCAAAAACCCTTTCCCAAACTGTACAAGTTTCTTACAAAGGATACAGACTTTACAGACTTTTTGGATGTAGATGGTGATATCTATGCAAATGGACATATGAATTCAAATCTGCCAAATGACTCCTACAGTTCCTCGAGTGTCAATTAGGCTTTATGACGTAGATTCCATTGATCCGAGTTTAAGAGCATGCATACAGGATTGGGCTCCCTTTTGGACTGTTTTTTTCTGAAAATTTTATAGAAACGCATATTATATAGCAATTTGATGTACGTTTTGATGAAGAAATAATTAAAAAATATGCTCACGAAAACGTGAAAATCTTTTGAAAACAAATGATTTTCCAAACAAGGCAGTTACTAAGTTTTTAACTATGGGATCAAACACTCGCTCATAAGAATATTGGGGTTTAGGAGTTAGGACCCTATTTGAGATTTGGTTCAATCCCAAAATTGATACTTATTTTGTATTTAATATTGCGTACATAGTGAAACTTTTCTTGACCCAAAAACAATATTTTATATATAGTTATAAAATTAGGCATAAATTATGAATTGTAGACATATTGTCATCATGCATCTAAATCTGACAAATAAATATTAATTTTATTATATATAATATACACATTTATACAAATACTTATTCGAGATGTCAAGTTTTAGTTGGTCCGAACCTAACGGAACCTGGACTCGCTCACAAATGATATCTTTCATTTAGGCCCACCCAAAAGCACCTGAAGCTCGGCACCACAGTTTTCGGGTCAAATGATCTAAATTCGGCCTAACCCAGGCTGACTGACTGATAAATATGCACTACATGGGTTGTCTCAAAATCAAATGGATGCCTTGATTCATCACCTAGGCTTTGAAACATAAGAGAAAGTAAAATATGAGACCAATTTTTTAATTTTATTTATTTATTTAAGAAGAGACTCCAAACTTTACGAGAAAAATGCAAAAAAACAAACCCAAATTTCACGATTACTTTGACTAATGTTCCTACTAATTTATGAGAAACAAACCCACTTAAAGAGTATAAGATAGTAATTTCTTTCTCCTTCTTCATGTGCCATGATTACCGGATCCAATTCCATTCCTAGCATTGGATTCTTGACAAAGAAACGGACTCTCACGCACCGTTTGTCGCCACAGAATAGGAGGAAAAAAAAAAGGACAGGAAAAGAAATACAAAGATAAGATTTTTGATGTTTGAATTGATTTTTGAGGAGGAAAAAAAAAGAGATAGGGATAGGTTCCATACCCCTTTTACTTGTTTGTGTTTGTGCATTGAACCATCTAGCTGTTGTAGTTTCATCAGAAGCTAGATATTTTGCAATAGGAAAAAGATGTGCAGTGTACCCCGGGAAACTAATTGTCCGGTAGCATTAGGAAAGGTAGTCCAGATCAAACTTTTGGGATTCTTGAACAGCTGTGGAGCAGGAATCTGCTTCGCATAAATCCTCTTAAAGAGAGCTTGCAAAGCAGACGTGGGCACTTAGTGGAGAATGTTCCCAATAATTGACTAGCAACAAGGTCCTGATGCAGCAAGGAGCAACAATAACAAAGGAAGACCATTTGCTGCATGACTGAATACCATCAATCATCACTATCAGCAAGGACAGAGAGCACACCAACTTGGTTGCTCCATATGTCGGTGTAAACATTTGGACATCTTTGGTAAAATTTCATGCAAGTTACAATAACAAAGGAATAATGAGAGTCGACAAATGTATCTCATCTAATGACAACTCAATCGTACAGTCCCTCCTGCTCCCAAATATCAACAAGAAAATCTACCACTTCCTGTCATTCATTTAACCCAAGGATAATCAGAGGAGCACTTTCATATCCATAACCAATGATAAACAGTTTTGCAACAGACTTACTGGTAGAGGGATGGGCTGAGGAAAAGGTTTATTGGTACCAAGCAGACTCTCGTAAGTTGCATTCCACCTGGAACCAAAAAAAAAAGATACCTTCAGCATTAGGAAATAATACAGGAGCGGAGCGCAAAGTATTATTTGAGGGGATGCTGTCGAGGTTGGATTCTAATAGTTACAAACTTGGAAAGCTGAAGAAAGTAAATCTTGAAAATGTGAAGTCAATTGGCCCAAATATAGATAAATGCTCTTTTCTCCTGTCGTAGTTTTCCTGATGCCTACCCTAATTTGGGCTCTTGAGGTTGCTTGGGTCTTTTGGACTCCTTGTCTCCAATCCACAGCTGCCTTGTCTGATTCCAAAGAAAAAGTCCTGCTCAAAAACAAATGTACAAGCATATGATAAATAAGAATGATGCAAAGGGTAGAATTGAACTAAATTTTAAAAAATCAGGCTATGCCAGACAAGACTCACCATGATTTACAAACTCAGTAGGGTTGCTAGTGCTGCTGCTGGTACCCTGCTGGTCAAGAGTCAGATTCGAAGTGCTAATTGAAGAAACACTTCTTTGCGATGGAAATGCACTATTCTCCATTTCATATGTGCTGCTACTCCAAAAATCCTCTTTTATGCTGGGTCTTTTTACCCGATGACCTTGAATTTTAAGCCCCTTGGATGGCTCATCCACAGATATTATATGTGGCGGCTTAGTACAACATCCAAAACAACCTCTGCTCTGTTGGAATCAGGTTTGCAACCACAAAAAATGATTAGTACACACATTTGAGTACTATACAACATATACAAAATACAAACTATCTCAAGCACTATAAATTCCAACACCTGAAGATAAATGCTTTTTTCCAAGACTTAACAATACCATCTTCTGGAAGGTTCAAATAACTTTAGCTTAACGAACCACCGTAAGTACTTTTTCATAGGTTTACACATAAAAAAATATAGAGATAAACATATGTACTTAAAATTGTAAAAATCTAGGGCAGGTTCTTAGTTCAAGCAGAATTCTATTTTCATGCGTTATGTGAGCATACATGCACATCAAGCTGGAACCTATGCAAATAAACTTTGAAATTATTGTGGTTGCAGATTTTCCAGGTTATAACTAAGTTGACTCAAACATGAAATCCTCCTTATAATAGATATATATGCACAATATCTAGCCAGCTTGAGAATTCTATACCATGCATTTTGTAGGATCAAAGAACCAAAGAAGAATAAACAGGGATTTTCACTTAGGTAATGTTGAATCTATAACAGAAGATGCACCATAACAACGCATCCCATATACAAGAGTTTCAGCTTTTTCCAAAGACACAAACTTCCGCAATGGTCAATGTAGGAAGAAGACTCACTGGAACGCTTTACCTGTATCTGAGAATACTACAAGTATTCCAACGTTCAATCTTAACCTTCAACACTAAGAAAATCAAGAATTTTAACCACCACTGACAAAGGAACCTCCCACAAGCGACACAAGTTTTTAACCAAGGCCATAGTTCAAAGTGCAGATCATTGTCAATAGTTATACAACTCCTCAGTGAATCAATAAAAAAAACCAGACAGTAATTTAAGATCCCCTACAGTAAAATATCCTCACTTCAAATCAAATATTGTAATTAGCTTTTCTGACATCTAAACATGGCCAAGATCATCCAATCACACTTGCTACAGAAGAAATGAAAAGATTTTGTAGAAGCATGATTCTCTCTCTAAAAGAAAAGGAAACCTATTCCAAGAAGAGCAACATCCTCCCCAGACATTTTGCTAAAAGTTCAGGCAGAAAGTAAGCCATTTTCTACTGGGCAGCAAACCCGTATTGCTTATGAGAGGAATACCACAGGACATCTCATGCTTCTTTTAAGACAGCAAGGCAAAAGAAAAGTTGCATCCTCAATAACATAGAGCATAACAGGTAAAACAAAAAAAATTACAAGCACCATCCTTAATTTGAGCAAAGAAACTCTAGCATATCAACCCAATCCAGAAGCAAAGATACACAGAATGGAGTTCACAGTAATCTCTTACACTGAAGAGGGCTCTGCATTTCTCTTTCAGCTTTCCCATCATAAAACCAGTAAGAGCTTGAAAATAACCTCCAATATACAAGCACAAAGAAAAAAGAGGCTTCCTTCTGAGGCAAGCCTCAAATTGAATCCATAAACAACATCTACTACTCATTTCTACCAATCTTCCACTAGCGTTAACCTTTGATCCTAAAGCTAAAGCAATAGGAAATACGTATGGGAAACAAATATAGTACCGTGAACAACAAACACTCGAAACTTCGCAGTACACAAGCAAAGCCAAACAAACAAAAAGATCCCAAGTTTTCTGTTCACTTCACACACTTTATTGCCTTGCTTAGACTAAAAGCAAACAAAAAGATTCCTACCCACAATAAAAGAAAAGTGAGAGGTACGCAATTAAAGTCTTAACTGACATAGGTTCTTGATTATACAGAGAGAAAAGCTAAGAACAATAGTAATAAATAAAAAAAAAGAAAAACTTTTATTCCTCAAATTGGCCTTCTTTCTTTCCCTTATTGAAACAAGACAAACAGAGCTCAAAATTCCACCCCATCATATCCCTTTACTAAAAAGTTTTGTCAGCGGAAATAGTGAACTTCCACCAAAGACCCAGAATTATTGGAGTATAAAATTCAAAGATGAAAGATAGGGAAAGGTAATATGAAAGAGTTGTACTTTATGCCTTTCTGATTGTACCTTTAAGTTTCAACCCATGATTCCTTTTAACAGAGTGTCGTCCGCGTACACAACGAATTTCTAGGACAAACCCAGAATAGCCAAGGTAGACAAATGAAAATCGAATGGAAGAGAAAAGGGAAAAAAGTGAGTTATACTCTTTGCTTTGCTTGTTGTACCTTAAGTTGGCTGCACTGGTTTTTACTAGGCAAACAGGATGAGAGATGGTGATAAACTCAAAAACACAAATCATAGAGTAGTACCATACTGGCAGTTGAAGCAAAGATTGGAAACGAAAATACTGACCCCATGCATGCAAAGATATTATAGATCCAGGAGGGCAAGGGCAATAGTAATCTACACAGTTGCATTCAGCAGATTGAGAGAGGAAAACACTGCTCCCAGAATAACCATCAAAGAGAGGGACAAAATCCCTGCAAGGATAGGTGATGGGTATTTTGCTATTTAGTACTAATGTTAGTGTTGAAGCGGCTATTGAAGGAAGAATGATAGGGGAAGCAAGAAAGAGAGAAAGCAGGGAAAGCAGAGCGGATTGGAATTGGGGAAGTGTGAAATGGGGAGAAAATGGCAAAGGAAGGTGAGGAAGTCGGTTGGGATGGCTGCTGGTGGTAGTGGTGGATTGAGCTACGGCCACTCGTGCTGAGTGAAAAGGACTGCATTGCCCCTCGGGTGCGTCATCGGTCATGGGTTTATTTCACATTTTGGTGAAAATTTTCTTGGGTTTTTTTCTTTCTTTTTTTGGTTTTTGTGTTTTGAATCTCAAAGTTATCTTGTGTTTGGTAACTTTATAATTATGTGGTAAAAACCAGTTGGTTTCTTCTTTTCTTATTACTTTAAAATTAATTTACAAGGGTCCTTAAAAAAAGTAAGTTATGATGGAAAATACTAATAATAATAAATTTTTCTTTTTTTTTTTTAAAATAAAAAGGAAGAGATATAAGAAGCTGAAAAGGAGAAAAAGAAAATTTAAACCTATAATCTTTTATTCTTATACATATTTTCATAACAATTGAATGGATAATTTATTACATTTGTTAGTGCGTGCTTAACTTAGTAGTTCTGATTGATATACCTGTAAAAAAAAAATTTTAAAAATTTTTAGATTAAGAGTAAAATTTTTAAATATAATATTACAGTAATACATAAATAAAAATAATTTTAAAAAAATTTCATCTCATATAATATTTTAAATATTTCAAAAAATATCTATAATAAAAATTTTTCATATATATACATTGTTACAGTAAAATATTTCAAAAATATCAATTAATTCAAACAGTGGAGGTGGGACGAGACAACTTAATCCCAATAAGCAATAATCATGGCCTGCACTTTGACTTTAAAATACGGCTCCACCTAATTTTTTTTAGCAAACTGGGCCTAAGGTCCCCATTTTTCTTTTGGTGTAGATCTTAAAATATACAACGAGAACCAAAATAATTGATCCCGTCCTTTAGCTTTATGCGTTTCTGGATTTTTGTGTCCTGTAGCCATGGCAGATTTCACCCACTTCTGTAACAAAAAGTTGTGGATTTCTTCCCCCCCGGGGCCCCCCCCCCCCAAAAAATGGGTGGACTTTTTTTGGGTTCAATGAGGGCTTTAAATCGAATAACGAGGAACGTAAGTTTGAGAGTTTTGGGTTGGGTTTTAAGAGTAAAAGGAGCTGACCCATAAGCATACGTAGCTGGACCGTAACAGTTGGCTACACTAAGAGACTCATTACGAACTGTTAAGTAATTTGGTTACGAACTATCCATCCGCAGGCAATTTGGTTACGCCTTGGCCCAACTGTTAAGTAACCATCCACTCGCAATGCGGAGCTACTGTGCCTAATTTACGGTACATTTGATAAAATTAAGGTTTTAAAAATAAAATCTTAAATTTAAACTTATTAAATTGTGAAGTATGGCTTTATTTGGATTCGTTAGTTTTTCAAAAATTAATTTTTTAAATATTATAAAAATTTTTAAAAAGTACTCTAAAAGCTACATTAAAAAGTAGTCTAAATTTTTTTAATATTCAAAAAATTATTTTAAAAATTCTACTACTTTTAAATATTTGAAAATATTTTTTAAAAATATTCCAAAATATACTGTAAAAATTCTGTTATAGTAAAATTTTTTAAAAACACCCTGAAAAACAGTTAATCCAAATTTGATATATTGGAATATTTAAATATATATCAGATTGAGTGATAGATAAACAACTTATCACATATTTTTTAGAGTAAGTTTTGATTTATAATTCAGTGTCATTTAATTAAATCAAGATATCCTATTTTTTAATTATCAAATGTGTCTGAATTTATATTAAATTTAAATACTAAATTAGATTATGTGCCCTCTACAGTTACTTCATTTATCATGAGCACAGCTTAAGAGAATATTTACAGCCGAGAGTTAGATGCATCTTCAGGGTAAGATCATCACGCAGAAAGGATTGGAGGAATATATACGGATTTTGTCCCAAGAACACGAGCTTTGTGTTAGAAAGAATTCAAGTCCAGGTAGGTACAGTAATGACTCCCTTCAACTCTTTTTGGAAATAATGTAGACAGTAATCCGTAGAATTGGTTCAATCTTTTAGTTTGATTGGACTGAATATTGCTCGAGTTAAATGTATTCAAACTCAAGCTTGAATCTAGATTTTTTAACTCGAGTCGGGTTTTAACATTGCATTAATCAAGTTTGACTCTGTTGGATTGCACGAAAGTTACTCGTGATGATATCGAAGGAAAAAAAATCTGAAAAAAGTACGCTGTAGTAATCTTTTGAAAAGTAAAAAGATCAAATCAACCTAAAACAAATGGCGGCTGCAGCTGATTTTATTTGAGGCTTGGTCTTCGACTTGTTTGCTTCGACCATATAGGTTCTTCGTCTTCTCGTTCTTCTTCTAAACCCAAATTTCTATCTTTCGTCTTTATCTCGTGCTCGTTGAGGCACGAACAATTTAAAAAGGAATGGTTTTTCTGTCATCAACTTCAAAATTTTTTTTTTTCAAATATCTTGTTTTGTTTTGGTGATTGCAGTTCAATATCAAGAATCCTACCACAGGGTGCCGGAAGAAGCTCGAAATTGACGATGACCAGAAACTGTACGCATACGCCTCATGTTTTCCTCCTGATTTTCATCTTTATTCATATTTTGCTTCTGGGTTTTTCATATTTTCGTTGATTTCAATTGCGCTGAAATAATTGCGTTGTGCATTTGTTTTTAGTAGTTTAGCTGAATGATGTATCGATTCTTTCTTAATGTTTGTGCTGTCATTTCTATATTGGATTTTATATATTAATTATTACACATGACATAAGGATTTCTGTGCTCTGTTTTGCTGTTTTTGCTTTTTTTTTTTTTTTTTCTTTGTGAGGAATATCTCTCCTGGGTTTGGAATAATGGTGTCATTACATCTTTGATTGGGTTGCTGTAAAATCTAACCGATGTGAACCTCAACATTTAATTAATGTGAGCTCTATATTGTTTGGGTAGGGCATTAGCAGCTTAGTGGATTTGCGTTTTAGAAAAGTATTGGATTTGCGTTTTAGAAAAGTATCTGACGGAGAAAGTTGTTCACTTGGGGAAGGAGAAAGTTGTTCACTTGGGGAAGAAGAAGCGCAATAGAGAGAGGAGAGATGAGTAAACTGAAATCGTCGAGCTCTGAATTGGATTTGGATCGACCAAATATCGAAGACTATCTGCCCTCTGGATCCATCCAGGAACCTCACGGCAAACTTTGCCTGTATTCTCCTACTTATTTCTTCTCTTTCCCTGTTTTCATTTTTTATATACTATAAAACAGCTTTGTACTAGGTAAGGTTGCCGTTGAGAATTCTAAACTGCACTTTGCATTTTTTTTTTTTTTTTTGCAGGCGTGATTTGCTCGATATATCACCTACCCTCACTGAGGCTGCTGGTGCCATTGTTGATGTAAACTCCTTTCTCCTCAATCTTCATTTTTATTCTTTACTTTTATCCCCATTTTTTTTGCTTGTATTTCTTCTCTCACCGATGCCATTCTAAATTTGTTATTCTCTCTCTAAGTAGTACTATATTGTTAAAATAAATAATGGCATTTGTTGCTGTTCTTTTTTTGGTCCTTGCCTTTTTGTTCTGAAACCAGGTTGGCCACATTTTCACTAGAGTCACAGTTATAGGATACCAATCCTTATCCTTGCGGAAACTCTCGCTCGCTTTTTTTCTGAGCACTTGAAAGTTTTGGTTTCACTTCTGCTGTTTTCAAAACTCAAGTTGGGGGACACAATTGTGGTTAATCAACTAGCCATGCACTTAACAAGCTTCTCTTCCAGAATTTAGATCATCACACTATTTAATGGACTCTTGTGATATTGTATCACACCAAACTAACATTATGCACAAAATTATCACATGTAAATTGTTCCCCAATATTCCATTGAATTTTTTTGATGTTCACAAAATGTGTTCTTTCATTATTACCAGGGTCGACCTTATTCAATATCAATATCATTTATTGGCCAATTCTTTGTGTATCACAGGATTCCTTCACACGATGTTTCAAGTCAATTCCTCCAGAACCATGGAACTGGAATATATATCTCTTTCCTTTATGGTGCATGGGTGTCCTTGTTAGATACTTAGTTCTTTTCCCATTAAGGTTAGTTTTTACTTTTTCTTTTTGGGGCTTGTTTGACTTTTCCCTGTCAAGCCAAAAAGAGGGACAAACATGGAATGTGCAAGTAACTAATAGAAGTTTCCCAGAAGATCTGCCCCTTGTTTTGCAGTGCTATTATACTAAGTTGGAGGGTTTAATCTTGCTTGTTCACCTTGCAGAATTTATTGCTTAAGTATGTGCTGTGATAGTTGATCAGTAGGAGCCAATCCAGCTTGAAGAAACAAATAGTTTCACCATGTTTGTAGTACTAGATATGTTTTCATCATGTTTTAGCCAACTTTTACTTCCCCTGCTTAAATTCAAGAGAGCAACGTCCATGCATGTGGTAAAACTATTTCATTCTTTGCATTTTTTCTCCCTGACAAAGAGGTTCCAGTGCAACTGGGGTGATACTTTTGAAGGTTGGGGGTGGTGGTGGTACAAGATGAGTTAAGCTACCATTTACTCCTTTGAAAGTGCCAGCTGTATGCTGAGCTCATTAATCCTCTCGTACAGTCAAATGGAGTTTTACCTGGTCGATGCCATTTTAATGAGCTTCAATATATTATTTAGCTATTGGAATTCATGATTTTCCAGTGCTTAGGCAATGGGATTTTGAGAACGAGTTAGTTTTTAGACATTATCGCTGGAGATGTTCCTTGACCTTTTAATGCTTCTTAATTTCATCGCAGGGTTATCGTATTGACGGTAGGATGGATAATATTTCTCTCTTGCTATATTCCGGTGCATTTTCTATTGAAAGGGCATGACAAGTTGAGGAAAAAACTAGAGGTAGGATTACTTTATACTCTTTCAGATCTTTTCATGCAGCTTTCTCTCTGTTATATGGTCTGGTAAAAGTGAGCAATTATTTTATTTTATTTTATTTTTTTTTGTAGTTGTTCTATTTTCTCACTTTTAATGTAGACTTACAAAATTGTGCAAGCCTAACTTGAATTGTTTAATTTGGTTTAGAGTGTCTGCACAGCACCTGTGAACTTAGGAAACTTGAATATATTGGTGTTATTAGCAACACTCTGATGATAGCATGCAGGTCTCCTCTTTGTTTGCTCTTGTAGAGGAAGATAAATATTTTATGTGTGGCTTCTCACTTTTTTTGTTTTTTTTGGGTTTTCCCTCTTAAATTTTCCAAGAGGTGTCTTGTGGAATTGATTTGCAGTTTCTTTGTGGCATCATGGACTGGGGTTGTCAAGTATCATGGTCCACGTCCCAGCATCCGGCCTAAGCAAGTATGGTGTTGATTCGTTAGATGCATTGGAGTACTTCCTGCTATAGTCCAAATGAAACCTATTTTCCCAACAGAATTTGCACTGAAGATCATTTAAATGGTTGGAACAGGTATTTGTGGCAAATCATACGTCAATGATTGATTTCATTATTCTGGAGCAGATGACTGCATTTGCTGTAATTATGCAGAAGCATCCAGGGTGGGTTGGTAAGTGTCTTTAATTGGTTTGTGATCTTCACACTGCTGTTGGAGAGCTTTTACAATATTCTTAGCCCTGAGATTTATTTCCTTTGCATGGAACACACCTGTCCATAAAAATTGAGAAGTCTTTATGGTAACTTGTGATAATCCCAAATTTCATGTTCAGTTTTACTGATTTTATGGACAGACCTTTTTCAAAATCTTTCTTTATTTACAAGTAATTATTGAGTTCAAAAGCTTTTACAAATATTGTTAGGTATCTAGTTTTCAAAATGAATGTTGAGCTGGAACTGATGTCTTGAGTAAGAAAGGTGTGCGATAGTTCCTTGCACATATTCGAGGTCAAAACAGTTTGTATTTGTAAGATAATGATTTTTGGCTTTGGAGTTTACCTGTTTTTCACCTTTGGTGAGAGAAAAATGTTGTAGGATGTGTCAGAATGGAGCAAACAGTAATATGTTTTTGTGTCCCTTGAGCAAAAGAATCGAAATGAAACAATTTTGCCATTGTCCTGATTCAGGCCATTTCTGGGCATCATGGGTTGGCTTGCTGTGTGCTGTCCTGTATTTCAGTTTGCTTGCATGCTTGCAAGCATTTTTGCTCCTGCTTCAAACATATTTAAACTAATGGGCCTGGAAACAGTGGCCGATCTAAAATTAATGAATGGAGATGTACCTTCTTTTCTTCAGGAGATGCTACCTTTTAGTTTGAATATGCTTGTAAAATTTAGTGATACAAAGGTTGTCTTTTGCAGCAGTGGAAGATGATTGAGGGGAAAAAAATCACAGAAACTAAATTTATGTTATTCTCCAGTATCTAGGGTTGGGTGGTATCAAGTAGTTTTAGAATATATGATATATTTGCAGGGTTATTGCAAAGCACTATTTTGGAAAGTGTTGGATCTATCTGGTTCAATCGTTCTGAGGCTAAGGACCGTGAAATCGTTGCGAGAAGGTATATATTACTGAAAAGACTATTCTGCCTCCTCTTTTCGGATTAGCTATTGTAGCTTCAATTCTGGATTTTCAGGCTAAGAGAACATATTGAGGGGGCAGACAACAATCCTCTTCTTATATTTCCTGAAGGAACATGTGTAAATAATCATTACACTGTTATGTTCAAGAAGGTAATTGTTGTCTATGTATAACAGTTGTATCTGCTGAAGATATTTAAACTTGGAAAGCGCTGAAAACATATTTTTACGTTTCTCTCATTGATCCTTTTGACAACCGTAGTCAAACTGAAATTCTCCTTGGTCAGTAGCTAAAAAGATTTTTTTTTTTTTTTTGGGGGAGGGGTTCTGCAGCTGTTGGGTCCTGCTTCTATGTCAGCTTAGCAATGATCTTTTGAGATTTCAGTTCTGGAAAGGCTTGGAACTTCTTGTATTTTTCTCTTTTTTCCCTCCTGAATTCGCCATCTTTTTCCTGTTTTTTAGTGAATCTTAACCACATTTCAACAAGTTCTTCTAGTTAACTAAGTTGATGCTTATATAATCTCTTTTCTGATGGTTAGGGTGCTTTTGAACTTGGCTGCACTGTTTGCCCAGTTGCAATTAAGTACAACAAAGTATTTGTTGATGCCTTTTGGAATAGTAGAAAGTAAGATTTTTGTATCCTGTCTCAACCTCGGCTTTCCATATTACTGTTGATGTTGAATGAGATTCTGCTTTCCTACTGCAATGCTTTCTGTATAGCACTTCTCTTTAGATTATTAAGCAGTGATCATGTATTTAAACTGCATAAACATCTGCCTAGTCGTGAACTGAAAATCACTTTGCCTTACTTTAGTAGCATGTTTCTTGTTGTCAGGCAATCCTTCACAATGCATCTGTTGCAGCTAATGACATCATGGGCTGTTGTTTGTGATGTATGGTACCTGGAGCCCCAAAATCTGAAACCTGGAGAAACACCTATTGAATTTGCGGAAAGGTAGGTGGTTTCCTTGAATAGTGATGGTTAAACAACATTGCTGATTTGGTTTGCTGTTGTGTTTTACTGGAGGCACATAGTATTACTATGTTGGAGCTATCCTTTTGATAGTAACAGGCTTCCTTATGAGCCCAATTTCCATTGGCAGGGTGAGGGACATTATTTCTGTTCGAGCAGGCCTTAAAAAGGTCCCATGGGATGGATATTTGAAATATTCTCGTCCTAGCCCTAAGCACCGTGAGCGAAAGTAAGTTACTCAGTTGTGTTATTGGTTTCTTAAAATACTGTCTCCAGAACTGCTTTGACTAAGAAGATGGTGCGATAAATTCTCTAGTTGACCTTTGTGAGTCAATTTGTTGTTTCTGAGCACAAGTTTTGTTCTTCTCATCTTATCATGCATTCTGTCAATTGCAGGCAACAAGGCTTTGCAGAATCAGTTTTGCGCCGCCTTGAGGAGATATAGAAGTATGATCCACACGGTTTTCTTCGGCATGTGTAAGAAGTTGGATTGTAGGAATCAGAGGTTAAATGTTGATATGAGGCTCATTTCACTTTTTGGAATAGTTTGTTTGGATGACATGCACTAAAACCTTAACTGGTGGCTTCTAATGCATGTTTATGTTTCGGTTGACTGCAAACAGTTTTGGGAGAAGGCTGTAATCTTCATTTGCAGCACGGGCCATAATAGACTGGATTCATTTCCTCTTTCTTCAATGTTCTTTTGTTCCTCCCAGTCATGGTTTTGCCTGTCACACGGTGTTGCTTGTTATGGTGGGATAAATTTGTGCGTTAATGTGCATGGCTGAGGTGGAATGAATTATAAGTAAGGAGGAGAGAAGGGGGAAAAAAATGGACTGTAGCTTTGTCCCTGGAGTTGTTTAATGTCTAGTCATGGAGAGTCTGGAGACTAATAGGGCAGAAGTTTGTAGTGGAAAATTAGGAGGAAGGAAAAAATGGAGACAGTAAACCGGCCAAGAACTTACTTGGGAGCATGATTGGCGGTAAACTAGATCCAATGCGGATTCTTTGGAATGGGTGAAAGATGTGTATTGTGCCAAGGCTCTTTCTTCTTCTGGTGTTGTTGCTTGGCATGGGTGTTATACATTTGTTCATCCAGGTTAATTGCTAAATCCATTCCTGGACTGTATTCTGAGAACATCAGGAGCAGAAATCTTATGGCTAATACTCAAAAATTTATCTTATTTTACCTACGGGGGGCTATTCTTGGCTTTGCTGACTGACCAGTGCAAGGCGTCCCACGTACCTTAGAACTCCTTGTGCTGGTTGGGGATTTTCAAGAACTTTAAGAAATTTATCAAGAATCGAACGTTGGCGAGAAAGATTTGCATATCAATTGGTCTTTAAAAAGAAAAAAAAGAAGAATAAGAATTCGATGGATCTCATAACTAATTATTCACAGCTAATTTGGTATGTATCAGTAGTAGCATTGGCACAAGAGCAAGCAGCTTTAATCATGGGCTATTTACAGTTATTTTTATCAGTAACACATCAAGTATGATTAGTTCGAATATTTACAGCCAAGAGTTAGATGCATGCTAGGAATAAGAACATCAAGTGGTAAGGATTGGAGGAAGGTAATCAGATTTTGTCCCAAGAACACGGGCTTTGGTGTCAGGAAAGAAATCAAGTCCTGGTAGTGCAGTAATGATTCCATCCCTTGAAACATTCACAGGATACCTAAGAAGCTGGACCGAGAGGTCCTCATTATCAGGAAATGTATCACTCGAGTAGAGCTCCCAATTTCTCTCTGCAAGTAAATTCACTTTCCTGACACATTCCAATGTCCCTGGATGATAAAACACGTAATCATGTACATCAAGATGTTCCAACCACAGGGCCATTCTGAATCGAAATATGCTGCCCTTTGCTGGTTCTGCACTTGAAAGATGATGAGGCTGATACCCTCCCATTGCAATCTCTGTATCTCTTGCTCCATCCATCGACCTCTGATTGATGTTTGCAGACCCCACGATTATGTATTCATCATCCACTGTTGGAGATTTATCCCAAATGAGAACCGGAAGAAATCCAACGAAAACAAGCACTATGAACATTCCAGTCAAAAGTTGGAAGTAAGAAAAAGGACGTGTGTGCCAACTGAGTGAATTTGCTTCAATTACCTATCATGGTTTTGGCATGAACATAGATCATGAAGCGCCTAGATTTTTGAGCTCTGGCATAATCAGTGTCAGGATTGGGGGTTTCTGGAGGCACATATTCTCCAGCCTCTCGGGACTCCCGATTGCCAAGGCAGAAGAACGTTAGGTAGTCTCTAAGGTCTACATCATCCCCCTCACCCTTAGCTTGGAGTGCTCGAGCAATATCTTTATACATCATCTCCATTGTCCTCCTTTGCCAATCTAGTATCGCCTGGACAGATGCACTCTCTGGAATCCCTTCTGGCCACATTGGAATTACAACGTAGACTGTGAATTTCTCCCCTGCTTCTATCTTGCTCACGATCTTCAGTGAGAGCTCTTTGGGAATGAGATGCAATGCGTTGATGTCCGGAACCTGTATATCTTTCCCTTCCCAGCCATAAGAGCTTCCCAAGAAGTACTGATTTTCGATGTAAATGAAATTCTTTGCGCGACGGATAGCATTAATGTAAGCATCCTGAATGCTTCTGTCTATAATGTGGTCCTTCCCACTAACAAGTCCTACTTGAGCGGCCTTCGCAGGATCTTCAGGGAAGCCATAAGCAGCACCACCATCAATCGAGCGAAAAACTTGAACATTCCATGTTTCGTGATCTTCCGACTTGGTCGCTGGTGATGGGGGGATGGCAAATCTATAAAGCTCATTAAGGGAGAACATATAGTTGTTTCCGACTTGCCTCTGCCATCGCTGTTCGAAATTGTACAGTACATCCCATGCTGCAGGTCCTTCCAGCTTGCAGTGAACGTCATGCCATGGCTCCCTGGGGCCACCTTTCCTGATATTGGAGTCTGGAAAATTGGGTTGATGAAAATCATCATGATGGGCAGTATTTAGAGAGCTGAACAAGGGATGAGCTACCGTATCATATCTCCCGTCACAGAGATCAATTCCGCCAAGAAAACTCACAATTCTCCTCTTCGGCTCGCCCCCCGATTCTGGAATTTCAGAGTCCACTATTACTGTCTTTTGGTGATGGGTGAACATGGTGGAAACCTCAAATCCCTGGATTATGCTGTTCCCATCATCAGGATTTCTAGGACAGAGAACACAATGAACATTCGTGTCACGAAAGAAATCACCCGTTTCTTGATCATGTGTTGCCATCAGACCATCCCTCTTAAGAGTCTCAACTGAAGTTCTGTCATCCCAAACAAGCAACAGGACCCTCACACCTTCATTTGCCTTCTTCTTTAGCAGCTCGCCAAGAGTAATATCTCCCCCTGGCTTAGGCCTATTTGGATCCCTTATCAAGGTGATCTGAGTATAAACAGACCATCCTGTCATATAAATCAAGTGTTTTGCATTGTTGATGGCATCAAATATATCCTCCCAACACCTCTGAAGCTCGTATCTTAAATTGGATTCGAGGTAATTCGAAAAACCAGTGTCGGGCATATGAGCATCCTGGTAGAGGGTAACATGGCAACCTTGTCTTTCCTTGAAGAAAGTACGGGGAACCCCTTTAAATGCTAGACTACCTCCGATTCCTTGAGACCAATTGGGATCCTGATTTACGCTGAAAAATTGCAGCTTCACATGAATTTTTGGTCCACCTTGTATTGGGATGCCATCTTCATCCAAAATCTGGAGCCATCTGTCAACTATGAATCCATTTATGATCTCCTCGACGGGCAAATAAGCTCTTCCAATTAGTGTTGCTCCAACAGCATTGTCATCTTTTACAGTGAAAATGACATTGGAGACCATATGGGCACAATATATTCGAAAGCCTTCGTACCAACGAGGATTGGAAAGCTGTTTTTCTATCATTCTGGTTCGTCCAACTCGAGCCCTTTCTAAGTCAATGGTAGCATATAGCCTCGAACCAACAATCTGCTAATTCATGTAAATATGTCACCAAATGCTCACCGGAATAACAAGATCAACAAAAAATGTGTTAAAAACAGGATTACGATCTATTACCTCTGGCCGGCAAAAGACAGCTCTCTTAACTCGGGCACAAATTCCTCTTGCCATTTTCTCAGGGCCGCCAGTCTTCCACGAAAATAGTTTCCAAGCACAAAAGGGAAAGGGAAAAAAAAAAAGAAGAGAAATATATAATTCATCTTCATGGTCACCAATAGAGATGTATATGGTTCAGGACTAAGGCCCCTAACGTTAATGATTTATGACAGTTAAATATCAGCTATCTTGCCAGTTGACATGCAAAAATCTACCTTTGTTGTACAAAGCTTCAAAGATTAACATCAGATGGCATAAAACGAGGATTGAAGGCTAAGTTTACAGTTAGGCCATAGTTCCAATTTGGAGAAATTAGGATTTTTTGAACGAGAACAAAAACTTATGCTGCAATGATATTCATAAAACTTACTGAATAATTTTACCAAATACAACTTTGTAGGGTGCAGTTGTCTAAAATTACATGCTGGCTTTGAAGCTGATCAATCCACAATGCACGCGTTTAAGTTTTCAAGCACATGCAAAAGTGAATTCGCTAAAAATGAAACCCGTAAACTTATATACTTTGTAGATTCTTTTTCTCTTTAATCTTTTTGTGAGTGACAATTTGACTATTCTAGCATAACAAGTATCCTACCAACCGTTGACATGATGAACAGGATGATTCGTTTCCTTCAATTCTTTTCATTCTAGTAATAGAAATAGATTTTTCTCATAAATAAATGTTTAACTGACTACAATCTCAACGAGAAAGAACTCGTTGAACAATAACATGGGGCGATTCTACGATCTCTTTTAGGTATCATACCTTCCAAATTAAATTTATGGTTGGATAATGAAAAAGCATCATTCACCCTTAGATTATAAAAAAAAATTTAAATATTTAAAATTCAAGCAATTACCTAATAAAAGTTAAGAAAATGATACTCTAAAGGTATCACAAAATTTCCTAAATAATATTATGACAGTGGTGAAGTATATCAACTAATTAGTAATTGCTGAAGCTCTCTAAGATAACATTTGGCTATACCAAGATTAATTTACTTTAGCTTTTTGAGTTTCCTAAATAATTGACTTCATAAGCTCTGTTTCAAGAAATGAAAGCAAAATGTTTGTGCTTAAAAGAATTTGAAAGCAAAAGCTTGCGTGGGATTGCCGCTTCATGGTACTTGAAATACTTAGAGATAATCTTTTTAAGTTGACATTATGCAAAAGAAAAATTCCCGAAATGAATTTCTATTTTGAAAGAAATGAATCGGAATTAATCTGTTTTAAACAGGGGCAAGGAAACCTAAATGAAGTCTTAGGTCTTGTTTAATAATCCAATTTAGCATTTAATGAGTTCAAATTTTAACATGTTCGGACGTGTTTGATAATAAAAAACAAAACGTGTTCACTAATGAAGTGGCTTTAAATTGCTTAGACAAAATTTACTCAAAACAATAAGTGATAAACTGTTTACTTATCACTTAATATAGAATATGCTCATTTCAGTAAATTTAACAAATTTCAGATTTTAATTTTATCAGAATCACCCTTAGTTGACAATTGTAACATTTTCTTGAACATGATCTCCATCTTCTGTTATTCTCACAGTATAATTTAGTTCAAAATGTAAAATGTAAGAAAGGTAATTCATCTAAAATGTACGCTTCTAATGTTAGGAGTGATTCATAAAAATAGGAGCGACAAGTCTTGTTACTTCTGAGGCTGCGATTGAATTTCCATTTCATATGTGCAAGCTCATAAGTAAAATTTTGGCCCTATTCGCTCAAAAAGGAAAAATTAAAAAACTTTGCTCAAAAGCAAGAAACAGAGACACCGAAACCATATCCAGTAGACATCTCTGTATGGACTATTTATTACCTAGGAAACCAAAAAAGATATATGGCAAGAATGATTTGACAACAGAATACATGCCTTTCCCTAGAAACAACAACATACTAATGAAACTCTGCAATTTGCGAACAGGAAAGACAGGAAGGGGAAGGAGGAAAACACCACAAGAAACAATCAATAAAAGTCAGGGTCTGGCATGCATATTAGTGGCAGTTTTGTCAAGATAGAGAGTACATACTTTGCCGCAGAAATTAAAACCCCATCCAGTTTGCAGTCTGTCAATCTCAAATATCGTAGCTTGAAGAGTTCCATGAAGCAGTTTTGAAGCCATCTTAATTGATTTCTCCTAAGCCCATGAAAGAAAATTCGTCAAAAGCGCATAAAAAATGTCAAAATTAGGATATTCAAACATGCCATATGATCACAGCTGTAAATTGTTTACCTAATTACTGTAACTTCTTGAATTAGTTGGCTGTGTATGTATATATGCGATGGCAAAGTAAATTTAGAACTAGCCTTGAAGAGGGATTTCAATTAGTTGGGGGGGGGGGGAGATTTCTTGAGGACTAAAAGAATCAAACTTGACAAAGTTCACGTTGTACTATCATGATTTCATATGCAGTCGAAAGAATAGAAGAAATCACACGCTTAAAGTTGAAGAAAGAAATATCCTTTGCGTTGTGTAATCCTCAAAATTTCACAGCGTGATGCCTACAAATGCTTAGAAAACGCATGTATTTGCCTTGTACATGCAAACAATAGATCGCGTAGGTGTATTATAAAATGCAGTACCTATTAGAGCGTCTTTAGGTGGCTTGTAACTTGTGATAATTGCAAGATATCTGAGGAGGATGAGCATGGAAGAAGCGGAAGATTTCTTCGTGCAAGAGACTATACATGCAAGAAGGCAAGGATTGCTCCTGTTTGATATTAGCTAATTAATTTTTTTATAGTAACAATTAGCCATCCATATGAAGTATATATAATTAACAAAACAATTTCCGAATAAATTCCAAGAAAGAAGGGCAAAGCCATATATGTGATATATCAATTCTTGGACGTCAATTTGGTTCGTATAATGTCACAAAACAAAGGAGTGCAGTAACAAGATTGAGTTGCTCTTCTTAACATAATATAATAACAGCCAACGACATTTAGATGGAATGGACATAAAGAGGGTGTACCAAAATATTTGGTGATGATGATTGATATTAGACGGCTGTCCTCCCTCCTGTTGCAGCAATTGTTGATTCCTCAAGGGAAATTAATAGTTTGATCAATGGACTACGAACGAACTCTAAACTAACAACCATCATGGCAAGCACAAGAAAGAAGTCCGTCATGATTAATAAAACGAAGTCGAATGAATTCCAGACCATCAATTACTAGCTTTTTTGCTTTCTAGCTACATGTGTACATTTTTCGTAGTCTGAAAGCACAAATGTTCTTGTTGTCCATAAACGTATAACCAGATGTCAAATCCAGAAGATGATATCTCTCATCCCCATTTTCTGCTGCTTAATAAATATAGGATGACACATAACTCATATAAAGAAAACAGGATTTTGGCAAAATTGTGAGTGACACATAATTTGCATTCATCATCTGTTGGAAGTGCAGAAAATACTCCTACCCCATAAACATGGTTTTGTGGCCTTGACATGTCAGGACTCGGTCAATAATAATTAGTACCAATATCAGGTAAGGGTTCTTAAATTTCCTGTTTTTTAGTGAATCTTAACCACATTTCAACAAGTTCTTCTAGTTAACTAAGTTGATGCTTATATAATCTCTTTTCTGATGGTCAGGGTGCTTTTGAACTTGGCTGCACTGTTTGCCCAGTTGCAATTAAGTACAACAAAGTATTTGTTGATGTCTTTTGGAATGGTAGAAAGTAAGATTTTCAAACTCGGCTTTCCATATTACTGTTTGTTGGGATATCAAGTGTGAATCAATATCCCACATCGGAAAGAGATGAGTAGAATGAGGAACATATAAGTGGGAATGATCCATTGACCAAATACCTTAAGGTTTTGGGTTGGATGTGGTGTCAACCCCATGGTTGTGGTTCCTATTCTAACTTATGGTTAAATTCTCCTCGAATTTGGCTCTCTCAGAGCCCAACAAGTGGTATCAGAGATCCATTGGGGTTTTGGTTAATTATTTGAAATTGAGTGGGTGGTGATATACCATGGGGTTTGGAACTATACAGTTTCCAATTCAACCATTTAATGGAACTACAAGTTTCACTCTTTTGGCAAAGAAGAGTGAAGGATGTTCTAGTTCAACAAGATTTGGCAAAAGCATTGAATGGAAAGAGTAAGAAGCCAGAGAGCATGAATGATGATGAGTTTGAAGAGTTGGACGCAAGGTGTGCGAGCACGATTCGGCTCTATGTGAAAAACAACATCATAAATAATGTGATAGATGAGGAAGATTCTGCAACAGACCTCTGAAAAAAATTGAAAAAGCTTTATCTGGCTAAAACTTATCCAATAAATTGCATCTAAAGCGGCAACTTTATGCACTAAAGATGGTGGAGGGTGGCAGCCTCATGGATCACATGAATACGTTCAACTGAATTTTGGATCAACTCCAAAAGGTTGGCATAGATATTGAGGAAGAAGATAAGACCCTTTTACTTCTTACCCCAGTCTCTGATTTTTACGAAAGTGTCATGACAACCCTATTATATGGGAAAGACACTTTACAGTTCGAGAATGTGCAGTCTTCTTTTTTGGATCATGAAAAATAAAGGAAGGCAAACCAGGATGTGACACAAGAAGCTACGTTAATTGCTCGAGGTGAGAATAAAAGAGGAAAACAATTTGGCGGTGAATTTAATGCAGATAGTTCAAAGGCCAAGAGAAAGGGTGGAATCCAATGCTTTAGTTGTTATGAGTTTGGCCATATCAAAAGATATTGCCCTCATCAAAAGAAAAATGATGAGAATGACTATGATGGTGTTGCTGGATATGCATCGGGTGGAAATATTCTCACAATCTTCAAAGGTAATAATACTTCTTCTCGTGATGGTTGGATCTTAGATTCTGGATGTGTTTCACATGTTTGCTCCAAGTTAGACTATTTTGATACTCTCCAAAAAAAAGAAGGCAGGTTTTATGTGTTTAGGTGATGGATCTACTTGTCAAGTCAAAGGTGTTGGAGTGGTGAAAATCAAAATATTGAATGAAGAGATTTGTTCTTTGGGTGGTGTGGCTCATGTCCCAAAGTTACGAAGGAATCTAATTTCTTTGAGCCAATTAGACTCCGAGGTTTACCACTTTTTCACTGCAGGTGGAGTTTTGAAAATTACACATGGCGAGACGGTCTTGTTGATGGGGAAGAAGTATGGTAATCTGTACCATTTGAATACCTCAATGGATTGGGAGTAGAAGGGGATCCAAGAATGCTCTCAAATTACAAATGGTGGTGAGAAGAAAAATTCTGATATGGGAGAGGGTGAATTGAGGCCCCTCTCGCCAGTCAACTAGATGTTGGATTTGGTTAACTACACACGTTCATTTGTCGATTGAATCAATTGAAAACAAGACCGTATTGATTCGGGTGTGTAGTTAGGCACCAAGGTACTTGGTGGGAAAAGACAAATGGAGTTTTTTTTGAATGGTTTGCTGTGTTTGCTAAAAGAAATATTCCCCAAGGTAGAGATTTGTTAGAAAATTGGATTAATTTCTTTTAGTCAAGATTCCTATTTGGTGTGGGAAGTAACTAGTTTCCTAATTGGATTTAGTTATTTGAAATAGTAGTCAAGTAAATTCCTATTTAACTAGATACTATTTTCTACTCTATATGAGTTTAGAAAATAGTATTGGTTTCCAATTGTTATTTAGTTTTTTGGCAGTAATGTTCTCTATAAATAGGTAGATTGGCATACTACAAAAACACACAAGAAAGGAGTAAAAGAGTTCTTAGTGGGTAAGAGGGTTATACAAGAGTTGGGGTTTGGAAATCAAGTTGTAATCTTGTGGTGTTTTTCTTCATAGTAAGAACAAGTTTTTCTCTCCGTGGACATAGGCTTGGTGATTAAACCGAACTACTTTAATTCTTGTGTGTTGTTCATCATTCGTGTTAGATATTATTTTCTATTAAATTGTTGGTCTTTTCTTTTTCAAATAATTGGCTTGATACCCTAACAAGTGGTATCAGAACCGATGGTTCGGTTGGGCAGTGACTCCAGGATAAAAAAAAGTCAGTGGAAGTGATAAGGCATGGCTTGGATAAGAGCGGGGAAAAAAAATCATGCAGACCTGCAGTAAGGCAAGGGCATGTGGGTTCTTGAGTAAGAATCGTACACTCCAGATTGAAATGGGTTTGATGGAGTGGATGGGCTAGGGAGAGAGGTCCGATGCGGAAGAGATTCACAATTGAGGGGGAGATTGTTGGGATATTAAGTGTGAATCAATATCCCACATCGGAAAGAGATAAGTAGAATGAGGAACATATAAGTAGGAATGATCCATAGACCCAATGCCTTCAGGTTTTGGGTTGGATGTGGTGTCAAACCCATGGTTGTGGTTCCCATTCTAACTCATGGTTGAATTCTCCCCGAGTTTGACTCTCTTAGAGCCCAACACTGTTGATGTTGTATGAGATTCTGCTTTCCTATTGCAATGCATTCTGTATACCATGTATCTTTAGATGATTAAGCAGTGATCATATATTTAAACTGCTTAAACATCTGCCTAGTAGTGAACTGCAAATCACTACGCCTTACTTTAGTAGTATGTTTCTTGTTGTCAGGCAATCCTTCACAATGCACCTGTTGCAGCTAATGACATCATGGGCTGTTGTTTGTGATGTATGGTACCTGGAGCTCCAAAATCTAAAACCTGGAGAAACACCTATTGAATTTGCGGAAAGGTTGGTGGTTTCCTTGAATAGTGATGGTCAAACAACATTGCTGATTTGGTTTGCTGTTGTGTTTTACTGGAGGCACATAGTATTACTATGTTGGAGCTATCCTTTTGATAGAAACAGGCTTCCTTATGAGCCCAATTTCCATTGGTAGGGTGAGGGACATTATTTCTATTCGAGCAGGCCTTAAAAAGGTCCCATGGGATGGATATTTGAAATATTCTCGTCCTAGCCCTAAGCACCGTGAGCGAAAGTAAGTTACTCAGTTGTGTTATTGGTTTCTTAAAATACTGTCTCCAGAACTGCTTTGACTAAGAAGATGGTGCGCTAAATTCTCTAGTTGACCTTTGTGAGTCAATTTGTTGTTTCTGAGCACAAGTTTTGTTCTTCTCATCTTATCATGCATTCCGTCAATTGCAGGCAACAAGGCTTTGCAGAATCAGTTTTGCACCGCCTTGATGAGATATAGAAGTATGATCCACACGGTTTTCTTCGGCATGTGTAAGAAGTTGGATTGTAGGAATCAGAGGTTAAATGTTGATACGAGGCTCATTTCACTTTTTGGAATATTTTATTTTGATGGCATGCACTAAACCCTTAACTGGTGGCTTCTAATGCATGTTTATGTTTCAGTTGACTGCAAACAGTTTTGGGTTGGAAGGGAGAAGATTGTAATCTTCATTTGCAGCACGGGCCATAATAGACTAGATTCATTACCTTTTTCTGCAATATTCTTTTGTTCCTCCCAGTCATGGTTTTGCCTGTCACACGGTGGGATAAATTTGTGCGTTAATGTGCATGGCAGAGGTGCGGGTTAGACGCGTTTTTTTGGTGATAAGGTGGTCGTTGGTGGATTAAAGTACTGTAGGTTTGCATGGGAGAAGGGTTGGGTTGAGTGGTAAGGTGGAAGGGATTATAAGTAAAGAAGAGAGAAGGGATAAAAAAAAATGGACTGCAAGCTTTGTCTCTGGAGTTGTTTAATGTCTAGTCATGGAGAGTCTGGAGACTAATAGGGCAGAAGTTTGTAATGGAAAATTAGGAGGAAGGAAAAATGGAGATAGTAAACCGGCCAAGAACTTAATTGCGAGCATGGTTCGCCGTATTGGCTGATAGTCATATGCATCGACCGAGTCGTAATTAGAATGGAGGGAATCGGTACGATACCGATCTACAAATCATGGATATTACTATATCCATGACGACTTACTTTGACTCGGCCGATTTTGGCCGATTCGAATCTGTGATGCATAATATCAACTGATATATCCGAATCAACTCGGAGTTGACTCGGATATTTTTTTTTACATTGTGCCTTTTTTTGGTATTTTTTAAGTTTAGTAATTTTTTCAAAATTTTTGAAAACTTTCATGTGTTATAATGTGTGTATTATCCAATATTCAACCGATATGTCGTGATGGATGTAAAATAATCGAGATCGCAACTCGTGACGGCGAACCATGATTGGGAGCATGATTGGCGGTAAAACTAGATCCAATGCGGATTCCTTGGAATGGGTGAAAGATGCTCCTAGTGTACTGTGTATGGTGCCTAGGCTCTTCTTCTTATGTTGTTGCTTGGCATGGATATTATACATCTGTTCATCCAGGTTAATTGCTAAATCCATTCCTGGACTGTATTATGAGAACATCAGGACCAGAAATCTCATGGCTATTTTTGGCTTTGCTGACTGACCAGTGCAAGGTGGCGTCCCATTACCTTAGAACTCCTTGTGCTGGTTGTGGGTTTTCAAGAACTTTAAGAAATTTATCAAGAATCCAACGTTGGCGAGAAAGATTTGCAGATCAATTGGTCTTTAAAAGAAAAAGAAAAAAAAAAGAATAAGAATTCGACTGGTTCAAATGGATCGGCCGCCCCAAAATGGAGTATTAGGGTTTCTCTTCCCGTTTCCACCTCTTAAGAATAAGAATTATTCACAGCCAATTTGGTATGTATCAGTAGTAGTATTGGCATAAGAGCAAGCAGATTTAATCACGGGCTATTTACATTTACATTTATCATTAACACATCAAGTATGATTAGTTCGAATATTTACAGCCAAGAGTTAGATGCATGTAGGAATAAGAACATCAAGTAGTAAGGATTGGGGGAAGGTAATCAGATTTTGTCCCAAGAACGCGGGCTTTGGTGTCGGGAAAGAAATCAAGTCCAGGTAGTGCAGTAATGATTCCATCCCTTGAAACATTCACAGGATACCTCAGAAGCTGGGCCGAGAGGTTCTCATTATCAGGAAATGTATCACTCGAGTAGAGCTCCCAATTTCTCTCTGCAAGTAGATTCACTTGCCTGACACATTCCAATGTCCCTGGATGATAAAACACGTAATCATGTACATCAAGATGTTCCAACCACAGGGCCATTCTGAATCGAAATATGCTGCCCTGTGCTGGTTCTGCATTTGAAAGATGATGAGGCTGATACCCTCCCATTGCAATCTCTGTATCTCTTGCTCCATCCATCGACCTCTGATTGATGTTTGCAGACCCCACGATTATGTATTCATCATCCACTGTTGGAGATTTATCCCAAATGAGCACCGGAAGAAATCCAACAAAAACAAGCACTATAAATATTCCAGTCAAAAGTTGGAAGTAATTCGAAAAGGACGTGTGTGTGTGTGTGAAACACATCCAACTGAGTGAATTTGCTTCAATTACCTATCATGGTTTTGGCATGAACATAGATCATGAAGCGCCTAGACTTTTGAGCTCTGGCATAATCAGTGCCAGGATTGGGGGTTTCTGGAGGCGCATATTCTCCAACCTCTCTGGACTCCCGATTGCCAAGGCAGAAGAACGTTAGGAAGTCTCTAAGGTCTACATCATCCCCCTCACCCTTAGCTTGCAGTGCTCGAGCAATATCTTTATACATCATCTCCATTGTCCTCCTTTGCCAATCTAGTATCGCCTGGACAGATGCACTGTCTGGAATCCCTTCTGGCCACATTGGAATTACAACGTAGACTGTGAATTTCTCTCCTGCTTCTATCTTGCTCGCAATCTTCAGTGAGAGCTCTTTGGGAATGAGATGCAATGCGTTGATGTCCGGAACCTGTATATCATTCCCTTCCCAGCCATAAGAGCTTCCCAAGAAGTACTGATTTTCGATGTAAATGAAATTCTTTGCGCGACGGATAGCATTAATGTAAGCATCCTGAATGCTTCTGTCTATAATGTGGTCCTTCCCACTAACAAGTCCTACTTGGGCGGCCTCCGCAGGATCTTCAGGGAAGCCATAAGCAGCACCGCCATCAATCGAGCGAAAAACTTGAACATTCCATGTTTCGTGATCTTCCGACTTGGTCACTGGTGATGGGGGGATGGCAAATCTATCAAGCTCATTAATGGAGAACAGATAGTTGTTTCCGACTTGCCTCTGCCATCGCTGTTGGAAATTGCACAGTACATCCCAAGCTGCAGGTCCTTCCAGCTTGCAGTGAACGTCATGCCATGGCTCCCTGGGGCCACCTTTCCTGATATTGGAGTCTGGAAAATTGGGTTGATGAAAATCATCATGATGGGCAGTATTTAGAGAGCTGAACAAGGGATGAGCTATCGTATCATATCTCCCGTCACAGAGATCAATTCCGCCAAGAAAACTCACAATTCTCCTCTTCGGCTCATCCCCCGATCCTGGAATTTCAGAGTCCGCTATTACTGTCTTTTGGTGATGGGTAAACATGGTGGAAACCTCAAATCCCTGGATTATGCTGTTCCCATCATCAGGATTCCTAGGACAAAGAACACAATGAACATTCGTGTCACGAAAGAAATCACCGGTTTCTTGATCATGTGTTGCCATCATACCATCCCTCTTAAGAGTCTCAACTGAAGTTCTGTCATCCCAAACAAGCAACAGGACCCTCACACCTTCATTTGCCTTCTTCTTTAGCAGCTCGCCAAGAGTAATATCTCCTCCTGGCTTAGGCCTATATGGATCCCTTATCAAGGTGATCTGAGTATAAACAGACCATCCTGTTATATAAATCAAGTGTTTTGCATTGTTGATGGCATCAAATATATCCTCCCAACAGCTCTGAGGCTCGTATCTTAATTTGGATTCGAGGTAATTCGAAAAGGCAGTGTCGGGCATATGAGCATCCTGGTAGAGGGTAACATGGCAACCTTGTCTTTCCTTGAAGAAAGTACAGGGAACCCCTTTAAATGCTAGCCTACTTCCGATTCCTTGAGACCAATTGGGATCCTGATGTACGCTGAAAAATTGCAGTCTCACATGAATTTTCGGTCCACCTTGTATTGGGATGCCATCTTCATCCAAAATCTGGAGCCATCTGTCAACTACGAATCCATTTATGATCTCCTCGACGGGCAAATAAGCTCTTCCAATTAGTGTTGCTCCAACAGCATTGTCATCTTTTACAGTGAAAATGACATTAGAGACCATATGGGCACAATATATGCGAAAGCCTTCGTACCAACGAGGATTGGAAAGCTGTTTTTCTATCATTCTGGTTCGTCCAACTCGAGCCCTTTCTAAATCAATGGTAGCATATAGTCTCGAACCAACAATCTGCTAATTCATCCCAATATGTTAATATGTCACCAAATGCTCACTGGAGTAACAAGATCGACACAAAATGTGTTAAAAACAGGATTACGATCTATTACCTCTGGCCGGCATAAGACAGCTCTCTTAAGTCGGGCAAAAAATCTTCTTGCCATTTTCTTAGGGCCGCCAGTCTTCCACCAAATTAGTTTCCAAGAACAAAAGGGCAAGAAAAAAGAAAGAGAAATTATAATTGGTAATGCAATTGTAATCTTTGGCCATCATCTTCATGGTCACCAATAGAGATGTATATGGTTCAGGACTAAGGCCCCTAACGTTAATGATTTATGACAGTTAAATATCAGCTATCTTGCCAGTTGACATGCAAAAAATCTACCTTTGTTGTACAAATCTTCAAAGATTTACATCAGATGGCATAAAACGAGGATTGAAGGCTAAGTTTATAGTTAGGCCATAGTTCCAATTTGGAGAAATTAGGATTTTTTGAACGAGAACAAAAACTTTTGCTGCAATGATATTCATAAAACTTACTGAATAATTTTACCAAATAAAACTTTGTAGGATGCAGTTGTCTAAAATTACATGCTGGCTTTGAAGCTGATTAATCCACAATGCACGCGTTTAAGTTTTTAAGCACATGCAAAAGTGAATTCGCTAAAAATGAAACCCGTAAACTTATATACTTCGTAGATTCTTTTTCTCTTTAATCTTTTTGTGAGTGACAATTTGGCTATTCTAGCATAACAAGTATCCTATCAGCCGTTGACATGATGAACAGGATTATATGTTTCCTTCAATTCTTTTCATTCTAGTAATAGAAATAGATTTTTCTCATAAATAAATGTTTAACTGACTACAATTTTAACAAGAAAAAACTCGTTGAACAATAACATGGGGCGATTCTACAATCCCTTTTAGGTATCATACCTTCCAAATTAAATTTATAGTTGGATAATGAAAAAGCATCATTCACCCTTAGATTATAAAAAAAATTTAAATATTTAAAATTCAAGCAATTACCTAATAAAAGTTAAGAAAATGATACTCTAAAGGTATCACAAAATTTTCCTAAATAATATTATGATAGTGGTCAAGTATGTCAACTAATTAGTAATTGCTGAAGTTCTCTAAGATAACATTTGGCTATACCAAGATTAATTTACTTTAGCTTTTTGAGTTTCCTAAATAATTGACTTCATAAGGTCTGTTTCAAGAAATGAAAGCAAAATGTTTGTGCTTAAAAGAATTTGAAAGCAAAAGCTTGCGTGGAGTTGCCGCTTCATGGTACTTGAAACACTTAGACATAATCTTTTTAAGTTGACATTATGCAAAAGAAAAATTCTTGAAATGAATTTCTATTTTAAAGAAATGAATTGGAATTAATCTGGAAACCTAAACGAAGTCTTAGGTCTTGTTTAATAATCCAATTTAGCACTTAATGGGTTCAAATTTTAACATGTTCGAACGTGTTTGATAATAAAAAACAAAACGTGTTCACTAATGAAGTGGCTTGAAATTGCTTAGACAAAATTTACTCAAAACAACAAGTAATAAACTGTTCACTTATCACTTATTATAGAATATGCTCATTTCAGTAAATTTAACAAATTTCAGATTTTAATTTTATCAGAAGCACCCTTATTGACAATTCTACCATTTTCTTGAACATGATCTCCATCTTGTGTTATTCTCACAATATAATTTAGTTCAAAATGTAAAGGGTGAGAAAGGTAATTCATCTAAAATGTACACTCCTAATGATTCATAAAAATAGGAGCGACAAGTCTTCTTACTTCTGAGGCTGGGATTGAATGTCCATTTCATATGTGCAAGGTCATAAGTAAAATTTTGGCCCTATTCGCTCAAAAAAGAAAAATTAAAAAACTTTGCTCAAAAGCAAGAAACATAGACACCGAAACCATATCCAGTAGACATCTCTGTATGGACTATTTATTACCAAGGAAACCAAAAAAGATATATGGCAAGAATGATTTGACAACAGAATACATGCCTTTCCCTAGAAACAACAACATACTAATGAAACTCTGCAATTTGCGAACAGGAAAGACAGGAAGGGGAAGGAGAAAAGCACCACAAGAAACAATCAATAAAAGTCAGGGTCTGGCATGCATATTAGTGGCAGTTTTGTCAAGATAGAGAGTACATACTTTGCCGCAGAAATTAAAACCCCATCCAGTTTGCAGTCTGTCAATCTCAAATATCGTAGCTTGAAGAGTTCCATGAAGCAGTTTTGAAGCCATCTTAATTGATTTCTCCTAAGCCCATGAAAGAAAATTCATCAAAAGCGCATAAAAAATGTCAAAATTAGGATATTCAAACATGTCATAGATCACAGCTGTAACTGTTTACCTAATTACTGCAATTTCTTGAATTAGTTGGTTGTGTATGTATATATGCGATGGCAAAGTAAATTTAGAACTAGCCTTGAAGAGGGATTTCAATTAGTTTGGGGGGGGGGGGGGGGGGGGGGAGAGAGAGAGTTCTTGAGGGCTGAAAGGATCAAACTTGACAAAGTTCACGTTGTACTCTCATGATTTCATATGCAGTCGAAAGAATAGAAGAAATCACACGCTTAAAGTTGAAGAAAGAAATATCCTTTGCGTTGTGTAATCCTCAAAATTTCAGAGAGTGATGCCTACAAATGCTTAGAAAACGCATGTATTTGCCTTGTACATGCAAACAATAGATCGCGTAGGTGTATTATAAAATGCAGTACCTATTAGAGAGTCTTTAGGTGGCTTCAACTTGTGAAAATTGCAAGATATCTGAGGAGGATGAGCATGGAAGAAAACGGAAGATTTCTTCGTGCAAGGGACATGCAAGAAGGCAAGGATTGCTTCTGTTTGATATTAGCTAATTAATTATTTATAGTAACAATTAGCCATCCATATGAAGTATATGTAATTAACAAAACAATTTCCGAAATTCCAAGATAGAAGGGCAAAGCCATATACGATATGATATATCAATTCTTGGACGTCAATTTGGTTCGCATAATGTCACAAAACAAAGGAGTGCAGCAACAAGATTGAGTTGCTCTTCTTAACATAATATAATAGCAGCCAACGACATTTAGATGGAATGGACATAAAGAGGGTGTACCAATATATTTGGTGATGATGATTGATATTAGATGCCTGTCCTCCTGTTGCAGCAATTGTTGATTCCTCGAGGAAATTAAAAGTTTGATCAATGGACTACGAACTCTAAACTAACAACCATCATGGCAAGCACAAGAACAAGCCCGTCATGATTAATAAAACAAAGTCGAATGATCCAGACCATCAATGGTCTATACTATTACTAGCTTTTTTGCTTTCTGGCCACTTGTATACTTTTTTCATAGTCTGAAAGCACAAATGTTCTTGTTGTCCATAAACGTATAACCAGATGTCAAATCCAGAAGATGATAATATCTCTCATTCCCATTTTCCTCTGCTTAATGAATATAGGATGACACATAACTCAGATAAAGAAAACAGGATTTTGGCAAAATTGTGAGTGACACATAATTTGCATTCATCATCTGTTGGAGGTGCAGAAAAATACTCCTATGTACACCATAAGCATTGTTTTGTGGCCTTGAGATTTCAGAACTCGGTCAGTAATAATTAGCACCATTATCAGGTAAGGGTTTTTAAATTTCGAAACCTTTAAGCAATAGATAGAAATGGCAAAGCCGATCAAATTTCTTGACTCTAACTAGGGATGCTTCAATTTATTAATATAAATAAATGTAATATATTATATAATCTAATAATAATAAATTTAGAATATTTGGCAACTAAACATAATGGTTATCCCATTGCTATCCAAATTTCTAGTTGATATTGGTACAAACATGTTACGCGTTCTAAGAGTATTTCCAAATATTATACATACAATCTAATTGAGTTTCTTAATTTTCTTGGTGTTTTATTTCAACACTTTTCTTGTTTCATTTTTCTTTTTTCAGCTCCATATTTTATTTTATTCTTTGAATTTAACTTTGATATATTGAATAAAGATTTCTAGAAAAAAAATATCAAATTATCACTTGCGGACACCGGCAGGGGAAGTGAGAGGTTTTTGGCAATGGGACGGGGGATAGGGGAAGGTATCCCCCAGCCAAAATCCATCCCGTTGTCATCCCTAATTCTAATGAGACCGTTCACTCCTTTTTCTCCTTTCCCCCCCCCCCCCCTCTCTTTACTGCTAGCTTGGGAGGCATTGATTAATTA
The DNA here is from genome assembly GCF_036785885.1 of Coffea arabica. Lineage (NCBI taxonomy): Eukaryota > Viridiplantae > Streptophyta > Magnoliopsida > Gentianales > Rubiaceae > Coffea > Coffea arabica. The sequence goes on along the minus strand of NC_092325.1, from coordinate 354,702 downwards.
GGTCTTTAGAGAATCCCAAATTAAGACGATGTTGCAAATTAAAATTGGTAATGCAATCAATCTTAGTGACCTGTGTAGACGGAGTGAGGTGATTTCTTACGACTGTTATCTGTTGACCCATGCTCTGCTGCTGCCTGGCGGTAGTCAAAGGGTTTTGACATATTTCTCCACTAATCCCAATAAACTATACGGTTGGCTGGGATAACATCATCTAGAGGTGGCAAAATGGGCGGGATGGGCGGGATTTGCTTGGGTTTGAGATGGAACCGAGTCATATGGGTTTGGGTCCAACCTTACCCATATGTGTTTTGGGACTAACTTGGGCGGGATCATTTTGGGATGGGTTTAGATTCATCCCGCCCAATACCCAAATTCATTTTCTACATATTTTTTTTCCTTTAATTCATTTTTTATTTTTTATATAATTTTAATATTTTTGATTTATTAAATTTCTTTTAGTTTTATTAAATAAACATGCAAGTGCTTTATACTCAAGATTCCCACCAAAAATTGGATTAACAAATAAAGGAAAAGATAGATATACAGTCATATTCCAACATATATCAAGATGGCCAAGGTCCTTAGGATGTTGAATATTTATCCTCATCATTGTCCAAGGATGACAGGTCTAAACTAACTGAAATGCTGGAAATTCTTGTGGATAATGACTAAGAAGATTACTAGATTATATTCGCTGGTATGACTATAAAAATTGTTAAAGATAATTTTTGAATCTAAGACACCGTTTGGATTGACTATTTTTTCAAAAAATAAGTTTTTCAAATACAATGTTACAGTAATATACAATAACTCAAGAAACATCCCATCCATATTAGTATATCAAATATTTCAAAAAAATTTTATAGTAAAAATTTTTCATATACACGGCTACAATAAAATATTTCAAAAACACCTACCAAAAACAGCTAATCCAAACGGAGCCCTTGCCATTTGAGCCCAATGGGTACCCAAGTATTTCCCATCCTTTCCCATTCATTAATGGGTATAGTTGGGATGTGTCCCAACTTAAACCCAATACCAAATTATAATACCCATCCCGCCCAAAGTTCCTTTGGACATGGGTAGCCCATTGGGACTTGGGACAAATTGCCAGCTCTAACATCATCATACTATAGCCAGTTCGCGTGGCATGTTCATATCAGGTGCCTCTCCAGTTGAATTTCTGTCAGTACAATTATTGGTGTAACAATCGTGAGTTTTACGTTCACTTAGTACGAAAAAAATCATAGATGCAGTACATGATGGAAACTGGAGAGGCCCTGTTTCTGGAAGTGTTCAGGAATGGGTGAGTTTTGTTGATTTGTTGGTTGATCCCTGAGTGAACAGGATTCAGGGGAGGAGGAGGTGGTATGAAATCATCCAAAGTCAATGCCGCACGACTCAAATTTGCCATTTTTTTACGAGTATGACTCTAATTCCACAGCCAGTAGTAGTAAATTTCCCTGCGGGAAAGTCTCAAGATACGTTTGAGGTTTGACCATGTCGGCTTCAGAAAGATTGGGCGTACGTGTCATAACTCATCGTATTAAAGTAAAAGCATCTGAGTTAGAAGAGCAGTAGTAAATGTCATCCTGGTTTTGAGTGAGTGCTTTTGACCAAAGTAGTTTCACTTTCATTTTACAGCTGATGCCAAGAAATGCAGGCCAAAGAATACAGCTATGCACAATTTGTCCTTTTCATCATATGCTTACTGCTTAGAGATGATGCATTTACTCACGAGTAGATACGAAGCACTTATATAAGGTCTAGTAGTCCTGGACCTGGTACTTCTACTTTCACTCTCCACAGAGAAAGAAAGAAAGACAGAGAGAAAGAAAGCAGGGAAGAAGAAGTAGTAAAGTAGTAGCAGTAGTAGTAGTACACACTGCTAGGGTGTGTGTGCAGGTGAAACTTTAATTGCAGTTTCCTAAAGCGATTGGACTTTGGTCCGTCCATCCTTCCATTACCACCGACAACTACATATGATCCAGAGGTACTGCACTCCAGACTCCTTCCATTTCCCCTCTCTTATTAACTCTTCTCACCATCTCCATCTATCTGTCTCTCTCTCTCTCACACACACTCACACACATCTTTTCTTGATTTGCTCTCTCTGCAACTCTCACATTATAATCTTCTCTCTTTTTTATCTGTCTAAATAATAGGACAACAACCAACATGGTACCCTCCAGGAAATTCAGAGGTGTCAGGCAACGCCAGTGGGGATCTTGGGTGTCAGAAATCCGCCACCCTTTATTGTAAGCCTCACTAGTATATAGAATATACATGGAATCCCTCCGAACACACGTACGACTTGTATCTCACAATATTCCTTTCTTTAATCTCTTACAAGAGATTTGGTCTGAAGCAGTATTTGTACTTGCTTCGTCAGCCTTGCATTCTGCAATTTGGCATTTCACAATCTCGAAACTATTGGAAGAAATGTGACCAAAAAAAAAAAAGGGGCTAACGCTTCTTATGCATCAGGATCTTGTTCAAGAATTTCACAATTCTTCTTTTTGTTTTTTCTTAAGAAACTGCTCCATGAATTCTGCTCTTTTTTTTTTTTTTTCTGTTTGTTTGTGCAGGAAGAAAAGAATATGGCTAGGGACATTTGAGACAGCAGAGGCAGCAGCGAGAGCCTATGATGAAGCAGCCATATTGATGAATGGCCAAAATGCCAAAACCAATTTCCCGGTGGTGAAGGAGAATCCAAACGAGCCATCCCCAAAAACCAGTACTGATCATCAAGATTCCCCTCCCTTAAGCGTAACAGCTCCACCTGCGGAGTCCCTCTCCGAAATCCTGAGTGCAAAACTGAAGAAATGCTGCAAGGATCCAGCACCTTCGCTCACTTGTCTGAGGCTTGACAATTCCCAGATTGGGGTGTGGCAGAAGAGGACAGGCCGTCATTCCGGCTCCAATTGGGTACTGAAAGTTGAGCTTGGGAAAAACAAAGATCACCAAAATTCAACTCAACAAGCCTCATTATGCTCCTCTTCTTCCACCACAACCGCCACCACCACTTCTTCATCATCAGGATCATCCACGACTTCTTCTGGTACTACTGCTATTGATCAACATGAAACTGGAGTTGGGATGGATGAAGAGAATAGAGTGGCGATGCAGATGGTGGAAGAACTGCTCAACTGGAATTGTCCACCACCGTATCTCACCAATCCTTAAAAGACCGTTATTAGCAGATGATAATATTATATAAGCTAATATTAGCAATAATTAATACAAGTAGTTTTCATTGTATTTTGCTGCTTTTGAATTGACTACAAAACTTCAGGGATGCTGCCTAAATTTGTTTCTAAATCCTTTTCTTAAGGTAGCATCTTCTTGAATAGGACATTACCATAACAAAAGTAGTGATTAAAATCTTCCTGTAATGTCGTAAGTATTTGCTGATGTAAATATTATATATATATATATATATATATATATATATATATATATATTTGCAAATACAATTAATCAGAATATATATGCATCGATCTTTAGCTGATGATGATGTCGACTTCTTGTTAATTAATACTGGTAATAATACTATGCATGTTCTGCTACAAATGTGGTACGTACGTTTAGACTAAACTTCCTTTACAACTGTCAATTGCCTTCCCAAGTCCATATCGCATTCAATGCCAATTACTACTGCTTAAGCTCAGCCTTCATCACTGTTAAGAGAAGAATCATCAGAAGCTTTTCATTTCTTTATCATAACAGGATTGTTCTTTTCTTTTCTTTTCTTTTCTTTTTACTCGGTCCAATGAAATTGAATTTTCAAGTCATAGATTGCTTTCTTCAGATTGCAGCTACTTGTATCTCCTTTTACCTGCCTTTATCAACCTCGGCCTGAACCCTGTTTTATTTGTGGTTCTTTTCTTCCTCTGGGGACACTTGGGAACCAGAATAGCATTTTGGCAAGAGATACTATACTGATTTTCCTTTGGAAATTGACCACCTCTTATATCTTCTTTACTTTTCTTCTTCTTAATTATATTGGCTTCACATCTCTTTTGTAATAATGTCATTAATCATAAGTTTTCAACAATATTAAACAAAAACTTTCCAAGATTTAAGACTAATAATGACTCATGATGCACTGTCTATAGTACTTCCCTTGCAATTAATACAGCCCGGAGGGTCAAGAGGGCTAATATTATTCATGATCTTTCCTCACACACTAGGATTGATGCACTTAATAACGTAGTAAAAAAAAAAAAAAAAGAGAGACCCCAATGCTTTTTTCGAGGAGATAATTTGCTATTTGACCCAATAACAAGAACTGGTGAAAATGGCATATATCATATATAGTAGTAATCTTTAAAAGGTGCCTGTGATCATGATTCATGACCACCTGAAAAACTTCAAAAAAGGTAGAATATAAGAAGATAAGGGCTTTGGGCGGTTGATGGTCCAGGCTCTAACAAGATTGAACTCTTCCAACGAAATTAGGTGGCTGTTTCCTTTAAACTTTAAAGCATGATGATGAATTATGGCCACCAAGCTGATAACCCAAATTAAATGACTGCATATCAATTTCCGTACGTACAAAACAACCCCCCCCCCCCCCCCAACACAACAAAATAAAGTTGAGTTTTCATTTTTTTTTAACGCCATTTTTTGCCTACCACAATCCAGTGGTTGCGGTAACGAGGCACGTGTACGTGGGATTTAGTAAAAAGTGACATGTTCCCAAATTATTGGACGGTTTTTTTATTATTTCATTATTTGTAGGAAAACTTCAAATTTAATGTTAGGTGAGGCATTTCATAGACAGGAATTAGAAAATATGTTATGTTAAGGAGATGAATTGTAGCATAAGCATATGTCAAGTTTCTGTGGTAGTAAATCTAAACTTATAAAGAATATTTTTTTTTAAAAAAATATTCCTCAATTGTTTAAATTTTGGGACTGTGGCAACTCCCCACCTCACTCTAGGACGGCCCATGATGCATGCATCCGGCGGATGCGAACGGAATCTCATAAGTTCTATTTCATACAAATTTCTTCCTCTCTATTGTTGGAAAGAAACAAGAGTCATGGAGAGTGGTAATAGCTAGCGTCAGTTTGAGTGTTCCCCTCTCCCCTTCTCCCACGTCGGAGAGTTGAGTGACGAGAGTTTAAATCTCTTGGTCGAACTTGAAAGTCAGCAATTGCCTTTTGAGTTGGACTGAGAATTAGGTTTAAAATTTCTTCCTCTCTCTCTATTGTTGGAAAAAAAAAATGAAACCGCACTCTCAAGTTGTGTACATCATCCTCCAGTTTAGACATTCTGACACCCTGAAACCTAACCTATGTATTTTTCAGGAGTTACAAGAAGGTTTTGTCAGATAAACCAGGTCGCAAATTGTTTTATCAACAGGTGTGCTAAAGATGACCATGCATGCATGGGCACGGTCATCATTCAATTCGTAGTCCAACAAATATTATTACAGGCTTAGAGCCAAAAAAAAAAAACATGCAATGCTGCTCCCAAAAATACTAACAACTTAAACGTCAAGAGATGGGAAGATGTGGTCTTTACTTTTGTAAGAGTTACATCTAGCTGTGCCGTCAACGAGCTTAAAGACACAAAAGACGCATTAATCAAATCTTGAACTCCATAATTAGAAGTCACAAAAAATTGTTTTTCCTTTGTTTAAATACTTGGAGAATATTCGGTGGGTATACATGTGGCGTAAGTGTATGTAGAAACATGCATGTCGCTGTTTATCTACATCAAATTAAGATGTTTTTGTAGGTCTCCTCCCAGAAGAGAAGAAGAAGAGGAGAGGACGTTGAGGGTTCCCTCAGCAACAGTTCTTGCATTCAAGTCAACTTCTGCCTCTGGATTACAATACTCCATGTGGCTAACAACCATTGGGGGTTTTCTTAAAACTTCCACGAACGTCTTTAAGGACTGAAGCTGACATGAAATGGGTAGATTTATTGGTGGTTGGTTTGGTTATTCATTAATGTCAAGAGTTAGCCATTTTCAAAGCAGTCAATTTTGCGTTGCATAAAAGTACACTTTCCTCCTCGATCTATTATTTTGGCGCCTGTAATTTCAAATTTGCGCTCAAGACTTGCAAAATATGTCCATTTGATCCTATTTTGTGTGGAAAAGTTAAGTATGTTGTAATCAGTTGTAAGACAGCTGTTGAAATACGCCAACTTTTCTTACAGATTTCACTAGATTATATTTCGTAACAAAATAATTTAGTTAGTAGCAGAATAATCATATTTATTAACCAAGATCATGTTGATTTGTTAACAAATATTTTACCTAAGATTTGCTAGTAGAAAATTATGTTTTGTTGAGATTTTTTTTAGATAATTGTTAGGTGGATATTTTGTTAGTTTGTTTTATGTAATCACTATAAATGATGAGTTGGTGAATGAATAATATAAGTTTATTTTCAGTTTCAATACAAGTCTTTTATAAGATTTTTTTTTTTTTTTTGCAACACTAATATGTTGTTTCTTAGTTTATGCCCAAAAAAATCAACAACACCAGGTCGGTTAATTCACCATGATCTGAAATATTTAAATCAGATCCACATCTTCTAATATGAAAAAAAAAACAAGTTGTAAAGTGATGCAATATTATAACTATAATGCAATCAGCTGAGAAGAACTTTGAAATTCCACCATTTGTGGGCTTCTTTCTCTAGCTTACATGTTTAGGATCCAGACTTATTTTCTAAGAAATTTTGTTATTCATAGAATCAATATATACCTGTATAATCAATTTAAAGCACATGCCTCACCAAACATACTTTGACTTTAAAAAGTTGATTCACATTTTCTGATTGAAACAGAAAAGATAAACAAAATCAAAATGGACAGATTTACAGCATTATGAACCATTAGGTTTTCCTTTTCTTCCTTTTTCCACCCCCCCTTCCTTCTGTTTTTGGGTTTGGGCTGAAATTGAATACATTGAGGACCAATCAAGGTGCTCAGGAGGCAAAACGCAAGGATAATTGTGCTATGGATTTGTGAAAGCAGTTCCAACTCACGCATACAAGTCTTGCTATTCAATGAACATGGACTTTGGGACAAGGAATTTGATTAAAACTGCATCAGGGAAAAGCAGGAAAGAAAAGAAAAGACGAAGACTTGTGCTATCTAGCTGGCACAAGAGTCAAGAGGCTGCATTTGTGTTCTTGATGCTGTTCAATCATTTTCCAATCAAACTCTGTCAGAAGTCATGCTTAGTAATCCCATCTTCTCAATTTTAAGAACATCAATTGGCCCAGTGACACTGCAGCAAGAGGAAAATTAATATTAGCAGGCCACATCAAAGCAACATCATAATCTTGATGTTGAATTGCTGCAAATGCTGTTTTTACATGTGTTGTAATGGTTTGGATCAATTCGATTAAATATGCAGCGTGATTCTGTAGATACAATCATCATTACTTTGTTAATCATTTCCTCCTTTGGTTCCTGAACGTGGTAGCCACGCCAAGAATGCTATCCCTGTGCAAATAATGAACCCATGTCAAAATATCATGTTGCAGAAACTGATTGTGCAATAGTTGGTTAAGAAAATTTTTAAAACAAGAACATTTATTTCATGTGGGATTTCCATGTAACTCAAGACCAAGCAACGAGGACTTCATTTGAGGGTTTGCCATTTGAAGACGGTATATTTCCTCTGGTCACTTAGCAGTTATAGGCTATAGTAATATGCAATCATGAGTTCTAGCTTGTGTTACTTAACCTATCATAACAGTTGCTATTGCTCAGCTTGAACTTGACATGATATGCTGAGCTGACAAGAGGATGTACCCGCTCAGTTGTTAAAGACAGCCACAGAATGGTAATTTTGTCCACCAGGCTTCCCAGGAATGTGACCTGATGATCATTAGCAACCAGCAAATGCTCATGGATTCAGAATCAAAATTAAGCAATGTTCTTAAAGATAGGTACAATTCATGGATGCTTTCCCTGGTCCTCAATGTTGATGTAAAATCTGCAACTAAACGCCACATCTGAGAAGGAAATGATTGTGAAAGTACTTCCCTGCTGACAAAGAATCGAAGTGGCATCCCCGTTTCAACATTTTGAGCAATTTCCTTCATGATAATTTTGCCATCTTAATCTGCAATGTGCAAGAAATAAGCATGCTAAACTTGCCAGTATCAGATGATGGGGAAGGTATTAAAAATAGAACAAGTGCAGTTCTTATTCTTTTTGCTAATTATTAGGCAAAAAGGTTCATAACCTCAATTAATCAGTCAATTAAACCATGTGCTGAAGAGTGGTGAGATACATACAATCACCAGACTTGAACAAAAAATCTGTGTAGTTACTCTTTTGCAACCTCTCAGTTTTTTATAACCAGTTTTTGTTAGCACTTTCATTCATAATTATTAGTCAAGAAAACTCCACGCCAAAGCAGGGGACAGAAAAGAGCAGAAGTGGAGTACAGAGAAAGGTAATTATGATTATTTGGATAATCTATCAAGAAGTTTTATTTGCATATATAAGATACAATTTCTCAAAAAATGTTAAGACTGCAAAGAAAAAATCACTTGTGTATCAGAAGATTGCTGTGACATCTTAGCTTCCTCCAAGATCAGAGTTTGTCAGATTACCATAATCACAAAGCTGGATACTATATCCTGGAATATGCTTGTACATATTGGAGGATTGAGGCCTGTAAAACTACATGTGAATATAATAAGAGCTGTCAATTTCTATCTTTATATACAGGATGTTTAACAGTCTCCGCTACCAAAATGTTCTTGCACCTGCCAGTTCAATTTTGGAAAGTAAACGCAAAATTTGGAAAGCAAACACAAAATAAATAACAGAAGCCTGGTAGCTAACTCCGGCAAAAGGGCTCAGCAACCTATCTCTATTATCAATCTATTTATTGCGCTTCAGTATATTGGTTATTTTTACATTCCAAACAAGTTGAATTTGAATGTTACTTGGCAGACAATTGCCTAGCATTCGTGTCATTTGAAGGAAAAAGGGTAAAACGAGGCAGACATGCAAACAACCATGCTCCTGTCTACGATGTTGTCTCTAGCAAGCCAAAAGTGAAGGTTAACCACATTGCATAAGTGACTAGCAGGTACTAATCCTGCTGCAATGGGGAATAATTTTGAGAGAAAACTGAAATAACAGCTTGGGAATAGCCATCTCCAAACATCATTCTTATCTAATCTTTCTGAAGCCATGGTCTGCCTGTGCCTTGTTCCAGTGAGAAATCCTGTAGCTACTTGACAGCTGCTTTTTGAAAGTTTAGAACTATAGATATGAGAGTCTTCACTAAAATCTGGATAAGCATATTATAATCCATGTAGGGATATAAATCAAGCAAAGGGGCAAGCAAGCAATATATGAATTGTTGTACCATTACCTGTCCCTGTTTTAACATAGCATACTAGGATACTTCTATAACAAACATCAGAAAGTGAGAACAGTGGAAACAAGATGTCAAAGCAGCTATGGAAGTCCTCCATACATCCAAAAGGTCAGCTAAGGGCAATAACAATTCAACCAAATTTTATACGAGTTTCAGCGACTCTTATCCTGGCAGCATGTTGATGTCTTGACGCACCATGGCACATAACTTCAATTCCAGAACCTCCAATTCTCACCATATGTAATATGGAAACACAGGTTCAGGTGATTACTTGTTAAGGACATAAGACAGCAATTCTTATCCTAAAATAAAACACAGTGTAGTGTTAGCAGTAAAGAGCCAAAGAAAAATGTCAGATGATTCGATGAGATTGGATCATTCTGCCTTATAAATGGAAAAAAAAAATTGTAAACAGATGGTAAATAGATGCCATTCACAACGTTTCATTCCAAGAAAGAATTTGTCGATGCACACACTTGTGATAAGATAATTTGGCTTCGAAAGCGAACTGTTAAAACAAGATTCTCTAGCAATATGACACGGCAAGTATCTTCTAAAAATCTCTTAAAAACCAGTCCCTGATAAAGGGTTGTGAATCTCTATTAAGCAAGACGCTGCCTATTATGAGATTTTTGCTTCCATCTTGCAGTCCAATTAGGCATATTAAGGATGCTTTGCCATGGTTTAACTTCTTGAAAGTTGGGATGCATCTTAGCAGCTACTTAAAAAAGATGAACTTGGATTTAGTTTTGTTTTATAATCCCTGTTTTGAAAATTGTTGGGGGAAGGAGCATCTTCAGTAAATTTATTTTCGAATTTTGAAATCTAATAGGCTGTTTTACCCAAGCCATGTATTAGTTCAAGGAACCATTTAAATACAATGGTGGCTCACGATTTCTAACCGACAAACCAAGAAGGCATTACTTCTGACTTCTCATGTACTGACAGGGCATAAACAGCTTAACACATACATTTCTTATGAGTTATCTTCTTGAAAATTCAAACTTCAGAAAGTTTTTGAAAATCCAGAAATTAAACTTCAGTTTGAAAGGCCTTAAGATGTCTAAGAAAGTTCACTTATACAGCCAGCCCAAGTTATGAACTTTTCTTTCTACGATTGAAGTACATATTGCGGCAGAAGCTTCGAACATTCTGAGATGTAAAAGTACTAACGTTAAAGAAACACAGACATAGAAACTACTGGAGTAAAGGATATGCAGGAACCTTGAAAAATTTAATACCTAAGGATGATTGTACCAGGTGTATCTTCTTAATTACTAAGAATTTTTGGAGGCAGGCCAAGGCCATAGTAACATCACAAGACATATTTGCATACAATAAAATCACATCAATTTCCTCTAATTCCAACTTATTCTAACTGGGGACTTATAAAATTAGCTTTCTTTCATTCACTTTTCAAGAGATTCCCAACTACAGGTACCTGCACAGAGCATGAGGTGACTACTGACTATAAGTTACATCATGAAGGAAGGGGTTCATGATACTCCCCAAAATCTTCAGATATCTGCGAATTCTGCAAATAGCCGTGCAATGATTGTGCAGCAAATGATTTGAGTTTCTTATTGATTGTATAAGACATGATGTACAACTTCAAGAAGTGGGATTCATAATTTAGCATACTTCTTCAGAGTATAGCATTTTCTGGGACAGGCAAATTACACAAAAGAGTAACCCTTGATGAAGCAGTCAAAGATCTTTCTTCTGATGAATTAGAGAAGGTATTTCTACTAGTACCAATCTTCCAGAGCTTCACTTCCCAGACTTGAACGGTTTTGCCAAGACTAACAGGAGTAGCCTCAGCAAAGACAAGGTCTCCCAAATGAGCACTCTTGACATGATTGATACTAAGGTGAATCCCAGCAACCCTTTTGAACCCGGATGCCATGTGGGCTGCTATACTTGCCAACGACTCTGCAATCAGAGCTGAGACTCCTCCATGCAGGACCTTGAATGGCTGACAGCATTTGAGGGACACTTGAATGTGGCCTGAGACTTTGTCAGCTGAAAGCTCTTCAAACACAAATCCAAGTGCAGCTAGTGTAGCATCAACTGCCTCTGTCTTTACTGCAGATGATGATGATGAAGCCATGGATGATGATTTTCTTCCTTTCGGTCTACTCTGTTTTCTCTTTTTGTTTATGGTGATGATATTGATGATGATGCTCTTGTCTCCTCTTTTGGGATGATGAGCAAAGTCGATCAGTTGGTTAGGGAATTTTTTTATTTTAATTTTTTTTCTCGTGGGAGTTAGGTAGCATAATGGTAAGCATCTACTACTAAGTACTAACAATGGTTGGCTTTCGGCCTGCTGGGATTAGAATTTGGTGTAAGGGTCTGTTTGGTTCGATATACGATGTTTTCCCCGAGGAAACATTTTCAGTGAAAATCTTTTTCCAAAGTGTGTCTAGTGTTCCCTTCATTTTCCGGTGTCTGGTGTAATTTTGAGAAAAAGTTTCAAAAAACTTAAATGGCGACAGCAATAATTTCATCTCCGGATTTCTCTTTCATTAATTGCTACTAACAATTACAAGTAACAAGTACTCTCCCTATTTCGTCAATCACCAGAGGCAATCTTTAATCCAAATTTTTTTAAGTCCCAAAAAGTCAAATTAAACATCAGAACTAGGGACTCATAATTTTTCAAACCAATTGTATATCGTATTAATAAAGGGTGGATAACTTACATTATGTGGTTACCATGGATTTAACCATTATTAGAAATTAGCAATTGAAGAATGATATGCTCATTAACTCTTCCTCTAGAAGTATTCCTCCAGTCTCATTACTTTTTTCCAAGTTTTCTTTCTCCAAAACTTCTCAATGCAAGCTCAATCTAGAATTGCAATTTTTTATAATCCATTAACGTATCTGCATGCGGTGCAAAAAAAAAAAATACTATAGAGAAAAAACATAAGAAAAAGGGAAAAGTGAACGGTCATACTTTATAGTAACAAGATATTACTTCTGATTTGATTTCTATGAATTACTTAATGGTTCGATACAATAACCAAGTGGTGAAAAGACCGATAAGTCGTCGTAGTTATGGGAAATCAACTTCCATACTCTAATTTAGGAGTTCATTTAAAACTAGGCTGTGTAAAACACTTCATAATAACTGAGTCCCTCTGCAGCCAGAAAAATGGAAATTCAAGAAAATACTTTTTGGAAAAAGATTTTTAATCCAGACAAACAGACCCTAAGACCGATGAGTTTTCACGGTCAGAGTTTGACATTTCACGTGTGTGGTATACCTGCCATTATTGGTTCCCACTTTCCAACGTTGCCAGTTCTTGTCGATTCCTTCATCAAACTGATTTATTTTTCAAATAATCTTTATCCTTCAAATTTTATTCGAGGAATATATATAGCCAGAAAATTTAGGAGTTTTCATCAGTAACCGAAATATAAAAGAACAATTTCAACGTTGCCAGTTCTTTTTTCTTTCTTTTTTTTTTTTTTTGGCGTAACGGTCTCCTACTCCTAAGGGAGGGGGACCTACTCCATGCAACAGTTTAACTGGGCTAAGAGAATATAACGGGGACTGAACTACAATCAAATCAAATGAATGTACCACACATTCGTATGAATTTAGAATAAATATCATATAAAATCAGATTAAGAAAAGGCAAAGTTTGAATCTTGACCTTCCGCCCTATAATTAATACTCCCTCCGTCCCACTTTAATAGTTTTGTTTTTCTTTTTTCGTCTGTCCCAAATTATAGTCCACTTTTCCATTAAGAAATGTAGCAATCTTTCAAATTGTCTAAAATACCCTTAATAAATATCTTGTTATTAATACATTGTTATTAAATACTAACCCACTACATTGAATACATTGAACTTTTCCAATACTAACCCATTAGCCGTAACTGATATTAATTGGCACTCTTCGTGATTAGCATAAGGGTATTTTAGGAAATTATTAATCTAAATTTATGTTTCTAACCAAATTAATTACACTTTGTTAATCTGTGTGAAAAAAAAAACCAAAACTAATAAAACGGGACGGAGGAAGTATGATAATCATCTCTCCTCGAGGGAGTTGGTTATTTCAAACGTGTTCAACAAGGTGAAAAATTCATATGAACAATAAATTGCAAGGTTTGACAAACACATTAGTCGGCCAAATGGGAAAAGGTGACGTGTCATAATAGTCTATCAATAGCATGGAGGGCGGCTGGAGGGGTTCACTAAAAGAATAGAGTAGCAAGTCATTTAAAATCATTACCGTCCAACAATTTCGGGATTTATATACGTGTGAGAGCGTGCGTATTTGACAAAATTAAAATTTGAATATTGAAATCTAAAATTTAAATTTATTAAATTATGTTACTGAATTGTTAAGTATTAAATTGATGAATTTGAGTATATATTACATTAAGTGATAAGTAAATAGTTTATCACTTATTTTTCGGAGCAAATTTTATTTAAAAAATTAAGTGTCACTTAATTAGTTTAGATGTTTTATTTTTTTTATTATCAAACGTGTCTGAACATTTTAAAATCTGAACCCATTTTAAGCATAAAGGTTGTTAAGCGTTGAATACATCCAATCATTTTCGCATTTATTCTAAGGGGAAAAAAAATCGTCTACCATGCCTTCTCATGAAGTTATCAACAGTAATTATTCAATAAAAGATGCTATTTCCGAAAAAAAAAAAAAAAGTTTCACACACTTCACTCATCATTTTATTAGCTTTTGGGACAAAATTAGCATTCGCTTATTCTTCTCAACTGCCGACTATTTAATTTGCAATTGAAAAGATAGAAGGCAGATTAAAAGTTGTGTACACCTTTAGCAGCAAAGGCACTCTGGCCTTTCCACACCAAATTCCACATCGATCCTCGGGAGGTTAAGGGTTAGGTTATTAATTTTCTGGGTGGCCTCGAGAATTACAATTTTTGAGATAAACACCTGCGATTTCGGGTTAGTAATTTAATTCTGATTTCTTCTTGAAAGATTAAAAGTTGTAAAAACAAGAGTCAGCCCACCTACAGGCTGCATCATCATTATCTTGCAGAGCGCAAGAGCTATCTATGGCTTTGAATTCACAGCCATTGCAATTTGCAAATGGCTCAGAAAGAAACTGTACCCTTTTATCTGTGTTACCTAAATGACCCACTCAAAAGAACATGGACCACTAGTGAGCAGTGGCCTGAGTGCCCTCCCCTGACTAAAATAATCTTTTGTTTTTCTTCATTTTTTTTTTCTTTTAATAAAGGAGATAGTACATATAGCATACTTCAAAACTGCAATTGTCCATTGTTTGTTGGTCTTCTAAGTAGAGCTGTAGAATTTGTTACTTTGCCTGAATAAATAAAAAAGAGTGAGCAACGTTTGATGCAGCCTTGGAGGAGATGGTGATCAGATAGCAGATTACCAACCCTTCTTGACCCTGAATTTTTTGGTCCTTTTTTAGAAGCAAATGCCCAGGTAATAGAGCTGCAACAGCCAAGAAGGACGGAGGGCTCTGATGAATCAATTTTCTAGATGATCAATGATACATATTTTTCATTAAACTTCCATTCATTCCAGCGACTCTTCAACTTCACTTCCATTTTGAGAAGATCAATCCAAGATTTAACAGAATCTACTGACAGATTAGAATGAAATACTTGTCTGCGCAACCCCATTTGTAAAAGTGTAAACGTGTTAACACCAGATTACATACATGTTTAGCAAGATTAAAAATCAATTTATGATAACTTACACGGTTTATTTCTGCAAATACTCTAGTTTAAGACTACGACCTTGCACCTTTGCCCTTGCATCTCCACTTGATATTCGGCAATACAAAGTACGAAAGAAGTTGAAAGAATAAATGAAGGCAAAATCATCATCCAATAACATCCAGTTCATATTTTTGGGTTGGGAAGGGGGCGGGGGGTGATTGGGGGGAAGGGAACATGTTGAAAAACTACCAGACTTGGAAAATGAGATGGATTTTTCAATCTCAATTTAGAAATAATAGTACAATACGAGGAACAGGCTATAAGTTACATAATAAGACTTCATCACTTGTACTGCACCAAAGTTTCAAACTTCACTAATTTGAGCATACAAAGCCACCTAGCTTTAACAGCAAAATGAAACAACACAATCTTTTATGTTGAGCTGGAAAGACCATACTGTCTCAGTATTGGGTAATGCAGATATGAGTTTATTTAGAGTACTGAGAGTAAGAGCAGATTGACCTCCTCCACCACTTGCAGTAAACTGCAACGAAAGTCACGAGAACAAAGCAGGAATGGAGAAGTTGCAAATTCTTCCAAGTTAAGAAGAAACAATGCCTATTGAGATTTTGATGCCATCAGGTACTGTAAAGAGGAAGGACCATCAGCAAATAAGATATCCCTGACATAGGAAGCCTGTTGTAGAACCAGCAGTCAAAGTAAACCAGTAAACCTCATTGTGATGCACAGATGCAAGTGTGTCAAGCTCACCGATTTTCTGTATTAGGTCAACCGACCTGTTCATTTATTTTTTCATAATTGTATCACTCTGTTAAAGCCCAATTATTTAAAGAAATTACAAATTTCAACGTCTTTATGTTGAAATAAAGAATTTCCAGCAACAAAAACTATGAGCTCTGCTATTATTTGAAAAAAAAAAAAATTTAATTCCAGTTACATCACAAAATAAGCTATCAGCAATAATTCCAGAGAAAGGGAAATTTGATGCATAATGTGGGGTACTAAAAGGGTGGAACATGGTCCCATATGTCGAAGGATTTTGTGGGATCAAGCAGCAACTTGATTCTAGAAGTGATATTATGACATCAAAAGCAACAACTTTGACTAGTGCAAAACATAATGCACACAAGCACAATGAAAGATTCTGATCTGCTGTTGGAATCCAGTGAATTCTATTCTGTTACTATGGTAAGAAGATGCTAGTTCATGATGGAAACCTTATTACCAGCTTGGTAAGGTAAGGAATCTACATAAAGCTGGCATGTTCGCATGGCTGTATCAAAAAATAACTAGCTCATCGGGACATAAACAAACTAAAGAAGTAAACACTAGTTAATCGAAGTGCATCTAACTAGAGATTACTAAAAAATGACTTAGTTCATCAAACAATTTAGCATTTTCTAGAAGATAAGTCAACATCAGAGTTTTTACTTCTTTTAACTGTTCAAGTAGAGGTAACATATCAATTCAGTCATTTATCGTGGAAAGATATTGTGTTAATTGAATGGTGCTTCAGTATTTTTTCTTGAGTAAATATTTCTCACCATGTGGCCCCACTAGTGAAAGCACAAAGTTTATAAGCAGTTGAATCTCCAACCATGCTAGCATAAATCACTTATGCAAATAGCAAACTACATCGAAAAAACAAACACCATCAAAGATACAGGGAAAAAACCAATAGAGCTTATAGTTTCTTTACCACTCATATCTTATCAGAAAGGTATCTCCCAAGCGAATCAATTGGCTTTGAGGAGTCAAGATTCCACGACCCCCGGCACCTAATTTTGATCTGGGCAAGATAATCAACAGCAATCCAAGCAAAGCTTAACATAACTGTCTCCTCAACACCATCTGGAAGTTGTAACTCCAGCAACCTTTGCAACCAAGTAGGGTGATATGTTACCTGATACCATGCTGAAGCCTTCTTTTCATACATAACATTCTTCTCATCATCAGTAAGGAGCTCAAAATTAGGTTCCATTTGCTCAAAAACTCTCCTAAACTCTTTTCGTAGGTTATTATAAGCATGCTTAAGCCTCTCTTTCAGATCACCGAGTTTTTTGCTACTGTACTTGGGCATTGACCATATATGACCAGTAACAACCTCTTCTTCCCTGTTCACTTTGTATTGTCCCAACAGACCATTCAACTGTCCATCGTACGAACACTTGGTATTCCATGCATGCTCGATGAACACCTCGGAACCAGGTATCTCAAGGTCTGTGTCATAAGGAATTTTATTTGAGGGAAATGTTAAATCAGATGTTGCAGCCTCACCTTCATCACAGGCATCTTTGACTTGGCGATACAACTTACCCAAAATCTTTTTTGACTTGTATGACTGAAAATCTTCTTTACCCATAAAGTCAGGATACATTTTTGGTTTATATTCAGATGGCATATTCACAATTTTTCCAGTTTTGGGGAAATCAACTGCTGTTGCAGCAAGCTCTGCCAATTTAATGCACTTCTCGTCCAGTGCTCCATATTCACTAAGGTCAGCATGGACAACATGGGCATTGCATATTGCACCCAGGCTTTCTGTAACCATATTCTTGGAGAAGAAGTCAATAATGTCCTGAAAGTGTGACATCAAGGGGGAGAAAATTAAACTACGAATGTAAAAGATAATGCATTATGTCTCAACAACTCCAGATTGTAAACAGGTGCACCAGGTGGGTCAAAATAATAATTTAAATAAGACTGATTGATCTAATCCATAAGAATCACAGAAACATACTCTTAAGCACAAAATGAACTCTAACACCTACAACATGAAAAGTTTAAACAGTTTAATTCAAAACTCATAGCCCATGAAGTCATGATTGTTCTACCTGTAGCACTTTGCAGATGCATTTTATCAATAGTTCCTAGAATCTTATGATTGCTCATGGTATTAATAGAACTTAAAATTCTGATTCTCACATATTTAAGGAAAAACTTCATTATAGCCATGTTTCTGCTTTTCAAAAATAATTTGACATACAAAAAGTATTCTTTGTTTACATACAAGTAACTACTGAATGCAACTTCCATAGTTTCTGAGACCTTTCTGAGCAATTTAGACCAAATCCCAAGATCAAAGACTGTAATTGAATAGTTTAACAGGATTTAGAATGATGAGATAGCCAAGGCCATCGAAAGGAAAACTCAGATGACAGAATCACATAAACAATTACCAGATGATTCACTTCACGAGGCAATTTTCTAGCTTCTGCAGATGCATAATCCATTGGCATCCAGCTCCTTTTACTAGGGGGGATCAGATTACCATCCCAAGTAACAAAGTAAAGATCTCCATCCAGGTCACTTCCTGAAGCTTCATTTGCATGCGGTCTATCTCCCTTCTGAGGGAAGACTAAACAATCAGTAAGATGCCGCAACTCAGGGGCATCTACAGCCTCTAGAATCCGCACATCTCCAGGGTGCAGACAAGGATTTTTTGCTATTACTACAAGACCCTTGATCACCTGTAGATTTTTCTTTGTCTCTGAAAATTTAGATCCATGGCGGAAAAAGCAATTTTCCAAACAAGGGCCTGACACCTGGATAAAGCATTGGCCTTGTTCAAGCACAGCTAGCTCATCCAAGCATCCCATCAACCACCTTCCAGATGCAACAAAGATCCTAGCCTTTTCCCTAAGGTCTCCAAGCTGAGCAGCCCTTACACTAGTTAACATACCTCGCAAATGAGGTTCTGTTTCAGGATTAAATCCAGCGCTTAGCATTATTGCTGGCGTATTTCCTTGCTCAGCACATGAAGCAGTAACGACATCAAAAGCTACATCTGTGTCCTCAAGCATCAGATTCAATCTCGATATCATAGATTCCTGCATTCTCCAGAATATATTATCTTGGACACCCAAGGCAGATAGAAGAGTGATTATCTGCCGGTTCAGAAATCCAGGCTGAAATCGAGTCCAAGAACAAATTTCAAGTATTGTGTGGGTAGAATCAAACTTGCGCATGCTTTCTCTGAGGTAGAGACGATGCCCATTAGTTTTGGATGGCCAACACGCAACGACACCTTTACAACCTGCATATCTAATCTGGTAAGCACATGGTGGATTTTCAGTCAAGCGCAATCGCTCTGCTACTTCAGCTGCTAGGTCAGACGTCATCATTCCAATCCCATCAGAGAAAACAAAAGTATTTCTCTTTATATCAGGGAGTTCCGAGTCAACCTGACTTGGTGGAACTTCCACTGTAGCATAAGTGGATGAGAAGCACTGTCCCATCCTAGCAGCACATTTCGCAACATTCCTGTCAGCAAACCTCCCCATCCAACTTATGATATTGGCTACTCTAACATTCTTGTTTTCAGCAAAAAACCAGGCAGAACGATCCCTCAACTGATTAGCTGAGAAAGCCAAGAAAGAGTACTTCCGCCCACATATATAAAATCCCTTACTCAAGATATCTTTCACCCTTTTAAACATTGAGGTTCTCTGGAGGTTAGAATTGGAAGTGACATCCCAAACGATGGGAGCAGCATAATAACTTAAAACATTCTTATTCAATGTCTGCATGCCTTCATCCATGAATGTAACCCTTAAAAATCGATCAGCAATGTCCCTATAATGTCTGAGGACCCTGTTTGACAGTTCCACTTCAGGTGGAAGACAGTAAGCTTTGGATGGCGTAATGATCACCCTTCTAACTTCAACGATATCATCCAACTGTTTAGGTCTCTCAGTAAGCTTGGGGTTTTTGTGCAGCCACTGCTGGACAGATTCCAGCTTCTTGGAAGCATCAAATAATGGCCACTTGTAAGAATATATGTGCTTTAATGCTGCTAGATTGACTTCTTCCGATTCAAGTCTCAGCAAGTCAAAAAACCTGTCAGACATCTGATGCTGATTGATTATGCCCTTGTGCATGACGGCGTTGACCAAAAATAATACCTTAAAGGTTATGCCTTGTTTGTACTGGATACAAAAGAAAGGATCTGATGAGGCCATTCCAAAGTCAGGTTCATCTTTTATAAGCAGCTTATTTGCAGGAGACATGTATTGTACGTGAACCCTGGACTGTTTAAGATACACCAAGGCCCTTTCGAGGGTTCCACCGTTGCGAGGAGGAATTGAAATGCGGTATATGTTACATCTACCAATTGCCCCACTAGGTGTAAAATCCGTAGTGCGTATCCAGGGATCATCATCATCCAACAAATCAAATGGGACTGATTCTTCAATATCATCATCTGCAGTTCTATAATGAATACGAGGAGATGAAGCCAACTGTAACAAGATTACAAAACCTGAAGAATATCGGTATTGCCTTATTGCATTGATTTCTCGCACCAAGAACTCAACTTTGAAATTACATTTTATTACTGCATACTTGGATTCACCTTTAAAAGAGAAATCAGTATCCCTAGTAAATAGTAGTCTGCAACTCCCATTGAAGGGATCCACTAGAAAATCAAATGCTTTAGGAGGTCCCCTCCAACCAACAACAAATTCATCGTGACTAACCAAGACCCCAATCTCAGGGCTAACATTAGACAGCCGGAAAGGTGTTATGGTTCTCCTCCTCTCATTCATCCGATAGGGGTTTTCAGGGCCCAGGCTAACCTTCAGAGGTTTCATGCCCAATGTTAGTTCACCACGCCCTGCAGCATCCAGAGCACACTGCACTGCTTCTGAACTAGCGAAATGGACGAAAGCATGAGGTTTCACTCTTTCATAATCACTTTTTCTTTGTACGTGGTTGCTGTCAATATCATTAGCAGGGTATGATTCAAGAGGGGTAGAGGAAGTCTTCAATCTGCACCTCCACACAGTTCCAATATTATCCTCAAAATAGTCTAAAAGCATTTTTGCAGTGACATAATCATCAAACCCTCCAACACTTATTTGAGTCACCACCAAATTCTTTTCACCTCCCTCTGATCCCATCATTGATGTCGCAAGATTTCCAAGATCAGATCCGTTACTACAAATGTCACTCTAGCGTAATCAGCAATGAATCCTGTCAGAAAACCCAACAGTTGTAAGAGAAATCTGAAATTCTCACATAGTAACAGCAGAACAACTGCACTGGTAGCAAGGATGTGGGATACAAACAAAGAGAAAGTTGGGAGGTGAAGCCATTGCCGTAACTTCAGCTCTGCAAACTACACGTCCACAAGAGCTACTATATTTTCAGACCAAAAACAAGAAAAACCACTTGCATACGCATCTCACAGAATCCAGACAGTAACAACGAATAAAACCGTGAAATTCCTTGCTTAACAGTCATGATCAATATGTCACAGTCAATGCTCTTCTGCACATAAACAACTTTATTTGAAGCGCTGTAAAAATTGGAACCTGACATGCATGCCACTCAATAATTGCAATATGATATTGATGAGACAATATCAACCTAAATTGCTAATGATTCAGACGAATTATAGACTACTGAGTCATCAACCATTATGTCCAAAAAGCCAGTCACGGTGCACGGTGCACGAGCAAAACTAACATCCGAAAGAGAAAAGAAAAAAGAGGGACGAAATAAAAAACCAATCTTGATGAAATCCCAGAAGAAAATGCACAATAATTCAAATGAAAGTTCTGAATCAGTTCAGTATACAATCTAACTAAAAAGGGCGAAAAAAGGACTTAATTTTAAGAATCCTTATCAGCAATATGCATGCCAATGTTGATCTTAATTTCTTTCAATAAATCATCAATAAAGAAAAACGCAAAACTTTGTGCAAACCCCCCCCCCCCCAAAAAAACACTAACCTCTTTGAGCCGACGGTGTAAGATATTGAGTCCATTTCACAAACACCAGGCGTGTATAAAGCGAGGATAGAAGTAGGAACAGAGCAAAAGAGTACACAGCAAGACTGAGGAGTGACTTTACAGTTGACAAAACAGTAGACCCATGTGTGTGTGAGTATATATATATATATATTTTTTTTTTATTTTTTTTTTTGGTTTCTTGTTGAATACTCTTAGACCAAATAATTGAAGTACTAGGACTACAGGAAGTAGCTAGTGTATGATTAGTTCGAATGATGGTTACTTAGGAAGGTTGTGAGAAGGACAGTTTTGCAGTCTACTTCACGCGGGAAGGCAACTTTGGCTTTTCAGGTGGGTACGGGAAAAAGAAGATAGTTCCGGTACCGGCCTTTTCTTCGTGGGATTGATATTCACTAGCTTATTTTGCTTTCCACTTCCCGCGGGAAGGCATCTTTGTGAGCTTGATGTCGTTTCTATTTCTGTTTCCCTCTCTTCCTCACTCTCCACTCCTCCTCGCGTTTTTTATTTCTTTAAGAAACTTTCTTAGTAAGAATGGGAACTTAAGGTGAGCTTGATAAAATCAAACTAAAATTTAAATTTGAATCTAAACTGAAGTTTGAATTCCTTAATTTAAGGAATTGTTAAGTGCTAAATTTGATATATATAATATTAAGTGATTAGTAAATAATTTATCACATAATCATTAAGTTTTGATTCAGTGACTACCAAATACGAACTGTAGCTCGGGGGTTCAAACCCTCACCTGCATTGGACTAAGGATGGCAATAGGATCTGGTGGCCACGGGCACCCCCTGCGGGGGCGAGGGGAAATTTTTTCCCTCATTTAGAGAGCAGGGGCGGGGGAGTATACCCATGCTGCCATCCCCCGTCCCAACCCCGTCAATCCTCGCTTCATTGCCATCCTTACATTGGATCCTTCGTTTAGAATAGAATAAATTAATTATGGAAATGTTATAAATTATAATAGATTAAGTTATGAGAATGATGGTCGAATGTGTTTGGATGGAGTGAGTGTATTTGGATAGAGTATTATTTTGAATAATTACTATAATACTTTTTATGATGTAATGTATGTGAGTTATAATATTTTAGTTGGGAATATAAAAAAGTGGATTGGGAAATGTATTTATGATGCAAGCGAAATATTATTTGAGATAATTTAGCAATCAAAATAATAATTTATCACATATTTTTTAGAACGAGTTTTGTCTAAAAAATTCAGTACCACTTAATTAATTAATTTAGATGTTCTAGTTTTTGTTATTAAATGTGTCTAAATATGTTAAGATTTGAATCCATTAAATTTAAATATTGAATTGAGTTAACGAACATGACCTTTGTAAGAATAGAAGACGGTATTCTACCTAAATAGTAGACATAGAAAATAAATAAGAGAACGCATACATACATAATGCATGTATGTAGGTCAAATAAATACATTCAATCATTCATACATAATGCTGAAATAAATTAAACATACATGGGTCTACCAGAAATAGTCGAAATTTGAAAAAGAAACAATCAGGCAATCAAAGCAGAGCTAAGTGGAATCGACTTTGCCATTCAAATTGTCAATAATTTTTAACTTCTTTTATCATTTGACAAAATATTTATTTAGGCCAACAGTTACAGAGATGCAGTCCACAAGAACAGTCACTGGATCATTACAAGTTTGAGGCTTGAGCCAGCCAAATCAATGCCCGTTTGCCAAATGAATTTTTTTTAATGCTTAGTTAAAATTTTACTATAACTTATTATAAAAGTTGTACAAAATTTTTTTTAAGATGTAAAACTTTTTTTTCTTTTCTTTTTCTTCTTTTTCCTTTTCCTTTTCCTTTTCTTTTTCTTTTTCTTTTTCTTTTCCCTTTTCTTTCTTTTTCCTTTTCTTTCCTCTCCTCTTGTTTTCTCTCACCTCACAACGCTGGTGCCAAAACCTCTACCGGCGACCAGCGCTACAGTTTTTTCTTCTCTCTCCCCCTCTCTTTCCCTCTCTTTCCTCCTCCCTCCCTTCCACTCCCCTATCGCCCCTCCTCTCCTCCCTACCATATTTGGTCACACAAAGGGGGGAGGCAAGAGAGAGGGGTGGCGGGTTTGGTCACACAGAGAGGGAGAGGGAAGGCGGCGAGGGAGGGAGAGGGGAGAAGAGGGAGAGAGGGAGGGAGAAGGAAGGAGAAGAAGGAGAGGGAGAAAAGGAAAAGAGAGAAAGAAAGAGAGAGAGAAGCTACTTTTGTCGGCCAGGTTATCAACGCTGAAAAAGGTAAGAATGGTGGTTGTTTGAGTTGGGGAAGGAAGAAGAAGAAAGAAAAAGAAGGGAATTTTTTTTTTGTTTATTTTTGGGTATATTGAAAGTTATGAACAATTTTTTTTAGATTATTATTGATGAAGTTGTTTAAAAACTAAATACTAGACAAAAAACTTGCCTTCCAAAGGATCATGTGAAGATTCCTTTTTTTTTTCTTTTTTTGTAATTTCTTTTGGTTAAATTCAAACTGGAAGAAATGAAGAAGCGTAGGCCATCCATGAAATATGAAAATAAACTAACCAAAATGTCAACGGACAAACCAAGAAGAACTAATAGCCGTTTGGATTGCTATTTTCTGAAATTTGTTATAATATATACGGTAAATATTTTCTATTTGGATTGCTATTTTCTGAAATTTTTTATAATATATACGGTAAACAGACAAACCAAGAAGAATTATTAGCCGGTTTGGATTGCTATTTTTTAGAGTTTTTGTATAAAAATGTACTGCAGTGATTTGACACAGGTGAGATAAAAGGTGATTGAAATATACATTTATGGAGATTGTAATTTTTTTTTTAAATGGCCTTCCAAACTCACCGGGGAATCAATACTAAACGTCAAACATGTACTCAAATTAGTCAAGATGGATTAACTTTACTAACGGTGAATGCATAATAAACTTTAAACATGTACTCAAACTAGCCATGATGGATTAATTTACTGATTTACCAGTAGTGGTACATAAAAATTTTTAGGAAAAAAGGGCAATCCAAACTCACCAGAAAATCCATAACAAATGCCAAACATGTACTAAAATTAGTCCGGATGGATTAATTTACTAACCACAAAATCCTTGATAAACGTCAAACATGTATTCAAATTAGCCATGATGGATTACGGACAGTGGTAATATCGCTTAATGGATTTATGGGACACTCTTTGAACATTGATGAAATTCTTAGAAATTGCACATGCCTTGCCTTTCCACGCCAAGTCGAGGATTTTGATCCACACATTCGCAAACTTGCCTTGTTTGGATTGCTTGTTTCCGTCGAAAAATATTGTCGTTTTTCGTGATCACATTTCTCTATCATCTTTTTCCCTCACATATATCAAATCGCTACAGTAATTTTTTCATGAAAAATGACGGAAAATGCAATCCAAACACAACCTTAATTTTGATTTTGTTAAACAAATTGTGCTAGACAATTTCAAGTAAGTTTTATAATCAAATATTCTTTCATCTAGACAAAAAAAAAAAAAACGAAATGTGTTTGAGATGTATTTGGATTTGTTAAATTCCCAATCCAAACGGAACATTTGTCTGCATTATGTGCAATGCAAAAAATTTAGAAGCATACACAAATTAAGGGGTGAAAGAAAAGCCACATTAAAAAATAAAAACAAAAAAAAGAAATAATTATATTCATCTCTGTTTTTAGGCGAATTTCTCAGAATAATGTGAAAACAAGAAAACATCACAAAAGCGGTGTTGCTTGTGGTTAGATTCCACCGATTATAAAAAATTGATTTAAATTTCATATTTTTTTGTCGGAACTCTTTTTTTTTTTGCAAATGCTTCGCCGCACCTCAAATGTGGGGCGAAGCTCTTTTTTGAAAAAAGGAATCGCCACTGATTTGAGGTGCGGCGAACCTTTTATTTATTTATTTTTTATTTCTTAAAAGGACACTTAACTTTAGATCCTAAACTTGTAATCCCTAACTCTAAAACATAAGCCCTAACCCTAAAAGCCTAAAATCTAATTTACCTACAAAATTGTGCTAATTTCATAAACGGTGATTAATCATCCTATAAAATTTCGTTCAGGTTCTGATTGAAAATATAAAATTAATTTAAAATAAAATATGCCCAGGTCATCATTTTTTGAAATATTTGGTTTCAATGTTAATTTAAATAATGATGAATAATGCAATATTCAACGATAAATAGGTACAATAATTAAATAAAAACATCAATGAAAATTAAACAAGATGTTTGACAAGAAAATTCTTGAAATCTGAATATCAAATTTAAAATGTCCCCTTTGCCCTTATCACGCGAGTGGTAAAACAATCACATTCCAAAGTACCCTCCGTGTGGTACATTTTGCTGTAGCTGTAGCTATTTACACCTCCAACGTAGCGTCTGCACCCCTTCTGAATTTTGGCTCTCATCATCATCAATTGAGGGATTTACCTAACGATAAGTGCGTGCCAAAAACCACTAGCCTTTGAAAGGTTGGCGGCCACTACCTAGCTTGGTGGGGTATCTTGCCTCCCACAAAAAATGTCACATTTAAGTGGTTTGTTTCAAAAAAATTTAGACGGGTGTGTTGTGCATCCGTTTGGTCCGGTGGTGGTTCAGTCCCCTCTGAGTTATTTTTGGGCCTCCTTAGGTCCGCCTCTCCCCTTTAGTGTAGAATAAATTAGGTTATACAACTGTTGTCATCTAAAAAAAAAAAAAAGAAGATAAGTGTGTGCCAAAAGGTGGACCCCTCGATTAGATATGCAACATTTCAAATGAAAAACCCATGGCCTCAAATATTGGTCTTGTTTGGCAGTTAAGTTTTTTACCAAGTTTATCTGTTACAAGTTTTTTAAAAATTCTAACTATAGTAATTTCAAAATATTTTTCAAAAATTTTAAACTATACACTTTAAAATATTAAAAAAAACTCTTCAATTTTTTTTTTTAAAAACTTCTACAGTAAGTTACAATAAAATTTTAAACAAATACTAAAAAAAACTCACTTACCAAATAGGGCCTCATTTGAGGCTAAAGATTTTAAAAATATTTTTTAGCACTTTAGATCCAGGTTTTGGGTGCACATCCGTGCGGCTTTAAGAATAAGTTTTAAAATGGGTTTTAAGAATTAAAATAGGCTTTTAGATCAATGGGTTTTAAGAATTAAAATAGGTTTTATAAAAAAACCATAGCCTCAAATATCATTTGACGCTAATTAAAAAATATTTTTTTTCCGGTACTTTAGATCACAATCGTTGATCAACGGTAAAGAGCTTTAGCTGCAGATTTAATGTGCAACATTTAAAAAAAGAAAAAAAATTCAACCTTCAATGCAAATTTAATATGCGTCTATAGAATAAATAAAATTTTTTTTCGGTTACTTTAAATTATGACGGTTGATATCAACGATCCAACAGCTTTAGCTGCAAATTAGATCTGCATCTAAAAAAATATTCAACCAAAAATAAAAAATAAATCGAATTTTTTGTGCACCACACATTTGAGGTGAAGCGAAGCATTTTCCAAAAAAAAAAAAAGGAGTTTTGATAGAAAAAATATGATATTTAAATCAATTTTTTATGAAGCCTCATTCACCATTTACGGCGAAATTCCTTTTATTTTTGTAAAAAGGGAAAAAATAAAAAATCATTATTACATAAAAAAATATGAAATTTAAATCAATTTTTAATATATATTTATGAAATTTATCAATATGAAATTTTTTTAAATCAATTTTGCAGCGACTCTTAAAGTGAAACCCAACTGCAAGCAACACCGCTTTTATATTACACGTGTTATATATCTAGTGGTATACTGTGAGTTTTTATATTACACGTGTTATATATCTAGTGGTATACTGTGAGTGTATATGAGATTAATTCATCCTTGTTTTCGCATTATTCCTAGAAATTCTCCGTGTCTTTATCCTCTTTGGATATTCCCTTGCTCTCCATTATTCCTCTGATTAACCGAAGTTCAGATTCTTCAGAATATCTCCTCATCCACACATCTCCCGCCCATGGCCCGCCACTATATATGCCCCTCCCTCCCTCCCTCCCTCCCTCCCTCTCATTTCTCCTCCCAGTTTCAACTTCGCCACTCACTGTAAAATTTGTTCTTCTGAAGGTGGTTTGAGGGGAGTGGTGATCAAGATCAGGGAGAAACATGAAGTTCTGGAAGATCCTTAGTAGTTTAATAGAAGAGACACTGCCTGATTGGCAAGACAAGTTTTTGTCTTACAAGGCTTTGAAAAAGCAGCTGAAATTGATATATCCCAAACAAGAACTCATCCATGATGATCATAATACCTACAGCAGTAACAATGATGACTGTGTTAGGCCCAGCAAACGGTTGAGATTGGAAGTTTATGATGATAAGGGCGGTGATTATGAGGTCTCCAAGGAGGTCACAGATTTTGTGAAGCTGTTGGAAGAGGAGATTGACAAGTTTAATGCTTTCTTTGTTGATAAAGAAGAAGAATACATTATCAGATTAAAGGTATTCTATTTCTTTTCCGTTTTCATTTATGTCTTCCAATTTGATGCACTTTTTCCCCTGAATATTTGATATCTATTTGATGTATGTATAGATATTTGATTATCTGTTGTGATTGGCATACATCCATTCATGCGTTTGTAGGCGTTCTACTTTTTTTTTGGATGAAAATTCTCATTTTTTATTGTCCGTTTAATCACGCATTTATGCACCCAATGGCAGGTACACATAGGATGTGACCCCACTTTTGTAAATCTTGTTCTTTTATTTTCTTGTGTTGATCTGAAGTTTTCGAGTAATGCTGATCAAAATTGTTTTAGTGGGAAATGATTTTTCTGGAATCCTGAGGTGGGATTTTCTGGTTAGATAATGTTTGTCTCGGTTTCTTGAACACAGGTATTGCAAGATAGGTTAGAAGAGGCTGATGGTTCGAATGGTGATCTGATGAATGTAGGCAGACAGATAGTTGATTTTCATGGAGAGATGGTCCTATTGGAGAATTACAGTGCTCTTAACTACACTGGTATTTGCCTCTCGTCTATTTCTTACTCCTTGTTGATCTATTTTAGAAAGCGGCGAATGATATGGTGCCTTTTTGACAATTAAGTTCGGTCAACTATTTGGTTTCGGATGATGATATGATAATGATAAACATCGCTACCCAAGGAGGAAATCTTATTATTGCATACCGATGTTATGATAAGTTGTTTGTCTCCTGTCTGTGTTACCCTCTGTCATTCTAAAGTATTTGGGATCCCTGCATAGGTTCAGTCTTTCTTAGTAAAGTTTAATTCTAATGCTATTTATATATCTGTACTGAGCACTTTTTTAAATGCTGAACTCATATAAGTAGCTTCTGCTGAAAAAGGGATAACAAACAACAGTTGTTTAGCCTCATTGTTTGCTTTAGGTTGGAGTGGCAGATTAGTTTTTTCTTTATTATGAGCAATCAGTACGAGATATGTATCAAACGTAATCAGAACTGGGCTCCCCACTGTTTGGTCTTCATACCGCTGGGGATCTTGTGTTCCATTTCCAGTGCATTTCAAGGAACTGCAGTACATAATTAGAGCCGCCTACCCATTATAATTAGCAGAATTATTAGTGAGCACATCTTTTAAATTGATACATTTGCCTATTGATTTGAAATGCCAATATGACTAGGTGCTACAAAAGGTAGCAAGATGTGGAAGTCCTTTTAATGAAACCATTCTCAGTAATGACTTCTGAAAAAAATAACAAGAATTTTTTGGTTAATTCTAGAATGTTTTAGTTCTTATGTGACCAACAAAGGTGAACCTTGGTGTTTTTTTTTTAGCAATACATTACATACAACATTTCCAGAATGTATGATGCTGGATATTGGAAAGATATGTATCAAACATTTCAAACTGGAGGAGCTACCTGTACATCTTATTATGCAAACATAAGATTACTGGTGTATGTGATGTTGTCCTAAATGGGGCACTCCCTCAATGACTCTATGACAGCAATTACTTACATGTGACTGGAGTTCCAATTAAATTTACTCTATATCACATGCTACGCATTTGAAAGCATTCAACATCTCTGGGTATGAGTTAAAACCTAAAATCTCCACCTGCATCTCTTGTGCCGGTTAGATTTCTATAAGCTCGTATTATCAAGTCCAGGATCTGGCACTAGGCTTTGGTGATCCATTATTTTACCGGAGATTTAGTTTGAACTAAGACTTTGAAACTTCTTTAGCGTATAGATTTGCTTGATAAATGACAAGATGTGAATTATCTATTCACTGGAGGCACAGTTGTTTAGGATGCTAGTTTCATAATCATGGTACCATGTGTTATGATCTGATTGGGATGGCAGTGATCTTTTATGATTGAAATCTAATGTCAACTTTGATTAATGCAGGACTGGTGAAGATTTTGAAGAAATATGACAAGCTAAGTGGTGCTCTAATTCGCTTGCCCTTCATCCAAAAGGTTTTGGGACAGCCATTCTTTAGGATTGATGTTCTAAATCAGCTGGTAAAGCAGTGTGAAAGAATGCTTGATTACGTTTTCTCCCTTAGTGAAATTTCTTCCCAATCTGAAGCAATCGAAAGCTGCGAAACCAACACTGCAACTGAAACTGAAGAAAGATCTCTCAAAGTTCCCCAAGAACTTGCAGAAATCGAATACATGGAAAACATGTACATGAAACTTGCTTCCTCAGCGTTGCGGGTCTTGAAGGAGATTCGCAGTGGAAGTTCTACTGTAAACATGTTTTCTTTGCCACCTTTATAAAGCAACCAGTTGGAGTTACTTTGAGGGAGAACTCCTGTAGTAGAGGAAGCAGCAAAGCAATAGTTTTATGTTATATCTTCTTCTATTTCCTCTTTGCCCGTATATGTAGTTTGGAAGCTGTAGGTGGTCCACTGTTGATGAAACTTGCAGTATTGTACAGATAGATAGTGTCGTTTTTGTAGACAGGATATTGGGCTAATGCACTGCTCCGCTTCCTGTTATGTAATGCATTGGTGTGGTTTTTTTTTTTTTTTTGGATTCTTGGATGCATGAGCATCATCCAAAAATATGTTACACTTAATTCTGTACTTACTTCAAAGTGGCTAATCAACTTTAAGCAAAATCTGATTACTTTCAAAAGAAGTGTTCATTGTACACTATTTTACAAGTAGGTGACTTCTTCATCAACCTACTGGTTCTTTAGGAAATTCGGGATGTGTAATCTGATACACTTTCGTTTGGATTGGTCATTTTTTCGAAAACAAGTTTTTAAATACACTGTTATAGTAATACACAGTAATTCAAAAAAATTTCATCCATATAATATATCAAATATTTCAAAAAATTTTTATAGTAAAAATTTTTCATATACACTGATATAGTAAAATTTTTCAAAAACACCCTAAAAAACAGTTAATCCAAACGAATTACACAAGGTCATTGTGGCATTCGATAACTTTCAGTTCTTTTTCCCATGCAAAATGCGATTGGCCACCAACTGATGCGCCTGTAGCTCAGTGGATAGAGCGTCTGTTTCCTAAGCAGAAAGTCGTAGGTTCGACCCCTACCTGGCGCGCCGATTATCTCTGACCAAGGATGCGTTGTGGCTGTTATATTTTGCTGCATTACTTTTTCATCTGGTACTACCGCTTATCAGAAAGTGAACAAGGAATGCATCATTTCATGATCAACCTACCCTATAACCTCCACGGGCAGTCAATTTCTATTTTTTCATTCTTTTCACACATCTTTGGCCTTTTATCTTCCTCTTTTTGCTATCCCTATTTAACGCCTTGTAGTATTTGACATTGTCAAGCACAACTTTTGTGTGTATATACCACCCTGCCAGAAAATGTCTATTGTGGATGAATCACCAGGTTACATGCAAGTTCTTTCTGATGGTTCTGTGAAGCGATTTGCACCAGAAACTGCTGCTGCATCAACTGAATCATCTAATGGATACAAATCCAGGGATGTGGTAATTGACTCATCAAAACCCACCACAGCAAGAATATTTCTTCCTGATGTTTCTGAATCAGTAGCTGGCCAGCTCCCAGTTTTGGTGTACTTTCATGGTGGTGGATTCTGCATTGGCTCAACTACATGGCTGGGGTACCATCATTTCCTGGGAGATCTGTCAGCTGTATCTAAATCAATTGTCCTATCTGTAGACTATCGCCTTGCTCCAGAAAATAAGCTCCCCATAGCTTATGATGATTGTTATAGCTCACTAGAATGGCTAAGCAACAATGCAAGTTCTGAACCATGGCTTGAAAAGGCTGATCTTTTACGTGTTTTTCTCTCCGGTGACAGTGCTGGAGGCAACATAGTCCACCAGGTTGCTGTCAAAGTGATCAAGGACAAAGTTTCTCGTGTCAGAATCAAAGGATTGATCCCAATCCATCCTTACTTTGGGAGCGAAAAGAGGACAGAACTAGAAATGGCTGAAGAATCAGCAGGCCATGTGCAATCAAATGACATGTTCTGGAGACTAAGCTTGCCAGTTGGAGAGAACCGTGACTACCTTGGATGCAACTTTGAGAAAACAGAACTTTCTGGAAGTGAATGGGATCAATTTCCTCGAGTGCTGGTCTTTGTCGCAGGCTTAGACTTTCTGAAAGAAAGGGGAGTCATGTATGCAGATTTTTTGCAGAAGAAAGGTGTTCAAAAAGTGAGCCTGATCGAAGCTGAGGGGGAGTCTCACGTCTATCATGTATTTCATCCCAAATCAGAGGCCACTACATTGCTTCAGAAGCAAATGAGTGACTTTATGCATAGCTTTTAGAGTCTCATAAAGCTAGAATATTCGTCAAGTCTTCTGAGCCGCATAAAAATGTTATGATGAAGACATTCATGTTAGCAATCACAGGCTGCGTGCTAAACTGAATCAGGCTCTCGAATTTTTAGCAGTTAAATAAAGATTGTTTTAGCGTCCATAGATTCTCGATCCTGAAACATTTGCTGTCAAGAAAGCAAAAGCTTGCAAGCACAATACACAATCGATGCCCCCAAGTGAATTAGAATCTTAACACTACGTAGATATACTTTCTCAAACTCTTGACAGAACAAGAGAATTATCACCATTTGTACGAGGGTCCCTTTCGGAACGTTCTTCAATTCTTCTTCTTCTTGAAAACATAACACAGGCATACATGACTCTGTGATAATTGATAAAGAAAAGTAGCCAGCCACCTATCCCTGCACTAAATAATTACATGACCTGAATTTATCCCTTTAATCTTCTCCTTTGCATTCTAGAACATGTTCAAGCAGACAAGGACAGCATATATTGCAACTGTGAGCATATTTTGCATTGTGCCCTTGTATATTGGATGTAAGCTTCCAATTTCAAGTGTCAGACGAGGTCATGAAGCCTCCAATGAAGCCAGCTCCATTGCAATTTCCACATAGCATATTCTTCTTTCCCCTACACAAGAAAAGCACCATCAGGCTGCATGCAACCAATAACTTGTCTCAAAGGAGAGGACAGGTGAACGCAACCTTACAAAAGATGCATTTCCTGCTTTTTTTTTTTTTTTTTTACACTACACAAATACTTCTTGAATTTGATAGAAACAAAATTTTCATATCCAACTACATATTCGTTTTTGATTGTAACAAATCATCAAAGTTAGGGAAGATGGCATTATGATCTGAGGCACAGATACTGCTGAAAACATAACTCGTTACCCGCAAAGCCAACAAGAATCACCAGCTTTAAACTTCCCGTTGAAATAATCAGCAGAGTTCACCCCATTACCCTTGCACTGGGAGCAGGGAACTGCACCTGAAAATCAACACTAAACTAATTGAATGGTGAGAGTTGCTATGTTTTTTCTCCCCTTTTTTTTTGGGTAATTATGTTCTTTTATCAAAATTAATTTGCAAATTTCACCAATGATCTTTGACAGTTGCGCGTTGGAAAATCAACAGGAATTCTTCTACTGAAAACTCTCTGCTGCCATACGTTCAGATATATCTAATTTGTCTTGGCTTAAATATTTACATGTAATTGGGAATGTATGAATTGCTAATATGCTACAGCATTCAGGATTTTCTGTGCTAGTAGGAGAACTTGTATGAACTATTGACCTCAGGCATTCCTAAAACTAAAAAAAAAAATTTCCCCTCAGAAGACTCAAAATGTTCTTATCTAATATAGAAAAGTTCTTAAGGCCTCAACAACAAAAACTAACCATTTCCATTACAGTCTGCACATAATAGACTATTTGGTTTTCTTCGTGGTTCATCACTTGAACGCTTTGAGGCTGAAGCCTATGCATCCAGATGAAGAAGTATCTCTCAGATAAAAGGGCAACATACATCAAGTCCTGAAATCAGGTGATAGAAAACATGCAGCAGTACTTGCAGCTAGCTACTGCGTCGTGTAATTTGCATGGTTCTGGTAGATAAGGAAAGAAAACAAAAGAAGGGTTTTTACAAGCATAGCCGGTGATGGGTACAAAGCAAGAATTGAAGCCTGGTTTTGCATGATGTTGACATTATTGAGACTTAGAAGAGCGGTGCTGTGTAAAAAAACTAACACTGACCTTAACCTTCAGAAAGCAGAATTTGCCTCCTGTGAGAATCTTCTGACTGCATAAATTGTTGGTACGAGAACCTGAGTCATAAGATGAGATAGCACATGTTAAGGATTGGAGGACCAGAGTGCTGAGAAGTGAGCTTTTCTGCAAACATAAACAACAGGGAGGAAACCAAACTTTGCTTCTGTGTGGAGGTAAAGCAGCTAATTGGTTGAGGAGAACAGGGGGTTGCAGCCATTGACGTGGTGAAAGAGGAAGAGAGGCTGATTGATATTTCTTCCCCAGTGGTTATGAACCTCCAATGGCAATAGGGAAATTCAGGACTCCAGATATTTTGATTATATTCATACCTCATCCCCATGTGGAGTTAAAATGTCAGTAGCGCAGGGAAGGATCAGCCATCAGGACTAGATATTTTTTGATAAAAAATGAGTCAGAAATTCCGCTTCTTTTTATCCTTTTCTAAGTCACGAACAAAACAAAAAGGTAAAGGAAAAATCAATTCTAGCCCTGTGAATTAAACAGACAAAATTAAATTTTCTTCATCCTGTGACAATGGGGGTACGAGACTATTTATGTTCACATATTTTTTCTCCTATTATCTTTTTGCTTTCTGAATAGAATGTTTACAAGAGAAAGACTCGAATACATAATACAAATCCTATCAATTTATATATAATGTTCGAGCTATTGAAAGCAGGGGAAAGACAAAACCCCATTCGAATGCTAAATTCCAAGTTTCTTGAAGTTTTCTTCCTAAACTAGCACGACATGCTGGACCCCATCAACAATAGCGCCCAGAATAGTAATACTAACAGCGGTAGCTGGCCGAGATTGAAGAGAACAGCCATTGCCAGCTTTCCAAATGCGATACACCGTGACAGAAAAAGACAAGGAAGGCCCTTAAATTTATGAGCAAAAGATTTTCCAACCCAATGATGAGTCCCACCCACTACGACTCTTCTTCCAGATCGTACATGCCCTTAAAAGTAAGGCGGCACATATGGGAGTAGACGGCCTTGGATTGTTTGTTTCCGTCGGAAAATATTGGGAGTATTTGGATATAAAATTTATTTCAAATAATATTTTGCTCGCATCATAAATATATTTTTTAACCCACCTTTTTATATTTCCAACCACTTTTTTATCTCACATACATCACATCACAAAAAGTGCTACAGTAATTATTTCAAATAATATTTCAAATAATACCCTATCCAAACAAACCCATTATCATTTTTCGTGATCACATTTCCCTATCACCTTTTTCCCTCACGTATATCAAATCGCTACAGTAATTTTTCCATGAAAAATGACGAAAAATGCAATCCAAACACAACCACTATATTTTTTTTACCAACATTGTCCTATTCTACTGAGAAAGAGAGTCTGGAGAGACTGTATAAGGAGCTAACAAATATATTAATTCAACTAAATTAAAGGGGTGCTCTGGCGCTATTTTTGAATTTTTTTCACTATACGTGAGATTTGAACCTTCGACCTACCCTTTTTTAGGGTCACTGAGCTTTGGCTCAGTAGTTAATAGAAAAGAAGGTTTTCAAACGAAGGGAAACTATAAGTTAGAACATCGGCAAGTTACAAAGGACTTTTTAATATTTAATCATATTATTTATAACAGCATTTGTATAGGTGAATTATTTCACATAATTTTTCGTTTGCATCATAAACACATTTTTCAACCCATCTTTTTATATTTTTAATTATTTTTTTATTTCACATGCATCATATCACAAAAAAATATTACAGTATTTATTTCATATAATCTAGATCCAAACACATATTTCACATAAAATCGTTAGTTTAGACAGTTTTTGTTCAATTTTCAATTTAGTTAAAATCACGAGATACTAAAATGTAGATTTTCGAACTATAAGAAGTTAAGTTGAACATTTGACAAATTACAAGGAGTTTTTTTTAGTATTTAACCCAAATATAATCAATGAAGGCACTTGTTCAGTTGTTTAAATTTCTTCCTCTTTTAGTTCAATTTGTGGTATCTCTTTTATCTTTCTTTCAAGTTTTAGGGGTGCGTTTGATAAAACTGAAACATGAAAATTGAAATCTAAACCCATTAAATTACTGAATTGTTAAATACTAAATTTGATATATTTGAGTGCATATTACATTAAATGATCAATGAATAGCCTATAATTTATTTTTGGAGCAAAATTTATTTAGAAAATTCAATGTTACTTAATGAATTCAGATATTATAGTTTTGGTTATCAAATGCGTTTGAATATGTTAAGATCTGAACATATTAAGTTTAAGTGTTGAACTAGATTATCAAACATGATCCATTTTATTAAATTTGATTTCATATTCTCACTTGCCATCGTGCAAGGGGAAAAAAAGGACGCAAATGCAATACAAGTTACTAAAATGAAGAAAGAAATGCCAACTACACAGAGTATTATGTTATCTCATCTTAATTATAACTGGTTCCTTATTATAGCTCTAAAACTTAGCAACTTTTCTTTTCTTTTTTAGTCAATTATACTAGCAACGACAAACTCAACTTTCAAATTTCACCTTGGCTTGTGTGAAAATCCATAAAAGAAATTTACAAAATCCATCTCACAGGACAAAAACAAAAAGATTCCAATTATTATTACATCCAAATTAACACCTCTTTTTCCTTTTTTTTTTTTTTTTGGCAATGAACCTCATAAAATATATATGAAATAAACAAAAAAATTTTTATTTCCATTTATTTCTTCCCACGAAATTCAGGTAAATATCTTGTAGCATCCCCACCAGGCTACCACAACAAAGCGACAGTGTCGTAATTGTTAAGAACTACGGAGGATAAAATCGTCCAGAAATACGAGTCTCCAAACTCACCAATCTCCTATTTAAACACCGTCACGCCTCCGTTGGAAAACCCTATCACTCTCTCTCTCCCTCACAGCCTCTTTATCTTTTCCCTTTTTGTATTTTTTTTTTCATTTTGCCCCCTAACAGTTTTCTCTGCAGACGCTCCTAAACCCTAACCCTAACTTCCCCAAAATCAAGCTCAACTCTCCACAGATTCAACCGAGGTAAACAACAAATCTTCACCTCCTTCAAAAAGCCTAGAATTTCGTAGGATATCTCCGGCAGCTTGCGAATTAATCTCATAAAAGTGCTCGATTATGATTTTAAAATCGAATTTTTTAGATGCGATCTGAGTTCCTTTTTCCGGAATTTTTTGTGTCTGCAGCTAAAAAAGAGCAGCCTCAAAATAATGGGAGAGACAAAGGAGAACGATGCTTACGAGGAGGAGCTTCTCGACTATGAGGAAGATGATGAAAAAGCCCCCGACTCCGTCTCCGCCAAAGTCAACGGCGAGTCCGTTAAAAAGTCAGTTCGTTTACCTCAAATCTCAACCTGTTAGAACTAGATTTGTGTAGTTTTATCCGCTACAAAATTTAATTTGAGTTTTGTAGCCGTAGATGTCTCGATTTGCCAATATCAGTTTTGAGTTTTCCGTTTTTTCGTTGCTTGTGTTTGGGTATTTTGTTTTGGTCACAAATCGATAAATATTCTTGTGGATTTGTGTTTGTTTTTCTAGGTTAGTTCAAGGTTTTGTTAGGCTTGACTTGGCAAGAGTTATGGATCCTTGCTGACTATCCCCCCCCCCCCCCTAACAACAACAAAAAAACAAAAAAAAAAACCACCACCAAAAACAAAGGAGAGCAGTAGCTCTTCTGTTCACAAGTTTCATGATTTGTAGTTTTTGGTTAGTCACACGTTTGGCTGACAAATAACCTATAGCTTTAGGTTTTTTGTTGACTTTGTACCTGCCCTGATCTAGTAAAATGTTTTTCGTCCTGGTGTCGAAGGCTGTCTTTGTTTTTACTTCACGGGTAAATGTAGGGAGACACAGAAGAATGGTAATTTTATTGACTCATCCTGTTCATCTTTTCCTCCCCCTGTGCAATTGAGCTTACTTGGTGGAGGGTACTGAATTCAATAAAAGATGGATCTTTTGGTTGTTGCTGCTTTCTTTTGGTTTATTCAACAATCCGTATAGTTGAAGTTACTTTTTTTGACATTTTGTGAAGTATTGAATTTTTCTAGGATCACAAAATGAAGTGCTATTAAGCTTCAGATTTTGTGGTCCTTGTCTTTGAGATGGCCTTTATTGGAAGCAGCTGAAGTTTGAGTGATATGTTTTTGACATATTGTGAAGTATCTAATTTGCTTGGACCATGAAATGGGATGTTTATCTTTGGCCTGTATTCTGGATAAAGCTTGATCTTTATCACATATTAGTTAGATAGAACCAATTTTGTTTGCTGCGTGTTCTGCTGTTTCTGTTGTAATTATGAAGTTTGTGTGTTTATGATCATAATCTAAGATTGGTGATGGTATGTTTGCAGTCATTTGCAACAAGTGTTGGATTTGTAGACCATGCCTGTCATTTATATTGGAATAACATGTTTATGTAGCTCTCTCCAAGCTTTTGCATGTTTTGCACGTGTAAAAATTTGTGTCTTACCAAGTTGTTAAAATTTCTTACTGCAGAGGCTATGTAGGTATCCACAGCTCCGGATTCCGGGACTTCCTACTGAAACCAGAGCTTCTGCGTGCTATTGTGGATTCTGGGTTTGAGCATCCTTCCGAAGGCAAGTTACAACCATCTCTTTGGGTGTTTGGGATCTTCTACATCCTCATAATGCAGAGATTCGTTGTCTCCATGGTTGACTTTTGTGCTCTTGCTAGTGTCAAGTCTGTCTCCCTCTTAAATAAATAAAGAGATGTCATATTCTTAGGATTGTATGTAAACAGACAATAAGGAGGCCATATTAAGGTTTGATACCTTTCATGGCAGTGAACCTTGGTTCTTCTTGTCTGGCCGTGAACAAGTATGAAGTTACAGCCCAGTGTTCGTATTATCTAATTGAGGTCTGACAGTTCAAATCAGTGCTTAACTATGCCTCATGAGATGCGCCAAGTAATTTAACTTTGTGAAGATATTTTTT
The DNA here is from genome assembly GCF_036785885.1 of Coffea arabica. NCBI lineage: Eukaryota > Viridiplantae > Streptophyta > Magnoliopsida > Gentianales > Rubiaceae > Coffea > Coffea arabica. Next base: position 315,356 of record NC_092325.1, on the reverse strand, counting down.
GGAAACATGAAGGATGATGAGGGAAAATTGAAATTATTTTTTATGTGCTGGCCTTTCCTTTCTGCGCTGGGAGCTGTGCAGAATTAAGTAACAAGCGGACATGGAAGAAGTTGCTGCTACTAAGTATTCACAAGCTTGCTTAGCTAATGGGGCTTTTATGGTTGCAAAATGCATCTTCTTGTGGTAGCTGCGGAAGATTTTCTTTATAGATATTTGTTGATTGATGGTCTGAAGTCAAAAGCCCATGTCTTTGGAATTTGGGTTTTTTCACATCCTCTCGAGTGAGTGGAATATCTATGCTTGTGTGTCCTTGGTTTACATGTGGCTTTTCTTGTCCTCCTGGCAGTGGAAGCGCCTGCAAAGGTCTACAAGCAAGAGCATATAACTATGGCCTATTGATTTAAAACACGTTTATTATGATGAGTAGTGTCTATTTCCTGGCCCCTTGATTCAAGGCTTTATGGTTTACCTTTTTCTGGCTAGTCAGAAAAATCTTTGTTGCCATTTTTGAGTTTAGCTAGTTCCTACAAGTGATAAAACTCCCTTTGTGTGTCTATCTGAGGTTATCTTACGTGTATCCGGTTTTTGCTTTTCAATAATGGCTTATCTGATTTGGCTTCATCCATCCACTTTTAAGCTGTGTCTAACAGACTATTGACTTTGTTTTTCTCAGGTAAATCACTAGTACCACTCCTGTTTTGGAGAAGTAGAATGGTAAACTTTTTAAATTGAAACTGAGGCTTCCTTGGCTCCAATTTCTTTGGTTCTTCATCAGTTCAACATGAGTGTATTCCACAAGCTACCTTGGGCATGGATGTTATTTGCCAAGCAAAGTCTGGCATGGGAAAAACTGCTGTCTTTGTTCTCTCAACATTGCAACAAATTGAGCCTGTTGCAGGTCAAGTTGCTGCGCTTGTATTATGCCATACCAGAGAGTTGGCCTATCAGGTTTGTTATTTAAGGAAGAATTTTCCTGAATGTCATAATTGTCACAATTGCTACGCTTTTACCTATTTAATGTGGAATAGTATATCCATTTACCCATCTGATATTTCAAATGCTGGCAGATCTGCCACGAGTTTGAGCGGTTCAGCACTTATCTCCCTGATATAAAGGTTGCCGTTTTCTATGGTGGAGTCAATATCAAAATCCACAAGGATCTTCTAAAGAATGAATGTCCTCATATTGTGGTTGGAACACCTGGAAGGATTCTGGCGTTGGCAAGAGATAGGGATCTCTCTTTGAAGAATGTCCGGCATTTCATATTGGATGAATGTGATAAGATGCTCGAGTCTCTGGGTAAGTTTTGGATTTTTCATTTTAGCTAAACTTCAGACTCGTGTATGATAACTTGTTTCGTAGTCATTTTTCTTACTATACAAATGTATTTTTGTTTTTCAGACATGAGGAGAGATGTGCAGGAAATTTTCAAGATGACTCCTCATGACAAGCAAGTTATGATGTTCTCAGCAACACTCAGCAAGGAGATCCGCCCAGTTTGCAAGAAGTTTATGCAAGATGTAATGTCCTGTGGCCAGCTCTACTTGAATTTTGACGTCTCCTTTTTCATTATTCGAGCTTTCTGCAAGCTAGTCAAGAATGCAGTATTTGAAGCACTGTATACTTTACCATGTGTATTGTGTTTGTCAATCCTCTACTGCAGATACTACCTTGGTATGAGTGGGCGGGTTGCAAATGCCATAGGTTCTTTGAGGTCCAAAGGAGTATAAGTTAGGAGCCATCCTTTTCCAGTTGGGTTGTATGCTTTTCCTTCGTGTCATTAAATTTTATATTTTTTTAAATTTGGGCTGGGGTAGCTTTTCGTTAATTCTAGTACAGGAGAAGGGGAGGAGGTTTGGGTGGGAATGTTGCTTCTCTGGAGAGTTTTGTAGTTGCATAGTTACGTGTCAAGGGACAGTGACTTCTAGTTGGTATGATTGATAAAAGTATCTCCAAGGAGGCGATGACGGACAAGAACATCAATTCAGGGGATACTCATCCATCATTCATTACGTACTGGATTCCATTAGCCTTCAAGAAGGCTCCTAATATGCTTTACTGTGACATTTGTTCCTTTCAGCCGATGGAAATCTATGTGGACGACGAAGCCAAGTTGACCCTTCATGGTCTTGTACAGGTGTGTGTATCAACTTAGTCATTAGTGTGCGTCTCTTGGTATGAAACTCTTCTTTAACATGATGATATCTATTGGCAGCATTACATCAAGTTGAGTGAACTCGAGAAAAACCGGAAGTTGAATGACCTGCTTGATGCGTTGGACTTTAACCAAGTTGTCATATTTGTCAAAAGCGTGAACCGAGCTGCTGAGCTGAACAAATTGCTTGTGGAATGTAATTTCCCATCTATCTGCATTCATTCGGGCATGTCCCAGGAAGAAAGGTTGGTGTTGCTATTTTTTTTCTAGCTTGACTTACATGCTATTGGTTTAATCTTTCGGATCAGATGCTCTGGATTTAAAAAAAAATATGAGAACAATAGCTGGAGGCATATTTCTATTAAAAGCTGGATTGACTTGCTTTGTGAATTATTCTGTATATAGGTTTTGCAGAACATTTATTGCATAGTTGCTAAAAATGGCTAGGCATTTTTAAGAACCAGTAAATGGAACTGGCCTCCTCTTTGATCCAAAAGGGGTTGTGGTGTATATTGAACTCATGACACTGGTATCTCTTGTAGGTTGACACGCTACAAGGGTTTCAAGGAGGGGCATAAGAGGATTCTTGTGGCAACAGATTTGGTTGGTAGGGGAATTGACATTGAGAGGGTTAACATTGTCATTAACTATGACATGCCAGATTCTGCAGACACTTATTTGCACAGGGTGGGTGTAGTTTTATCACAATTAGTACTGCTCATTTCAAAGCAGGAGGGTTAGAACTGAAGTTCTTTCCACTTTGAATATGTGCAGGTTGGTAGAGCTGGTAGATTTGGCACAAAAGGTCTTGCCATTACGTTTGTTTCATCAGCATCTGATTCTGATGTCCTCAATCAGGTTTAAATTTACAAGTACACATTTTTCCCATTGTTTTAATCTCTGTTTTTTTTTGTTTTAATCTGATCCTTAGATTTCATGGTCTGTAGGTTCAGGAGAGGTTTGAAGTGGATATAAAGGAGCTTCCTGAGCAGATTGATACTTCTACATATAGTGCGTTCTCTTACCTTTTCCTACTTATTTCAGTTCTTCTAGTAGGTTTTTATTTTCTTAGTGCTAGGGTTTAATAATCTTATAGCTTTCCATTTTTGTGGATAAGTGGATAGCCTTGTTTCTGCGCCGTCCTTGACTTGTTCTAAAAAATCTTGCTATGCAGTGCCCTCGTGATGACGTGACGGAGTTCTTATGTGGCAAAATTGGAAATGATGTCCAAGTTACTGAACTTTTGTTCGCATCACTTTGAGAATTCGACTGAGTTGATTGCTAGAGAACTGTTCTATTGTTTGCACCTTGCTACTGAGATTCTTGTATCTTATTTAGACTTATATGGTTTGGCAGCTTAGAGAGGATTTAAAAATGTGTTACAATACGACTTGCTAGATATTATTCTCCAGTTGTCCCTAGATAATCCTTTAAACTTTTGTTTTTGTTTTTTTTTTTTACGTAGTAGTCGGACAGCGTAATATTAGCTTTATTTGGTTAATTTTGAGCTTCGGAGAGGTGAATCATGTAAAGCCCTGCAGTTCCTGTTACAAACGATGCTCAAGTGGGTTAGCATGATGACTTCTGAAGCTCGGATTGGGATTCGGATGGAATGGAAAGAATGTTGGATTCGGTTAGCGGGGCTTGCAGTCTACAGCGATGTCTCATTTAATGCTTTTTAATCCCATGATTTGGATTGCTGTGCTATCGACGCTGGGTGGATGGCCGCAACTGCAAATTCAGGGGTAGTTTGTGACCAGGGGAAAGGATGCTGTTCCTGTTAATGCTTTCAATGGGGAATGTTGCTGTGATTGTTGGAAAGGGTAACCATGGCTACCAAAATGAGTGATATCTATGCAATGTTTTTGGTGGTCTAAAAATTTTCGTTTAAGAGGAGCAATTAAAACGCTTTTGACATCCTGGCTTGTCTTGGTGGTCATTTGTTCCAATACGATTCTTGTCCATTGGACCCCTCTTTGTGGTTACAATCGTACAAGTGTTGTCTATCCCTAACCGCCTTTAAAACAAGGAAAAAGAAAAAGAAGAAAGTGTTAATTGTCCACGGGGATAAATAGGGGGACGGTATGCTATTTTTTATTTTCTACTTTTGGTCAAAAATTTTATAAGTAGCTGTATGCGCTGTTACAATCATGGTTTGCCGAGATGACTTGGACGATATATAATTGGAATAGTGCTTGTTGGTATATAATTGGAATAGTGCTTGTTGGTACGAAATCGATATTCGAATCAATGAATGACTTGTCTTTAAGATGATTGTAGTTGACTCGGCTGATATTAGCTAGCTAAGTCAATTCAGTGAGATAAGAAATCAGTCGAAACGGGACGATTCGTGACGATCCGATAAGCAATATAGAAGTTTATGGAATGTTTTGATTTTTAAGTATATTGAAGTTTAGGGCTTTCTCTTAAGCTTTTTTCATTTTCTAGTTAAGATGTGAGTCTTTTTTCGTGAATTTTGAAGATAAAATCATTTTTTTCACCAAAAGAATCACAAGGTTTTTGGCCAAAGTTTTGCTTCAGTAGAACTGTGGCAGGTAGAGTCGAAGTCCACTTAAGAAGACGATGAGCTACCAGCCATATTCTCTACTATGTTGGTTTAATCGTGGTTACTATGCAGCTACTTCTTATCTTTTTCAAAATAAAATAATTTTATAAAAAGGCTGAAATCCTTTTAAGTCCTAGTATAATTTAAAAAAAAAACCATTTTCACTAAATAAATATTCTTCATTTTTCACTAAATAAATTAAAATTAAAATATTTTATGGTATACTTCATACGTATTAGTTATTGCAATGTACATATTAAAATTAAAATATTAAAATGAAGTATTTTATGTAATCGCAATAAATTAAAATTAATGAATTATGTACATTTTTTTAATGAAATTCTATATTTTTTAATAATTCTTTTAAAATTTTTGAAAATTTTTATATGTTATAATATGCATATCACCCGATATTCAACTGATATGCCGCGATGGATGTGGAACAACCGTAATGCGACAGCGATCTGCAACGGCGAACCATGGTTACAATAGAATGTTAGGCAATTGCCTCGACATAACCTAGTGCTTTGAGACGTAGTGAGTGATATTGGGATATTAAATATTGCAAAATTGTGGGGATTTCTATTTGTGTAAAGTGCAATAAATGTACTAAAACGGAGGAATGTATCATAACAGTGGCGAGGCTAGAATCTTTATTCAAGGAGTACAATAATATCAACATAAGCTTCCAATATCTTCTAAGCTTTGGCTACAATTAAATGTCTATTATATGTATACTAATTTATTCAATATTAAAAATTTTAAAAAAAAAATCTGCGGCTTGTGTCTATTTGTAATAATGATGAGGTCATATAATGGTGTAACATTACATGATACTTAAAATTACGGTAAAAGTTGTATATAAGGGCGTAATAATTAAATTTATGTGCAAGTGCTAGGGGCATAATGTGTACATTTTACACTACAAAATGAATGTTTGATTTTATTGTAGTTCATATGGTATAACATCTAAGAAAAGTTTAATGTTTATTGAATTACATTAAATTTGTTGGAAAGAAAATGAAAATAGCATCATTTAGTTATTTTATTTCAATGTTTCATTGTAAAAGTGGTGGGGACAAATTAAAAATTATCAACACATTTGGGGGGCATATGTGGGGCTAGAGGAAATACTATTAAAATTCAGGGAGGACAAAAAAGGAGCAACTAAAAAATTTTATTTATTTTTATAGGCTATTAGGGTATGTAGTTTCAAAAAAATTGAGGGGGTGCAATGGCTGGCTGTGGCTTCGCCCATGAAACACAATACTTGTATGTCAACAAATGTGTCACATATTTTTGGGGGTTGTAAAACAGAAATTACAAGCAATGTTTAAACAAAAACAGAAAAAAAAAAACACACACACACACACACAAATTCCCACCATTTATTGCTAGAGGCCCTGTTACCAATTTTGTTTAGATTGTTGGTTATAATCATAGTTAAGTGACGATTGATAAAATAAAAGAGTGGATCGGGTGAAATTAGGGAAGCGCTCTATTTTTCCTTAGAAAGAATGGGCGACCACCCCTTGACTTCATTAATCTTGTATCAATTATATTAAATCCAGTGCCAATCTCACTATATTTACGTGATGGTAGAAGAAATTTAAATAAACAACATATGACAAATTAAATAAATAGGACACTTAGCATAAATATAGAAGTGACACTGAATTGCCACCGGAAAAGTGGCACTGAGTGCAATGCTACCAATCAATACTCTTGACAAACAAAGTGGAAAGTCTGCAATATATTATTTTGTCATTTTAGAAATCAGGCACCCTCTTCATTTGTTCATCCCCGTCGCATTTTTAACAGCATCGGCTGCTCCCTGTACCTTGGCCTTCGCCTGCTGCCCTGCCTGCATGCATACAACACACCCCAGACAATTTTATCATAACCCCAAGTAATAAGCTTCCTTCTTTTTTGTTTTTGTTTTTTTTTTCTTAAAAAAAAAAGGAAAACAAGAAATATATTGCATGTATGTGTTGTGAGAATATATAGTAAACTGGTATGGTAAAAAAATAATAATCAGAAAAGTAAGGAAGAACCTCCTGCATGGATTCCTTAGCAGATTGAGCCGCATTGCTTGCCTTATCCATCATTTGGCTTCCCTTTTCCTGAAATCAATCAACATAATACACAAAAGTGACTGATCCATTCCTTGTAATCACCAATTATATCACTGGTAAGGGAATTGAAGTTAAGCGGGTGCCGGGATAATCACCTGCATTTGGCCCTTATTTTCACACCTCCCTTATTTTCACTATTTAAGTAACATTCTAAACCGAAAAGACTATACTTTTTGTCAAAATTTTTATAATGCCCTTAAGTTATAATTCACAACAAATTCCTATACTGTTGGCATGGTCATAGCTGACACATCTTTCGGCCTTTAGACTAGGACTGAGTGAGTTTTCTGGCCAAAAGTCTTCGGGGTTAATTTCACATGCACTCCCCTGAGGTTTTTGATAATTTGCAAAAAGCACCCTTCAAGTTTTAAAAATTATGCATACCTCCCCTATTTTCACTATTTAAGTAACATTCTAAACCCAAAAGGCTATACTTTTTGTTAAAATTTCTATAAGGCCCTTGAGTTATAATTCACAACAAATTCCTATGCTGTTGGCATGGTCATAGCTGACACATCTTTCGGCCTTTAGACTAGGACTGAGTGAGTTTTCTTGTCAAGCAGGCCAAAAGTCTTTTAGCTTTTTGGTAGAAGTAGCAAAATGGATTCATATCCACTAATCCATCCATATAAACCAACCTTAAATGGATTTGGATGATACATATGAATTTAATGATTTTAAATAGATAATCATCTAAATCTAATTATGTTGGTGGATTTAAATGGATTATCCATGTCATCTATATACATCCACTTAATTTAAAAAGTAGAAAACACACATAGTGATTGCAAATATTTATAAAAAAGTGGGATAGAACCTTGTGGGAACATCTATTCTTTCCTTCATAACTTCTTCATGTGCCAAGTTGCTAATAACATTAATTGCATTTTAGTGGCTTCTCGTTCCTAGAGTTCTTCCATCCTTTTCAAAATTATATTTTAGTCTCTACTCTTGTTTTTTTAATTAAACTCTCATGTAATGACTGCAAACATTTACATTCTTAAGTAAAGAAAAAGCAAGAATGCATAATGCAGTGTCAAAGTAATTTTTTTATTCTTTTATTTACAAAAAGGATTTTTCTAATGAGTGTCCTCGCAACACTGGTTAAGATACGTAAATGGCACCTTCTTCTTCTTTTTTTTAATAAGTGGAAGGTTTTGAATCCAAAAACTCATACTTACAATTTCTCTTCCTTTATCACCCAATCCAACCCTCCAAAAAAAAGACACCTAATTTACTAAGTAAATATAATGTAGCTTGAATATCAATGGCCTAATAAGGAGTTTCATACATTTTTAGGTACTACATGCTCATGTGATGAAAATATTTTACTTGTCAAATAACATAAGACCTCTTATTAGAACTCGACTTTTATTCAAAGCATCCCTCTTGAATAGGAGAGCAAAAAATTGGAAACGTGAACTTTTTTCCACTATAAAGCTGTATTCAATTCACCCAAAAGTTATAATAATGTAGTCGAGTTCATAATTATTCATTACTTTACGAAATGATACTTAAAGTAATGATGAAAGGTTAAATTGATCACAGTAGTTAGATTTTCTTGGAACTAAACTAATTTAAAGTTGCTTTATGAAGAACTGAAATAGAGTCGTAGTACAAGCATTTGTTATTACCAAAAAGTTTTTAGGTGATTTAACGACAGAATTTTGAGGATCTGTATTTTATTGCAAAAAAACATTTGGATCTTAAATTTAGGACTTAGGAGAGTCGATGGATAAATGGATGGATCACGGTTTTACACTATATATCCATTTACATGGCATCCATTTAGATCCATTTATTAAATGGTTTTAATTGAATTTGATCAATTTGATCCACTATCCATTGAACTAAAACCATTTATCAACCATATATCAATTTTGCCACTTATAGTTTTTATTTTTGTATTCAAATTGGGAGAATGCATTACTACTAACAAGTCTTAACGTTGTGTAAGTTGAACTAATCACTTTGGTTTGACGCATTCATTCAAGGGGAAGGAAAAGAATTATTTCCTTCTGTAGGAAAGAATAGAAGTTCGAAAAAAATGCTACACTCTTTTATTTACCTTTCCATACATTGCCTTGTGCTGATATTGGCGATATTGCTGATATACCTTTTGAAGCCTTGTGCTTTAAAGGGGGATGATCCACCTTTATTTGAGCCTTTCTGAATTCGGGGATTTCCATGCATCGCATTCTTTTTTTTCTATTAAGAAGACGTCACCATGGGCCAAGTTCTCTCTATTTATTTAATCAACTTTTTGTTGACGGGTGTCCAATACACTTAAATTACACCTAATTTATTAGAACAAATATGATGATAATTATTGAACTCCTACATTTAGATAAGTTCCCAAAATTAATTATTTTTTTCAACACAAACAAAAAAAAACTAATATCGCCCCTCTTAAATGGGCACCGTTGACTCAACTTTTATTTAATAAACAAGGAAAATTTCATAACATAAATTGCACTGTCTTTTTTTTTTTTTCCCTTTTGAGGAAATGCAATAGGTCGATACAAATGAATTTCTTGATACATTCGATGTCAAAACTTGGGTGCACTATTTCGATGTACAAAATTTGTTCTCTCTAAACATATTATTGTCCGTATATCCTTTTTTTTCTCATAGAATATTGTAAACATAGTAAGCTACCCAATACTAGTAGTTTTCCCCTAACTAAGAGATACAGTGGATGCCAAAACATGGGCTAGAGAATTGAATCAGCAGCGAAGCAGTTGATATATTCTGATTGGACATTTCAAAATTGTAAAGAATTTAATTTGATTCATGAGGAATTGGGGGATCCTAAACATTTGATTCATTTATAAAGAATTTTAATTATTTATTTAAATAGTAATTATAACCAATGCTATTTTCTACATTTTTCATTTTGTAGATGCTATGACTCTTTTAGATTAAGTGTCTAAAAGAGATTTTTTGTGGATAAAGTATCTAAAAGACCTGGATTCTTATCTAATTAAAGACCAATTATAACCCAAAGCTATTTTCTAAATTTTTTAATTTGTAGATGCTATGACTTTTTCTAAAAAAAAAAGTATCAAAAAGAGATTTTTTGCGGACAAAGTTGTCTATAAGAGCTGGATTCTAATTTATCTTTTCTTATTTCTTCATACCAAAAGAATGTTTATACTTAAAGCAAATTTTCAGATGACATACAATGCTAAAGATTAATGTCATTTGTTATGAAACTTAATTATTTCGTAAATACTAATTGTCTTATTTTCAGAATAGTTTCCGTTAATCCCTACTCACTTCCCCCCTTCCCCACGTAGAAACATGACCAAGCAATAACTTTGTGGATATGCTAAGCTTTTTGCAACTTTTTTGTTTTGGGCAATACAAAAGAAGGATAACTCCTGTTTTACTATTTTGTCGATTAGAAACCGTTGTTCAAGTTAATGTCTGTTAATGGGTCATGAAAATACCCATTATTGCCTTCCTATGAAGGAATGATTGATATGCGAGAGCTATATTCTGGTGAAAAGACCTGACTGAAAACTGAAACTTCTTCAACTATCGCACTAGCATATCATATTTCTTAATTCTTGCTACTATATGTGTTCTTTCTTTATGCAAAAATGGCCTGCTAAAATATTACAAAATAATGCAAGAGATTTCATCATTTAAGGAATACTTACTAAGCAAATGAATCCATCAGGTTTTTCCTCAAGTTTCTTGCTATAAATACAAGCTAGGAGATGGACCGTAATACCACAGAGTTTGTCTGTTACTTTCCACCTGCACGCACAGCATGGTAAGAAGACATGGAATACATCCATTAATCTTCTCATTTTGTTAGAATATTTACAGAAATTTGTTACTTGGGACTTTTGCAGGGTCTACAAATCATATCCTTGATAGTTTGTATAGCTGCATCGTATCTAGATGGTGGCCTGGCTGCTGTTTTTAATGTTACCGGATTTGGTGCCATTGGAGATGGAATACATGATGACACTGAGGTAGTGATTAAGACTTCTTTTCTCTTTCCCTTTTTTGTTTCCTTGGTGTTCTCAAAAGTTTACACCATTACTATTTAGATTCATACAACGTTTGTTAAAAGCTATGCCAAATTTTATCGACATTTGTTCATGGGGCATGAATCTAGACTCATATTTGTAACTAAATGTTTGCTTAAATTGTTTGATCTGAACATTATGTCAGGCTTTTTCACAAGCTTGGGAAGCTGCTTGTTCAAATGGTGGAGGTTCAAGTAGCGTCATAGTTCCAGCAGGAAGGACATTCCTACTGAGCCCAGTGAATTTTGAAGGCCCCTGCTACTCTTCCAATGTACATTTTCAGGTACGAGAAAAGTTAATGGCTCAAGCATTTATGTGAAGTTGTCATGTTTATTAGTAATCCTTTAACGCTTCTTTTGGCCAGGTTTTGGGAAAAATTGTGGCACCCAATGAAACTGATGCGTGGAAAGGCTGCGTATCAAATAGTTGGCTTCACTTTTCAGACATACCTGGTCTGGTCCTGGAAGGTTCGGGGGTGATTGATGGGCGGGGTTCACCCTGGTGGAAAAATGTTAGCCTTGGCATCCTCAAGAATGTATGTTTCACCAATCCTTTTCATTGATGCACCATATATATCCAACATAAGAGGAAGAATCAGCATTAGTATTAAGTTCTTTCTAAACAACGTTGACAAAAGATCTCACACTTTTTTCAGGAGAACGACCAAGGATGCAATCGACCAAAGGTGAGAGTGAGATGCCTTGGAATTAAAACTTATCATTGCATTCCATTTTATAAGATGACGACCATTATTGACAATCCTTACTTTCGCACGTGAAAATTGTATTAGTCTCAGATAACCTTAGAGAACTCGAAAAATTCATGTTCGTATCTTGAATAAAAGAATGTTGCCGATGGACCCTTTACAAAACAGAAAAATGGGGTCAAATTTAAGGTAGAATTGATCAGAGAATAAATTGTTAAGGATAGGCTATTTGAGTCTTGCAGGCTCTACACATCCACAAATGTGACGGCCTTCAGTTGAGGGGACTTCATCATGTCAACAGTCCCAAAAGCCATATAAGCATCAATAAGTGTAATGGCGTATCTATATCTGGACTCAACATTCTTGCACCTGAAAACAGTCCAAATACTGATGGAATTGATGTATCTGAATCCACTCATGTTTTAATTTCCGACTCCATTATTCAAACTGGTAATGTAGCTTAAATATTATTTTCCATGTTTCCTTTTTATCTCATGAGTCATGAATCCCTTCTTTTCCTCACTAATATATTACTTGATGACAAGCACAGGGGATGACTGTGTTGCGATAAATAGTGGCAGTTCTGACATACAAATGACGAACGTTTCATGCGGACCTGGACACGGAATAAGGTGGAAAATCATCATCTAATATCTCCAATTTTTCGAGTAACTACTATTAATGGATTCAGCAACAAGGTAACTAACTGTGTCTTTTTGGGGGGCAAATTTTGTAGTGTTGGGAGCTTGGGGGCGAATGGGTCATATGCAACGGTGGAGCAAGTAAATGTAACAAAATGCAACTTCCAGGGAACACAGAATGGTATAAGAATCAAGACATGGCCGGTAATGATCACTCAGGGTCACCTGAGAACTACTTTCAGCTTCTCTTTAGCATCATCCCCCCCTCTCCTTCCCCCATCATTCATGGAATTCTCTCTCTTTCTATTTTGGTTAAGGGCCTTTTTTAATGTTACATAGGGGGGTTCTGGATACGCCAGAAATATAAGCTTTGAGGATATCACACTTCAAGACGTGGAGAACCCTATAATAATCGACCAGTTTTATTGCAAGGGTGAATTTAAATGTGAAGATAAGGTAAAATATATTTTCTTTCAAGTTTTCTAATCTCATCCTTCTTGAAGGAGGAACCTGTGTAATCATTTTTGACATGGACCTCCATTCTCTCAATCTCTGTAGCCTTCACCATCAGCTGTGCAAGTGAGCCACGTAACCTACCAGGGAGTGAACGGATCTTCTTCGAGCGAGAAAGCAATTCAATTGTTCTGCAGTGAGAGCAAAGGATGCACTGACATCAAAATGCAACAAATAAACATAACCTCTGCTATTCCAAGAGCAAAGACATATGCCATCTGTAAAAATGCCTATGGGGAGTCCTCCTCAACTTCACCTCTTGTTCCCTGCTTGACGCAGCTTCATGACGATGTCTTGGGGAGAGAAGCTAGTGCGGTTTGGGTCTGATAGTATTCCGGTGGTTGTAATATTTTGTATTATTTGGTGTATAATTATATTATATTATTGTGGTGCATATGAATAAAATATTTGACATATATTTAGTACAACTTTATGATTTATTTAGACACAAAATTTAAACCTGCACAACGACTGGAGGGGATCGCACAATTGTACTGAATCCTTGTCTCGGATGTCTTAGAGCTTCTAGTTTATCATATTGACTGGAATATTTCTTTTCTTTACTTTTTCTTAAGCAAATCACCAGTTTAGTCCTCTAACTATTTTATAAAAGTTAAAATAGTCCCTAAACTTTATTTTGAGTCATTTTAATCCTGCAACTATTTTAGCAAATCTGAAATAGCCCTTAAACTTTATTATGAGCCAATTTAATTTCTCAACTATTTTACTCAAACCAAAATAGTCCCTGAACTATATTTATATGGCCAGTTTGGTCCTATTTTATTTAATCTGCCTAATTTATCAACTTTTTACATCGTCGCGTAGGGGTGGAATAGGAATCTAGTAATTACCCATATTAAAACAAGAGAAAAACAAATATTTGTCAAGAGATTGATAACGGAATTGAATCATATAAAGCGCAAAAATAAAATGGAACTTTTTGTGGAGTAAAAAAATGGAACTAATGCAAAGAAAAAAAAATCACATAAATCCATTTCAATCCATAAAACGGAGAAAAGGAAAAATTACACAAATTGGAGTATGCAAAAAAGTTGGACAAAATGTGCTAACATTATGATTACTCTTTTAAGTAAAAAAAAAAAACGAAAAGCTTAATTTTTTTTGTGCTTTCCGTATGATTCAGTTTTGTTGCTAATTTCTTTTAGAATATTTGTTTTTCTATAGTTTTAATAAGGATTATGACTGGATTTTCTATTTTGTCCTTGGTCGCTGGTGCAAAAAGTTGATAAATTGGGCAAATTATCTAAACGAGGACCAAACTGGCCATGTAAGTGTAGTTAAGAGACTATTCCGGCTTAAGTAAAATAACCATGGGACTAAATTGACTCATTATAATAACCATGGACTATTTCAACTTTATTAAAATAGTTGAGGGACTAAACTGGCTCGAAATAAAGTTCAAGGGCTATTTTGGCTTTAGCAAAATAGTTAAGGGACTAAATTAGTGTTTTGCTCTCCTTTTTTTTTTCCCATATATTGTTTGTTTTATCTTTTGGCAATACCCCTAGTGCTGCAAAGTTCTCACTTCACTTTTATTCGGGGAATGCGGGAACTCATTTGATTACAAGTTTATCAAATAAAAAATGAACAAGAAAAATGAGATTGTCAATTTCTGGGATGTTATTAGTGCTTGAAAGTGATGATTTACAATAGTAACTCACCTCCCCTAACCTCTTCATCAACCTGTTTGCTCTATAGTTTTCTGAATTTAACTTCATATTAAACTTCTACATTGACTTAAGTAACCTTTTTGACAAAAATATCGATTTGCATTTCTTCTCGATCCCATTTTGAAGTATTCTCCTAGTCGAAGATCATAGTTCATCAAATGCGTGTCCTTTGACAATATGGCATTACATGATCGGTCCAAGTGAAAAACTAGTTAAAACCTGAAATCAGCTACAATAACTTGACAATGGACTCGGTTCCCAAGCATCTTGTACTTCAAGAATAACAATGCAATTACTTGGTTTGGGATGGTACCTTTTCATCATCTTCAAGTCATGGTGGAAAGTCTCCACGAAATTGGTATGCTAATTAATAATCTATTCATTTCAGCCCTGTAGAGGACATCCTTGTTTCGTACTACAAATTATCTTGAAAGTAACCTTGTTAGAACGAAATTTTATGTTCAACACTCATGTCGACAAAAAGCTTCACACTCATAGCTGTCAGTTACTCCTGAGGCCAGTTTTCTGCGGCTTGGCAAGTATTGAGATGCAATTTAAACCTGAACAGGTTAAAGTATTCCCAACAATATTGTTTCTATTGGGATAGCCCGATAGAAAGATGGGAAGCCTCTGATTCAGTGTTCTTAGGTGACAAAAAACCGAATGCAGAGTTTTTGCAATGAATAGTTCCATCTTCTGACAGCATTTCTACCTCAGTTCTGGGGAAATGAGACCATCAACAAGTACATAATGGAAACATGCGATGCATTTTCTTCCTTTTGCCCCCCCAACCTTAACCAATCTTCTTACTGAACCACAGACTAATTCTACCTTCAGGCGTCCCAGTCTTTCTGACCAAAAGCTCGCTCTCTTTCTTGTACGAATTCAGGCCTTTAGGCTTAGTTATAGGACGGATACGGGCTTCCATGCCTCGTTTGAGACCATGTCAGGCTTCTTTCAATGGGAAAATATACACGAAATACCGCCGAAGTCTGATATGGCCTTCAGAAAGAGGGAAATAGGTAAATTCTAATGTACCATTTTCAGGATTTTTAGGTTGTCGTGTAAGTCAAGTCAACGAGGAGCACGTTAGGTCCAACTTTCAAGCAGAGTTGTAAGCACTACTTGGGCAGAGTTGAGAGTTCTGAAATGCGAATATTTGACCAAGATTAAACACTTCTTTATTCTTGACGAATGATATGCTAAACTCTGATCATTTTTCTTTATTTTAATATAGCAAATCGTCACTCAGGAAAATTCCGTATGCTCTTTAACTGATTTTTATAGGTTTCAAAACCTTTTCTAATTAACTTCAATGATTCTTCAACATCCCCAGGCTTCTGCATTCGTCGAACTTATTTATATGTAATTCTTTTCCATGTGGAATACCGAATTTGCATTAGCAGAGAGACATTGATTCCTACACAACCTCAAGCCCGCACTTGCATTAGCCGCAAAAAGACAATTTTGCAAAGTTAGGAGCGGCGTCTATGAAGTCTGCTCTCAACTAGGGAGAGGAAAATTTATGTCCTCTAACCACATTATGTTAGACGGTTGATCCTAGTGACAAATTAGGCCTCTGGTTCAGTAATAATCCTGGTATATACATGAAATCAGCTTCACTAAATGGGGAATGGAAGACTTCAATTTCTTGATGCAATTTCACTCAATTTTTATCCAACAAAGATCAAAATCTAAAATCACCCAATGTTCTAAACATTGTTATTAAACCCAGCAGGGCTAGGCGGTTCAATCGATCAACTCAGTGAATCGACAATTGAACTGAGTTGAACCGCTCAACCTAGTGAACCAACAATTGGGCCGAGCTAGATCGTTTATACAATTAAACCGTTGACCTGTTAACGGACCAGTAGTTTAACAAGTCAATCTGGTGAATCGGAACTCAAATTTACATGTTATGGGAAAAATTTTGAAAAGATGCTAAAGTGATTAAGACCTCATGTGTACAAGTAAGTGCAATCACCATTTGACTAACAACCTATTTGTTAGTTGTTTAGTATTTCTTATATTATATTTTAGACTTTTATTCTTATTTTATTTCTCCAAAACAAAATTTATTTGGAATCTTTTAATAACTTTTATTATTTCCCAAACTCTATAAATTATGAAATGGATTTAAAAAATAACATGTCACACAATTTATTTTAAGGCAAATATTGTTCCTAATAACCTTTTGTACTTAAAATTCATAAATAAACTAGATAATTACACTTAGATAAAATTTTATACTTGGGTGGATTACTAATTAAATTTAGGTTTTGTTAATTCTTATAAGAATTAATGATTCTATAATAAATTAGACTAATTGAGCATTTACTATGGCATAGTTAATTATGGGTTTAACCATATCAAAAATTATGAAACATAATATTTAAATGCATTTAGTGATCCACATGTTAGATCACTCATCCTAATTGAACCAGTAACTCGTTGACCTACCCTTTCTCCGGATTCCTCCCGGGACGTGTTTAATGACTATGGTTCTAACTTCTAATCAATGTAATGGTGGATAGTTCTGACTTAAAACCGTGTGCTGATTAATAACCTCTTGGGTCTTGTCCCATTGATGACATTCTTTCTCTCTACTGCAATATCTTGTTAAAATGTGTTTGAACAATATGATATGTACAGAAGCAAAACATTTCACTTGTCACTTATTCCTAGAGCCAGTAGTAATACAAGCATATTTGCGTTTGAAAATCCTGAGCAGGTTACTCTTAGAGATTAATAAGGACCTTCTCAACTTTGACATTGAGATTAGTTCGAAATATTTATCATGTTAGGAAGTGCTGATTCAGGTTGGCTATTGCAGTCATCTTCCACAAGACCCAGTATCATAATGTAGCTTGAACTATTGAAATTTTTGTAAATATGTAGACAGATTGTTTCCTGTTCCTAAAAAAAAGGGGCAAATATTTGGAAGTTCATTCCAAATCATCATTGATAAAAATGGGTGCCCAATGAACACTCATTTAGATATATTTCAGGTGTCATAATTTTAGAAATATAGAATAATTAGAAAAAGTAAATAAATACGAGGGAGGGTGGATAAGATTAAACAAGAAAAGTATATAAATGAAATTGAGGGTAATAATTATTAGTATATGTATATATATGATAGGTTAGGTAAAATTTAAATGTGTTAACGAATTCCAATAAATAGTCGTTAGAAAAACCTATAAAAAAAATTTGGGCACCTGTTAAAAAACCATAAAAAATAATACTTCACATTCAACTAACTAATAATCTTGACAAGGAAAGTAGTAACCTGTTTTAACATCGATTATTATCAATTACTTTTTTCGATTTTGCATATTTTACTTAGTGAGGTCTTCCCCCTATCTGAAAGGTCTTGATTTTAGTCCATCAGTTACATGTCTTTACATGGCAAGTCCTAGAGAAAAAATCACAGGCCCCTGATTCATTGTACTCTAGAGGCATCACACCAATTAATTGAGGGCCCAATGGATTGATTGTATCTCTTAAAAACAAGGAATAATTTCAAAAACATCCCCTGAGATTTCTGATATTTTCATGGTCCTTCCCTCAGGTTTTAAAAATATCACTAAGCTCCCTTAAAACTAATGTTCTTATAACAATTTAGCCCAAGTCAAAAAAATCAACAATAAAAAAATGATTACAAGAGTGAGAAGAATATTTTGTACCAAAAGTACCCCTTAACTTATTACTACTAGTTGGTTGATTTAGAATCAAAAGGAAATATTAATTTAAAAATAGAAAATAAATACTAAACTCTAGCATGAGTATAATAGAATTAGTAACAATGACTATTTTTCATCGAACTGCATAAAATCGCAAAATCAAAGTATTGGAGAGAAAAACTTGTTAATTTGGATTCAAGACACATAAAATTCCTAAACTCTTAGTATCAAAATTTGAAAGATTTTGAACAGGAATTGAACAAAACAAAGTATGGCCCTTCAAAAATAAAAATCACAATAGATGACTAATGATAAAAAATATAAAATATGTTATGCTTTTTTAATTATTTCTTTAACTTACCGGGTCCATTATTTCACATGATTAACAAGAAATTTCAATCATTTGTAATTAAAAAACAATGTTTAGATTAATCAAAAGGGTATGATTTTAATGGAAAAGCAAATAAATCAAAGTAGAAATTTTTTTTCTATCCATCTTGTTTGGATTACGTGTAAAAAAAAGAAAAGAAACACCAAATATTTTGGAATAGAAAGGAAAGACTAGATTATGTGCAATTAAATTTTATACATAACTTAATAAAATCTAATTGCAAGCAGATTTTAATACTTTACCCTCTTTTTTTGTGTATTTTTCATATTCATCTTGTTATTTTTATGAAATATTTATGAAATAATAATATTTCAATAGGAATTTTAATCTTTTTTAGGGAGAAAGAAAGTACAAGAACTACTAAAATACAGAAAAAGAATTTTAAAATGTTAACAATCATCATTATAAAATTTAAGTATTCAAGATTTTAAAATTTTTTATATTTCAAATCATGGTTAATTTTGTACAAGTGACTCAATTGTTTCTCTCCATACAAATACGTAATGTTTTTAAAGTTGTAAGGATAGTAAAGTCATTTAACCATCCATGAGGTAAGCATTTGGCCCCAAATGGCTTATAGGGGAGATAAGTGATATTTTCAAAATTTCGAGAGAGGGCAGTGAAATTGTCAGAAACCTCAAGGGAGGTTTCTGAAATTATCCCTAAAAACAATAATGTATTTTATTTACATTTAACAGTAACGGCATATTTATAACATCACTCCAAAATCCTTGAGGTTTCTGAAATTATCCCTAAAAACAATGATGTATTTTATTTACATTTAACAGTAACGGCATATTTATAACATCACTCCAAAATAATTTGTCTGAAGCCAAAATTTCCTTGTATGTTCTAATTAATGCTCTGGTGTCGTATTGATATTCAATTAATTTCTATCCATATTTGTCCTGCCGATGTCACCGATAATATCTGTTGTATGTACATATCAATTCAGTGGTATCATAGGAAATATTGTTATTAAACCGCATATTATATACGCAAGCATCCAAAAAAATTTAGCATGAAATCAACTTGTTAGTGCTGAATAGGAGCAAGAGATAAGGAGCCTGGTGATCTTTAGCTACAATGGCTTGGAATTGCATTGCATGTAGCACCGACAACATTCTTAGTAGACTTAATAACTAACAATCTTCATATTTAGCACTGTCCATTTTTTTTTTGTTTTCTAAGAAAAAGGGGGAGTTTCTATCATTTTTCATGAAAAAAGCACCACCTAAGCTATCCAATTAGTGGAAAGACAAAATGCTGCAAGATTTAAGTCTATTCTCATTATGGCAGGTTATCAAGAAAATTAGTACTTAATAAAGTTGGTCCATAAGATATTGTTTTGAGTTTGTAAAACAGAAGATATATATATAGGGGATTCACATATTGGGGATTGCTTTAAAAACCACTGCAGATTGTGAATTGAATACAGATAGGAGTGACTTCATTACAACCGAATGTAATAATTAACTCAGGACATCTTCTGCTCATCCTATAAAATGTGTGCTTCTCAGTACTATAGATCAGAGCCCCAACCACAGAGACATTATTATTAGCACAAAAAAAAAAAAAAAGGAAGAATGGCAACGACTGCACCTACTCTCAGTGATGTGTACACCTTTTACTCCATTGACAGAAGAATTTTCACCCGGCTGGTGATGTTCCTCACTAGAGATCCAGCACAATCTCTCTTGGTCATGGCCTTTTGGCTGTGTCTTGAAGATATGAACTTTGGCTCTTGCATTACGAGGAAACTTACCAGATTATCCAATCCTACTCTGAATGATGTAGCCGAGGAAGCTGTCCAATGCTTGAACTGTCTCGAACTCGGGACACCCCCTGCGCTTCGCAATCGCAGCAGAGAACTTCCTCTCACGTCTATGATTGTGGAAAAAAGGCTCTCCCTAAGACTGTTTTATGAAAATAAGTTCACCATGATATGTGGGATAAAGGCCTTTCTCAACCATGTTTGTGCAAATGCTTTCGCAGACATCTTAGCGCAATTCTACCCTTCGCAAGCAAACTTTAATTATCCTCTTATCATCCCTGGATTCCCTCACCCCACCTTTGGATCACTAGCCATCATTCCTAGGGCCCCTGATTATGTTTTCCCCTGCGAAGGCATATGGGGCTGGGGCTTGAACATCGAAGCGCCGGAAGACGATAGGACTATTTTCTTAACATTTTCGCGAGGCTATCCTGTCACAGAAACTGAAGTTAGAGAACTCTTTGCTTCTTACTATGGAGATAACTGTGTGGAAAGCGTCAGCATGGAGCCATCACCTGATTCACCTGATCAATCCTTGTATGCTCGTCTGGTGGTTCGTAACATTAAAACCATTGATCGTGTTCTTGGCAAAGGACCAATTGCCAAGTTCAAGATCAATGGAAAACATGTCTGGGCGCGAAAATTTGAACGCCGCGATTAGAAATGATGCTTGATTAATGCTATAATGCTTAACCCTATTGTACTTTTATTATACCCCGCATGAAATTACCGTAATAAAACACAATAGGGAGATGAATTATTAAGTATAATTGCCCTTAGCAGTATCTCATCTAGTACTTCTTTAATCATTCATGATTCTCGCAAGTTTATCAATCTTTTATGAATCAATCTCCAATTAAATTAGTACCATAGGAACACAAATAAACAAAATATGACTTACAAGTTTATCAATCTGTTATGAATCAAACTGACATCTTACGAAAGAGGATTTTCTTCTTCGAGCTACATCTATAAAAAAAATACTAAATATAAGGTGAAAAAATATGGTCTATTTCTTTTTTGTATAGATTTTTTCTGTGCTGCTCAGCGTGTTCTGATTTTTTCTTCTCCCCTATTCTTGTTCTGGTTATGCCATTATCAATCCTGCGGAACCCCCAATTCAGCCACAGTTAAGAAAAAGCTTCCTTCATTCAGCAGGACAACCCGAGCATCGCACCATGCGCTAGCTTGTTGAGGTGCGTGCTTAAACCAGCCCTATCTTTTCTTATTGAATTTCTACTTGAATTCCATCTGCATCTCGGGACCGTAGCCAGAAATTGATGCTTTTTTGAAAGGAAAAGACAATAAGACTTTTAGCCAAATCCAAGTACTAGGATAATTACCTTAGGCATGAAAAAATGTTCATTAGCATTACATTGGTTTCAAGTAATTAAGTTTATCCTACATATACAGCTAAGCATCTTCAGCTTTAAGCACAAAATTACTTTGCCGATCAGCTTGAGACTAAATTTTCTACTTTGGATAATTGTTCAAGTTGCGAACCTGCATGGTGGGTTTAATTGATAGAGAAAATTAACGTAATTTTCTTGCATGGTAACGGAACCCTTTTTAGGTCGTGCATGGGACGCAATTGAATTATGTATAGATCGATTAATACCATACTCATTACTGTTAAGTAACTCTGTGATCTTGGAGTTGGATCGGAAGACAGGTCCACTCATTCAAAAAACCTAATTTTTAGGGGGTCAATAAGTCAAGTCGTTAAACACCTTAATATTTACAGGGTAGCATTATATAACGACACAAAGCCTAAACACAAAATTTTGATAAGAATAATCATATGAGAGCAAATTAATAGAAGACAATGTCGGATTTAGCCCTTCCAAAATCAGGCCTTGATGTAGAAGCCTTGACATCTTATTTGCTGTCGAGGAAAGCAGGACTTAGAATTCCTGTTTGCAGCTGGCTATCATCTCAGCCACTTAGTAAGATACAAAACATAAATTAGCTTGGTTGGCAATAAATTCATTTGGAATTAGTCCATCACCTAATCAAAACCAGCAAATAAAATCTCGTGCAGGGCAACTTTTTAAACTCGCTTGGTAAGCATAAGTATTAGACTTGAACTCTACAATTAGATCACCCAAGCTTGATTCAAGCTCAAGTGCTAAAGATTTAGATTGTGCAAGTCAAATTGAAACATAATTTTTGATCACCTTGAACAACTCAAATAAATCTTAAGCTTTAGAGAGAGAGAAACAGCACACCTAAAGATGTTGAAACCAACAAGAAAGCAAAGAACCAAAGCTGGAAATTTCCGATTCTTATACTGTATATATGACCATCTATGCTTGTCTTATGTTAATACAAAGTCAAAATAAAAACAAGACGTGGGATCCCACGTTATTCTCAAAACTCAGTTGATATTCAACAGGCCTAGATTATCTAATTAGAGCAAAAACAAATACAAGAATTTATAGTAAAAACAAACATTGTATCAAAATTTGTCTTCACTAACACTTGCCTATTTGAATAGTAGTAAAACTTTGTAAACATCTACCATAAACATTCACCGTAGGATTAGAAAGCCAGGTAACATACCATTATCTATGCATTAATAAAAAGGCCAGGCTTCGTCAGTAATGTCGAAGTTTCAATCCTTGACAAGCATGTTAAAGCTACTAATTCTGGGAATAATCTTGCTTCATCAACAATCTTTCTTCCTTGTACAATCGTTTAATTTCTCTTTCCAGTCGTTTAATCCTGGAATCTGTGACGACAGTGAGAGCAGATTAATCTGCTTGGGATCAGTAACTGCAACAAATGGGACATTGAACCTCAACCCCGATGAGTCACAGCAGAATCAGCAACAGAAGAACCAGATTGCACGAGTCCTGTTTAGATATCCTGTAACTGCATGGCCGGCCTCATTTTCCACCACGTTCGTTTTAAGAATCCTCACAAATTTAACCATTTCTGGTGATGGGATTGCATTTGTTATCGCACAGGATGATAAGCTTTCACCGCATGAGAGCTTTGGGTCGTATATTGGAATTCTTGATCCTTCCACCGAAGGTAAACTCATGAATATCGCTCATCTATGCTCCAAACTGTATTTTTTTCTGGGGATTGTACAAAGTACATCTCCGGTTTTGTTCTGTATGTCTTCATTGTTTTGTCTATATTTGTATGTTCTGGATATAAATCTCCAGCAGCCATGTTACTTTTCACATGAGTTTCCTGGCAAATATTGATGCATGATATGTCTTTTGTGTCTGTTTTTATCGAATATTTGCTTGTCCAACTGTCCGCAAACAATGATAAAATTCAACAGTACCAATGGAAAATAGTATCACCTGTATAAAGAGAGAGATATATTCATTTACTTCTTCTCTTAAAATTAGTGATTGAGTTTGTCCAAAAACTTATTTAGCACTCTTTCTTGAAGAAAAAAATGAATTTTGGGATGCTGAAGTACTGTTTTTTTTAGTTTTCTTGCTGGTTTTTACTTCAAAATTTTTTATTATCTTTGTTTCCATGGGAGTGAATAAAGATTGAAGTAGTTTCTGATCGATATAGATTGCTTTAAGTTTGATGACAGATGGAATATTCCACCATGCATGCCTAGGTTTTTCTCCGTGGTTTAAGATCATTGTTAGTCGGTGCATTCCAGAAGTCATATCCTAGACAAAATTAATCACCTAATGAATGATGATTTCTTGATTACCAAATATACAGGTGGAATTCTTCGTCAACTCGCGGTCGAGCTAGACACATACAAGAACGAACACGAACCCGACAATAACCATGTTGCAATTGTGACAACCAGCGTTCAATATCCTATAGCCAGTAAAAGTTTAAACAGTAATGGTGTTTATCTAAGGAGTGGAAAAGAGATTACAGTTGAAATCGATTATGATGGATGGGAAAAAGATCTCCAAGTTTCTGTTGCATATTCGGGCAATCCTTTAATAAATGTTCTGAGCCAAAATATAGTACTGGAAGACACAGTTCCACAATCAACTTATGTTGGCTTTACAGCTTCAACGGCTTATTTCTTCGAAACTCATCAGATTTTGAGTTGGAACTTCGCGTATTATAACTTGTTAAGGAAATTGTTGAAGCATGGTGTTAAAAGAAACAAACCTAAGATAGCATTGTCGATTGTTGTTCCGACTTTGGTAGTCTCTACGTTGGTTTTCTTGGAGAAATGAGAGGCATCAGAGCAAGAAAAGTGACATGGAAATGCTGGCAAGAAATGCAGCCAATGCTCCGAGATTGTTTACCTACAAGCAGCTCTCTAAGGCTACTCGTCATTTCAACAAAGAGAATTTGCTCCGTGCTGGTGGCTTTGGATGTGTTTACAAAGGGGTTTTATTATCAGATCCTCCTGCGGTCATTGCTGTCAAGAAAATTACTGCAACATCAGGACAAGGTTCTTTTCTTTACTTCTCTTGCATTTTTTAAGAACTTGATTTTTTATTTTTTATTTTGTAGAGTATATGAACGTTAGAGAAAGGAATTATGGAAAGGATAGTCGTCCCCAAGATTCAAACATTCAAAATTTTATCTGGGAAGTCAATTCTTTTGTTGCTTTTTTTTTTGGGGTTAAAAACAAGTCCCTTTTCAAACACATGATTGATTTTCCAACGTTCTCAAAACATCTCCATTGGAGAATTTCATAATTTAGTATAAAATCTTTACACTTGCATGCCAAGATAGAGCTTCAAATACAAGAAGAATTTCAATTTTCACTTTTTCTATTGAAAATTAAAAAAAAAGTCCCTTTTGAAAGTAAATCTTGTTTCTGTAATGTTTTCAGAAAATTTTACATTGATGCATACAAGTCACTACAAACCCTGCCCATGAAACTGATTAATTACAAGTCCTGCATAGTTTCTGCCTGTGCTTGCTTGGATATAGTATATAGTACCCAAATTTGTATGCATGATAGATAAGTTCATGTGCAGCGAAACTAGCTAGAACTGAAATTATTTGGATGAATAGACACACTTGTTCATTCTAAAGCAAACTGTTGATCAGCTTCAGATGGATTGAACAAGTCTTTTCATTTATTTGTTTCAGGTGAAAGGGAATACTTGGCAGAGATGTACAATTGGCCGCCTAAGGCACAAAAATCTAGTCCAACTCCAAGATTGGTGTCATGACAAAGACCAGCTCTTCCTAGTCCACGAATACATGCCCAATGTTAGCCTCGACCGCTACATTGGAAAGGTGTCTCTTGGCTGGAAAATTAGGTACAGAATCCTATCGGGATTGGCATCTGCATTGCTTTATCTCCACGAAGAATGTGGCAATCCTGTTGTTCATCGCGATGTGAAGCCTAACAATGTGATGCTGGATTCAGAATTCAACGCTCATCTAGGCGATTTTGGCCTCGCAAGACTACTTCAAAATGATAATTTCGTGAACACAATGGTTGCAGGAACTCCAGGATACTTGGCTCCAGAAGTCAGCTACACTGGAAGAGCTACACTAGAGTCTGATGTCTACAGCTTTGGCATGGTGGTTCTTGAACTTGTTTGTGGACGACGATCAAGAGGTATGATGGAAGAAAACAGTCTTGTGGATCACGTCTGGACTACACACGAAAAGAACGAATTATTTACATGTGTGGATCCAACTCTTGAAGGCAAATTCGACGAAGAAGAAGTAAGGAGGAGTATACTAGTTGGACTGGCATGTATGCATCCAGACAGAAGGCATAGGCCTAGAATGAGGAAAGTGGTTCAAATCTTCATGAACCCTGATGAGCCACTGATTAAAATTGCAGTTTCTAGGCCTACTGCTGTAGGTTTGCCATTGCATTCTTCTCATTCGGATTCAATTGCAAGTGAATTTAGCTCTAACAAAGCCCCTGCTGAAGGAAAAGGTTCCATGGACTCCCTTCCGGATGAGATGACAGTCGTATTTGATGATCGATGATAAATCAGTGGTGGAACCAGAAAAAATTTTTAGTGGGGGCAAAAGCAACTCTAAAATTTTTTACCTATTCTTTTTTTAATTTTTTAAGAAAAAAGATATTCACCAACAAGTACAAATGATGCATATATTCCATGAAAAATAAAAAAAAGACAAATTCAAAATTATTAATGTAATAATAATTTTATTTCAAAAAGCAAACTAAACCATTTACAATTGCTCATGACGAGTTTTTATATTTTGATAACGGTTTACAATCTTTTCATTTTGAACTTCACGAAGTATATTTTTCTCAATATAAGTAACTAAATAATCATTCATCCAGGTGTCTTCCATTCTATTTCATAACCGATTCTTCACTATATTCATAATTGAAAAAATCCTTACTACGATAGCTATAATAACAGATAAAACCAAAAGCAACTTTAAGAGTATATAAACCAATAGATATACAAAACTCCAGGGCACACTTGAAGTTATATCAAATTTTTATAGGTATTATAAAAATTTAAGGGGCCTCCACTGCCCCAGAGTAAATCCGCCCCTAGATGATATGGTGTGTGCGTTTATAAGGAGAATCAAATGCAAGACTATTATTTCCATGTTTTGTTTTTGTATATTTGTTTATTGTCATTGCTTTGTGAGGTCTTATTGTACATTTGATCAAGAGTTGCTCCTACTTCCCCAGTTGTCTGGACAGAAAATCAAGAGTTCTTTTTCGTCTTTTTATAAACTCTTACACGTTCTTTTGAGTGATAATACATCTATCGAAGAAATCAATTGACTATAAAATCAACACTTAATAAATTGACCTCTATCAGGATTTATTTCTCGCAAAAGTCAAAATGCAGAATTAGAGCAGAAAATTCTTGGTTACTTTTGAGCAAGAGAACCGCAAAAAGTAGCCAAAACTAGAAGCCTATACAATGAAACAATGCTTTCAAGAGTATGAAGGTAAATGTTGCATATATTGATGCCGACATAATTGAATTGAATCAGGATCATCTCCATTAAGGTAAAAAGGAAATTTTCATTAATCATCTAACAATATGATTTTTAAATCCTTAAATAACATGGCTCATAATGCATTTAGTGTTCAATGTTAGTAATGTAGAAACGGATTAAGATACACCAACAAAATTTGCATCTGATGAGAGTTTTCTTGTACATACTATACTTGTGGTATCTAGAAGGCTTTTGTACCTAGCCAAAGAATACTTTTTGTTTGATGCACATGCTCTGAATAGGAAAGATAGAGTCATATACCAAGACTTAAAGAAATTATCCCACAAGTGTTGACAAAATAAATAACACTAATCACTTCAGACTATAACATTCATATTTTGTCCTTGGTCACTACCCGTCATTAGCACTCCTCATATTCCTCATGGATTTATCATCCACAGTACCCCCCATATTCCTCCCGTCATTAGCACCCCTCATAGTTTCTGCCTGTGCTTGCTTGAGGTACTATAACATTCATGTTAACAAGTTAAAATATGAGGGGTGCCCATGAAAGGAGGAATAAAATACTGCTATTAATTGGCGGTATTAATTTTTGCTCATAAAACAAGCAAAGAGAAAGGGGAAAGATTGTGAGGGCAACCCAAGCACGCACACTACAGTATTGGTTGGTCAACATATGCACAAAGTGCCTCAAGCCCCATGCAGTGTTTTTAATCTCGGACCGACAAGTGAACCAGCCAAACTATCGGTTCCCCATTTTTTTGGTTCAACCAGCTCAATCGGCCGGTTCACCAGTTCTTTAATTTTTTAATTATTTTAAAATTAAAAATTTTAATAATATGAAATTGTATATTAAAATATCAAAACTTCCTGAGAAAGTACCCACCATAAACATAAAAAGTAAATAAATAAACAAGAAATAAAGAAATAAAACAAAACAAAAAAAATGAAACATTGCAAATAATACATGGATGATAAATCTGATGTATCATGCTCATGTAATGTATCTAGATCCAATCGTCACCATGGTTACAATTAATGAGTTGCAGTTCCAATCAAGAGAGAGAGAGAGAGAGAGGACTTGCATGCTACATTGTACCTAAGAATATATTAGGAACTAGACACATGGTTGGAATTCCGCTCCTTTGTTCTTGGCCACTAATCTTTTTTAACATCTTCTTCAATCTCTTGAGCCATGGAGTTAATTCTAAAGCCAAACAAGAAGAACAACATTTGCTCTCAAGCCAAATTGGACCCTTTGATGTTATTGTTACATGATAAATGACACAACTAATATGCCAAACCAAATCTGCAGTTGAATCCCAAGTCACCCAATTAGTCACGAAAGCCAGAAAATTAGAAAAGGAATTTGAACGACTGTACATATTAGATGGTGAAATTAGTAGATGCAAACAACAAGAACAACATTTGGTTTGTATAGATCCATGGAGATTGCAAACAAGATGAAAGAGATTGAGAAACTATGTTCCTATAAAGGTATAGAGTATGCAAATTTTAAAAGTAGAAAAAGATATTAGCAGTGAGAAAGAAAGAAGAAAAAGTTCGTATGAGAATTAGAGAAGGGGGAGAAGGAAAGAGTGAAAAGTGTTTGATGGCTATAGCAAAATGAAATTAGGGTTATGACTTTATCATCTTTTTTTGTTTACTTTACTTGTTATTAGCCTTATAAAATTTGTATGTTTCCTAACAACAAGAAGACTCGTTGATGTAGCAGTCATAACTCTTGGCCCTTACACATAAGGTCCCAACATTAAACCTCATTATCAACATCTAAGAAGTTTCATTTTTTGACAAGGCTAAACAACCGCTGGGTTATGGTTTGAACAATTTTTTACGGTTCAAGTGGTTTTACTGGTTCATAGACGTTTTCCATTACCCTTCGGCTTTTGTACAAAATCGAACCAGTGACATGGGTGGTTCGCGTTCAACCAGTCGAACTAGCCGGTCCGGTTCGGTTCTGAAAACATTGGCCCCATATGAGGTGCCACGTTCCCGTTGTGGTCTTTTTTTGCATCTCATTCTTTCTCGTCCACATACACACGCACACATCCTCAGAATAGCCGAATCTGAGGCCGGACTTGAAATTGTATTTTACTAATCATGAACATTACTCTTATATACACACTTTAGTAATTATTACTAGAACAAAATACTAATTTAATGCGTAGTCTATTTTGTGAAAGCCAAAATAGTCTATAAACTTCAAAATAGTCTATAAACTTTCTTATGAGTTGGTTTAGTCCCTCGATTGTTTTTACAAAGTTGAAATGGTTCAACTTTATTATGAGTCACTTTAGTCTCTCAACTATTTTACTTAAATCAAAATAGTCCCTTTACTATATTTATGTGGCTGGTGAGATCCTTATTTGGCTGATCTACCCAGTTTATCAAATTTCACACCAATGATTGAGGGTAAAAAAGGAAATCAAATCATTCCCTTGTTAAAACAATAGGGAAACAAGTATTTGTAGAGAAATCATAAATGAAATTTAGAAATATAAAAACAAAAACATCTTTTTATGTATAAAAAAAAAAGAATGTCATGCCCTAAAAATAAAATGTCAAATGGACCCAACTCAATCTCTTAAACTGAGGAACAGAAAATAATACAACACAAGTATGCAAAAAGTTATTAAAAAAATATGCTAACATTATGATTTTTTTTTTAAGAATTGAAGCTGAAAGAAGCTCAACTTTTTTTTTTATTTCCATATGATTTAATTTCATTGCTAATTCCTTGACAAATATCTATTTTTTATGTTTTAATAAGGATTATGACTGAATCCCTATTTTACCCTTAGCTGTTACTGTAGAAAA
Organism: Coffea arabica; assembly: GCF_036785885.1. Taxonomy (NCBI): domain Eukaryota; kingdom Viridiplantae; phylum Streptophyta; class Magnoliopsida; order Gentianales; family Rubiaceae; genus Coffea; species Coffea arabica. The sequence goes on along the minus strand of NC_092325.1, from coordinate 285,350 downwards.
TTAACAAATTGAGTAGATGAATGAAATAAGGACAAAACAAGTAAACCCCACCTTTGGATCAGTAACCATCATTCTTAGGGCCCCTTGATTATGTTTTCCCTAGCGAAGGCATATGGGGCTGGGGCTTGAACATCGAGGCACTAGAAGATGATAGGACCATTTTCTTAACATTTTCGCAAGGTTATCCTATCACAGAAGCTAAAGTTGGAGAACTCTTTGCTTCTTAATATGGAGATAACTATGTGGAAAGCATTAGCATGGAGCCATCACTTGATTCACCTAATCGGTTCTTGTATGCTCGCCTAGTGGTTCGTTACATTAAACCATTGATCATGTTATTGGTAAAAGACCAATTGCCAAGTTCAAAATTAATGGTGAACATGTTTGTGCACGAAAATTTGAACGCCGTGACGTGCGCGGGGTATACATATAACATTTAACTCATCTACAATCAAGTTTTGCATTTATAATTTCTAAATACCCTACACGCGATTTATCGCAAGTATACGAATCGTGAGCGAGTATAGGGTATTAAGGGTCGATCCCATAGGGAAGATTGCAATTACCGGTGTTTTTCAAACTCATTTATTATCTAGACTACCATAAACATATAAAAGCAATGAAAATAACACTAAAAAGCTCCTAGAGATATGGAATTCCTTACTACTCTTGCAAATGAGATTACCGGTTTAGTGAATGCTATTATTTTGGCTAGTTATGGCGTAATTTCCTAATGTATGTGAAACCTTCTCTCGCAATGATTCAACTATACTTGTAACTAAACCATACCTACTCTCGTGGTTATAATATTAATTACAAGCTTATTTCTTCTATGAAATTTCATGAAACAAGTCACTAAAGCCACATAGATGCACCTCTACTCTCGTAAGTGTACTCCCTAAACTTATCACTTCTTTGAACTAGTGTTAAATTCCAATTTTCATTACAAACTTAACACCTTAAGATTATCATAATTAATGGCCAGTTAATCATAATTAGATAATCAAAAGTGATAAATAACTCGTTCAAAATAATATCACCAAGTATCCAAGTAAACATCACGAACAAAATATAGCAAGTTTAACCATAACTCTAGGCATAAACTTTAATTAAACATAATAAAAACACAAAGCCAACTTGTATTATAATTAAACATGAAATCTAATACAAGAGAGAAAGTAGTAGAAGAGATATCACCCTTGTCACATGAGATCAACATCTTCATCTTTGCTCCTCAATCTTCATCCAAATCTAACTACAAATACAAAATGAATAAACTACACTAACTGCTATATGCTAATGAACTAAGAAAAACTAATGAAGACTACATTTTTGTGGAGTTTTTCTGGCCTCCCAAAGTTTTTAAAATAGTTTTCCAAGGCAGCTATTTATAGAGAAATTTCTTGCAAGAAACAAGGTGTTAAATCATGTCTTGAGCCCATAAACAAAGTAGAATGAGTTGTAAAGCTTCTTTTGTAGCTGTCTTGGACTGTTTCCATCGATATTCTTGCAGGAAAAATGGACCAAAAGGCTTGTGTGAATAAAACACAATTTTCTGAGCAAGTTGCAGCCGCAATTGAGGAATACGCGACTTGAGAAAAAGCGGTTTCATGCCACGTTTTCACATGCCACGTTTTCGCTTCTGTGCATTTGACATTATTTCAACTGCTATTTGCTCGATAATGGAGCTGAACTAGCTCTTGTGTAAAACATAAAAGTTATAGCCCTTTGATTTAGCTTTCTAATGCTTTAAGAATCATCCCATTTGGAGCTCTCTAGACCGAGATATGAGCAAAATACTAAAGACTGGTCAGAGCTTTGTTTTCAACTTTGGACAGCTGAGTTGAATTTCGGTATTTCAACTTTTGGACTATGAAAATGACTGAATTGGACTTTGATGTCTTCATACCAAATGTAGATACATCTCTTAGCTTCAAAATGATATAAAGATCATCTCAATCCAATATATGTAACCTCGGATATAGCTAAAATGCCAACAGATACCAAAGCTGACTTTTGTTTGATTCTTTTATCATCAAATTGCATTTCTCCTTTTACACTTCATATTTTATTTTCATCACTCTAAATCATCATCAATCATCCAAATATCTTCTCAATGGTCTCCATTTGATGATTGAATCATTAAACCTGTAAAACATGAAATTTTTACCATAAAAATTCATAAAAATGCAATTTTTACACTTTAACCACAAAATGCATATTTTCACAAGAATCTTAGTTAATTATTTATAAAACTAAACAAAACACACCAAAACTAACAAATAAAGCACACTAAAAGTACGTAAAATATACTCTTATCACGCCGCGATAAGAAATGATGCTTGATTAATGCCATAATGCTTAATCCTGTTGTACTATTATACCTTGCATGAAATTATCATAATAAAACACAATTGGAAGATGAATTATTATATATAATTGGCCTTAGCAGTATCTCATCTAGTACTTCATTAATCATTCATGACTTTTGCATGTTTTAATCTTTTATGAATCAAATTGACTTCAAACGAAAGGAGTTTTTCTTTTACGAGTGACATCAATAAAAAATAGGATACATAAGGTGAAAAAATATGGTCTATTTTTTTTGTATAGATTTTTTCTATGCTACTTGGAGTGTAATTGTCTTCCCTACTTTTCTTCTAGTTAGGCCATTATCTATCGTGCGTAACCCCCAATTCAGCCACAATAAGAAAATGTTTGGTGAGGTGCGTGCTTAAATGGCTCTATTTTCTTCTTCCTCCCCAGTTGTCTGGACAGAAATCAAGAGTTCCTTTGTCTTTTTGTAAACTCTTACGTATTCTTTCGAGTGATAATACATCTATTGAAGAAATCAATTGACTAGAAAACCAACACTTATTAAATTGACCTATATTATGATTTATTCTCACAAAAGTCAAATTGTAGAATCAGAGCAAAAAATTCCTGGTTACGTTTGAGCAAAAGAACAGTAAAAACTAGACAGAACTAGAAGCCTATACAACAAAACAATGCTTTCAAGAGTATCAAGGTAAACGTTGCATATATTGAAGTCAACATAATTGAATCATAATCATCTCTATTAAGGTAAAAAGGAGATTAACCTTGATTCCAAACTAAATTGAAAAAAAAAACTATAACATCTTCAAATTCAACATAGGCTAGCTGTGCAATCTCTATCATTTGTCTTTAGACAACCTATTTGCTTCCAGAGAATTCCCTGTAGAGCTCAAACTTGATTTTGGTCTCTATTGCAAAATCCTTCAATTTCTAAATATTCCCATTAAAGGGCTTCAAAATTATCTTCACTTTCCACTTCAAAGAATCTCTTAGATTCGTCACAGCTACAATATCTTCAGTACTGGAAACAACCACTTTTTTATTTTTAATAAAAATATCCCTAGACTTCTCAACCCTCTTTTGCAAGGCTTCAATCTCCTTTTGACATTGCCTAATCTTTTTTTTCAGCAGTTTCCAACTGTTGATCAGCGAAAGCAAGAACATGAGCTGCGATTCAATTATCTCTCAACTGCTTCAGTGAGATTAGAGTCTAGTTGTGAGGAGAAACCGTACCATTGCTGAAGAAGATAACAGGCAAAACTTAAGCAATAGAAAGGAAAGAGTATATTAGGATATTGATAGACCACAATTTAATATGCTGGTGGGCCTATTTATTGTGACGTCTGGGTATCTTCGTCCAATTAAGGGGAAGGAGTAGGATCGCTGACATGTGTGATCTTGACCATTTGTTTTGTACAATCGAACGATCAATTTGATTGGACTCAAACATCATCCTCAAATCGTTTTTATGTTCAATAATGACTGGATATGCCTTTGGCTACTATCCTATAATCTTGAGTTTTCCTGTGGGCTTCTCAACTATATCCTTTTCAATGCAACTATTTGGTAAAAGAGATTAAAATTAGATTGACAGGAGCAATAGATTCAGAAATTAGCACTTTTAATATGAGGTATGATATGATTCTTAGTGTTTGCTTAAGGATTTCTTGGTTGCATTTATGTGTTTTTTAAACTACTATATAACCCTTTGACAATCATCAGGAGCACACTTGACTTGCTATCCTGGGGCAGTCAACACGATTACTGAGCCATTACACTGGGAGTTACTCCAAAGAGCAAGGTGACTATACATGTTGATAGTTGGCTATATATTCCTATATGGTAATAGTTTTGTTTTTGACCATTGAATTCCATTATCCTTAATTGGAAGTCTAATTGGACAACAATATGTTAGGCTCGCTTGGATTATTTTGTTCTTTTTCTTGGCATTTTTACAGCTATCACGGGCTGTTTAAATTCCTATAAGCCAACACGTTGTGCTGCACTAATGACCATTCAAGACTTAAATTATGAACGGTTTGCTAGTTTAACCTTACGTCTGAGTGCGTGAAAATATACAAAAGTTAAAGTAGTGAACAAAAAAAGAAAATGTTGGAGGCTAAAAAAAACTTGTATTGTACTTATGAACACTTGTACAAGATGGTTACAAATGAGAGGAGCTTTGTCCTATTTATAAGTAAGTCAAGGAAATAATACAAGTTTTTAGAGAATTTGACACAAAGTGTTCCTACATTTAGTTTCTAGATACATCAATACATGTTAACTCTTATGTACAAAACTTTAAACCATTCCACAAGACTCTTGAACAACTTAAAACATTCTGAAAGTTTCTAGGGTTTGTTATATACTTTTAGCAATGTTTGATGTAGCCTTCATTCTTTAGGCAAGCCTCTGTGACTTGTGACTTGTTGGGGGATTTGAAGTGTGGGTTTACTGACGGTCCTAATTTTTCTGTTGGGACACAATATATATATATATATATATATATATATATATATATATATATATATATATATATATATATATATATATATTGCATGATTGATCGGCCAGGGACGGACAGGCATGGTTGCTCGCAGACAAAGTGCGGTCTGTGTCATTCTCCTCGACTTGAACGAGGTATCGCTCCGATACCTTAACTAGTTTCATACGCCCATATGAGTTTCCTGAATTGCCATAACTTTTTGGTTAACCCCCAACTTATTTTCGATTTTGAGAACCCATGCTATCGCACCAAATACTCCTTTGATGGTGTTCAAGTTTTGTGTAAGACCATACGATTGATCATGATTTTCTTAACAACCTTGCCGTACTCATAACTCACGCCCGTGGGTGTTGTCGTCAACATGTTTCTTGATGGATTGTGTCGTTCTTGATAAATGACTTGACTAAACTGACATGAAAGATCGGATAGAGTTTGAAAAGTGTTTTGAATAACTCCACTTCGTATGCTATGTTTTTTACCTTTTTAAATATAGTGACCTGCCCTTCATATTATGGTATTAGACTTTTATGTATACCACGGATACGCCCATGTCGGTAAAATTCAACCAATATTTGGTCCCTCTCCTTGAACTCGCAAAACATGTATTTGTGATCAGTCCATTTCTTCATCTGCTGCTGGATTTTTTTTTAGATATAACTTGACCATTTCTGCTCGTTCTTATCAGTTTTTGGCAAATTAATGCGAGGAAAGATTTGCACCCTTATAATCACCAACAATGTCCTTCGAGGTCGTCAATTGAAACCCCAACATGATCTCAAACGGACTCTTACCGGTGCTTCCATTCTTTTGTAAATTGAAACAAAATTGTGCAACGTCAAATAATTTTGCTCAATCTTTTTGATTTACAGCCACATAGTATCAGAGATAGGTTTCGAGCATGTAATTCATCTATTTCGTTTGTCCATCTATTTATGAATGCATCATCATTAATATATTGAATCCCGAACCAAGCAAACGAAACAGATTTGTCCAAAACCTACTGGTGAATAGTGAGTCACGGTCACTCATAATCGTTGTTGACAAACTCCAATATTTGACGATATGGCTTATAAAAAGTTTAACCGTCACTTCTGTCATGCACTCCTTCGGGGTCAGAATGAACGTTGCATAATTGAACAGTTGGTCCACAACGATAAATACGCTCATGCATTTATCTGATTTGGGTAACCTCACGATAAAATTCATAAAGACATTCTCCCAGACACGTCTCAAAATTTCTAACGATTGCAAAAGTCCAGCAAACGGTTCTTTCTATACCTTATCTTGTTGGCATATAAGACAAATTCGCATATACTCATCAATGCACATGCCTTAAATTCGACCAATAATACCGTTCACGCATGAAGGTCAATATGCACTATGTGTTGAAATGGCCAGCGTACCGACTATCATGACATTTCTTAAGAATGTTCCTCCTCAGATGTTCTCAATTGGCGCTTAGATACGTTGACCTTTGGCATAGAGAACCTCGTCCTCAATCAAAAATCGTTTCATTTTTTCTTCACTGGCTAGCTCCATAAGCACTTGAACTCATTCGTCATGTTAGCACTTCTTTGATATGTTCCAGGAGCAACCCCTCGCTCGTATAAATGGGTGCGATGATGTTCTTATAACTAATACTGTCGGCCACGACGTTCATCTTGTCCGAACTATATTCGAGTTTATACTTGAATTCTATCAAATAATTCAATTATCATGCCTGCTTAATTAAGAGTTTTTTTTTTTGGACTGATGGTAACTCACTATCCTATTATCCATTTTGATTTTAAATGGTGTGGGGATTTTAAGTAATGCTCCCAAACCCTTAACCAATACACGACCGTTAACATTTTTCTTTTTGTGGGTATGCCACCATTTTTCAATATCACTAAATTTATAACTCTCATAAGCAAATAGGATGTCATTTTGCATCAAGACACCTCCAACGGTTAGATCAGATGCGTCGGTATATATTTTGAATAACTTGACAAAATTAGGCAGCACCAACACTGGCTCTTTTGTCACTGCATCCTCTAAGACCCCAAATGTTGCCTAACATTCTGACGTCCAACTGCACGTCTTACCTTTACCCAACAGATTGATTAATGGGGCAGCAATAGTCAAGTACTTCGCAATGAATCGTCAATAGTAATTAACCAATCCAAGAAATGACCACAATTTCATGGATGATACTAGTGTCTTTTACTCCACGACAACTTTAGCCTTATGGAGGTCCATACGGATTCTTCCATCCCTTACAATATGGTCCAAGAAGAAGATTTCAAATAAATCAAATTTGCATTTCTCCTTCCTTACGTACAACCTGTTGACTCTCAAAACAGTAAACACTTGTTTCAAGTGCTCAACATACTCCTCCATACTATTGCTATAATGATGATGTCATCACGATAAACCATGATGATAAGCGTGCAAAATGTGGTGGTGCGTTGGTTAAGCCGAATGGTATCACATTGAATTCGTATGACCTATACGTTGTGGTCCTGATCGTTTTGAACTTGTTCTCCGCTTTTATCCTTACTTGGTAGTATCCCTTTCATTGGTTAAATTTAGACAGAATTTTTATCGATTGAAGATAATCGAAAAAGTCCACGATGAGAGGCATGAGATACTTGTTCTTCACCATTATCTTTTTTAGCATCCGATAATCATTGCACATACGCAAGATACCATTTTTCTTGCGTTGAAAGATGTTAAGAGAATATAAGTATCCTTGTAGATAATAAATTAGTAAGGATATTCTTGTAAATAGTTTGTTAGGTTTGTACTTCTATAAATACTAGTTGGTCACTCATAATACAGTAACTAGATGTTTTCCTTCCAAAATACCTGTTGACATGGTATCAGAGCAAAAGTCCTAGGGTTAGGGTTAAACATCTAGCAAAATCACTGTTCACGACGCACTGTTCATCGCGGCACTGTACACGCGTACTGTTCACGGCACTGTTCACGCCGTTACTGTTCATGCCGTTACTGTTCACGGCTCAAGTTTTGACCCGTTCTTTCGTTTGACGTGCTATTCGCTATGGTTGAAAGGTTTGTTAATACGGTTATCACTGACCAAGTTGAATCAAGTTTTTCAGCACATGGGTCCCAGAAAATTATTACTATATCTGAGGAAGATTATGTTAAATTCCTACGGTACCAAGCTACAAATCACGCATCTCTTTCCTCTGCTTCTTTAGCACAAAAAGGTAATGACTCATGGATTATTGATTCCGGAGCTACTGATCATATGTCAGGTACCTCTAAAATTTTTTCTAATTTTCAAGAGTTTACTTCCTTTCCTCATGTTACTTTAGCTGATGGATCTACCACTAAAATTAAAGGACTAGGCACTGTAGAAATTAATCCATCACTTCCGCTGTCTTCTGTTCTTTACGTACCTAATTTGCCCTTTAATTTAATGTCTGTTAGTAAGCTCACTAAATTTCTACAGTGCACAGTTACTTTTTCTTCTGATTCTGTTGTCATTCAGGATTTGAAGACAAAGAGAACGATTGGTGGAGGGCATGAGCATAATGGTCTTTACTTTCTCAACTTCAATGGTCCGATAGCATGTCCTGCTACTGTTTCTCCTCTTGAAATTCACTGTCGTTTAGGTCATCCGTCTTTACAAAATTTGAAAAAGTTGGTTCCTACTTTGAGTCAATTATTTTCGTTAGAATGTGAGTCTTGTCAGTTAGGAAAGCATCATCGTGTTTCTTTTGCTCCTAGAGTCAATAAACGGGTTTCTGAACCATTTTTGTTAGTTCATTCTGATATTTGGGGTCCTAATCGAGTCACTTCAAAGTTAGGTTTTAAATATTTTGTAGTTTTTGTTGATGATTTTTCCAGAGTTACATGGTTTTATTTAATGAAAGATCGTTCAGAATTATATTCCATTTTTTGTGCATTTGTTACAGAAATAAAGAATCAATTTGGTGTGCCTGTACGTATACTTCGCAGTGATAATGCGAAAGAATATTTTTTCACTCCTTTTAATACCTTTATGACTAAGTCTGGTATTATTCATCAGTCCTCTTGTCCTCACACTCCACAACAGAATGGAGTTGCTGAAAGAAAAATTGGACATTTAATCGAAATTGCTCGAACATTGTTGTTGCACACGAATGTGCCTAAACAATTTTGGAGTGATGCAGTTCTAACTGCATGTTATTTAATTAATCGCATGCCATCTAATATTCTTGGAGGTCAATTACCTCACTCCATTCTTTTTCCTCATGAACCTGTATTTAAATTGCCTCATCGTATTTTTGGATGTGTGTGCTTTGTTCATCAGCTTGCTCCCGGGGTGGATAAATTAGATTCTCGTGCTATTAAGTGTATTTTCTTAGGATACGCACGAGCGCAAAAAGGGTATAGATGTTACAGTCCAGTTTTAAATCGATTTTTTACTTGTGCTGATGTTACTTTTTTTGAATCCACTCCATATTTTATCAAACAAAGTATGTCTTGTGAGTTAGACCAGTGTCCCTCTTTTTCCTCTCCTGTTTTACCAGTCCCTTCCCCTTTATTATCTGAGTTATCTAGTCCCCCAGATTTCATAGCTCGATTATCTCGCCCTCATCTTCAAGTTTACTCTCGTCGTTCCATGGTTGAGAAAGTTCCTGATATTTCACGCACTTCACCAATTAACTCTCAATCTTCAAATCCAGGTATGACGCCCTCTTATGAGTTAGATCTTCCTATTGCTTTACGCAAAGGTAAGAGACATTGTACTTCCCATCCTATTTTTAATTTTGTTTCTTATTCTCGTCTCTCTATGTCATATTCTTCTTTTGTTGCTTCTCTTGATTCTATTTCCATTCCTAAGTCTATTACCTATGCTCTTAATCATCCTGGTTGGAGATTAGTTATGCAAGAAGAGATGTCTGCTTTGGAACAAAATGGTACTTGGGATCTTGTCCCTCGTCCTTCAGGTAAGCCTGTTGTTGGTTGTAAATGGGTGTACACTATAAAAGTGCAGTCTAATGGTTCTATTGATAGATTGAAGGCTCGTCTGGTAGTTAGAGGATTTACTCAGGTGTATGGAGTAGACTACTTAGAAACATTTTCTCCTGTTGCAAAGATTACCTCTGTTCGTCTTCTTATCTCTTTGGCAGCAACTTATAATTGGCCATTGCATCAATTGGATGTGAAAAATGCATTTCTGCATGGTGATTTGGAAGAAGAGGTATATATGGAACAACCTCCTGGATTTGTTGTTCAGGGGGAGAATTCGCGGTTGGTTTGTCGTTTGAAAAAATCCTTATATGGATTGAAACAGTCTCCGAGGGCTTGGTTTGGCCGATTTAGTAGTGTTGTCATGGAGTTCGGTCTGACAAGATGTGGAGTAGATCACTCTGTATTTTATCGGCATTCTAATGCTGGTAAAATTTTATTAGTTGTTTATGTGGATGACATTGTGATTACAGGTGATGATATTGTGGGGATCCAGAAACTTAAATCCAATCTGCAGGCAAACTTTCAGACAAAGGATTTAGGTCATCTACAGTATTTTCTGGGTATTGAGATAGTTCGGTCTAAATATGGGATTTATTTATGTCAAAAAAATATGTACTCGATATGTTGAGTGAAGTTGGGATGTTAGGTTGCCGACCTGTGGATACTCCTATGGATCCCAATGTGAAATTAGCAGGAGATCAAGGTGCATTACTTGATGATCCTAAGCAATATCGAAGACTTGTGGGTAAATTAAATTATCTCACTGTAACGAGACCTGACATTTCGTTTGCAGTGAGTGTTGTGAGTCAATTTCTTGATACCCCTCGTACTAGTCATTGGGATGCTGTTATACGGATTCTCAGGTATCTTAAGAGTGCTCCTGGAAAAGGGTTGCTATATCAAAATCATGGACACACTGATATTGAAGGATATAGTGATGCAGATTAGGCTGGTTCTGCCTCAGATCGAAGATCGACTACAGGATATTGTGTGTTTGTTGGTGGTAATTTAGTGTCGTGGAAGAGTAAGAAGCAAACAGTTGTATCCAGATCAAGTGCAGAATCTGAATACCGCGCTATGGCTCACACTGTGTGTGAGTTGATTTGGTTGAAGAGCATGTTACTGGAACTTGGATTTGAGCATAAACAGCCTATGAATTTAGTGTGTGATAATCAAGCGGCTGTTCATATTGCGTCTAATCCAGTGTTTCATGAAAGGACAAAACATATTGAAGTTGATTGTCATTTCATTCGAGAGAAATTGCTTGACGGGGTCATCAAGACATCTCATGTACCGTCTGTAGATCAGTTGGCTGATGTGTTTACCAAGAGTTTAGGGGGTTCTAGGGTGAAATACATTTGTAACAAGTTGGGTGCTTATGATATATATGCTCCAACTTGAGGGGGAGTGTTAAGAGAATATAAGTATCCTTGTAGATAATAAATTAGTAAGGGTATTCTTGTAAATAGTTTGTTAGGTTTGTACTCCTATAAATACTAGTTGGTCACTCATAATACAGTAATTAGATGTTTTCCATCCAAGATACCTGTTGACAAAAGAGAACAGTTGCACCAAAGAGACTCTTGGAGGGAGTTATGAATTTAGACTCCAAAAACTCTGCAAACTATTTCTTTAACTCTTTCAACTCTTCAAATGACATAGGGTACGGCAGTCGGGAGGCTGGTTTCACATCCCTCACTAGCTCTATCACATGATCCATGACATGCCTTAGAGGAAGCTCTTTCGGTAGGTCTTTAAGCAGTACGTCTTCAAACTCTGTTAGGATCTTCTCAATTTCATACGAAATTGGCACTATGTCTTTAGACTAGTACGTCGGCGGGTCTTCTTCACTAAAGATGGTCGCAAACGTCGACTCACCCTTCCACAATCCCTTCTCGAGGTAACGGAAACTCAACTCCATCTGACGACATACATTCAGTACGCATAGTTGATTCCCTTGCATAATAATATGGTGTCTTTATATGACACCATAATCGGTCTCAAGTAATCAATGAAGCGCATGCTACAAAACATCTCATAGTCTTCAATCGGAACGACAGAGAAGTTGGCCATACCCATCTATTGGCCCTAACTCATGAATACTGCCTTGGCCTCTCTCACAAATTGCGTCCATTCATCGTCTACGCCCTTAAAACGCCTCAACACCAGTACTTACATGAATCTTATCCTACGTGCGATATTTTGGCTCATATAATTAACATTTGCTTTCGAGCCCAATAAAGCTGTAACTTGGTGCCCGTTAATATTAGTGTCTACGTACATACGACCCCTGTCGATTCTAACTTGCACGACGGCTAGGTGTCAAGTGCATGCAACCTTCCGTCCTTTCGTCGGGTCAGCCTCTTGTACAATTGCTGTGAGACTGCCATGCCTCGGGCAATCACGAGTATAATGCTTCTTGCTCTTGTAAATGTAGTAACCTTTAAAATTTTTCTCCGATTTGCGGTCGTTAGGATTCTTTCCCTTCTGCTACTTGTTCTTGTCAGTCTCTCTCGATTGTTGGGTTTATTTCGACTTATCTATCCCACTCTTTCTATTGCCCAATTTCTTGCCTTTATCCCTCACAGGTTCCTTCTGTTGAAACTCGATAAGCCTTTGACCAGCCTTCATTGCTTGCGAAATATTTTGAGAATCCTTGTCTTTCTCTCGTTACTTGGCCCACAGTCAAAAGCCGTTAAGAAACGTAAATAATGCATCCCCGAGTGCCATGTTGGGAATCTCTACCAACAAGTTGGAAAACTCATTAATATGCTTTTTCATATGTCCGTCTTTGTGTTGAAGATTACGGAACTTGACCTGTGCCTCATATTCGGTATTGGCTGGCTCAAATTCGGCCTTTATCTCAGCCTTGAACGCATTTCATGTCGTGATGGTGTCTTCATCATGACGTCCATTGTCACCCTTCCGTCTCTACCATATCAACGCAAAATCTTTACGTTATAGCAGACCTATCCTCAAATAAGCATCGTCTCTATACCAAGGGCATCGAAATACCGTTCGAGCCCATAGAGAAAGTTCTCAATCTCCCTTACTTTCCTCGCTCCTCCATAGGCTTCCGGCCTGGAACCTCTACTCTTGGTGCGATCACAGTTGCATCTGCTGTCCCTTTTGTCCACAGCGCATCAACCTCGACTTTCAACTTTGCAAGCTCTTCATAAATTATCCCTAAACATGACGGATGAAAATTTTCCAGCAATCACGTAACAACTCCTTTTTTTTATATAAATACTAGGGACTTCTCCCATGCAATGCGCAAGCGCCATGAAAGCCGTATTTGGAATTCTCGTCGATTCATTTAGTAATCTATAATTTTGTACTAATTTGGTACAAAAGTATGTTTTGTAACATAATTTAACTAAATTATATATTTTTTGTACTAATTTAGCAATTGAAGTGGTGTTCTTTATAGTTTTTTGTATCATGTACTTTATTAGCTATCAGGAGTTTTTTTTTTTTTTTTGTTTATATTCAGTGTTTAGCTTATAATCTGGCAATTCCAGTCTGCAGTTGGTAAATTTTAAGGTGAAAATCAGAAACTATTGTTTAAAGATAGTGAAAAGGCTGTAGAATGCTCTATAAAACTTGTACAATATGTCTATAATATATGCGCTGTAAAATTTGTATAATAACATATGTACAATAATTTCTTTGGAAACCTAAACTTGGATGTATTTCAGCCCTTTACCAACATGAGCTAGAAAATGTTTCCTCCATCACAAGTCATCAGTGGAAGCTCGTCAGTTCTTCCTTGTAGATAAGATAGTCTAATTCTAGATCTACATATACAAGAGCAGCCACACCTTATCAACACTTTTTTTAGTATAGTAACAAAGCGGTCACTGAAACAGGCAGGATTATTCATTCATGTATAGATTGAGGAGCTTGGTCATGACTAATCTACAATCCACTGTATAGTTGCATAACTTAGTCATGGTATGTTGAAACATTGTAATGGACTAATAATAGTGACAGTACCTATCATAGAACACCAATAACTGTGGAAGTTCGGGTGAAGAACAGACCAATATACTCAATTCTCGAATTTAGCTCAACTCTAGAACCTGTGTTGAAGGAAACTTATTAAAAAAGTCTCCCCCATATCAAATCAAAGGAAGACAGTCCAGTAGCAGTCCTACATCCGAGCTATGAACTCAATTTATTCTTGTATCCTTTTTATTGTTATAGATATTCATTTAATCCTGAAAGCAACAAAGTCATCCGGTCATCTCATAGTTGATCTATAAAAGTCCAATGCAGAAAACAGGAAATTGAAGGCTTCTGTTTGCATCTGATTGACCATTCCATGGTTCAAATATTGGTGATAATAACAACTCAAAAGGAGATAGATACAGGCTTAAGCACCATACAATCATACAATCTGAGCTAGGAATAAGAATGGACATGTTAATACGCTATTGCATAATCCAGTGAAAAACTCGCTTGATAAGCTTAAGCATTAGACTTGAATTCTATTCATGATTAATGTAGCTCGTTCCAGTTTGATTCAAGCTCAAGTGTCAAAAATTTCGATTGTGCAATTCAAATTAAAACATAATTTTTGATCACCTTGAACAACTCAAATAAATCTTAAGCTTTAGAGACAGAGCAACGGCACACCTAAAGATGTTGAAACCAACAAGAAAGCAGAAAACCAAAGCTGGAAATTTCCTATTCTTATACTGTATATATGACCATCTATGCTTGTCTTATGTTAATACAAGTCAAAATAAAAACAAGACGTGGAATCCCACGTTATTCTCATGACTCAGATGATATTCAACGGGCCTAGATTATCTAATTAGAGCAAAAACAAATACAAGAATTTATAGTAAAAACAAACATTGTATCAAAATTTGTCTTCACTAACACTTGCCTATTTGAATAGTAGTAAAACTTTGTAAACATCTACCATAAACATTCACCGTAGGATTAGAAAGCCAGGTAACATACCATTATCTATGCATTAATAAAAAGGCCAGGCTTCGTCAGTAATGTCGAAGTTTCAATCCTTGACAAGCATGTTAAAGCTACTAATTCTGGGAATAATCTTGCTTCATCAACAATCTTTCTTCCTTGTACAATCGTTTAATTTCTCTTTCCAGTCGTTTGTTCCGGGAATCTGTGACGACAGCGAGAGCAGATTAATCTGCTTGGGATCAGTAACTGCAACAAATGGGACATTGAACCTCACCCCCGATGAGTCACAGCAGAATCCGCAACAGAAGAACCAGATTGCACGAGTCCTGTTTAGATATCCTGTAACTGCATGGCCGGCCACATTTTCCACCACCTTCGTTTTAAGAATCCTCACAAATTTAACCATTTCTGGTGATGGGATTGCATTTGTTATCGCACAGGATGATAAGCCTTCACCGCCTGAGAGCTTTGGTTCGTATATTGGAATTCTTGATCCTTCCACCGAAGGTAAACTCATGAATATCACTCATCCGTGCTCCAAACTGTTTTTTTTTTTTCTGGGGATTGTACAAAGTACATCGCCGGTTTTGTTCTGTAGGTCTTCATTGTTTTGTCTATATTTCTATGTTCTGGATATAAACCTCCAGCAGCCATGTTACTTTTCACATGAGTTTCCTGGCAAATATTGATGCATGATATGTCTCTCGTGTCTGTTTTTATCGAATATTTACTTGTCCAACCGTCCGCAAACAATGATAAAATTCAACTGTACCAATAGAAAATAGTATCACCTGTATAAAGAGAGAGATCTATTCATTTACTTCTTCTCTAAAAATTAGTGATTGAGTTTGTCCAAAATTTACTTATTTAGCACTTTTTCTTGAAGAAAAAATGAATTTTGGGATGCTGAAGTACTGTTTTTTTTAGTTTTCTTGCCGGTTTTTACTTCAAAATTTTTTATTATCTTTGTTTCCATGGGAGTGAATAAATATTGAAGTAGTTTCTGATCGATATAGATTGCTTTAATTTTGATGACAGATGGAATATTCCACACATGCATGCCTAGGTTTTTCTCCGTGGTTTAAGATCATCGTTAGTCGGTGCATTCCAGAAGTCATATCCTAGACAAAATTAATCACCTAATGAATGATGATTTCTTGATTACCAAATATACAGGTGGAATTCTTCGTCAACTCGCGGTCGAGCTAGACACATACAAGAACGAACTCGAACCCGACAATAACCATGTAGCAATTGTGACAACCAGCGTTCAATATCCTATAGCCAGTAAAAGTTTAAACAGTACTGGTGTTTATCTAAGGAGTGGAAAAGATATTACAGTTAAAATCGATTATGATGGATGGGAAAAAGATCTCCAAGTTTCTGTTGCATATTCGGGCAATCCTTTAGTAAATGTTCTGAGCCAAAATATAGTACTGGAAGACACTGTTCCACAATCAACTTATGTTGGCTTTACAGCTTCAACAGCTTATTTCTTCGAAACTCATCAGATTTTGAGTTGGAACTTCACGTATTACAACTTGTCAAGGAAATCGTTGAAGCATGGTGTTAAAAGAAACAAACCTAAGATAGCATTGTCGATTGTTGTTCCGACTTTGGTAGTCTCTACGTTGGTTTTCTTCTATATAGCTCGTAAGAGGAGAAACGAGAGGCATCAGAGCAAGAAAAGTGACATGGAAATGCTGGCAAGAAATGCAGCCAATGCTCCGAGATTGTTTACCTACAAGCAGCTCTTTAAGGCTACTCGTCATTTCAACAAAGAGAATTTGCTCGGTGCTGGTGGCTTTGGATGTGTTTACAAAGGGGTTTTATTATCTGATCCTCCTGCGATCATTGCTGTCAAGAAAATTAATGCAACATCAGGACAAGGTTCTTTTGTTTACTTTTCTTGCATTTTTGAAGAACTTGATTTTTTATTTTTTATTTTGTAGAGTATATGAACGTTAGAGAAAGGAATTATGGAAAGGACAGTCGTCCCCAAGATTCAAAACATTCAAAATTTTATCTGTGAAGTCAATTCTTTTGTTGCTTTTTTTTTTTTTTGGGTTAAAAACAAGTCCCTTTTCAAACACATGATTGATTTTCCAAAGTTCTCGAAACATCTCCATTGGAGAATTTCATAATTTAGTACAAAATCTTTACACTTGCATGCCAAGATAGAACTTCAAATACAACAAGAATTTCAATTTTCACTTTTTCTATTGAAAATTAAAAAAAAGTCCCTTTTGAAAGTAAATCTTGTTTCTGTAATGTTTTCAGAAAAATTTACATTGATGCATACAAGTCACTACAAACCCTGCCCATGAAACTGATTAATTACAAATCATGCATAGTTCCTGCCTGTGCTTGCTTGGATATAGTATATAGTACCCCAAATTTGTATGCATGATAGATAAGTTCATGTGCAGCAAAAGTAGTTAGAACTGAAATTATTTGGATGAATTGACACATTTGTTCATTCTAAAGCAAACTTTTGATCAGCTTCAGATGGATTGAACAAGTCTTTTCATTTATTGGTTCCAGGTGAAAGGGAATACTTGGCAGAGATATGTACAATTGGGCGCCTAAGGCACAAAAATCTAGTCCAACTCCAAGGTTGGTGTCATGACAAAGAGCAGCTCTTCCTAGTCTACGAATATATGCCCAATGGTAGCCTCGACCGCTACATTGGAAAGGTCTCTCTTGACTGGAAAACTAGGTACAGAATCCTGTCAGGATTGGCATCTGCATTGCTTTACCTGCACGAAGAATGTGGCAATCCTGTTGTTCATCGCGATGTGAAGCCTAACAACGTGATGCTGGATTCAGAATTCAACGCTCATCTAGGTGATTTTGGCCTCGCGAGACTACTTCAGAATGATAATTTCGTGAACACTATGGTTGCAGGAACTCCAGGATACTTGGCTCCAGAAGTCAGCTACACTGGAAGAGCTACACTAGAGTCTGATGTCTACAGCTTTGGCATGGTGGTTCTTGAAGTTGTTTGTGGACGACGATCACGAGGTATGATGGAAGAAAACAGTCTTGTGGATCACGTCTGGACTACACACGAAAAGAACAAATTATTCATGTGTGTGGATCCAACTCTTGAAGGCAAATTCGACGAGGAAGAAGTAAGGAGGACTATACTAGTTGGACTGGCATGTTTGCATCCAGACAGATTGCATAGGCCTAGAATGAGGAAAGTGGTTCAAATCTTCATGAACCCTGATGAGCCTTTGATGAAAATAGCAGATTCTAGGCCTACTGCTGTCAGTTTGCCATTGCATTCTTCTCATTCGGATTCAACTGCAAGCGAATTTAGCTCCAACAAAGCTCCTGCCGGAGGAAGAGGTTCCATGGACTCACTTCCGGATGAGATCACAGTTGTATTTGATGATTGATGATATGGTGTGCGTTTATAAGTAGAATCAATTGCAAGACTGTTATTTCCTTTGTTTTTGTCAATTTGTTTATTGTCATTGTCTTGTGAGGTCTTATTGTACATTTGATCAAGAGTTGCCTCTTCTTCTTCTTCTTTTTCCCCAGTTGTCTGGACAGAAAATCAGGAGTTCTTTTTTGTCTCGTATAAACTCTAACAGGTTCTTTTAAGTGATGATACATGTATTGAAGAAATCAATTGACTAGAAAATCAACACTTCTTAAATTAACCTCTATCAGGATTTATTTCTCACAAAAGTCAAAATACAGAATCAGAGCAGAAAATTCCCGGTTACTTTTGAGCAACAGAACACTAAAAATTAGCCAGAACTTGAAGCCTATGCAACAAAACAATGCTCTCAAGATTATGAAGGTAAACGTTGCATATATTCATGTGTGAAGGCTTGAAGCCGCACCTGTTTAAGTGCCTGTAGGCTGTAGCATGCACTACCTTGCCGGGAAAAGGAGCTCACTGTCAATTCCCAGCACCAAAGGCCCATTTTGCAGCAAAATGATGGTCCACAGGGGCTGCAATTCTTGGAAGGACTGCCACTTGCATTGCATGTTCAATATTAGCTTCCAAATTTTTTTTTTCTCTCTTCAGAATCTGCTTGGATTAATGGTCCCGACTTCCTATAGCAGAGTGTGCGAATCTTGAAAACTTTGGCTCCGCTTGAATGCAGCGTTTTTTTCAGTATTAATGGAGCCCAAGAAGAATTAAATTAATCTTATGTCTTCTATCTTAATTCTTACTTAAATACAGGAAAATTCTCCCTCCCTCCTTTTTTTTTTTTGGGATAGTGGTTGGAAAAGAGGGCAAGTGATTATGTGAACCAATTCAGCCATTTAACTTTTAAAACTACCATTTAACTCCTGAATTGTAATTGTCTTACGAAATATAATTTATCTTGGTATTTTTTTTAACACGTGCCCTAAAAGCACTCATTAACACAGTTAACATTCACCTAACCTACCATATATATACATATACTAATAATAATTATTTTTTTCCTTTTATACACTATTTACTTTTTAAGTAAATCTTATATATACTGACAGTGTATAATTATTTTTCATCAAATGCTGACGATGTATACACTATCAGTGTAAGAAAGATTAATCCTTAATATCTTAGAATAAATCTTATATACACTAATGATATATACACTATCTACTTTTTCTTATATTTATTTATTTTTTAAATTAATTTTATATTTTAAAAAATATAGACCGTGTATCTTGTAACTTAAAGTACCAAACAGACAAAGCATACACGGATGCGGGGCACGGACGGTTGCAGGTGCAACCGTCCCTGTCAATTGTAGTCATTATCAACTAGCCGTAACTCTCTTTGTACATGGTGTAACTTTTTTTTCACAGGATGTATTTTCACAACAGATAGTGGCGGGCCCCACACATAACGCGAAAATCGATTTACATCTTATTATCTCAGCCGCACAAATTTTTGAGGGGGAATTTGGACCGTTAACCGTGCAGGGACGGTTGCACCTGCCCCATTTCCAAGCATACACATATGATGAGTGCAGGGGATACACCAAATTATTTCATTTTTCTCGAGGTGAATAAAGTACAAAATGAGGAAATTGCGCCTAAGCCGTTACATACGTTACTTACAGCAATTGATCTCCATTCATTTCCCAAGATGTTAACAAAGTTAAAATATGAGGGGTATTAATGAAAGGAGGTATAAAATACTACTATTGACAGCTGGTATAAGATTGGTAGTGGTATACAAATTTTTGCTCGTAAAACAAGCAAAGAGAACGGGGAAAAATTGTGAGCGCATCCCAAGCACGCAAACGCCACCACAGCATTGGTTGGTCAACGCACGCACGACAGATTACCCCAAACCCAGGTGAGGTGCCGCGTTCGCATTGGTTGGTCTTTCTTCTTCTGCACCTCACTCTTTCGCGTGGACAAAAAGTGCAGAGCTCCTCATCAGAATATCCGAATCTAAGGCCGGACTTGAAATTGTACGTGTTTTTCCTTCGTCATGAACATTACCCTTACATATACAAACACTTTAGTAATCATTACTGGAGCAAAATGCTAATTTAATGCCTAAACAACTTTGCAAAAAAGCTAAAATAGCCTGTAAGCTTTCTTATGAGTTAGTTTAGTTCCTCAATTACTTTTACAAAGCCGAAATGGTTCTTAAACTTTATTACGAGTCACTTTCTTTAGTCCTTCAACTATTTTGCTTAAATCAAAATAGTCCCTTAACTTATTTACGTGCCTAGTTTGATCTTTATTTGATTAATCTACCTAGGTTATCGTATTTTCGCACCGACAATCAGGGGTAGAATAGGAAATCCAATCATTGCTCCTT
This sequence comes from Coffea arabica, assembly GCF_036785885.1. Taxonomy (NCBI): domain Eukaryota; kingdom Viridiplantae; phylum Streptophyta; class Magnoliopsida; order Gentianales; family Rubiaceae; genus Coffea; species Coffea arabica. Next base: position 264,813 of record NC_092325.1, on the reverse strand, counting down.
GTTAAAACAATAGGAAAATAGGTATTTGTAGGGAAATCAATGATGAAATTTAGAAATATAAAGAACAAAAGCAAAAACATCTTTTAGTGCAGAGCGAAAAAAAAAAAAAAGGAGGTCATGCCCTAAAAATAAAATTTCAAATGGACCCAACTCATTCTCTTAAACCGAGGAAGGGAGAATAATACAACATGAGTATGCAAAGAGTTAGAAGAAATGTGCTAACATTATGATTATCCTTTTAAGAATTGAAGCTGAAAATGATTTAATTTCATTGCCAATTCCTTGACAAATATGTGTTTTTTATGTTTTAATAGGGATAATGGTTGAATTCCTATTTTGTTGTTAGTGTAGAAAATTAGCAAATTGGGTGGTGAATCAAATTAGGACCAAACTAATAATGTAAATATGGTTGAGGGACTCTTTCGATTTAAGTAAAAAAAAAATTTTGTTGAGAGACTAAATTGGCTCATAATAAAGTGTAAACACTTTTTCAGCTTTGTTAAACTAGTCTAGAGGACTAAACTAACTCATAATAAATTTTGGAGACTAAATAATAGCTTATGGTTTTAATTGGTGCTTTTCTCTTATTACTATTTAAATTAATATTTTCTACGCTCACAATATATATATATATATATATATTTATATACATACATACACACATACATACTAATGGAATGGACATGAATACATATAAAATTTGAATCTAAATTGTAAATTTTGAATATAAGATTCTAACTCAAGTGCTTCCAATGCAAAGGCTTACTATTCAAAAAAATACAAAGGCTTAAACCCTTACCAATTGAGTCACAATGCATAGACACATAATTTTAGTGCTTCGGTTTGTTTAATCACTTGCAACGTTCGATCTACATTTGTTGTGATTGCATGTAGAGAGAGAAGCGCGTCTTTCAACCAACGCTAAAATTAACATACTATAATGTTGAATGAATCCCACACAATTTGACGAGGCCCACCCCCCTCCCCCCACCCCAAAAAACAACAACTACCCTGAATTGACAATTCTTTTATTTTATTGTTTTCTGTTTGTCAATTATATGCACTCACACACACACACACACATATTAATTAATTTCGATCTTCAAAAGTTGAACATGCTAGGAAGTATTGAAGAGCAAAAAATAATTCAGATGCTCCTGTGTAATTATGTCTACAAAAATTAATGAGAAGCCCACGAAGCATTCGAAATTATAGAGGATTCGAACCCTATAATTCATAAATTAAACAGTCTATTAGGTACATCCACTTTTCTCTTAGAGCTTCCCTCAAATGATGTCTGTTTGGATTGGCCGTTTTTTCAAAAATAAGTTTGTTTTAAAAAAAATATATAATGCTATAGTAATATACAATAACTCAAAAAATATTTCATCTATACAATATATCAATTATTTCAAAAAAAAAATTATAGTCTATAAAATTTTTTCATATACACTGCTATAGTATTTTTTTTCAAAAACAGCTAATTCAAACAGATCATTGTAAATTAATTATTTGATAAGTGTTTTGTACCAATCAAATTTTGGACTTGAGTATGGGATAAGATTTGTTGAAAGGCACCCTGAATTTTTTTTTTTTTTTTTTTTTTTTTGTGTTTCTTGATGACTAGAAAATTACAACCAAAAGGACTAGAACTAGTTTTTAGTCTTGAAGCCTCGAGGCATCCATACCTAATCCGGTGGGCTTGCGTCAACAAGGATTGCTAAGATTAACTTAACTAATACTTACAAGACAACTGGTCCCTTGCTTTGAATTTGTAACAAGCTAATTTGTCTTGACCTTATAAATAGTGGGGAAGCATTCATTTGTCAGTCTATTTAGTATACAATTTGCATAAAATTCTTCTCTTGAATAGTGTGACTTTGTCAACTATTCTAGTACAGTACTCTTTTTTTTCTTTTTTCTTTTTTTTTGTGTCCTGCTGAAGCAACGATTAAATGAAGTCAAAACATTTTATAATAATACGCTGCATCTTGTGTTTTTTTTTTTTTATCGACACGGGAGTGTTCGGGTCAATCCTTACGGGGCTCGACTAATCCCCTGTGGCCCGGGCCCGACGTCCCAATCCGGCCAGAATACGTTAAGTGCGCGAAGGAATCCAACGGAACGGAGAGGCGCTGCCGCTGGACCATTCACGCGGGGACATGCTGCATTTTGTTAGAATTAGTGAATTATTGTTTGGTGTACCAATTCAATCCAAGGCGTCTTTTTCAGCTATCCAGTCGTGAGTTGTGAACCATTTTGGCATTTTATCAAGTGCAATAAGTCAGGGAAGGCAGAGAAAATTAGTGCAGAAATAATATAATTCATCAAGTAGAAGTGTGTGTGTGTGTGTGTATATATGCATGAAGTAGTAGTGTGTGTATATATATGCTCTGTTATGCTATCAATTTAAAGGATAAAAGATCAACGTTTGAGTCATTCCATGTTGTTGTTGGATTAATTGCAAAATGACCCCTTAAATTAGTACTTACTTTCATTTTCTTCCATACAACTATTGGATTTTTCAATTTAGTACCTCATACTATCAACTTGTGGAAGATTGTTCAAATTATTTGAAAATCAATGAATTTTTCTAACTATTTTTTGAACAAAGAGATAATTTGCATTTCGTCTACTAAAGTGCTCTTGTTCATTTAAGAGTACTAGAATCTTTTCATTTTAAATGAAAATTTTATAAGATTTTTTAAATTTATCTTATTAAAGTGTTGCAAATTGATAGCATAAAGCATTTACATTATGCAATTGATTGTTTGGGTTAATTACTAATCGATTATTGTTCAAGGGTACAAATTTGAAACTGTTAAATATCGAAGAAGTAATCTAAATTCTGAATCCACACAAATTTTTCAATCTTTAATCTTTGGGAGCATAATCTATAATTTTATTTAATGTACCATACGGTTATGTTCCTTATAATTAATTTGATTTGAGATTTAATTATTGGTCAATCAATATATTGATATTATTACATTTTAAAACAATAAGAGATGTAGGACATAGTATAGAAATGCTCAATTAAGGCTCCGTTTAGGATTGCGATGCGTTCATAGAAAAAGAGCTTTTAAGTACTTTTAAAGTATTTGATAACTAATTTCTCGTAATTTAAGTAGCTCAGTTTTTGACAATTTAAAAACACTTGTGTTAGAAGTGCATATTTATAAGTTACCGCAACCCCGTATGGGACTTAAAGCATAAACATAATGTTAGCTTATATTTTGGCCTTTATTCCATTTAACTCAAAGTAAAAAAAGAATGGTCAAAATCCATGTGTCAAAGTTGCATAAATGATTTATAAACAAAATTAGTTTTTATTGTTTGGTAACTTCTTAAATGCTTTCCTCTCCACTAAAATTCTTTAAATTTATAATACGTAAAAAAGTTTCAAAACTTTGTGGTAACATAACTACATTCCATCACCAAAATTTGCCCAAAAAAATCGTAAAAAATGGAGAAGAAAATTTATTTTTCATGGATTAACAAAAAAAAACTACTAGATGAGTGGGAAAGGATCTCATCACTTGATAAATTCCCCCCTAGTCCATATTTCCCCAATCACTCCCTAGATTTTCTACTCCCGCAGCCGCAGGACCACAGCTTCTCCCTTTCTTGAAATATATATACCCCAATCCCTCTCTTTCCCCTTTCAACTTTGTATTTCTCCCCAGTGCACTGCCAAAAACCCCACCAACCCCTTTCCCCTTCGCCCTCCCACAACCCCACCGCCACCTGCTTCATCACAGCCACCACCGCAATGGGGAAAGGCTCAGCCTTGTCAGATGGGTTGGTGAAGAAAATCATCCTCTCCTACACTTATGTAGCCATCTGGATCTTCCTTTCCTTCACTGTAATCGTCTACAACAAATACATCCTTGACAGAAAGCTCTACAATTGGCCATTTCCCATCTCCCTAACCATGATCCATATGGCCTTCTGTTCATCCTTAGCATTTTTGCTCGTCCGAGTCCTTAAACTAGTCGAGCCTGTGGCCTTGTCTCGCCAGCTTTACCTCAGTTCAGTGGTCCCAATTGGAGCCCTTTATGCCCTTTCCCTCTGGCTCTCAAACTCTGCTTATATTTACTTATCGGTCTCCTTCATTCAGATGTTGAAAGCTTTAATGCCTGTGGCTGTCTACTCTATTGGGATTCTCTTCAAGAAAGATACTTATAAGGGCAACACTATGCTTAACATGGTTGCTATTTCGGTTGGGGTTGCTATTGCTGCTTATGGTGAAGCAAAGTACGATTCTTGGGGGGTTTTGCTTCAGTTGGGTGCTGTTGCTTTTGAGGCTACTAGGTTGGTTTTGATCCAGATCTTGTTGACTTCTAAGGGAATCAATTTGAATCCCATTACTTCTCTGTATTATGTGGCTCCAAGTTGCCTCTTTTTCTTGTTCATTCCTTGGATTTTTGTGGAATACCCTGTTTTGAGGGAGAATTCCAGTTTCCATTTTGATTTCGTGGTGTTTGGGACTAATTCGCTCTGTGCATTTGCTCTGAACTTGGCTGTTTTCTTGCTTGTGGGAAAGACTTCTGCTTTGACCATGAATGTGGCTGGGGTGGTAAAAGATTGGCTTTTGATCGCGTTTTCCTGGTCGGTGATTAAGGATACTGTGACCCCTATGAACTTGATCGGGTATGGATTGGCGTTTTTGGGTGTTGGATATTATAATCATTCGAAATTGCAGGCGCTGAAGGCAAAAGAGGCGCAGAAGAAGTCGCAGCAGGCTGATGAGGAGAGTGGAAAGCTATTGGGAGAGACAGAAGGGAAAGATGGGGTTGAGGGAATTGGCAAGAAGGGTGACACTCAGGCCTGATTTGTCGGTGGAAGATTGAGTTTGTGGAAGAAAGATGGGGACATTGACTAATAATGTACGAAGAAGATGAAGAAAAAAATCAGGGTCCCTCCCTCAGAGTGCGTTCTTCTTGCTCATTTGATGGGTCTGGACTTAGTAGCAAACTTTGATAGGATGATTTGTTAGTTGTTAATTGTGCTTTATTTAGTGTTTGTTTCTTTCGGAAATGGGATTTGAGATTCGTCATTTCTCAGTTATACGGCCAGTTAATGTATCCTAGTGGAGTAAGACTCCATAAAACCTCAATTTATCTTCTTTATGCTGATACGTAATTTCATTTTTTTCCTCCTCTGTTCTGCATGTAGGTCTAAACTTATTAGTGTATATGAAAATCAGGATGCTATGGTATAACTAATGCAGATCTGGTCATTATGATTTGACACTGTTGTTTATGTTTGCTTGTCTGATGAAGCGAATGTTTGTTTGAATTTGTGGATCTCATCGCAATCATCAGGAAGCGGAGCTATAAATATGGGAACCATTGCGCCAAAAGGATTTGAAAACTCAAGTTTTGGAATTGGAAGCCATAATAATCATTACTGACTTAGGCACATTTTGGGACATGGACCTGGTGTTTTTGTTGCATGGATGGGACTTTGTTGAAATTTGCAGTATATAGTAGTTGCGTTATTGGGGTAAACGTTTTTAGTGGTAGGATTGTTCTTTAGAATGGTGTGATGTCTTGTATTGTGATGCTTGACGAAACTCTCTATTTGTTAAAAGTTCATTGTGTCAAACTGGCAACATGATGGGATCAAGAGAAATTTTCATCTAAGATGCAACAGGAATAGGTTTAGCAGGAGAAGAAAGAAAACTGGAAGGAGGAATTAATAATGATTACACACAAGCTTCTTTCTGAAGGTCCAAATAGGATGCCATTGCAATCACTATCAAGCATTAAAGTAGTAGTATCAATATCACTGGCAATATTGTAGTTGAAACTTGATTACTACTATTTTTAGATGCCAAAAGGCTGGAGAAGAAAATTTGCAAGTGAAAAAATGCATTCCATGGTAAATTCGCAATTTGGCAGAATATTTTTGCCTCTCAACCCTGCATAACGTGGGGTTAATTTCGAAGATAAAGCTTGGCTTCTGCAGTAGTTGCTTTTCTTGGAACCTTAATCTAACTCGGAGCTAATGGTGGTGGTATTTGTTCCAAAGCACCAAGAAAATTGTTATCAAGGTAACTTGATGCAGAGAGTAGTATTATTGGAACTCTTGATTGAATTTGGTATTCCAGTACTTTGAATGTGATCAAAGATATAAAAGTTAACGAGTTTTAGGGGAAGGGAGGAGGCCGGGCATGTGAAGAAATGCAGCTAATTTATGGGATCACAAGAAATCAGTGGTAGAATGAATATCAGACAAAACATGTGTTGCTGAGTGAGGGATGGTGATTGCCATACTGATCTAATTTTAGTAATATCTGCATCAAGTCATTGCTTAGTTGTTACTGAAAAAAATCTTGAAGATTTTCATTATTTCTCCGGCATTTAGCTCTTACTATTGTGACCTATCAGATACAGGTGAAACATTTTATCGGATACAGGTGAAACATTTTACTGACTAGATTGACCATGTTGCGCTTCATTGCCATACTTTTAGGGGGTTGAACACCCAAAAATGCGGTGCTGCATCTGTAATTCTGTATTGAAGAGGGAACTCTGAGGCCAAGACATGCAATCCAGTGCACTAAGAAATTATTCCATTCCCGCACTCGGTGCCATCTTTAGCTGTAAAGAGTAAGCCTAAAATAGGCCGTCATACTTTAAAGAAATGATGATGACTCTAGGAGCTTACGGAAATCTTCAAGCCCTTCTCCCTCCTTGCATCTCAATTGAATCCTTTGTGGACTTCTTCCTCCCGGGTGCTAATGGATGGGGATCAGAGTTTGTTTGGATAAGAGTTTATTTGAGATAATTACTGTATCACTTTTTGTGATGTGATGTATGTGAGATAAAAAGGCGATTGAAAAGATAAAAAGATGATTGGGATTTGTGAGACAAATTATTTTTTTTTCAAAATCCTATGTGTTTGGATCGTAAAAAATTACATTTTATTTACACACATTGATTTGTTTGCATCATCAACACATTTTCCAATCACCTTTTTACCTCACATACATTATACTCCCTCGGTCCCATTTTGATAGTGCTGATTTTTTTTCACACAGTTTAAGAAAAGTAGTTAATTTTGTTGGAACAATCAATTTAGATAGCTATTTTTCTAAAATACCCTCACATTAATTAAAGTACAATTTTATGGGAACTTGAATTGATGGTAAAAAAAAAAATCAACTCTCATTAAATGGGGTAGGTTTATAGTAATAACAACTTACATTGAATAAGAGTATTTTAGAAAATTAAAATACAACTACATTCTTCAATTGGAAAGTGAATTACAATTTGGGACAGACGAAAAAGGAAAACAGAACTATCAAATTGCGACAGAGGGAGTATCAAAAAAAAAAAAATGCTACAGTACTTTTCACAAAATTATTTCAAATAATTTACAATCCAAACACACTTAATTCGGAGAACTTTCACCCATGGGCAGGGAGCCCCTCTATGCTAAACTCATATCCCGTACAAATGTTAATATGTTGATATTGATGAATTAAGTCATTAATGTACCAAAGCTATGAATTGTAAATGGAGGGGGTGCCTAACTTGTTTGGGTTGTAGTTTTCATGGAAAAATTTTTATGGTGGGGTGTCTAAATTGTTTGGATTGTAGTTCCATAAATATATTTTTATATTTTTCATAAACACATTTTTTAATTACCTTTTTATTTCATATATATCAAATTGCTATAGTATATTTTTTTTAATAAAAAATTCTGTCATTATTGTACTTTTAAGGTGGTTTGAATGCAATGTGTAAGTGGTCATTAGGGCCGTTAGGGCTGCCATGTTCCACTAATCTAAATTGGATGGTTATTATGGTGCCAACTTTTGCCAAACAATTTTGATTTTATTGGTAGAATTTTATGTCCTCATGGTTATGAAGTCAATTCCATTAAGTTGCATGTTTCTTGGGTTGTGGGGGGGGGGGGGGGGGGGAGGGGGGGTTTGAAGGGTGGTGATGGAACAAGTGAATTATTCATCAATACTAGGCTTGCCTTGTTATCTTTAATCAAATCACTGACACTTTTTCTTGAATTAGAGTATATATATATATATATATATATATATATATATATATATATATATATATATATATATATATATATTATGAATCACAGGTATCTATATCTGTTTTACGATTTATGATTAATTTTGTTCGAGCTAATTGGACCGTTTACGGAAAGAATCTCTTTCAACGTTATTCTTTTCATTTTCATGAATTTTAAATCCAATACCTCGTGATTAAAAGATGCAAGTTCCTTCCACAGTTCCACTGGCACCAACATCCATTGATAGTTTAAGCTCTCTATGTGCCATGGTGGCTAAATAGGGCCTTGTGACTGGAACTGGGTGTCATATCATGCAAGCGGACGGAAATGCGCCCTTTATCTTTGGGGCCCTGTGTTTGATTGCCAAAATGCAGCTATTTAATTCTAGTGGGCAATACTGAAAATGTGGTGCTTGTCCTCACCTGCTGCAATGCGGTAATACATACAGCTATTTATTGGGACAAATTTAGGAGAGATGTAATGATGTGTGATGCTAGGAGAAGTAGGTTGGTAGATTTTCCTCTGATGCTTTAAAGGTGAAAGTGGAGCTCTGAAGTTGTCCTTTTGGTCCTTAGATTTAATTAATTCTCCACCCCTTTTGGGTAAATATTTCTACAAGTGGAGGATGAATTAAATACCTGCAAGCACTGGAATTAATAGAACTCTATTTTACTGCTACCCTCTCGAGCCAGACTTAATTCTTGAATCTTAGACCTTCCTAATTCCCATAAGTTGCCACTGGGGATTTGGGACAAATCCTAAAGGCTCAAAGGGTTGGCCCTAGGATCCAAGGGATCATCTCTACTTGCACTGTTCAATCTTCCCTGCCTGCTAAGCAAGGAAGAGGAAATGTTGGACCTGTTCCTATCTACCAAAGAAAAAGAGATGAATTAATGTCACAAAAATTTTTTGTGCTATTGTCAAAACTATCTTTTTAGATAGCCATATTGGTCCAAATTGACCTAGGAGAGTAATATTGGCATGCAGGAAAAACTTATTCTAACATTAAAATTGTGGCTATACCAATCTCATCAACCAAGATATAAAAGTATATTTGGCCATTCCTTAAATTTCTTCTTCTTCTTCTGTTTTTCCTTTAAATAGCTTTGAACAGATATATGGCTCTTTTCCATCTTCTTCTTCTTCTTCTTCTTGTGTTTGGATAGTAAATTATTTGAGATAATTTTGTGAAAAAAATACTATAGCACTTTTTATGATGCGATATATGTTAGATAAAAAGTTAATTGAAAAATATATTGATGATACAAATAACTTGTATTCCAAACACTTGTGCATGTGTGATGCAACACAAACTACACACTTGGAAAATTTTATTTAAGGTAAATATGGCTAACAGTCCGTACAACCATTAACTCTACCATTGTTGCTTCTTTCCACCAAACCGCCCTTTTCCACCATAATTGTGACTTCGTGGACTAATAATACCAGCAAGCCACTAACAAGAATCCCAGAATAGACCAGTCATCGTTTTTTTTTTTTTTTTGGACACAGGAATATCTTGGAATCACTCAGATTAATCCCCTGCGGCTGAGCAGAGCCTGACCCTTAGGATGCCCAGCGCATTAATTCGGAGAGAGTCGAATGGTGGTCGATGCTGTAAAGACAGACGACATGACCAGATGAACTGCACTGCGAGGGGCAGAATAGACCAGTTATCGTAGTTTCCATTCCTTTTGGTGACTGCGTTATGGAGAAATGTACCCTGTGGGGTTAAGTTCCCACATCGCTTGGGGGGGTTTGGGGGGTTTAGTAGTTAAGTGCTGCGGAGCACTTCAAAAGTTGCCGGCTTTTGAAGTGTCTTCGCAGAGTCCATTTATCGAAACACTCATACAAAAAACTATGAGTTATGAAAGGGCAAAACCTGTCTCGGGGAGTCTGGGGGGTCTTTATCTCTTAGCAGCGAGGCACCCTGTGGGGTTAAGTTCCCACATCGCTTGGGGGGGTTTGGGGGGTTTAGTAGTTAAGTGCTGCGGAGCACTTCAAAAGTTGCCGGCTTTTGAAGTGTCTTCGCAGAGTCCATTTATCGAAACACTCATACAAAAAACTGTGAGTTATGAAAGGGTTATGGAGAAATGTAGCTTTCATCCGTACATAAATAAATGCTTGTCCAGAACCAATGGAGAGGAGAGGACGTGTGGGATCAAGATAAACACACTTAAGCGCAGAAGGGAAGTTGTTTATCGTGGTGCTCTTGCCTATGAGAGGCGTTTCACCTCAGCTAGTGTTGCTCCAACATGCAGCCATGCTTAATTAGTCAGAGAAGTAAATCTATCCTCTGCAGACTGGTTAACCATGTTAGAGAAAATCAAGCAGTCTTTCGTACTAGTTTACTCAGTGGTTGACAATGAATAGCTCATCTAGGCATGATGCATTTTACATGATTAATCGTCACAAGGATCAAAGAATCATCTGCGTTTAAGCTAATGATGATTGGTAATAAGAGTCTCGAGTACTCGCGGATGACTAACAAGTCAGGATCAAAGCGGGACTGCCAAACAGCAGCACTGCCCGCCCTGACGGCACAGCCATATGATTTCGTCACAGACTGTATTATCTGAACTGTCTTGCCCTTGCTTTGGAATAGCCTGGAGAGTATCAGGATTAGAAGCATTACCTGGTTTTCCTTCCTACTTTTTTCCCATAAAAGGAACTAGCAGAGGGCCATAAAGTGCCGACCAATCAATATTGCTATTACAAAATTGATAGCAAAAGAGGCAGCAGGAATTTCAAGTTTCCCATGTATCTTCCCATTGTGATAGCTTCTACTGAGAAGGCCATCATCTGACCATCTTCCCCAGATAGGTAGCAGTTTTGATCATCATTTTTACTTCCTCCACTTTTGTCAAAGATGAAAGTTCCCAAGGATTTGGATTCAAGGATGTGGACCCCTTTCTTTTCTTTTTTTTTTTTTGGCTTCTTTTCATCATTGAAGAATAACATGGAGTTCATGGAACTTTCTTTCATAGGAATAATGTCTAGTAGACGGACTAATAAGCACAAAAGTTCTATAGAATGCAAACTAAATATCGGAATTTATCTGAGTGAGGGATTTTGAATATTCTTGAGAGTCTTCTTACATTCTCTCACTATTTGCAGGAATTTAAGGCCTCTTCTCTTTGTAGCTGCCATGATGACTTGAAGAATGTGGACTATGGGAATTTCTGAACACTTCTTAAATTTGTACCATTTAGTTTCAAACAGAAATGTTAAGTGGAAACAAGCGCGCACACAGAACAAATTCCATAAGCCCAGGTCTGACTTACTTCAGAACCGAAACTGCCATTAGGGTCCCCAAACTAATGAAGACTGCCAAAACCAGAAATACTCAACCAGTCTCTAGTGCTATTTGATATAACGTACGTGTAGTGCTGCCATTTGCCAGCTGCTTGCTTGTGATGTACCACCACTGGACAAAGTGTAAACAGCCAAAATATGGGCAAGCAAAATTCTCTCCACTGTTTCACCAGAAGTCTTTACATGAGCATAACCCATCTATGAAGTGGTGAAAACGGTTTCTGTCTCTGACCACTATTTCCCTATTGTAGATCTTGGAGATAAACTTAGTAGCAGTATGACAATCCTCACAAACACGCAAGTTTTTCACAATGCGAATAGAAGTTCCAGGAGGTGTCTTCAGAAGGGCAAATGCAATAGCCAACTTCTCACTGTGCCTGTTTAAAGCATCTTCCTTGTCTTCCTCGTCAATATCAAGTAGAACTTCAGAAGTGGTAGCAACATATCCAGCCCTTCTCATCTCCTTCCCCATTTCGTCCAACATTTCATAAATTTCTTTGTATTCATTATGAGTTTTATCTCCGGCAACAAATTCATAAATCTCATTATCCAGCTCAAACATGGTGCTACCTGGAGTTTTTCTAATTCCCTTTTTCCCCATAACCTCCCTAATTGTTGTTTTTTTCTCCCAGTTTAACGATATTGCATAGATATTAGACAGCAAGACATAATTGGACTCGAGCATGGGCTCCTGTTTTATGAGCTTCCTAGTCATGCTTTCACTGAGTTTGAGCTCACCATGAGCACGGCAGGCAGTGATTAGTGCTCGCAAAATGATTGGATTTGGCTCAATGGGCATACTCTCAACAAACTCCAATGCGTCTTTAACAAGTCCGGCCCTGCTTAACAGATCAACCATGCACCCATAATGTTCTATCTTGGGCACAATTCTGAATTCCTTCAACATCAAATCAAAATACTGCCTGCCTTTCTCAACTAAACCAGAATGGCTACAAGCACTGAGCAATCCTATAAAAGCAACATCGTCAGGCACTATTCCAGAACTCCTCATGTCCTCAAACAATGAAATGGCCTCCAAACCACGGCCATGCATTGCCATACCAACAATCAAAGAAGTCCACGAAACAATGTCCTTCTCAGCCATGTTCCTAAACAACTTCAAAGCCTTGTCAACATCGCCACACTTGACAAACATGTCAATCAACGCATTGCATAGCTCCACACTCTTCGGAACCTTCTCCTTGTCAATATAGGAAGACACCCACTTCCCAAGCTCAAGTGCACCCAAATCAGTACAAGCAGACAACACTGACACCATAGTAACCTCATCAGGCCTCACTCCAGCAATCTGCATTTTCCTAAACAACCCCACTGCCTCACTTGACATGCCCAACTTGGCATACCCGCCAATCATCGCACTCCACGACACTGAATCACATTTAGGCATCTCATCAAACACTTTCCGGCCGAACTCAATTCCTCCGCCACAAGAACAATACATATGAACCATGGTGTTCAAAACATGAATATCATCACTAAAACCATATTTCACCGCAGACCCATGAACACTTTGGCCTAAACTCAACTCTCCAATGCCAGCACAGGCCTTAAGAACAAACGGGTACGTAAATTTGTTAGGAAAAATGCAATCTTTAAGCATAATTTTGTAGTAAATCAGGGCATTCTGCTTTGAATCCTTTGTTTGAGCATAAGCCCTGATGACAGTGTTGAAAAGGAAGGTATCATAGAGATGGGTTTTGGCATCAAGGCCAAAAATGAAGGAGGAAGCATAATCAATGGCATTGAGGTCAGAAGACGTGGAGGCCAACCTGGTGAGGACAAGTGGGTTCGTTTGAAGGCCTAATTTCAGAATGTGAGTGTGGATTTGGGACAGTTTTGGGAAGTTGTTGCAGAGTTCCAAGAGGGCTAAGCAGTTCTGCTCTGCTGCTCTTTTCTTGCTGGCTGTTTTGGGTGGCGGTGGCAGTGTATGAAGGTAGCGGAATAGCTTGGTTTTGGAGATAAAAGACAGCATTTAGATTTGGCTGATGTCCACAATCTGTCGACCAAACCATCAGGAATTAGTGCCAACAAGAAACCTCATGTCCTAACAAGTGGCTGGTCCCAGCAATATCCACGTCACCTCAACTCTTTCTGCACTGTTTTACAGTTAGTTTCAGAGTCAGAATTGGCGCTTCATCTTTCTTCTTTCTTTTGAATGCTTCCTCTTTCTTCTTATTCTTCTTTCTACTCAATCTCCAATTCCCCATTCCAAATCAACATCTTTAATTAGCAAAAGAGATTCGAAATTAAATGAGAAAGTTGTCGTCTTTGATCTCTCTAGGGTTCGCTCATCAGACCTCAAAACACAACCCCTGTAATTGTAGTGCTGCTCGATTTTACTGCATCACCAGTGATTCTCCCCATTCTTCCATCTCCAATCGCCCTGGTCAGTTTATCATCTCCCTTTATGTATGTCTGTTATGTTGAGTAGTTGGTTGTTGAGCTTGATCATTCTTTTCTTGCAATTTTATGGAATTTATTGATTTGTCTTTTTCACTACAGAAATGTCCAAACTTATTGACACACTAACTTAAGCCACTGCTCAGTTCTCTTCATATTTCGCATGTCAAAATTTGATTATAGTTTAAAAAGTCTGAAAATTATATAATGAGTCGCAATTTCATGAGCACTAAACCATTATACAGAAAGCATAACCTCGTGGCTTCATTGAGAAAAATCGCAAGTTTTCTTCTCTATCATTCTTCCTTCCTTTTCACTTTATTGCCCTCTCTTTGTTAGATATATCCCATTCATGAATAAAAGCCAATGTCATACTGTGTGAGTGAGAAATAAGAGCAACTGAAAACTGGACAAAAAGCAGGTCATGTGAGGTTTTTCTCTCATGGATATGGCTGCTCAAAGGATGGCTAGCTAGAGATCTACCATGTGGTCTTACTAGTTAAACCATTCTGCGAAGATTTCCTTTTATATGCTTGACTCCCTGGACAGAGAAATGCTCCAATCTTAACTTGTTAATCTGTGATCTTGGAGAATGCTTCTATGAAGCTTTTATATTGTTCTTTCTGATGCTTGACAAACAGTTTAATATTCTGAATGGAGACCGTTTAGCTTTGGTTGATTATTGAGTGAAGACTGCTTTAGTTGATTAGTGTTTCTCTAGGGAGTCCAAGCTCTCAATCACACAATGTATCTTGTTTTGCTGGGGACTACATTTTACATGGGTTAGGGTCTATGATGCATTAATAAATGGATATTGTACTTTGTAATGGAAAATTACGTCAACCTACTGAGGGCTTTATCTGTATATCCTATTAATTTTTTGTCCCACATGTTTGGCCTATTACAATGATATACCTTCCACGCATGAGGAGGGAGAGTATTATTTAATTCCTCTACTCACATGTTCAGCTTTTGCTGGTGGTTCTCCAATGGATTGTTGGTTATGAAGATCTAGATGTGTTACAACTTGATCCTGCAATAGAGAACACTAAAATCACTGGACAAATTGCTCCCCATTTTTGGCAGCATTCAGGTTCTTTACTAGATTTTCTAAACTGTAAAATTGTCTGTTTCTTAGGTGATTTACCTAATATATCATAAGAGGAGAAAGTAAGATAGAGTTCATACTCAAAGTTGGTACCCAGAAAGCTACCGGATCAATTATTTTTTCCCCTGCCTCTTGCTCTGATTATATGCTGAGAGATTGTGCATTATCTTGTTGTGTACTTGTGTCTGCACAATGCTCAAAACTTCAGAATATATTTACCGACAAAAAGTATATATTTAGTGTTGCTTCCATCTTTTCTTACAAGAATGCTTAGAGATACTGAATGCAGTGATACAGTATATTTTTTATCCCTTTGGAGCATAATTTTGTTAGGTGCAAGACATTGGTTATACTAGATTATCTGTGCCTTTGCATTTATTTTCCAAGTTGTTTAGCTGTGAACTCAAATTATCTTTTCAATGGATCTCCTGCAGGGCCACTTGCACAGTATAGGAGTCTTGTTAAGCAAGGGAAGCTGCAGCATGATCCTTACCAGGAAGAGGTTGCTTTTAAACTGGAAAATCTGCTTGGGAGAATGGAGCAATATGAGAAAGATATGGAGGAGTACCATGTAGGCCACAACAGTTTATAGTGGTTAAATAATACTGAAACGCTGTTCCTGGCCTTATGTTATTCCTCATATTCATAGGAAAAGCTTACCAAATGGGAGGAGAAGAGGGAAAACGAACGGCGCAGGCTTTTGATGCAGGAAGCTGAGACCAAACAAGAGGGGGGTGGTATGACATCAATAAGCAAGCAGCGAAATCTTTTCCAAAGATGGATGTCCCGGTAAGGCTATCAATTTTCCCTTGATTTTGTAGCAATACTGAAACTGGATATTTCAATGAATTATACGTTGGTTCACAAAAATCTGAATAGGATTTCCTGTCATTGAACCAGTTGCGAATTCTGTAAAGTTCAGCATGAGGTCCAATTCCTGTATTTTGCTCCCTTCATCAGTCAAAAGAAATATATTTTTTCCCTGCTAGTGATATTTGTCTTCATTCAGGAAGAAACATGAAATTGTAGAGCCAGGAGTAGGGAAATGGGTCTCATATCTTAATCGAGAGAAGAAATTAGATTCACTGGTTGGTCGTCGTCCCACTGCTCCTCCAGCCCCCAGAGGATTGTATCTTTATGGGAACGTTGGAAGTGGTTCGTTCCTGCATCTTGATTATCTGCACTTCCTTGCCAATGCACATTTCTGCACTTAAGATTTCTAGTATTTTACTACATTAAGGCACTAAAAGGATTCAATGATTTCACTTATCTTTTATAAAGTAGACATGCAATCTAACATGAATAGCATGTTAATACACAGCATCTCTCTCTATTAATATTATTCTGGTTGTGGTTTTACTTTTTCACATACCAATTTGAAGAAATTTTTGCATCATTTAGGTAAGACAATGCTTATGGATATGTTTTATGGTGCGACTGAAGGAATTGTAAAACACCGAAGAAGATTTCACTTTCATGAGGTGACTGCATACTGGTACAGAGTGTGGTGTAATTTCACTATGCCATCTTTTGAATTTTATTATGTGAATTATTTTCCTAAGCAGCTGTTATGCAATTCTACTTGGAAAAATTTAAGTTACAAGTTCTTATTACTTTCTGTTCATTTGCCAGTCTCCACTTTGCTAGCTTTTATTTGGTTCATCATATCTTGTTTCTTCTTGGTTTCTCCTTGTCAATGTTGGATGGGCATATGTAAGCCCTGCTATATCTTCTTTGACTTCTGGCATGTCTTTCTCTTGACTGTAAGGCATTTGGTGAGAGAACCCTAGGCATTCCATAAGATGATAAACCACAAACAAAAGACTTGTAGAGTTTAAGGCAAATGAGATTAAAATGGAGCATATATTGCATTTATTCTAATTATAGCTTCTTTTTGCTTGATGCTTCCTATCAAAGGTATAACAAACTCTCATGGATTCCATATTGAAAGTTCTGTAGTAGGTCTAGTCGTTGCTCTATCCTTGTTTTTCTTGGTAAGAAGCTTAAAACTGATTGATGGACGTAAACAAGACTTTCTGGGTAGGTAGTGCAAGAAGGCAGCAGTTAAAAAGTTGATAACTACTTCTGTAAAAGCAGAAGAAGAATGAATCAAACTTTCAGAATTAGCACATCATGAAGTTGGTACAGGAGGATAGAATCACAGAACTAATAGGGAAATATTTAACGTGCCACAGTAGTCAGTGACACCACATTTGCTTTACCTATAATGTTTCTCTACAAACCCATCATGTGTAGATATCAACATTAACAGATGGAGGAGTAGGTTTTATATTAAGACCACTCTGTACCAACTAATGCTTTGGCAAATCAAAAGTACTCACTCCTCATCTGGCTTGAGGAATGTTGACCAACAGGAAGCATGCAGAACACAAATAAAGACACACACACACACACACAATATAAGTTGGTTTGGGCTTAACTTGCTTCAAACCTTAATTTTTGCGGATTTTCATTTTTGTTTCCATAATTATTTTTTTATTGCTCTTTAAAAATGTCTTTTCTCGACAGGCTATGCTGTTAATAAATGAGCACATGCATAAGATATGGAAGGATCAAGTTAAGAATAAAAGTTTGCAGTCAAGTATTTCTAGTTGGATTACTAATCTTCCCTTTGATACAAAAATTAAAGAGTGGTTAGCTGCAGAAGAAAGATATAAGCAAGAGGTGCAGATGAAAAACATCCTTCCTGCTGTAGCTGATAAGTTTCTCACTGAAGCCCATGGAAATCATGCAGGAGCTAGCCTTCTGTGCTTTGATGAAATACAGGTCTGATGATGTAATGTTTCATAGATTTACTTTAGTGGTTCTTCAAGAATTATCTACATCCTTACCTACAGATATCTGTTACTGTCTTCTTTATAAATCCTTTTTTTTGTTAGTTATCTGAGCAAGAATATTAGGTTCAACTGATGTTTGTTACTATAAGTGGGAAGACAGAATATTCAAGTTAGTCATCTACTGTAATAAAATGTTTGAGTTCTACCCTTGTAGAATTCCTAAGTACAAACATGAATAACAGACCCTGTTAAAGAAATCTAATTTGCAACATGACTAAGTGTTATGTTATTGTACTACTACATCTAACGTGATTCATTTTGTAGATCAGTTTACTGCTACTTGAACTGGATATTGGAATTATATTATGAAGCGGGTTTTGTTTTACCTTATATTATTTTCTGCAAATGAGTGGGGCATAATTTTTCTTTGAATGATTAAGTTATATTCTTTATTTCGTGCAAATTTCTGAGTTGGATTGAAATTTTGGAGACGGAATCTTTAAATTTAATATCTTACTTGCTCTTGCAGACAGTTGATGTTTTTGCAATCGTAGCATTATCTGGAATTCTAAGTAGATTGTTAAGCAATGGAACAATTCTTGTTGCCACCAGTAATCGTGCACCGAGAGACCTGAATCAGGTGTCTTTATACTAAATCTTCCTAATACAAACTGCATAAATTTATGTTTTTATGCTTCCTTTGGTGTTCTATCCAGGACTCTGTGACATGCTATGCATGGGACTTTGAACATATATTGCACCCCATATAAAATGTTCCTGCAACTTCTCTCCTTCCTTTCAGGATGGTATGCAAAAGGAAATCTTCCAAAAGCTTGTAGCAAAATTGGATGAACAATGTGATAACTGTCTAATAGGAAGTGAAATTGACTATCGCCGTCTGATAGCAAAAAGATCTATTGATCAGGTGAGCATGAAGGCAAATCAATTATCTTTTCCATGTGTTTCTGTTTTTATGACTTTTAGTTGTGAAAGATGTGATGGCCACATCCTTTATTACCATACATGCAGATGTACGAGTATTGTACAGAACCTTAATGATTGACAAAGAGAGCAATAAAAAGAACAAGCTTGAAAATTTAAGCACATTTGAAGGTGTATCCTGGAGATAGCTCTGAATAATGAATGGTTTGCTAAACAAGAATGTGGTATTACATTGCAATAAGATTCAGTTTCTTTTTGTCTAAATTCTTTAATTGGTCCATTCAGCTGTAGGAATATTCACACTCGTAACATTTCTAAAGATTCTCCTGGCAAAAAGATGAACTTGAGTCTTAGTTGGTGTGGTTGAGATATATATTTTTGTTTCTTTCTGAACTTAATTGAATTTTCTATATTCTACTTCAGTCTCATCGTCTTCGTTGCTCCAATATATTGGTTATCTGTTAGTCATAGAATAAGTCCAACCTGTACTTAGATGTTGTTTTTGGGGTTAAGTGCATCTCCATTTTCCTATGTCTATTCAGGTTCATTATTTTTGGCCACTGAATAGTATCAAAACAGAGGAATTTGAGATTATGTGGGACAAGCTTACAAGACTATCTGGGGGAATAATCACTTCAAAGGCAATTCGAGTGATGTTTGGGAGGTACTCTTCAATCTATCTGCGTCCATTTTACTGATATATCTCACTCAGCTTTTGATATTACATTTTTTTCGCAATCAGAACATTGGAGGTTCGCCTAAGCTGTAACGGTTTGGCACGTTTCACATTTGAGTACCTATGCGGTCGACCGGTAAATTGCTTCATTTTGGGTAAAAGTATCTTTTATATTGTTGTGCTATTTAAATTAATACCATCTAAATCATTCTTTCTTCAAAATAATTTATAAGCTGAAACCTGCCTATAATGATTTAGGATTGTTTAAATGATGGTACTGTAAATAGAAAAGCTCGAAATATTTAGATTGTGGTTTAGTGTTTTTTTATAGTATCACTAATTCAAAGCTAGTCTATCTTTTTTCTCTCTCTTTTGGCGCTCTGTTCATGCTGGAACAATTTCTATTGTGTGTATGCTGATGCATATTTAGTATCATTCATTATCTGAAAACATTCGAAAACAGAAGCAATATCTGGTCGATTTTACGACTAAAGACTGTTAAACTTGCTTTGACTCTTTCTAAGATTTGTGCCTCGTATATTTTTGCACATCTTTAAATTGAAATCCTTCCTTCCATCTTGTAATGTACTTTTGCAAACAAAAGGAAGGAAACTTGATGAAACAAATGAAAATAGCTAGGTCCATGTCTAGATCAATATTCAAAGAGTTCATACTGTCATATTATTGGATATTACTACAAAGAAAAGTACTTTGGTGGAAAAATATGAGTATTCCTTCCTAAAAAATATCTTCCAAGTCTCAGATGATTCTTACTGTTTGTGAGTGTATACTAAAGCTATCAATTCCTGTCCCTGATAGATGAACCAACCACTCAGTGACATCTGCACTGCATTTTAATTTAATTTTTTGATGCTTGACCTTGTTGCACGTCCCCCTTTACCTTCTTTTTCCTGTTTGATCCCATTAGCAATTATTGCAGGTTGGAGCCGCAGATTATATTTCTGTAGCTAAAAATTACCACATGATCTTTATCTCAGACATCCCTACTATGAGCATGCGAATTCGTGATAAGGTACCAAGGCTGCTTAAGTGAATGCTATTTCCTTCAGTACATCAGTATCAATTCCTACAGCATTTTTGTGCATGCAAGTTTTTGTGATTTACATCAGGCTTTAAATGAATAGATATGCTTCTTATCGCCCATGCTGTTCACTTGACATTCTTCTTTTTCCTTCTTTCAGTTTAATGTAAGGAGAAATTGCCTATTTTTCACTTTAGTCTTTCTTTTCTTATTTTACCTATTACATCAAGGGGGAAGGGAGCTTTTGAAGGTCGAACAGGTTCCCTTAAAATGTCATCTCAAGGGAAAATCATACTTGTCTCAAGGTTTATGATAAACTTACTTCGAAACTTACCAGCCACCATTAGTAGTATACAATAAGATACAGCTTCTAGATTCCTGATTGCTATGCGCTTAGCTTGAGTTTGAACATGTTCCATGGATCATGGTGGCTTATTCAGTCTCATGGATGGGTTTCTGAAGTATAGTCGCCCTCAGTGTATTTAGGGATCATAGTTTTCAGCATACTAAAATATGGTGCCATTTTAGTGAAACAATTTAAGGCACCTTTTAAGGACAACAGTTTACAAGCTACCTAATAGATTGCTCTATATGCTTGCAAGGTGCTTGTGCAGTTTATCAGGTTATCCTGTTTTTCTTGGATAAGACTGACCAATGTGTGAGCATTCTAAAGCTTCCAATGATTATCTTATCTTTGGAAAGCTAAGACAAACTGATAGACTGACAGTCTAATAAACAGATTGATATTGCTTCTGTATGATTACCAGCTACAATTACCGATACTGGGTTTCTCGCTTCCAGGCTCGGAGATTTATAACTCTCATTGATGAACTTTACAATCACCATTGCTGCCTATACTGTTCTGCTGCTTCTTCAATAGATGACCTATTTCAAGGAACTGAAGAGGGTACACTTTTTGACTTGGAGAGGTGAGGAAATCATTTGATCATTCTTCTTTTGTGAGTTTCTTGACACATTGGTCCATGGATGACCCCCACACCCTTTGGCTTTGCTTAGTTAGCTCTTTCATCTATTGACACGCATGAGTTTCATCAGAAATTATTTTACACTACCTAGCATACTTGCAACATGTCATCAATTCATTATAGATCAATGTTATATAACAAAGTATTCCCTAAAAGTATCAAAATTCTATTATGAGAAGTTTCCTAGAGCCATGGAGGTTTTTTTTTCATTTTTTTTAATTATATCTGTTTTCTGCTTCTTTTCTCCTGAGCAGAGCCAAGTTCTTTCATTAGCTAGGGTTTTATTGTACCATTTTGACATTGTTTCTCATGATGCAAGTTTTATGTGTCAATTTTCAGTGAAAAATGTGCGCTGTGCTTTACCTCTGCTTACGGTGTGCCCTATTTTCATTTTTGTTTTTCCTATATTCTGACAGTTCAGTTTTATGTTGCCCTGTACGTCTTTATTTTTTCTTTTTATGACTTAGTGTGCTTTTGGCCTAATATCTCATAATGTAAATTAACTATGATTCGTCAAGGACAATCCTAAAGCATTAATATACATTAGAGAGAGAGAGAGAGAGAGAGAGAGAGAGAGAGATGATTTACTTGCTGCGATTTCAATGAATAATTGATTTTAGTAGAATAGATTGTTATGTTAGTAATACTTATGAAAGGATTCGAGGATTAAAAGACCAAATATGTCGTCCTTGTATGCAGACGTGATATTTCCCTCCAGAAAATGAATCATAACATTTTCATTAACAGAGTGATGTGATAAATTGATCAATTCAAATTTAGGCACAAATAATTGTCTCTTTTTAATGCAAAAGACATAGTTTTATATTACACATTGCTTCCCAAATGGCAATGTCATCTAAACCTGCTATTAAGAAATCTAAGGGTATGCACTAGGTTGGTAGCATGATATCAGGATTGGCAGTAAAATGGATATAGTGAATTTACTGTTTTAAAAGAGTATGGAAGTGACTTTTGGCATAGACATTACTTCTCTTTTATGTCTGGTGACTGATGATCAAGTTTCTGGTCAAGTACATTCTCAGTGAGAAAATCGAATCAAATATGAATGGATAACATTCGTAAGGCCAGTCTTTGACCCGTCTAGAGTTGCTGGAAAACTTTAAAGTTTAAGCAATATGCCATCTACATCACCTGTCTTTTAGCTTCAACTTCTGTCTTTGGTTATAAAGACTACATTGGTTCATTTCTGCTCTCCTTTTCCAGCTTCCAATTTGAAACAGAGACTGAAGGTGCCAAACTGCGACGAGATGTTCTAGCAGAGGGCACAGTTAGTTCTGGTGGTACACCAACTGGAATTACTTCCATGCTATCTGGTCAAGAGGAGATGTTTGCATTTCGCCGAGCTGTAAGTCATTTTTTGCGTGATTGTCAATTTTTGCCGTCTTTTATCATGAATGTTCTACATTTTTTCTGTCAAGTCATAGGAAATGCTGTTTCTAAGTCCATAGTTTAGCATGTTAAACCTTCTCATAGAAGGTTATTGCAATTTCCCTGAAGGGTTAATCGCAGTAAAACCCCATCAGGTTTAGCATGCTTTGCATGTTAGTCTTAAAGTTACTTTCTCCCACTTTACTCCTTGAGTTGGTTTTGTAACACTTAACCCACTATTGCCATTGATGAAAACAAGTTTGTCGTCAAAACAACTAAGACTTGTACCCCTAGCAACATTCAGATAGTGTCCCATGCTGCACCCAATAATACCTGCTTCATTAGACTAGCAGAAGAAATTGTCATGCTGCCATAATAAGATGAATCTGGTGGATTCATTAACTCAGTTCTTGACTGGTGTATTCGCCATGGCCTAAGATTTGCTATCAGGAATAATCTGTTAATATCTTTTGTTCTATCTTTGTTATCTGGTAAGTTGTGGTTGTGATTGTGGCCTCTATATACTGTACATTAGGGCATGAACTAAAAGGCTGGTACATGCAGGTTTCCCGCTTGATTGAGATGCAAACACCTTTATACCTGGAAGGTGTCCGCCATCTTCATCCGTATTTCCAGAATCAAAAGGAAAGCTTTGGTACTCTTAATGCAAAAGCAACTCAATTTCGGGAACCATCTCTTGAAATCATTTGATGTGTACATCACGTCGAAACTTTTAGTACATTTTTTGTGCTCGTTTGCCATCATTTAATAGGATATACCGATAACAAAGGGAAATGAATTTTTAAACAACATTTTGCTATCTAGTTCTGTTCCTATTTCCAAGGATGCCCTTTTCCTCTTGATCTTCAGCCCGTAAAATTACACGTATATATATATATATATATATGGAAGTCAAATCCCTCTTCATATCCTGCAAAAGGTGTGAAGTAAAATATTAAGCAATGGAGCAACCGAAGAACATAGTGAAGATAATAAGCTGGAGACAAGGAAGAAGTGTAAGTACTGGATGTATTCAATGTTGATTTTGGCATCAGGGTTGCGGGAGATAGCTGCAAAAGCATCACTAGACAAAACAATGGTGGAAGGGCATGGGCGTCTTGGGCAGAAATCCACCACCCTAACGTCGATGGTGGTGCCAATATCTCTGCATGGCTTGTTGTTGCCGCTCAAGCATCTTAATCTGTAGCGTCTGCCGCATGCAGCCCCGTTATCCCACAGCCCTTCACTCACAGCAACGAACAGATTTCCTGCTGGAAACTGATCATTTCTGTTTCCCCCGCACTTGGTGGCTGCACGAGTTAAATTTAGAGTAAATTTTATAATCAAATTCCATATCCTTCCTAATACGATTCTCAAACAACTGAAAAAACAAAAAAGCTGCTGCTAAATAATGATATAGAAACTTCTGAGAAATCAAATGTTGCTCACGGGTATATGGAGGATTGTAAGAAGTGGCAGTGCCAATGTCTCCAAGGACTAAGTTTATTTTAGCCAGACTGAATATGCTGATTAAGACAAAATTGAAGCGTAGGAGATCCATGATTATGGCTGTGGACTTTACTTCTGCCTAGGTAGGGTAGCTTGATTCTCGACTTCGGATGTGGGGGAAATGTGCCTAATTTACCTCAAATTTATACTAGCTGTAGATAAAATCAGCCCGAGGTTTCAAACTGATCTCTAAACCGTCCCCTTTATTTTTTTATTAAGGTATTTGAATGTGGATAGCTACTAAGAAAAGTTGCCAATATCTAAGCTGCAAGCAGCACGAGTACTTTTGGTTGGGAATCAATGGCAATTGCAGTCCACGTTGACAATGGATGGTGAAATGAATTCAGCTTGTTGACGATGAGAGGAGGGGTTGAGCATATGGTTTCCTGCGTCATGCACAATCTTTCCACTTTCCCCTAGAAATGTTTTGTTTTTTACAAACATGGTACGCTATCAAACTACCATCAATCACATTGTTCATAATCAAATAGGGTTTTGGAAATTTAGCACATGTCACTAAAGAAATACAGTAGTAGGTTTCAAGAAACTTCATATATATATATATATAATCCTCAACCCACTCTTATAAAACATGTCATCAAAGGAATCACAATCGTGTTGGTAACATGGTTCAAAGTCGCCGTCGCAGTTGCGGTCGCGGCCCAAACTGTTCCACATCTGTCTCGACGTATCGACCGCGGTCTCAGCAAATTTTTAAAATATTTAATATTTTAAAAATTGTAAAAAATATGATAAACAAAAATAATTAAAAATTAGTAAAAATAATAAAAATTCAAGTTGACTTGGGATGATTCGGAGTGACTCGGGACGATTCGACCGTTTCTATCCATTTCGAAGACGTCTTGGTTGAGTTTTCGGTGATTCGGCCAAGTTCTCGACAATTCATTATCTCGGAACCATCTCATCCTGGTATCGGATCGGGAAGCCCCGTTCTGGTGACGACTCGGCCGAGTCTTTGAACCATGGTTGGTACACTAACTAAGGTCTCTGTTAGGAAGAGTACAATGTTCATGTTTTCTCTCGGTTACATGTTTACAACATGAAAAATAACTCAACTGTCAAATATTATAGCTGATAGCTCTAAGTGATGTGAAGGCTGTGCTACGGAATTCAACTAACATAACATGTAAGATGTCCAAAGTAAAAGTCCACGGACCGCCACTAATGGACGACTAGCCTGCCCTGGAAATCAAAAGACAAATTCCCTTTCAGTTCTTGCACAAGTGGTCGGTGCTGTTTATAGGTTGAAAATTGATGATCATCATAGCAATACTGATATGATGAAGCACTTCCCCATTGGGGGGGCGGAAAGTGGAAGGCTTATCCTGAGTAATGCAGGTGGGCAGCGACACTGCCGATGCTACTACTGGACGGCCGGCCGGACATTCAACACTGGGACTGGGGCTCCATTGTTCATAATATCGTTGCTCCAACTTAATCAGGATTAGCCGCCGCCTCCTCCCCTTTTCTTTCTTTTCGTTTTTATTTTTTTGGCTGTAAATGTATTACGGAGGCCGTCCAAAAGCACATGAAATCCTCAGTGCCACTTTCTCAATGTCACTTCTATATTTATATCAAATATCCTGTTTGTTTAATTTATCATGTGTTGTTTATTAAAATTTTTTTTACCATCACATGATAAATGGGATTGATACTGAATTTGACACCGAATAGTGTGGCACAGAAGATCGCAATTGATCCAGAAGGACCGGAAGTTATCTCACTAGATTTAGCGCATGCATGCATGCACTAAGTAGTTGTGGCACAAAATCATGATTGCTTTGTTGATAAATTTAGCAGCGAGTGGAGTGATCCAAAATCTTACTACTATCTGAATAAATTTCAAGATCCCAAAACATGATAAATGATAATGCTAATATACTCTCCCATCACTATGAAAAAGTTAACTATTGACGATTACCATGCAATGACAATTATATTAATTAACATGGCGGCAGTGCCCTGATTAAAATGGTTCTTGATTAGTGGCGGCTAATCAATCATATAGCCAAGCGTCTCTAATCTCTAAGAAGAAATGATTAGGAAGCATGCGAGAATATATTGGTGCACTACTTGATTAGTACGAAAGCGATGTACCTAGGCCAGGCCACGTTGAATATTTAATTTGGTCAGTTTTCTGTTTAAGCTTTCCACCACGGATCAAAATCATCAAAAAAAATGGGTCAAAGCTGTAATGGGAAGTCAGAGTGGACATGGGATCAATGGAGAACAGAGAGAATTGGCAAAGCAGGATGATGATGATGATGATGAGGCGCAGAGTTGACATTAATCAATGAAAGCTTGATAAGCTGCATGCGTCCGGGTTGCAGTTCTGGGATTTTCCTGTTTCAATTTTCCAGTGGAGAGGGTCTCATGAGATGGGCAAAAAAAAAAGACAACTTTCTATGAGTATTATTCATCGTTTTTTTGTCAAATACCTATGCGACAAAATCATGCAAAGGCCATTTTCGCCTCATGCCTAAGTTGAGTCATAGTATCAAACAGAAGTCAATATTGTTAATAAATTAACTGAAAATCGTCCGGCACGATTTGTTGAACAGAGAAAATTGCACTAATGACAGAAAATATACAGAATATGAAACATGTCACAGATAATTATGCCCTTGTGTAATGTATTTGAGACTTATTAAAAGATGGTCTAAACTAAACATGCAACTGAAGAATTGCAACATCACGGATAGTTTACTTGTTAACCATTTGTGACCCTTGAATAAAGTGTTGTAACTTGAGTGTTCCTGATTAATTAGAAGGCATTCTTTTGCCATAAGTTGTGAATTTTCATTCGCATCTGAAGATTTCTGAGCTTCTTAGCAAAACTTGTAAATTCTAACAGCACGTGGTTGATATACTTGGTTTTTCAACCTCATTTTCTTAATAATCCTTCAATTAGCAGGCCTCGAACTCGAACTCGAACTATCACAGGGGAAGAAAATATTTGGAGCATCCCTAAAAAGAGCGAGTGAGGTTCAGTTTATTTAAAAGCTAACCTCAAACTCCCTTGAAAGTTATTCCCTCCGTTCCACTTTGATAATCCTGTTTCTTTTTTCACACAGTTTAAGAAAAAGTAGTTAACTTTATTGGAAAAGTAAATTTAGATTGCTATTTTCCTAAAATACTCTCACATTAAATATGGTACAACTTTATGGGAACTTGAATTGATGGTAAAAAAAGAATCAACTCTTATTAAATGGAGTAGGTTTATAGTAACAACTACTTACATTGAATAAGGGTATTTTAGAAAAATTAAAATACAACTACATTCTTCAATTAGAAAGTGGACTACAATTTGAGACAGATGAAAAAGGAATACAGGACTATCAAAGTGGGACAGAGGGAGTAATTAACAATCTATTGGTATATTAATGGAAGGAATCTGCCTACAGATAATTAATGCTAATAAGAAAGGTCGACCCTCCAAAAAGTCTTTAGAACTGTTAGTAAGATGGCCTTCTAAGATTACAAAAGTTCATGCAACACTAGGTTTGTTCATAGGGCTTGTTCTTGGTTGATTTATTTTAGGCGATCATAGATTTTAATTTTGAATAATCTGTTTTGTGATGTTTCGTTTAGTTTACTTTTATGTTCAAATTATAAATTTTTGAACAATAAAAAAAAAACTAAAATCATCCCAATTGAGTTTTGGTTGACCATGTTTTGACTTCATGTTTTGGTCCACACGAATAGGATACCTAAAGAATAGGTATCCTATTCTTTAATCAAAAACAGAAAAAGAGAATAGGATACCTAAAGCTGGGCATAGTGATTGAATCAAACAAAATGTTGAAAAACAACTAAGGTATAACGTTTCACACTTCAAAAAAAAAAAAACGTTTCACACTTCAAAAAGGCCCACACGGGTTCTCCTGCACATTAGCAAGACAAAAAATTATTCTATCTGTTCTGCAACTTCTTTTGTAGTACTAATTATAAGTACTAGCAAAATCTTGTGTCCACAATGCAATAATTGGATTGACGAGACCATGAAGGCATAATGGAATCCTATACGCGTGTTCAAGAAAAAAATTTAAATAAGAAGAGAGGAGAAAAGCAAATCTTCCATAAAACTGAAACTAAGCTCCTTAGATATATTTGTATTACAGCTTGTTACAAGGTAATTAAGAAAGTGTTTCATCCTTTAGTATTGAGCATGACTAGAAAAAAAAAATTATATTCTTCTTTTGGGCTAAGTAGATATAACTCGACTTAATCACATGATAATTATTAAAATCTTCATGACTGAATTCTTTTCTTTGGCAAGCTTGATCATGACCGAATTCTGCAAGTAAGTACTCTTCCATCATTCATCTCTCGAATATACTGCAAAATCACATTGTCAAGGAGAAGCACCCAAAACCCAGCTGCCTCATGGAACAAGTCATCAAACCCTGCAGATATATCGATATGTAATGAGCAAAAATTACAAAATAATAATAATATTAATAATAATAAAAGATAAAGGTCAAGAAAGAAGAATAGGAGTGAGAGGGCTAAGGAGGTCTTGGTCCAATAGTTAATATGGAACCTCCAAGATTTAGATGCCATGAGTTTAAACATCCCTTTCCCTTCCCCTTTTCTTAAATCCGGCCATATTTGTGCTTTAAAAATATTTTTTTTTTTAAAAAAGAACAAGAACAAGAACAAGAGCAAGAGTAAGAGGAAATGGATATATATACGTAACTGGATGTATTCAATGTTGATTTTTGCATGAGGAGAATGTGCGATGGCTGCGAAAGCATCCGTGGACAAGAGGATAGTAGAGGGACATGGCCTTCTGGGGCAAAAATCCACCACCCTAACGTCGATGGTGGTTCCAACATTCTTGCATGGCTTGTTATTGCCACTCAGGCATCTCAACCTGTAGCGTCTTCCGCATGCAGCCCCGTTATCCCACAGCCCTTCGCTGACAGCAACGAATAGGTTCCCTGCTGGGAATTGATCAGGTCTGTTGCCATTGCATCTAGTAGCTGCAACAGAATTCACAGGTCAGCTACTTTACTATACTGTATATGCATATATGTGCAAGAAGATTGAAATTTGACATGAACAATCACTAATGGTCAGTCCTTGACGTGCTTTTAAAAGGCAAAAAAAGGAATCAATCTCAGTACAGTTAATTGGGTTAATGGTAGATATATATTTACAGATTACTTACGAATATATGGTGGACTATAAGATGTTGCAGTGCCAATGTCTCCCCGGACTAGGCTTATTTCACTGCAAAATAAGCTGATGAGGAGTGTTGCCACAACTAGGATAGCCATTTTGATTGGAAAGGAAAATTAACTTGGTACAGCTGATTGATTCTTGTTGTGTGGAATTATTGTTTATCAACTCCCTCAATTTATAGATGGAAGGAGCAATCCATCCTCCAATTAGGTCCTCCCCGCCCGCAATACGCTCCAAGAATAGGACAGAAATAAAGTGGATTAGTGAGAATCATTTACACTTGTTGTAATTGGTTTGTCTGAGTCTTCAGCGTGAGAATCTAGTTAAGCAATTCTTTATCCTGTCATTCATTCGAAGTATCAAAAGTGACGGAAATGATCGTCACAACAGCTGTTTCTGAGTGATGTAACATCGATTAACCATTGCCATTAAATTATATAAATAATGAATGATAAATTACAATTTCCAAGCATGTGCACGATCTAGAATACTCCTACTAGAAAAAAAAAAATGAGGTGTGGCAGGTAAATGTGGTTAGTGGTCATTGATTGATCCAATCAAACGACATGCGTAGATACGAGGAATTCTTTTATTCTACCATTCAAAGTGCCCAAAAAGATCATGGTGTAACACTGTTTAAATAAATTGCATTTTTTTCTAAACTATTTACACAATTATTTTACAGTGACAAAATGTAACGTTCAATTCACATACCTCTCATCTCATACATAATAGTTGTGACATTTTCACTAGAAGTTCATATAGTTGGTCAAAAAGAGGTGAAAAATGCAACCTTCCTCGTTAGGAAAAGGGGCAAATAGATTGGCTATACACATACAACACTGATAATGTGGCATCTAGTTTGCGCGTAAAAGTTTCCACACGACGGATGTTGCAGTTGCTAAATTCATTGCCTCATTCTTCATCTCATTGATGATCAAAATTTGTGGTGATATACGAAGCTCACCTGATATTAGAAGTCTGAACGCCACTCTATACCTGAAATTAAATGGATGTCACTCCTAAAAATTGTCTCAACGGAACGATTATTGGACATTCTTTTCTTCTTCTTTTTTTGTCAATATAGGGAGTATCTCATCTTTTTTTGTTAGACTAATATCCCTGTGCCCATACATCCGAGCCCAAGGATACACGAGACGGTAAAAAAGTTAGAATCGACCACGCTGGGGCCTAATGAGGTTATCCCATAGCCAACCGATCTGCGCGGCCGAGGGGCGATTGTTGGACATACATTAAGAGAAAAAAATTGTGATTTTGACCAGTCATATTCACATCCTCATATCACCTAGTAGAACACAGATGCCGTGGACAAGGCTGCCCGCCAATTTTCCCCAACTCCACTCAAATCAAATGTCCTTGTTTCCTCACTTCCACGGCTTCAAATGGACCATGTTCTTGCTGGCTAGTGCTGTTATGGTTGTCAACAGTCCAGACTGTAGAAAGGAGGATTGGAAAACGAATTCCATAACGGTGCATGTGCACTGTTATCATCGTTGAATTCACGACAAATATGCATAGTCAAATTTTAAATTCAAATTTTACATAATTATCATACATTTAACTCGAACGATATATACACAGTTAGTTGGTGTGTATAAGATTAATTATTTTTATTTTTATTTAATTCTATTTCATTTTGTTGTCACCTTTTAATACACTTGGAAATTAAAAGAAACAATTGGTCTTCTCTTAAAGAAAATGTCAAGATCTAGGTGTAGTGGTTTAGCTGTCATTAATGATAAGGGTAAAATGCTTAAATTTGAAGTCGAGTCAGTTACGGCAAAATTGGGGCACTTTTTTCCAGTTGCCACCAGCTGTTAGGATTGTGCACTTTCATTGATTTGTCTCGTACCAATACAATTAATCCTGATAATTATGGGATCAAAACCGTAAAAAAAAAAAAAAAAAAAAAAAAAGAAGAGAAAAAAACACACAAACTTTTTGACCATTCAACAAAAATCAGAAATAAAGTAATTAGCAGGAATCAAATGGAGAGAGCCTATTGAAATCACGAAGTCCAGAAATTGATAGGACACAAACTTTTTGACCATTCGCCAAAAATCAGAAATAAAGTAGTGCTTGAAAAATTATTGAAGCGCTGATTTTTCTAGAAACTCCAATTTAGTGGGTGCAATATATCACATTACATTTACATCAGAAGAGACGTTGTCCCAGCACTCCCAACTCCCATGGAATATGCCTAAGAAACTTTATGTAAGCTGCCCAAATTTTGCCTCAATAACCCCTTTTTTTTTTTTCCCGCTGATGAGAATCGTATATACCAGCTATGTTTAGTGTGTGGATTAGTCTAACGCGTGCCCTCAAGGCACTCGTTAACACGCCTAACATTGATCTAATCTACTATATATATTGTATACACACATACTAACAATTATCATCCCCTTGCATTTATATGCTTTCTCTATTTAAGCTTGCGTACCCTTTTTTGTATTTACTACTTTTCCTAATTATTCTTATATTTTCAAAAATATAGCACATGAAATATAGTTTAACGACAGACCATATTAAAAATTAACCATTATTTGCACATCGCGTACTCATTATCAGGTATTACGAA
Source organism: Coffea arabica (assembly GCF_036785885.1). Classification (NCBI taxonomy): domain Eukaryota; kingdom Viridiplantae; phylum Streptophyta; class Magnoliopsida; order Gentianales; family Rubiaceae; genus Coffea; species Coffea arabica. The sequence goes on along the minus strand of NC_092325.1, from coordinate 232,771 downwards.
ATATTATTTTAAGAGTACTAATACATTCATTTCTGAGCTTCTGGTATTACTCGATAATATCGAAAAATAACCCATTTTAATACTTTTATAAAAATATTTGCAAGGATTATCTATGACACGAAAAGCATGCTTGTTTGCTTACTTATCAAGATTAGGGGAAAAAATTCTTAAATATCATATTCCTCGAATCGTAAGCGTAATTTTCAATCACTCTTCCGCAAAATGTGCTAGAATTTTTTTTTTTTTTTAGAAAAAAGTGTTACAGTACTATTTCAGATATTTTTTATCAAATAATCTTCTATCCAAATGAGCCCAATATTAATTTTTAAAGTTTGAAGTGACGTTTGGTTATTCCGCAGGAGCAGCATAACTGCATCCCTATTTGGTATTGCTCCAACTCTATCGGATGTCCCGTAGGGATCCATTCCTATGTGGTAATGGTATCTGTTGCTGTCTGCTTGTGCAAAATCTTGACTTCCTAAACATTCCCATGCCAATATTAACGTGCGTGGCCGAAAGGTTCTCTTTGGAGATGTGATCCCTAATTCTAGAAGGATGCTTTTTGGAAATTCGGAGCCCCGTCAGGACCCAGGTTTCCAGTATAGGTAGCTCTGCTCCAGCCCATGTCTTCATATGCCCATCCTCACAGCACAAAATCCATTGACTTGCCCATAAACAAATGCCCATCCACCGACGCATCTGCCCACTGCGCCACATAGAAATGACAACCCAGTGTGTTTGCCTACTGCTTTTGGTCGGACCAAAAACAAAAAAAAAAAACATAGGATTCAATTTGGATGTTGTGGATGTAGGAGATCTGATCCTGGAATCCAAGAATCCATGAATTCATTTGGCCCGTAAAGCCCATAACCTAACTGGATACACTGTAATATGAGGCACAGCCCAATGCACATACAATTCATCCCCACCAACTCACTTTTGCAGCCACAATCAGAGGCAGGCATAAAAGCTCAATTTGCATGAATTGTTCTTTCCTTTTCGAATATTTGTTGGTTTTCATACATGGCAAAGATATACCACGAATACAATCTCCGCCCTGTCATATAGGCGCACCAAAAAACAGCAAATTTCTCTCCGTCATTTCATTTTCCTTTCTTCTGTTGGGGTTGAAAAGGGAGAACAGAGTCCGTCCAACCTGTTTCTCATTTTTCTCTTCCTCAATAGAACCCCCTCCCCCGACCTCTCCTCCTTCGTGAGAATAATCCGTCCCAAGATTCCTCATTCTTCAGTAGCGAATCAAACAAAAAAATTTATATTAATATATTCAATTTGGTAAACCGGTCTCAAAAAACTGCTTCTTTCTTTATTCTCTTCCCAAAACAAATCTAATCTAATCATTCTTGTCTACCCACTAGTCAAGAATGCATTTTTTTAATACCCTTCTCCCCAAAACCGAATCTTTTGCTCCTTCACTGTACCCAAATTGCTTAGAAACATGAAAGCTTAGCAACTTGGGTATGTACTGAATTCATCCAATTGAAGGGAAAGGCAAAAGAAGGGTTCCGTTCATTTTTTTGAAGGTTTTGCAGAAATGGGGGGAACAAAAATGCAATCTTTGCAGTATAAGAGTGATGGGTTTTCCTCAAATTCTCAGTTCAGGTTTCAATGGAGTCTCCTCCCAGATGATAATTTATACCCTGTTGGCGGCCTCTTTGCCTCGGTAGGCCAAGTTGGGAATATGGGTTTCGGTGTTTCTCCAAATTCACCAAATCCTCGAGGAGAAAATCAAAAGGATGGTTTCAAGCTGCCTTGCACTGATTTATATGTGAAATATGTGTCATCTCCTGAGGGGTTTAAAATCGTGGGCATTCCGGAGGAGGAAGGGGCGGTTAAGAAGAAGAAGACTGGGCTTAAACTTAAAGTTAAGGTCGCAAATCCTTCATTGAGGAGGTTAATAAGCGGAGCAATTGCCGGTGCTGTGTCCAGGACTGCTGTAGCTCCATTGGAGACAATAAGAACTCATTTGATGGTTGGGAGTAGCGGGCATTCTGTTACTGAGGTGTTCCATAATATAATGGAGCATGATGGATGGAAAGGATTGTTTAGGGGCAATATGGTTAATGTGATTCGAGTTGCGCCTAGCAAAGCCATTGAGGTAAACAAAAGATCGCTCCTTACGTTAATTTTAGTTTTCATTGGGTCATACTGTTGGCTTCATTCCGTGCTTCTGATACTGAGGCTGTAATTAATTATCTGCTTTTCAGTTTTAAGTTGGTCTGTAGTGTCTGATGCATCTTATAGTTGGTTTGTTTTCTGGTTTTATAGGGCGTTTATCTGGTCGTGATATGTCCTAAAGCATAGTTTCCATTAGTGGATGACTCACAAGCCCATGTCTAGGAAGGGCATAAGTAGGCTACTGGTAGCTCATGCCAGGGGTGATTGAATTGTTTTTACTACTAACCACCAGATGCATTGATAACTAGCTATTGGGTGATGTGCATTATACATGATTAAAAAGGTTTGCCGGTTTCTGCCTTACCAGAAGAAAGGATACCCAAATGCAGTTTCTCCAAATTCCACTAACCTGCAGTAGACTTTTTGGGCTTTCCTTTTGTCCTCACGCATTTATCAGAGTCAATTTTGAGCTCCTGAAACCATAGTTTTGGGTAATGGGCAAACTGTTCAATGTTGTGAGCCAAGGGGTCATGAGCTTGAGAATAGTTGCTTGCGCTAGTGTGAATGACTCAGAAGCAAGTGATCAGGTGATGAAAATTTACCCCATGATGATTGACGAATTCAATACTTGAAGAATTCTGTCAAAAGGGAAATTTTGTAGCTGACTAATGTAAATGTTTCCTCGGTATGACTAAGCCTGGGTGGATATGATTGATACATTGACTGAAGCTTTTCCAGATTTCTGTTTGGATGTTGCTGCAAGATCCTGTTCCACTCTCTTCCTGGCCATGTTTTCTATGAAGCTTGAAGTTATGTATGCTTTTCAGTTAAATTGCCTTTTCTATTTGCATTTTGAGATTGAGGTATTAACGGCCTCTGATTCTTTTCCATTACCTTCTGATTGGCTGGAAAATTTAACATTATTGCATTCCAATTTCAAATGCATGTTCCCTTGTTTTTCGGTATTGTATATTGAATCTGTCATCTCGTGCCTCAGTTCATAGCTAAATGGCATCTGTCCTTTTGCAGCTATTTGCTTATGATACTGTCAATAAGAATCTGTCACCCAAATCAGGGGAGCAGCCCAAGCTTCCTGTACCCGCTTCATTAGTTGCAGGAGCCTGTGCTGGAGTCAGTTCAACATTGGTGACCTATCCACTTGAGTTAGTCAAGACACGATTAACCATCCAGGTAAACTCAAGCATGGTTTCCTGTTGCTGTTACAGTTTTTGCATTCCATTATTCTGATTGGCTTTCTTCCTGCAATGTGCAGCGAGGAGTTTATGATGGTTTATTTGATGCATTTATCAAAATATTGCAAGAGGGTGGACCTGGAGAACTCTACAGAGGTCTTGCTCCAAGTCTCATTGGAGTGATTCCGTACGCTGCAACCAATTACTGTGCATATGATACATTACGAAAGGTATACAGAAAAGTTTTCAAACAGGAGAGGATCGGGAACATAGAAACCCTGCTAATTGGATCTGCAGCTGGTGCCATATCAAGTAGTGCTACCTTCCCTCTTGAGGTGGCCCGAAAACAGATGCAGGTTGGAGCTGTCAGCGGGAAACAAGTCTACAAGAATGTGCTTCACGCTATTGCTAGCATACTTGAACAGGAAGGAATCCAAGGTTTATATAAAGGGCTCGGACCAAGCTGTATAAAGTTGGTGCCTGCAGCAGGAATTTCTTTCATGTGTTATGAAGCATGCAAGAGAATATTAGTTGAGGAAGAAGACAAGGGGTAAAAGCACTGAATTTAGAGGAAGGAATAAAAAAAGTGCTCTCCATACATCCCAATAAATACATATGAAAGCTAGGATACAGGTCAGGTTTTCTTCATACTAAATTGACTGGTGTTCGGCATTTTTCCTCCGTCTGTGGTCTCTATCTTGGAGGATTAGCTTATTCGTTTAGTTTGTAGGATGAGAGGAGTGATGCTCTCAAGGACCTTTGCGATGTTTTGATTCTTGTTTTCCTGGTTTAAAGAATCAAATTTTGAACATTAAGTTGCGGAAGATCAAGTGCACAAACCTTGTCACATTTGCGAGTTCAGCGAAGAAGTTCTCATGGTTTTCAACACGCCAAGTTCTAACACAATCTGGTAAAATAGTCTTGGCTGGTTGCTGTCTTCGCAATCTTCACCTCTGGAGGATTGACATATTATTAACTCCTGAGGCTGTGGACGTCTGAACGTCTCGAAAGGGAATTCCTTCTCTCTCTCTGTCGGCTTCATTGCTCGAAGCCTTGTTAGTGATGTGACTATCTCCATCACCTTTGAATAGGTTACCTTAGTTTTTTTTTTTCTAACAAAAAGAGAAAGCTTAGTATAAAAATGAAAATGATTTGGAGAAGGAAATTGATCCTCTCTTAATGTTCTATTCTGCGCGCGGATTTACAAGTTCAGTTCTATTCTGGTGTTTTTTTCTCTATTCTCTCTTTGGGGCAGTCGCTAGTTCGCTGCTTAATGTGTATGCGTACCCTCTCTACTTTCCAGGCTCGGAGGCACCGGGGAGGGGGACACGAAAAAACCTTTCTTTTCTTGGTTTTAGTATAGCCCTACTGATGAATTTGGCATGCTACTTTGATCACCCTTTCAAATCCTGCAATAAAATGGACTTATATTTGGCATGCTACTTTGATCGCACATCTCAAACGCCAGCACCAAACGAACATGTTCAACGATTTGATGCAATCAAACACCCCCATCCAACAGTTATACAAGATACGTTCCATTTTACTTCCTCAAGAGGCAAAAGGGTCATGTCCCAAGGCCATAAAATGATTCATTAGGTCATCTTATCCGTTGTTTGGACCTTGGCCGAATTAATGGCTCATGTAGCAAGACTGAACTAAGGAAAGTTAGGAAACCACTAGCCACATTAATCTAGCTCCCAGGAATTAGCAAACGAGACAAAAGAAGTCAGATATAGAGACTCAGACACCACTCCAAGAGAACAAACTAGAAAGAAGGCAAGCAAGAAACAAGGGAACTAGAGTTTCTTGCAACCTTATTCAGTTTAGCATGCTAACAGAATGGAGTCAGCTGTATGCCCAAAACCACTATGATTCTCCACAGAGCTGCATAGTCAAAATCTACAATCATCATCAAAGAATATCTGGCAAAGCCAAAAAAATTCGAGTTGATTGCCATAAAATTGAATCCCTACAATTAGCGATAAGAAAAATGGATACCAAGAATTCAGCAAGTTCCCAAATACTCTGAACTACAGAATCATTTAAAAAGAACCCTATGATGAAATTTTAAGAGTTAAATACAGAGGGATATGTTTTAATTAAATCCAAATTAATACCATTGCAGATCCCAAATTTTGTTCTTTCTATTTAGGTATTTGCACAGACAACCAAACTTCAGAAAGGAGAAGAGAAGACAGATAGAAGACTCCAGGAATCATATTTCAGTTCTGATCATCATTCTCCACATAATCTCTTTGCTCTGCTTCAGCAGCCATCAATTCATCAAAGTTATCCGTCTTGCCCAGCACAACCTCGATCTGAAACAGAAAAATGGAACCCATGACAACTTTAATGAACAGAACGAAATCCTTGGCTCCCCAAAAGCACATTGAAAACTTGCATTAGAAGGAAGAGAAGACTAATCATGAATGGGTAATAGGTGGTTTCATAAACTTCAAAAATTTAGTCCACATATGCAGGCAACAAAACTAAAGCAAATATGACAACCACATCCCAGATAACATCAAATAACTGATTTATACCCAGAATTTCCACGAGAAAACTTGTCCAGTCCTAATCAGAATTATCTGGGCCAACAGAAAACCACAACCTTAACTTGTAAAGTTTTCCTGCTGAGACTCTATCAAGTAGTTCTCCCCAATTTGGCCAACCAACAAAGTACTCCTCCGGTTTGATAACACAAATTAAACTAAAAGCAGTTTTGTCTATGTGAAATTGCATAGGTAGGAAGCAGTCCATGTACTAACACCCTACATTGATGAATACATGTTCCAAGTTACCTTTGCTTTAGGGACTGGTTGTGCTCCAGGCTCATCCCTCATATCCACAGTCAAGGTCCTTATCTCTGCACATGAAGAATATTTGAAAAGATAATTACTGACTGCTAATCATGAATAGGAAATAACATAAAGGGGAAGAGAGAATTAACAAGTCTCACTCTTTTCAACAGCAAATCCATTGTTCTTTAAAATTTCAGCAATGGTAACCACAGTGGCAATTGCTGCAGGCAGCATGAAAATTCATAGTTCAGATGCTAAGAATCCAAAGTTTAACATGGTAAACAGCAGTAAATTCAGAAGAATGCACTCCAACACAAGGCAAATTGAAATTTAAAAAGTAGACATTTTTTTACATCATTTGCTGGCCATCAAATGTGCATTTCATCTAGAGGACTACAAAAGTCAGGTTAGCTTAAAAAGAAGGGACTAAATCAATTCCGCTGAAGTCTTTCTATCGATCGAAAGTTCAAATTACATAGTTTGAGAAAAAAAATACTAAAATCAAATGAAAAATAGATAAATTATAAACTGGGACAAATGGTTAGTGATGATTGTGTGGTTGCTAGCAGTCCTAAGAGACTTCTTTGGGAGCTTGTAAGCTGTGATGGCAGAACAAGATTGAGAACCTAAACTGTAGAAGAATTCAATGAGAATGGTTGATTGAAATAAACTTCTTTCAGATAGTCGAACAATGGTCACAAATTTCATTGTGATATGGGTGACATTTAAGAGGAAGATAAGCAACTATAACCACATTAGTTGTTTACCAGATTGAACCATTTATGTGGTGCACTCCAAGTAATAGGTAGAGTCGCTTTAGTTGTTGACAATTTCAACTATTAATTTCAGCAAGTTTGTGCGCTAACAGAAGGAGATGAAGACTTGACTGGCCAATCATGTTAAACTTGTTCTGAGGCCAGCAAAACATGGTAACTTCTCATGGTAAGAAACTTAATGAGCACACAGAGAACTAATAAAGGGGCTGAAGCATGAAGAGAAAAAAGCATTCTGAGAATATATATCCACAGAGCCCGCAAGAAGGATTAAGACTGAACAAACTTTGCTCCAGTGTTTAGAAATATCTGAAGTAGAGTCACCTAAGACACTTTAGACAAAAAAAATTCGTAAGTGCAGCGAGTTTCAAACCCTGCAATTCCTTGGGCTACCCTAAACCTTAAACAGGATGGATAAGTGGATGCAAATAGACAATTAGATACACAAGAAGGTTCAATTTTTTCTTTGGCCAAAGCTGCAATGAATATTACTTTTTCTTATTTTGTTTCATGAAGACTTTTTCCTTGGGTTAAAAAAGTTTACTAAGAGACCATAATCAGGTGCAGAGGAAAGAGAAAAGTACAAGGTAATAAGTTTCTTTATTGCGATGGATTTACTTTTACTTTAAAGGCCAGTGTCATATACATGCCTTCTATCATAAACAAAATGCCCACAATTTAGTTCCTACCCAAGCCAAAAACTTTTACATATGATTGAATAGGTTAATTATGCATAAAATATCCAAAGGTAGCAATTAAAGAGCATGTTGTGTAACAACAGAAGAGAAGAGATTATTACCCATTCCAAGAGCAGAAAGTTCCACTTCATTGTATTGCTGCAAGTACCTCTGCAGAAAAATTACCCACAATGTGCATGAGCACACAAAATAGTGTTTTATCTAATCATGAACTCCTAGCCTGACCCTAAAGACTCGCACTCAAGACACACAAAGTAGATATCATCTCATGATTTTGCTCATCCAAGAGCAATTACATTCAACTACTACTCCCACATTTTGAGCAGCTAGCACCACAGCTAATCAGGAAGCAATCACAAACTACAGGCAAATGGGACTTCAAAGGAGTAACAAGCGTGCACTGCGCCAATTTTCCTCAGCAAAATTTTAAACCATCTCCTCGGAAATTAATATCACATAGCAGCAGTGATGCTAAATACTTAACCTCCTTCACATATACTGAATATCCTAAAGGGAGGGGGGGGGGGAAAGCAGAGGAAAGAAAAGAAAAGGAAGTGTTGCAGAAAAAATTCGAGCTGTTGGTCTCCAATTCTACATCCCTTCAAGCATAGACTGGAAAACAGATACTCCTGTCACAACTAACTTCAGTAACCCACAATTTCCTTCTATTACAACAAACCCAACTGTTGTTTGCTCAGAGGTCTAATCTCATCCACAAAGAATGTTACAACATCCCATAATCTCAAACGATAACGTTCATATTCCTCAATTTAACCCCATAATCTCAAAACCCCTCTCCTTTTTCTATTTTTTTTCCTACAAAAAAATAATAAGAAGAAGAAGAAGAGAAAAGAAAAACCCATGAAAAGAAACTTCTTCCTAATTAAAAAAAAAAAAAGGTACTATGTGAGTAAAAAGTGTGTACCTTGGCAAGGTTAACATAGAAGAAGAGGGATTTTTTGGTATTGGAGACTTGGATACGGTTCCTCTTCTGGGTAGTTTCATTCAAGTTCACCTTCTTCACTCCCTCCGTTATCCCTTCCATCCCTTTTGAGCTTTTTCCCCTTCAGACTAAAAGACGGGATGAAATTGCAGAAAGAAACCCTAAAGGGGAAAAGTAAAATCCCTAAAACCCTAAAAACCCTCGCTTCCCCTCCCGCCTCTTTCTTTCTTCTTGCTGCTGCAATAAAATCTCGTCCTCCCCGTTTTAGGCTATTTAAGGCTTTTCGGAGGATGATAATAATGGAAGGTTCTACACCAAAAAATAAATAAATAAACAAAAAGGATTCGGATTTTGCTGCTATAAAGCGACACCGTATTTTCCTCCAAAGTAGAAGGGTTAATTACACTTTTGCCACCCTTCACTTTGAAAATATATACGATATATTTTTCTCCTTTTTTTTTTCTTTTTATAGGTGGACTCTAAACTCTATTAGACTATTTTCACCTTCTTCCAATGGTATAACCAAAGGTGCTCTCATTTTCGACATTATACATGGCATACCTTTTTCATAAAAATGTTTCTATTGTAGTATTTTATTTGAATGTAATTTAACGTATTATTCCCTTCATACTGTTGAAAGTGTCATACTTTCCTTTTATGGCTGTTCCAAAGTATTTGTCGCGTCTGATATTTTTAACTACTTTATACTCTGAAATTTCCCTCATGCCCTTTATTAATAATGCATAAAGACAAATGTGATAGAATTACTTTTAAATTTTTACTTTGATCAGTACATATTTAAGAGCAAAAGTGAAACAAAAGAAAAAAAAACTTTTTGATGAAACGAAATATATAAGCCGGAAGGAGTACATTTTTTGGCTTTTCTTCTTGAATCATGGGTGTATCCAACGGGGGCTTTTTTTTTTCTTACGTTACTTTATTAGATAAGGTGCATTCTTGAGTTCAGTTCGACCATTTCACCATTCTTGTAGGACGACTGCAATATCACCAGAAACAGAAAATACGGCTTGTCAAAGCAAAAATAAATTAATTAATTCTCTGAAGGAATTACAACATGAATGGTTGGTTCACACAGGTTCTCCATCACATAATAAATCATCACGACACTGCACAAGAACAAGATAGATAAATTGGAGTCGGTCTGTCTGTCTGTCTGTCTAACACCTAGGCCATTTGAGGACCGGTAGAAACACGTTTGGTCCAGGCACAAAAAGTATACAAAATGGAATGAGACTGGATAGGCAAAAAAAAAAAATACAGAAGGTGATGCCATTGTTGTTCATCACCCTTCCTTGGGCCAGATTCTGATCCTGGTACAACATTGTCTGAGCCCTGGATGTGATCCTTTCGTTCTATTCTATATACACGATGGCTGGCATTAAAGTAAGAAACTTGGATCTTGACTCTTGACAGAATGATTCTAGCAGTTGATGCCACATTGACCATTTGAAGCTGCTTTTGTGGAGCTAGATGTGAATGGATCAATTCGCACCCAGAGCAAGGAGAAGATGGATGCAAGGAGTATGGACCAGACAATGACAATGGTAGGGGTACGATTTTGCCGGCCCAACAAACCTTTGAGGAATGGGTAGAGGTGGGCAATCACCCAGATGGAGAAAAACAATTTGCCGAATAGCGGACCCCATGATTGGTAGCCACTGTTTATGGCATAAGAAACACCAGCCACTATACCTATCAAGTTCAAGACGAGGACAGTGGTGGGAGGGATGAGGAGGGATGTCCATTTGAACACGTAGAGCTCGGCAAAGTCCCCATCATCATCTGATGCCTTTGAAGTGACAGTGAAGTTGGTATCAATCCCAGCGAGTACTTTCAAGAGACCCTGGAAAACGGAGAATAGATGGGCTGATGTACCACCAATGACCCAGAACTGTTCATTCCTCCACCAGTCCTCGATGCTCACACCACTCCACCTCAGCTCCAGGATGCCGGTAGCAAAAATGGAGATAAAGAGAAGAATGAACCACATGCTAGCATAGTTGCTTATCTGCGGAACAGTTGAAATCACAGAGTCATAATCTGCGCTCTTAAGTGAAAAGCCCTACTCTTTTAACATTCTAAAGCTACAAACAGAAACCAAGACACAAAAATAAGTTACAGAATCTCGTCGACCAAGAAAGATTAATCTAACAGAACTGATGCATTATTTACCTCAGGAATGATAAATTTATTGGTGAGAAGACAAATAGCAGGAAGGATGCAATAAGCCAGCAAAGGAATAGAGGTTATAGGATAAACAATGGTGTTGATATACGCCAGTCTCTCCAAGAGCTTCAGTCTGCCGGTGTAGCCATACCATATGGGACAATGCCTGCTAAGAAGAATTTCAATGGATCCTAAAGCCCACCGAAGGACCTGATTCAGCCGATCAGAAAGATTGATGGGAGCAGAACCCTTGAATGCTGGGCGAGGAGGCATACAGTAGACAGAAATCCATCCGCGTGCATGCATCTTGAAACCAGTCAAAATATCTTCTGTGACTGAACCATAGATCCATCCAATCTACTTGTAGAAAGAGAGATATGGCTTAGAAATGCACAAAGTCATCAAAGAAGGAAAATCAGAATTCATATCCCATGAAATTGTCGAGTATTACCTCTTTACCCCATTCTGTTTTATCCTCGTATCCACAGCTGATAACATGGATAGCTTCTTTCAAAAGAGTGGCTGGATTAGTAGTTGGAGGAATGCCTCCCATCTCCATAAAGGTGGCAGCAATAAAAACTGCAGATGAACCAAACCGCTTCTCCAAGCTCTTTTGAGACATAAGAAGCGATTTCTCGTCGTCATACCCTGTACAACAGATATGAATTCATTCAATAAAGGGAAATTTACTGCAAGTATACATCCCAATCAGTTTAACTTTCAACATCAGTCAAAAGTTCAAAGAAAGAGAGCAAGACTTTGAAGTATTGAACAATCTCCAATGTGGCATTTCTGGTAAAGTAAACACTAAAACTACTTGCACCAGCATAACAACTACAGGGAAAAAGCAACTTTCAAAGATTCTCAGCAACTACTCATTTAGAAACCTAATTAAATAACCTCAAAAGAGGAAAAGAAATAAAACCCAATGGAACAGCAAAAGCTAGTTATAAAATCATTTGCTGATGCCTTCTGTCAATAGTCCAGGAAGATCAATTTCCCATAATGCGTCAACAGAACTTCACAAGGATTTTAAACCATTCAAGCCAAGAAAAAACCTACCTTCTACACCCTCTTCTATATCCTCCATGTTAAATATCGGAATAGTAGATTCGGTTCTTTTAACTGCTCTCTTCTTATCAATGTAGCTCTTCTTGCTACTCTTTCCTTTCTTTCTTGAACCAAAACAACTCTTAACAATAATATTTGGTTCTAAATCTTCCTCAGTCAACACTGGATCATACCCATATAAAGCTTGCCTGTTGAAACAACAACCAGTTCCCACATAGACAGGACCTTGAACACCATCTTGCCCTTTCATGTTAATCTGTGCAAAAGATACAAGATTATATGACTTGAACAACAAGAATATATCCAAAGAGCTCCAAAAGTATTTCTGTTTTTAATATTCAAGCAACACTTACATCAAAGAAGACAATATTGCGGTTAGCATATCGATCGTGCAAGTCAATGCCATCAAAACGTTGCGGAAACTGAACATAGCAAACCTTCTTTCCAAGAACAGGATCCATGAGAAAACACATCGCTTCCTTAAGAGCTTTGCTATTGTTAAAGTAGTGATCACAATCAACATTCAAAAGATATGCTCCATTTGTAAGAACAGCAGAGACTCGAATCTGTAAAATAGCCAGAAATAGAAACTTAGCAAAGAGAAATTCTTCACTCTTTGTTTAGCAAGGGAAGAGGTGAAGAAAAAGAGCAAGGAACCAAAAATGGAATTAATTCACTGTATCAGCTCAAAAAATTGTCTCATTCTACATCAGTTATTCTCAGAAATTTGGCTTCTACATAAGCTGAAATCAATTCATTGCAAATTAAATTTCCTACAAGCTAGATGCCAGAGTGAATTTTATAATTAGATGCCACAATACCAACAACCTATCATGTGAATACTTGTTGCCCATATACTTAACCGCGCAGCTCATGCTAACTATTTTGTGTGACTACTGTCAAATTCAAATTCAAGACTAATCAATAATCCCTATATTGGTGCAAGCCAAAATTGAATTCATTCCTTTGATTCTTGATTTTCTAGTAGTTTATGAGCAATAAGCTACACATCCGTTGTTGATGAAAGTTCAGGATCCAAATTTCAACCTGATCCCACTTTTGAAGTTTTCACCAATTTCTTCTTTTTGCTTTCAAAGCCCTTCCTTGTACTCGTTAGGAGAAAAAGATTCCAACATGGTCATTTCATGAAGTCCCTTGTATACCTTCTTTTTTTCAGTGAAAAAATGAAGATGCAATTCCTGACTAAATCAGAGAAAACATGGACAGTTCCAAGCTGGTAGGGTAAATTATTATAGCCAATGTTCCTACTGTGGAAAAAGGTGTTGTAGCGTCTGAAAGACCACAGAAACCAGAAAGGTTATAGTTCTAACAACCAATTTGATCTTCACTTCTTGGTATATATTCTCCAAAGTCACAACCAGGTGAACTTTGAGACATCCCCATAACTACACAGCGATCAAGGTTGTCACATAACTGCGATATTTATTAATGCTAAGTGACAATCTCACTTCAGTATTAAGCAATTCACAAGGACCACAAATAACTTACCAAAGCATTCATAGCTCCTGCTTTCTTATGGTGTTGGAATCCTGGGCGTTTCTCACGAGAAACATAAACCAACCGTGGAAGCTCATTCCCATCAGTATCCAGCCCTCCACTGTGCCCCAAAAACACCTATTTTGGTCATTGCAAATGGAGTCAAAGAAAATAGATGCATTATTAAAGTGCACATATGCTGCATAATCTATACCAGAGTACATAATATGATCATAATCTGAATACCATAGATACCTGGATCATTCCTGGATGATCTCTAGGGTTATTTCCAGGCCAAGGAGTTCCATCTTGCATTGTCCAACCTTCTTCAGGCATCTTTTGTGCCTTTGCTACAAGTGCATTTATGCGCACCTTAAATTCTTCATACTCTCTCTGCAAAATGATATGTTTGAGTTATATACTCATATCTAGTTCAGTTCTTGTCCCTACATATAAAACAATTTTCATAGAGAGAGTAAAGTTCTTGAAAAAACAAAGAAATCATTTCCTAAAGAGATTGTTGATGCCTTCCTGTGATTCAAACAACCTGGTACACTTAATGCAGCTAACGATCCTAGTTTTCACTTTCTATCTTTTGTGTACTTTTTCCTTTTGTTACCTTGAAGAACAAGTTTGCTTGTCAGGAGAAAAATAATGATATAAACTCAGAAATAAAGACCATCCCAAGTACATGTATTTGTAAAGTGACACTAATGCTGGATGTATAAGCACCATTCTAATCCACAGTTTCATCATCTAAGCATTACCTTCATTGCTCGACGCTCTTTCACAAATGAAGGCTGAATCTTGTCCTTTAGGTAATCTATTTTCTGAGCAAAGTAAAATTCAGGAGCTCTAGGCTCAATGCTATGCTTCTTGCAGAAGGGTACCCATTTCCTAGCAAATTCAGCTGTCTCCGAGAGGGCTTCAAATGTTAACATTGCTGAACCATCATCTGAAACATAACACGATACCTTGTCGACAGGGTAATCAACAGCGAGAATTGATAAGACAGTGTTGGCAGTGATTAGAGGAGGCTCTTTCATGGGATCCACAGTACTGACAAACACATCAACAGGGGCTAACTGTGAAGGCTCCCCTTCCCTATCGTATCTGAAAAAGAAGACATTGAATGAGGTCCTCAGAATTGCAATATGTAAAGTCAATATATGTAAAGTCAATAAAGTTTGGCTCAAGTGCATTTTAAGATTAAAGTTTCCACTAACCTCATAGCAAGCCTGTCAACAAAGGTTTCCCTATTGATAGGATACCATTTTGGAAATTGATCCAAAAGCCAGGATAGCGCAAACCAAATCTCACAGATGACTGATGTGAGCCATAAAGGATATGCATCCTTCACTGGGTGAGTACACCGATATTGCAAGAAAAAGCCCAAGATAATCAATCGAAGTATGATAACAACACGATACGGAGTGACATGAGATGAAGAAATAGGCACTATGCGGCTCATCGGTTGCCGAGCATCATCAGCCCTGTCATAGAGAGAGAGAATTAAAAGCTGGAAAATAAATCTAAACTAGACTTTAGCATAAATCAATGCCCTTGGGACATTTTCATTTTTCAGAAATATTCTAAAAAAAGGTGATATTACATGACAATCAATATGGTGCTTTCTAATAATGAGCAGCTAAACATGGAAAGCTAATGACATCTCTTACAATTCCCATCCAGAACTGTTTATTTTTTTCAAAATAAAAAGGGCTAGAAATCAATCCCACAGACACCCATGGCAGGCCAAATTTCTTTTTCCTACCAAAAAGAAGATGGCTACCCCCAGTAAATATCAAAGAAAACAGACCGCAAATTACTAGTGCTGTGCAACCTGCATTCTTGTATTCTGAATAGTTTCCACTATCAGACATGCACATACAACGCTATGTACCTGCAACTGAACAGACTCTCTCTCTGTCTCTCTCTCACTCACAGAAGCACAGAGAGTAGTTGGGATTTCAGAAGGCTCTCATAATCTACCCAAACCAAAAACTGCAGAGAGATGCTATCCGTTTAGTCCCTAGATGTAATACACATTACACATTTGGGCTATGAAGCTTACATTTGCAATTCTTCTCCATTTGATCCTGTTCCTTCAATGTCTCCTCCCTTCCCTTCAGGGTATCTGTTGGCCATGTGCACCATATTCTTTTCCTGCTTAAGCTTCCAGCTTTCCACCCTCTCCTTCCAGTCAACACTACCAAGACCATAAGAATTCAAGTCCTTTGAAGGGTCCACAATTCTTACAGGGACTGCAGAATATAAAATCATTGATCAGTTGCATCTCCTTGAAGATAAACTGTAGAGAAACAGGATTTTAACATATATTGGCCAGAGAACAAGAAAACAATGTAGCTGACCTGGCTGCCTTGGATCCAGATAGGGAAGGGCCTTATCTCCAGGGCCTAAAGGTCCTGATGTACTTCTTACTGAACGGGTTTCTGGTGTCGCAATGGGGATTTCACCAGATACCTAAAACATAAACACACAACTCGTTTATTCAAAATTTGAAGAAAGAAGCTTGAAACACCATGAGTATCCAAACCAAACCAATTATGAATATAATCTAGGAATTTCACCAGCTTTTTTTTATCAAGTAGATAATTATCAACACCCATTCCAATATATATACTTACTGGCTGCCCATTCGTGAGAAGAGGAATAGGTCGATCATGCCTAGAGGAAGAAGACAACTCAGCATCTTCTCCCTGCCATTGGCGTCTAGCCTTGCTAGTCCCTTGAGCATAATTGAACTCATTATCCAAGTCATCAACATCATCTTCATCATCATCACCGTCAACCCGGGGACTCCCTAACACATGCACATGGATTGTTCAGTCAGAGCAGAAATCAAAGGAAAGAAGAAATTCAAACAACATCTCAAGAGCAGACTAAAACCTACATAATGCACGCATAAAGATGAAACTGAATCTTAAAGAACTCCGTCATACAAACCAACCTTTGTGTCGCTTGTATCTTGTCTTGCATTGGGGGCAGGACTGGTTTCCATCTTTTCTCTCATACTCATAACAAGGACGGCAAACTGGAAATGCACATTCATTACAGGCAACAAACATGTCACCATCAGCCGTGAGTCCAACACCATCTCCACAAATCTGACATATCTGACCATTCAAATTCTTCAGGGGCTTTGGCTGCATTATGCACAAGGAACTCGCCAATTTCAGAGAATTAAAGGGCATATCATAAACCTCCATGTACTCAAATTAAAACACTTAATAATATTGACAGTCCAGAATATGAAAATCTGAATGGCATATAAAACTCCATTCCGACTAGTTTATTAAATGTTTAGAACAGACACTACTGTTATGAAAAATCGAATGCATGCTATCCAAATATCTGTGGACTGCCATGTAAAGCAAAAAAGGGATCTCGGAGGAAACATGAGAACCCAAAGAGATAAACTAAAGACAAAGGTAGTATAATCAACCTAAAAAACCTAAACCCGAGCAGAACAAATGAAATAGCAGATACTAAAACCTATTAAAAAATCCCCCATCCAACATAACATTTGGAACTTGAGCAGAAGTTCCTCAAATGCTGTTAATATAAAAGTTCAGAACGAACTCAAAAGGAGAGGAGAGCTAGGATTGGAGAAGCCAAAAAAGCTTCAGAGTCTTGTAGAATGTAGAACTAGATCCACCGCAATAAAAACTGCTCGCCTGCTAATTGCCAAATCAGACTTTTAAAATCCAAGTTCTCAAGAAATTGATATCAATCCAAGAAAGACTAGAAAGTCAATCAGAAACAAGACAAATCTCTTAATCCAACCATCAAACAAGCAACTCCTAACTCGACCACAAGCAAAACCAGAACCACTGAAAGATTGCACACTTTCTGAGCAAACCCCTACCTCAATAAGAACATAAAAAAAGCTAGAAGTCCTGACAATTAAAACAGTTAAGACAACAAATCAATGATTCAAACGCAGAATCCGCAAAAGCCCAATTGAAGATTTTATGAAAATATCCAAGAACTCAATACTGCTCTAAACAAAATATAGATCTCAATGACAGCTTAATAAAGCAAAAATCATCTAAAAAAAACTGATCTTTAAAGTTAAAAACTAAAAGTGACAGCTAATTATCTCCTAATCCCGTTGAAAAGATTTCCAAACTTCAGCTCCGAGTCCAGTCCGATACTATCACTACTCAGATCCAAGTATCACACTCCAATCCCAAATCAACCCAATACAGGAAAAAGAAAGGGAGAAAAAAAAAAACAAAATTCTCAAGCTGGAAATGCAGATATTAGGAATAAAAACAAGAAAAAAGGTATTATACCCCGCTATCAGTAGAATCATGTCGAATGCGAACCAACTCATTCCTCTTGTGCGATCCAGCAACCATTCCACCTTTTGCTTCCATTTTGGTAAAATACTAGTATTAGAAAACAAATTCCCGAATTTTATAGAAAAAAAAAAATCTTGAAAAATATTAAGGACAACTAAAGTATGGGTTTCGGAGAAGATTATGAGTAGGATGGAAATGTGAAGAAGCGGTGAAGGAGGAGGTGAGGCATTCTTTCTGATTCTTCGCCCAAAATTCAAGCGGCCATCTCTTTCTTTCTCACTCTCCAGTAATATAGTTCTCTACTTCTCCTTCACATCATTTATGTCTTTGTCTTGTTTTATCATCTTCTTGCTTGAATTATTTTATGTTTTTTTAAAACAAAAAATTTTACAACGTAAGCTTTTTTCACTGGTTGAACCGGTAGCCTATAGTCAGCTTCAGCTTGAGTTTTAGCTCCAAGAGAGGAGCTGGTCAGCTTTGACTAGGCTGGCTGACTTATCGGCTCCTTTTGCTTTTGGCCTTCCTTTCAAAAAAAAAATCTTGGATTTGTTTGGATAGAGTATTATTTTAAATATTATTTGAAATAATTACTATAGCACTTTTTGTGATGTGATGTATGTGAGATAAAAAGATGATTGAAAATATAAAAAAGTTAATTGAAAAATATATTTGTGATGCAAGCACTTTTATGTTGATTGAACTTTCAAGATAAAAAACAAAAAAATGGAGCTTGATCAAGTTTCTTTTTTTTTTTTTTTTTTTGTACAAATAACTATCTATATTTTCAACTTATGCTGCCCAAATGGACTCTATATTATATTGTATAGAAGAGTTGCTTAACTTTCATGATTTGACTGTGGTTTCATTTTGTAGCTTTACATATAAACAAAAGCTTTTTGTGTCAAAATAAACGCTCATTCTCGTTTTAAAAGAAAGTAATGTCAAACTATTTTGTTTACGTTACAAATACAGTTTTCAATCAATTTTTTATCTTTTTCAACTATCATTTTATTTCATATATATCACATTACAAAATATCTCCTATTCAAACACGCTCATTGTTTGCAATATAATTTCGCTGACTTTAAAGTGAAATATTTTCAAAAAGAAAAAGCAATCCTTATATTCATTTGAATTTGAAAACCGCATTTAGAATTAGTCTTTTCACGGCACATTTTGTATCAATTACAACTATAAGAAGAACAATAGAACAACTAAAAGTTTAACCTTAAGGTTAAGTGTATGCTCTTAGAAAACCCTCTTTGCAGAACAATTATTAAGAAATACCTTTAATAAGAAGCCAAGCTCTTGTAGAGGCTAATGGAGTAGCCACGTCCCATAAAAATATTCAACGCCATCATGGCTTGGTGTCTTTTTCACCCAACCGAACCATGCATGATTAGAAGATTTAAAGCACCCAAAAATGGCCGAGGAGTGTAGGCCAAGGTTTCTTGATTGTGAATCCATCCCATAGCCTTGAGGAAAGAAAGATGAGGCACTTTTTTTTTTTCAGGTGTTATCCAATCAGCTTTTTACGCGTAGCCATTCCTTTGTAGGAAACGGTAGTGGTAGGCAGTAGTAGGTAGCTGGCTTGTGCTAACTGACACAGTTGGAACACATGTATTGATAATGAAGCTGGGAACAGGCTGGACATGCACTGGTTACCGGCTGTTGCCAGTAGACCTTGCCCGACAACCCCAGTGGCTGTCGGTGGACTCCTTTTTTACGCTTCCGCCACCTTTTTCCTGCGTCGGTTTGAGCTCACTACGGTCATTCGGTTTTTGTACGTATGCATCTGCCCTTTTTTCTTTTTCTGTTTTTTTTGGTTTGAGGTTTAGAAGAAAATATTTTGGATTAATATGTTGATTTTAAATGGGAAGGGAAGGCAAAAAGAAGTCAATATTTCCATTTCAATTTTTAATAACTAGGTTGCCAGTGTAGGCATTCTATCTATCTTTTTTTTTTTCTATGAATGAATATTTGTCTATATCGATTCTTTTTCTGAGTATTTGTCGAATTTGCTTGATTCCGATCTAAATTGATTTTTTTCCACAATTTTGAATGAAATAGTGGCAAAGGACTGGAGGATAACATTTAAACCAAACAAAAAGAAAACTAATTAAAGTCCAAAAAAATGCATAAATAACCAAAAAAAGAAAGAGAGAAAGAAAGAAAGAAAGAAACCATTTCATAATCCAAAATGGCATGTTTGTGTTCATTTGTTACTATACTTTAAATTATTACTTGTTTTGCTATTGTACATTTGCAAATATGAAATCTACTAGTTAGTACTATAAAGGGTTAAAAACAAAAAAACCCCGTGGTAAGCCTAATACACAGAAAAGCCTCCAATGGTTTCAAAATATACAACACGGCCCCTCATGCTTTGAACTAAATTGTAAATGTGACGGAATCCGTTAAACTTAACGAAAATGACTTATTGGAACCCAAAAAAAAATTTTTATATCTAATTTTTATCAAATATACCTATTCTACCCCTTAACCCTCAATTTTCTCTATTTAGAAAATAAAATAAATGATTTTTTTGAACTGTCTTTTACTTAATTATATGAGAATATTTTGGTCATTTTGACTAGAGGTGTCAAATAAAACCATTTAACTAATTTTACCCATACCCGTCCATTAATAATTGAATATGGGTACTTTAAATTTTTATATATGGATATAAATGGGTTACCCAATTATACCCATTTTTAATAAATGGGTATAATTGGGTAACCCAACTAACCCATTTAACCCATTTAACTTACATTCCCAAACCTTTTGTATTTCCCGGGGTGAAAAAGAGCTGGCTGGAGTTTTTTCAGGTGGAAAAGACTCAAATTCTTGAAAATTGCAATCTACATCTGTAAAAGTATCCCAATTATTTTCTTGAGTAGTGATGGGTCTGGTGAAGAATTTCAGGGAGGAAAGGAGGGGGTCTCTGGAGGATGAGCAGAGAACTAGAATGGATATAGCATTTCTGAGGAACCCTTTACTCATTGTCCCACGAGAAACTAAAGATTGGGCGAGATTATAGGTAATTAGGAAGAAATGGAGCCGGCAGTGGTGGTGGCTTCGGGGGCGGCGGCCGGAAGGATTTGAATTATTGTGTGTGCACGGTGAGTCTGGGCGTTCGCTGGGAGTGAAGAAGTGAAAAGGGAAATTTTGAAACTGGGAATAATAAGAAGAAGATTATTATTTAAAGCAATAATAAAAAGATTCTATATAAAAAATGGTTAATATAAGTACAAAATGGCATAAATTGTAACCAAATTATTTAAAATACGCTGTTTTGGTCAATAAATTTTTTATTTAGTTAAAATAGTCACTCGACTAATGCGGCACATTTTTTAATTTTGATTAGTTGAGTGACCAATTTGCTTAAGAAAAAGTTTATTGACTATAACAAGAAATTATAAAAAATTTAGCAATTATTTACGCGATTTACTTTCTATAAAATGGTGCAAGTTTTGAAATATTTGATAATGGCTAACCTTTTGTATTTCCCAAACTATTTTTTATGTTAAGTATTTTTGTTTTATTTATTATATTTATTTGTTGGTTTTATCTTATCGCTTTATTTCCTTGTAATTTATTAATTTGATCATTTTTTAGCATCATCAATTTATGACAAATTTTAGCTTCCTTTCTTACCTTTTCAAATGAAATTTTAAATTTATAAACAAAAAAATACTAGGGGTTCAAAGTTTTGGATTAAATTTTTTTGTTAACTTTCATATTATTTAGTCCAAATTTTTAGATTCTCATTGTTCAATTATTAAATAATATGTAATTTTGTGACATGGCATGCGGATGGAAAAAAAATTGATAATTAGACTTATTTGGCATAATAAGTAAATATTTAAAATTAATGATGGGTGTAAAATGGTATAAATTGATAATTTAGTTTACAAAATGAATTTATATGAGCTTGTAAAAATTTAGAATAAATGGGTTATAAATGGATAATTGGGTTACCCAACTCATTTTTTGACTTACCCATTTATATCCATCTAATTAAATGGATATAAATGGGTTGACTCACTTATACCCATTACCCATTTTACCCAACCCAAACCCGCCCAAATCACCCATCTTGCCACCTCTAATTTTGACCATTTCCATTAAGTTTAACGGATTCCGTCACCTTTACAATTTAGTTCAAAACATGAGGGGGCGTGTTGTATATTTTGAAACCATGGGGGGCTTTTCTGTGTATTAGGCTTACCACAGGGGATTTTTTTGTTTTTAACCCTACTATAAATGAGAGGTTTTGAATTCATGATATTTTACCTACAATTCATCTTATCTTATCATCGAATCTAACCCTCCCCTTCTCCTCCTCGTAGCAGATATATTACAGGTTATTCGTCGTATATTACCGTTGACCAAGACTTGCAAACGTATTATCTAAACGTGAGAACTTTTCCATGTTGAAGCCTTGTTAATACAACAAGAAAATTAGGAATGCAAAGCAAATGGTCAACTAAATCTTATGAGCAAGGGCAAATGGATTAATTATATTCGTGAACAATTTGGTTAAAATGTTGTCAACTAAGAAGGGAAAAAAACAATAGAGGTTGTTGGAGTCAGAACTGAGAGACAGTTGGATCATGGGTGTTTTACTTTTATCCAATGACGTAATTAAGTGCCTAAATACAAATTTGCGTCTGGAATAGGGTATAATTAGATAAAACAAGGTTGGTGGGGTACCCCGAACACATTAATTATAGGAGGCATTAGTTAAGAATTTCGCAATCAACTAATAATAATAATAAGTAGATAGTGAAGTAGCAACCTCCGCTGAAGATGTTAGTGATAACTGCCCCGAAATTGAAACATCAACCAATTGAAATACTACTAGTTTTTATATATAGTATTCCCTCTGTCCCATTTTGATAGTTCTAGTTTTTTTTTTTTTTCATACAGTTTAAGAAAAAGTAGTTAACTTTATTGGAAAAACGAATTTAAATTTTTATTTTTCTAAAATACCCTTAAATTAAATAAAGTTGATTTTTCATATATCAATATGTTTTGGAAAATCTAAATGCATTAAATGGAGTAGATTATATTCAATATTAACAATCGATATTAAATAAGATAGTTTATAGTAACAACAACTTACATTGAATAAGGGTATTTTAGAAAAATTAAAAGACAATTACATTCTTTAATTAGAAAGTGAACTACAATTTATAACAAATGAAAAAAAAAAAAACAAGACTATCAAAGTGGACGAAGAGAATAGTATCTCTGAGGATGTTCACTCACGCATCAAAATTGATGCTGTTAAACAGGCATTTTTTTTGAATTAAAAAAAAAACACTAAAGTTGCGTTTGATAAAATTAAAGTTTAAAAGTTAAAAGTTAAAATCTGAATTCTAAATCTATTAAGTTATTAAATTATTAAATATTAAATCTGATTCATTTGAATGTATATTACATTTAATAATAAATGAACAGTCCATCACTTATTTTTGAAAACAAATTTTACCTGAAAAGTTCAGAACCACTTAATTAATTCAGATGTTCAATTTTTTATTATCAAACAAGCCTGAATATGTTAAGATTTAAATTCATTAAATATAAGTGTCGAATTGAGTTATTAAACAAGACTTAAAATATTGGATGGACGACACACTATGAAGTTGCATTAAATATTGACCAGATTACGTTATTAAATTATACTACTAATAAGAAGTTACGTCTCTAATGGCATTATTGACACCACGCAACAGAAAAGGCTCGAAATCAAGGTCCATAGAACCCATCTAACTTTACATACAATTCATTTAAACTTCACATAATTGTCTCGATTTCATCTCCACCATGGAAAAGTGGCATCAACAGAACCACCAACTTTCAGCCCAAGCATTTTTCACAGCTTAGCTAGTAGTACACAACATACACTCCCAACCAGAGGTTAACAATGATAAGAAAATAAATTAAATTCTCTACCCCAGAGCTACTCTCGTTCTACTACTACTCTTTCAGTAGCATACAGTAATAATTAGAGGTGAAAGAAAACCTACTTTCATTTCTCTTTTCTTTCTCACTTTCTCCCATCCTGTGCACCTGCTGTTGTGTTCTTCAATATCTGCAAATTCAAAACAGTTCGAACTTTTAACTTGCTTTTGAACGGGTAATTAGGGTACACAATAATGGCATTGCACGTTGATAAGCATTGGCAGACAAGGCTTAATTATACAAAAGCTCGAGTTTCGGCCTGTGAGAACATGTTAGCCTGATACAGCAAGACATAAATTTTGTTGAAGATGCAAATGAGAGAGCAAAAGCAGTGGACAAACAACTTGTTCAGTATTCTAGTCTTTGCCCTATTTTGCACGGTGGGAACCTTTCTCAGTTACTTGAGTAATTTCCTTGCTGTAAATTTTATACTCACTATAACTTCGCTCAATGTATGATGCACACTTTGATGAATGAAAGAGGAGAAGAATCGCATATCTAGTTGTACTTGACTTAAAACATAGTATGATTTTGATTCTCACTTTAGGTTCAGGCCAGTTTTAGCCATTCAGTCCACCTAAATGGACGGTTAAATACGTTTCAAACTATTCACTACGATGAACATAGTCTAAACTAATGTCAACAGCAATTCACCTTGGTAAAATGCACGCTTTAGAAGTTCAACAAACTATCCAGCAACATACTAATCAAGAAGTGCAACAAACTAATGAGGCACACCATAACTACCAACTCAGTTCAACTTTGTACTTTGACGCTTGAAACAGAGTCAAATGTATGAAGAAGTGCAACAAACTAAGGACTCAGAGGATAAACTGCTTTTACCCGGCAAAGATGTTAAAACTTCAAAAGGGAAAATGATGATGCTTACTCTAGCG
The DNA here is from genome assembly GCF_036785885.1 of Coffea arabica. Classification (NCBI taxonomy): domain Eukaryota; kingdom Viridiplantae; phylum Streptophyta; class Magnoliopsida; order Gentianales; family Rubiaceae; genus Coffea; species Coffea arabica. The sequence continues at coordinate 208,275 of NC_092325.1, read as the reverse complement.
GAACTCAATACAGAAACCACGCCAAGCAGAAAAACATAAAAGTACTCTATGTCTACTGGCAACTAATAAATAGAGTATCAGCCTGGCAAATCCCCCCCCCCCCCTTTTTTCCCCCACCGCCCGGTACAACCAAAAGGCAAAAAAAATTACCCAACCTTTATTTTCTAGATCTGCCACTCAAGCAATCTATCTATTCTGTTTACAAGTTTTTAGTACAGTTTTCTCTCTGCTGCACCTTGGTAAATGTCGGTTTGGTCAGACACCAACCAACTAAATTAACAAGTTGGCCTGCCATGGAACTTGTATAGGCACCCTAAAATTAAGCCTCCACAACGCCCTCCTAGTTTCTGAGGCCAACCGTTCATGAGTTCATTCAAAGTTTACAATCTGCAAACTATTCAAAGGAGAATAGACATTGCATACATGACAGCATTTCACTCAACTTGTCTACTGCCCAAGTTGCACGGTCCAATACTGTTTTCAGTAGAGCAACAAGCATCATTCTATAAATTTTGCTAGCGGAAACCACAGAAATGCACGAATCCGGATAGGCATGATAGTGACTGGCATAAATAATTGAGTACCAAATTGTCTAACGCAACCAAAATTTAAGTCAGGTTCAGAATGAAGATTATACACGCATGTGGAACTTGACAGAAAATGAATGCCATGTATCAAAAGAGTGTGAAACAGTCGAGGTCGGACCATATGGACAAAAATAAATATATAAAGTCAATAACCAAAGGTGAAGAAAGATATATGAATAAAGAGGGTAGTAAATTGACATACTTGTCTGAGCATTTGGTTCTCATTTTGCAACGTGGAAAGCCTCTCTTCAAGCTCTGCATTCTTTGTTTCCAATTCTTTAACCCTGGCCTCCAAGTCAATCAAGTATGCCTTCTTCCTTTCCCTTGCTTGCTGTGCTGATACTCTATTCCTCAACAACCTAAATTTCAAGATTCCAAATCACCGAAATGCCACTGACCAAAGTTGCATGCAGGTTTGCAAGTCCTATTCAATCAGCACTCAAGTGACTCCAACTCCACACAGCCCATGGCCATGACCCCCCAGTCCCCCACTTCCCCCAATACCCACGCATTTGAGCATTGCCAGCTTGCCCCACACCAGTCTATATTCCATCTTGAAAGTGCGGCCCCAGAGATGGAGTGACAGAATTTCATTGGATAAAAAACTAATAATCTAGTCCAAAATGGTCACTCACGACTTGTGATTATAAGATGGCTTACCTCTTCAACCTCTTGTTTTCTTTATCAGCTGGGCTTCTAACTCTCTTCCTTGAACCAGCTGCAGATGGCTGAACTGGTCCGGCGACTGAACCGCCGTTCCGCCCGGAAGCTGAAGCACCGGCAACTTCCCCTCCGATCTCAGGAACTCTTCGAATCTCATCATCACTCTCCATGCCTAAATGGAACAAGACACAAGAATGAGTAAAATGTTTGAAAAGGGGATTTAAAAAAAGAAAAACTTTCTCAACTTTCCCGAGAAACTCAGGAAGCCCAGATGAGAAATCCTCACATTCTCCAAGACCCACTTGGGAAAACATCAAACTCGTCGAAAACCCCAAGTTATCCAGAAATTCATGCTCAAACATCAAGAAAAGATTAAATTTTTAGTACAACATTGCCCACAATTCTCTCCCCCACCCCCCCCCCCCCCCCTCTCTCCAAAAAAAAAATGCAAAGTCTATTTTCCCTACTCAATTAATGGCAACTCAAACTTAACTAAATCAAAAAAGAAAAACAAAACTCCCGAAAAAATTCGCGCGACTACATTTGTAAAAATACACTATCTTGAAAGATAAAACCAAGACACAGCAGAGCAGAGATACAAAATGGGGGAGCTAAACACCTTCTTTGACTTCAACGTGAAGGGCAGAGCTGGAAGATCTTTCACTGCTAGAAGGCCTGGAGCTGGCTGCTAGAGAACTTGTAGCTTGCTCCTGCATTTTCCCCACTTGACAAGAAAAATATAAGACTAGAAACTGCAGGAAGAACAAAAAAAAAAAAGGAGATAAAGGTTGTTAAAGGGGTGAAAGATAGGAATCCTATTAGGGATATTTGTTTGTCAGAGAAAGAAGAAAAAGAGCGGGATGTCGTTAATGCTTTGAGTGGGGTGATCACTGATCAGGACTCAGGATGTCTTCATAACAGTTGTTTTTCATCCTTTAAGCTTCGATATGGCGTCTCATATGCCTTAATCCGATATTCGTAGCTCAACTTATGAGTAAACTAGAAACGAGTGTCAAATTTGCCGTTTCCGTTTCCGTCTGTCATATTTACGTGCGCGCGTGTTGTTTTGCCGTTTTGCTTGTTTTGGGCATGTTAGTGGCCGTTTGTGATAAAATCTTCCATTTCAGACAGCGGTGAGCTAGGCGGAGCCGGTGGGGCCCACTACTAGCGAACGCGCGAAGCGATTTTGCTTTAGTACTACTTTCGGTATTTTGGGTAAGTATTCAGGCCGGTTTGGTGTGTTTTCTTTGCTATGTGTTTGAGATATGTGAAAAGGGCACTTAGGCGAGGGTGTACTTTATCGCACTCGACCTAAACCCTAATTTGAATGTATAATTGTACTTGGCATATGTATATGAACCTTTTGGAACCAAAACCCTTGAGCTTGTGGCTCGGGGCGACTTTCGAATAAAGTTTGTGAAGTTTGCAAAGTTTGTGATTTTGAATAATTTTGTGAAGTTTGTGAGTTTGGGGCGAACTCTTGACCTGGTTGGACTATTCGAGCCGGTTAGGGCTTGGTCGAAGGCAGTCCAACTTAGGCTGAGGTCACCAAGTTTGTAGGTTCATTTTATGAACCAATTTTGTGAATCCGGTTCACCGAGAAGGTGACCAAGTTTGTGACCCGAGCTTGTGACTCAAGCTCAAGTTTGTGATTTCGTTCGCCCGGGCAAGTTTGTGAGGTGACTGGCCAGTGAGGGTGATAAGGTGTCGGTGGGTGTACAAGTGAAGTTCTACGGACTATTATTTGCAGTCGACGGAGTGTCGGCAGGAGATCACGCATGGCACATGAGTTGGCTTTGGAGCCACCTGTATCCTTATTATGTGATGTTACTTTTCTGCTTTTGCTTTACTCTTATTGTGTAACTGTTACGTGAAATTTATGCTTTCGCCCCTGTTTACTTACTAAGCATATAGCTTACCCCATTCCTTTTGTTTTCCTTAGCAGGGGCCGACGCGGGTACGTTTGGGCACTTACACTAGTATAGTATAGTTAGACTTGCTTGTAATAGCGGACAATTAGGATGTTTGTTTTTATTGTGGTGGTTTGTATAAGGACCCTTCTTAGGGTCTACCTTTTGGTTTTGGCTGTAATTATAAGGATGTAATAGTTTGAGCAGGTACTTTTGGGGAAATGTACTTATAACCCTTTTGGGGTTGTATATAGTACTCTTTTGAATTTTCTGGCTTTTAGTGTTTTAAGTTTCGAGTCCTGGCGCGAGCTAGGCAGGCGGCCCGCCGATACCCTAGGGTTCGCCCTTGGGAGAAGTGGGGTCGTCACAGTTGGTATCAGAGCTTAGGCTTCAGATTTCTGTAGTGTATCCTAGGCTTGAAGTTTAGGATGCTGGACTGTGGGATACTTGGCTATTAAGGTAAATATTGAATGCTAAGATTTTGATATTGACTTTTGTAATTTTTCCATAAGGCAAAGTGGGGATTGAGTTGATTGCACTTGGAGATGGCCAGTCCCAGTGTGAATCGATTTGGTTCTTACTTAATATTGAAGTTAGCTATTTGGACCTATTCTTTAGGTTTGCACCCTAGGGCCGCCGGGGCGGTGCTAGTGGATTAGGTAGGTTCCGTAGGGGAGGCGCGTAGGGCCGTTGATGGGATTTCCTTTTGACTATCTGATATGTTTATTTTGTTATATCTGCCATGTTTATTTTGTTATAACCAGCATGCCTGGTTTCTTTTGTTACCCGGTGATTGACTACATTTTTGGAGCCGTAGTGCTCACGTAAATAATGGATTTTGCACCAACCGGATGTCGGATAACTTGTATATTTTTAGTGTGACTTTGTAAAAATATGTATATTTGAGTATAATCTTTTGAGCTTATTTGTTTGAACCCGGCTTTTGAACTTATTTGAGTACTTGCGTGGTTGTAGACCGGCTACTACTCGTGTGGTTGAACTTTTGAGGCATTGCCTGTTGTGTACTTGACTGCTTTTGAGGATTATTTGATCTGATTAGTGCAAGTTGGAATTTCGAGGACGAAATTCTTTTAAGTGGGGGAGATTGTGAGGACCTAGTCCGTTCATACGTTGAGATTAGGGTTATTCATTATTTTGTACGGTCAAATTAAGGTTTTAGGGCTAAGGAGAAACCCTAATCTCGGCCAAGATTGAAAACCCTAACTTTGCTTACGATAAAATCCTAGTTTATGCGGTATTCTAGTGTGTGTTTTGGCACAAGAAAAAAAATAGGATTCATTATAGTTTACAGAGGTTTAACAAGTTTGAAAATGGTTAGTAAACTCTGGATTAGTAAACCTCTAGTGTCACAATGTTAGAAAGCTTAAGTGGAGTTATATTTATCGCCCGTCCTTTTCTACATTTTCTTTATTAGAAAATTCCCTAGATAATTTTTATTGAGTAAATAGAGTTTTTAGATGATTTTTCTAGGATTAGTTTGTTTTTGAGAAATTAAGAACGTATATCGGAAGTGGGACCCGCTAGTGCGAAAAGTTCGGAAAAATTCGGTCAATTAGGTTAAATTCCGGATACTGTGTAAAATTTATCGGGTGTTAAGAGATAAGTAGAGAGTGAGATATGATTGATGTGAGAGAGAAAAGAAAGGATAGGAATGCATTAATGGTGGTGACAAGTGTCACCATTTCATTGTAGAAGACTTAAGAATTACTATTCACTTTCTTGACTTTTTGACCAAAGGTTAAATATCCAAAAATTTCACAAAATTCACCATTTTTCTCCTCCTTATGGCCGGCCCTCTCTAAGCAAGAAGAAAGACAAAACTCTTCAACATTCTAGCAAACTTCTAGCTCAAATCAACTAAACCACTTACTTAACTTGGTTTTCACTCCATAAAATTCTTCCTTCTAGTGCTAGTAAGTTGTTTGGTGAACTTTGTTTGAAGGACTAAGGTGCACAACATCTTCCTCTCTCTTGGTTTTTGGTAAGTGAAGCTTGAAACATCCTACTACACCTAATGATGCTTATGTTGTGCTTATTAGTGATAAGAGTGCTGAAATTTCTGGTTTTTATCTTGGTTTGAATTGATTTGGTGAAGTTTTCCATTTTATGATGATTTTTCTGGTTTAATTGGATTATGATGGTGTGGTTGTTTGTGATGATTGGCAATGGACTATAATGGCTCTAGTGGATGTGAAATGTGGATAAATGCAACCAATTTTGGATTTGGTGTGAAAATTGCAAAGCTAGGGTTCTTAAATCCCCAATTCTGTCCGGTTTTGGATCATAGGGTTAGAGGCCGAATTTGACTTTGCTCAAAACATGAAAGTTGTAGGTATTGATGTGATTGAGATGCCTGCAAAATTTCAGGTCATTTGGATTAATGTAGAATGAGTTATGACGAAATTACTGTAGCTGTTCTGCTTTGGACAGAATGCGAAAACTGTACTGGTAATTGGCCATTTTGACTGGAATTGCTTTGGATTTGGATGTTGGTGTCTTCTGATGAAATGTAGCAGGATGTCTTAGCTAACATATACCTTTGGAATTTCGGCATTTGGACTTGTATAGACTAAGTTATAGTAATTACAGTTTTGTGTGATTTGCAAACCTGTTTTGGTAATTCTGGTATAGTATTTGGCATTTTCGACCTAGTTAAGCTAGGAACTGGATTGAGTGACCTTCTACATTGTTGTATCCCTGTTTCATAGCTTCGAAACGGTGGGTCTTACACCCCCATCCGATAATCGTAGTGAATTTGGTGCCATTACCGCATATTGAGGTCAAATACGGTTTGTGATTATGGTACGTTTTTGGAAAGTTTATGGCTGGAAGTTTGGCTTCACATTTGACTGAGTTACAAGCTGTTTGGGCTTCCGACCAAAACATCAAACTTATAGCCCTATATCAGGGCTTTCTAACGCCCTTGGAATTTCATGAATCGGATTTATAAAACCTGAGATATAGCCGAGCAAACAAGGCCTGCCCGTGAAAATGACCAGAAATCTGTTTTGGTCCTGATGACCAATTTTCGTTCCGAATTTGGATTGCCGACCTTCATGAAAGTTGTTCCATTTGGAATGAACTATCTAACTGCCAATTTTCATCTCTTTTGACCATGTGTAGCATAGAAAACAGTTAGCACTCAAAACTGACCATTTGTGCATTGGCCAGATTTCGTAAGTGATTGTGTTTGGTTCATTTGGGACTAAAGCCTCCAGTTTCAGTTCTGGATGTCTTCATAACAGTTGTTTTTCATCCTTTAAGCTTCGATATGGCGTCTCATATGCCTTAATCCGATATTCGTAGCTCAACTTATGAGTAAACTAGAAACGAGTGTCAAATTTGCCGTTTCCGTTTCCGTCTGTCATATTTACGTGCGCGCGTGTTGTTTTGCCGTTTTGCTTGTTTTGGGCATGTTAGTGGCCGTTTGTGATAAAATCTTCCATTTCAGACAGCGGTGAGCTAGGCGGAGCCGGTGGGGCCCACTACTAGCGAACGCGCGAAGCGATTTTGCTTTAGTACTACTTTCGGTATTTTGGGTAAGTATTCAGGCCGGTTTGGTGTGTTTTCTTTGCTATGTGTTTGAGATATGTGAAAAGGGCACTTAGGCGAGGGTGTACTTTATCGCACTCGACCTAAACCCTAATTTGAATGTATAATTGTACTTGGCATATGTATATGAACCTTTTGGAACCAAAACCCTTGAGCTTGTGGCTCGGGGCGACTTTCGAATAAAGTTTGTGAAGTTTGCAAAGTTTGTGATTTTGAATAATTTTGTGAAGTTTGTGAGTTTGGGGCGAACTCTTGACCTGGTTGGACTATTCGAGCCGGTTAGGGCTTGGTCGAAGGCAGTCCAACTTAGGCTGAGGTCACCAAGTTTGTAGGTTCATTTTATGAACCAATTTTGTGAATCCGGTTCACCGAGAAGGTGACCAAGTTTGTGACCCGAGCTTGTGACTCAAGCTCAAGTTTGTGATTTCGTTCGCCCGGGCAAGTTTGTGAGGTGACTGGCCAGTGAGGGTGATAAGGTGTCGGTGGGTGTACAAGTGAAGTTCTACGGACTATTATTTGCAGTCGACGGAGTGTCGGCAGGAGATCACGCATGGCACATGAGTTGGCTTTGGAGCCACCTGTATCCTTATTATGTGATGTTACTTTTCTGCTTTTGCTTTACTCTTATTGTGTAACTGTTACGTGAAATTTATGCTTTCGCCCCTGTTTACTTACTAAGCATATAGCTTACCCCATTCCTTTTGTTTTCCTTAGCAGGGGCCGACGCGGGTACGTTTGGGCACTTACACTAGTATAGTATAGTTAGACTTGCTTGTAATAGCGGACAATTAGGATGTTTGTTTTTATTGTGGTGGTTTGTATAAGGACCCTTCTTAGGGTCTACCTTTTGGTTTTGGCTGTAATTATAAGGATGTAATAGTTTGAGCAGGTACTTTTGGGGAAATGTACTTATAACCCTTTTGGGGTTGTATATAGTACTCTTTTGAATTTTCTGGCTTTTAGTGTTTTAAGTTTCGAGTCCTGGCGCGAGCTAGGCAGGCGGCCCGCCGATACCCTAGGGTTCGCCCTTGGGAGAAGTGGGGTCGTCACAGTTGGTATCAGAGCTTAGGCTTCAGATTTCTGTAGTGTATCCTAGGCTTGAAGTTTAGGATGCTGGACTGTGGGATACTTGGCTATTAAGGTAAATATTGAATGCTAAGATTTTGATATTGACTTTTGTAATTTTTCCATAAGGCAAAGTGGGGATTGAGTTGATTGCACTTGGAGATGGCCAGTCCCAGTGTGAATCGATTTGGTTCTTACTTAATATTGAAGTTAGCTATTTGGACCTATTCTTTAGGTTTGCACCCTAGGGCCGCCGGGGCGGTGCTAGTGGATTAGGTAGGTTCCGTAGGGGAGGCGCGTAGGGCCGTTGATGGGATTTCCTTTTGACTATCTGATATGTTTATTTTGTTATATCTGCCATGTTTATTTTGTTATAACCAGCATGCCTGGTTTCTTTTGTTACCCGGTGATTGACTACATTTTTGGAGCCGTAGTGCTCACGTAAATAATGGATTTTGCACCAACCGGATGTCGGATAACTTGTATATTTTTAGTGTGACTTTGTAAAAATATGTATATTTGAGTATAATCTTTTGAGCTTATTTGTTTGAACCCGGCTTTTGAACTTATTTGAGTACTTGCGTGGTTGTAGACCGGCTACTACTCGTGTGGTTGAACTTTTGAGGCATTGCCTGTTGTGTACTTGACTGCTTTTGAGGATTATTTGATCTGATTAGTGCAAGTTGGAATTTCGAGGACGAAATTCTTTTAAGTGGGGGAGATTGTGAGGACCTAGTCCGTTCATACGTTGAGATTAGGGTTATTCATTATTTTGTACGGTCAAATTAAGGTTTTAGGGCTAAGGAGAAACCCTAATCTCGGCCAAGATTGAAAACCCTAACTTTGCTTACGATAAAATCCTAGTTTATGCGGTATTCTAGTGTGTGTTTTGGCACAAGAAAAAAAATAGGATTCATTATAGTTTACAGAGGTTTAACAAGTTTGAAAATGGTTAGTAAACTCTGGATTAGTAAACCTCTAGTGTCACAATGTTAGAAAGCTTAAGTGGAGTTATATTTATCGCCCGTCCTTTTCTACATTTTCTTTATTAGAAAATTCCCTAGATAATTTTTATTGAGTAAATAGAGTTTTTAGATGATTTTTCTAGGATTAGTTTGTTTTTGAGAAATTAAGAACGTATATCGGAAGTGGGACCCGCTAGTGCGAAAAGTTCGGAAAAATTCGGTCAATTAGGTTAAATTCCGGATACTGTGTAAAATTTATCGGGTGTTAAGAGATAAGTAGAGAGTGAGATATGATTGATGTGAGAGAGAAAAGAAAGGATAGGAATGCATTAATGGTGGTGACAAGTGTCACCATTTCATTGTAGAAGACTTAAGAATTACTATTCACTTTCTTGACTTTTTGACCAAAGGTTAAATATCCAAAAATTTCACAAAATTCACCATTTTTCTCCTCCTTATGGCCGGCCCTCTCTAAGCAAGAAGAAAGACAAAACTCTTCAACATTCTAGCAAACTTCTAGCTCAAATCAACTAAACCACTTACTTAACTTGGTTTTCACTCCATAAAATTCTTCCTTCTAGTGCTAGTAAGTTGTTTGGTGAACTTTGTTTGAAGGACTAAGGTGCACAACATCTTCCTCTCTCTTGGTTTTTGGTAAGTGAAGCTTGAAACATCCTACTACACCTAATGATGCTTATGTTGTGCTTATTAGTGATAAGAGTGCTGAAATTTCTGGTTTTTATCTTGGTTTGAATTGATTTGGTGAAGTTTTCCATTTTATGATGATTTTTCTGGTTTAATTGGATTATGATGGTGTGGTTGTTTGTGATGATTGGCAATGGACTATAATGGCTCTAGTGGATGTGAAATGTGGATAAATGCAACCAATTTTGGATTTGGTGTGAAAATTGCAAAGCTAGGGTTCTTAAATCCCCAATTCTGTCCGGTTTTGGATCATAGGGTTAGAGGCCGAATTTGACTTTGCTCAAAACATGAAAGTTGTAGGTATTGATGTGATTGAGATGCCTGCAAAATTTCAGGTCATTTGGATTAATGTAGAATGAGTTATGACGAAATTACTGTAGCTGTTCTGCTTTGGACAGAATGCGAAAACTGTACTGGTAATTGGCCATTTTGACTGGAATTGCTTTGGATTTGGATGTTGGTGTCTTCTGATGAAATGTAGCAGGATGTCTTAGCTAACATATACCTTTGGAATTTCGGCATTTGGACTTGTATAGACTAAGTTATAGTAATTACAGTTTTGTGTGATTTGCAAACCTGTTTTGGTAATTCTGGTATAGTATTTGGCATTTTCGACCTAGTTAAGCTAGGAACTGGATTGAGTGACCTTCTACATTGTTGTATCCCTGTTTCATAGCTTCGAAACGGTGGGTCTTACACCCCCATCCGATAATCGTAGTGAATTTGGTGCCATTACCGCATATTGAGGTCAAATACGGTTTGTGATTATGGTACGTTTTTGGAAAGTTTATGGCTGGAAGTTTGGCTTCACATTTGACTGAGTTACAAGCTGTTTGGGCTTCCGACCAAAACATCAAACTTATAGCCCTATATCAGGGCTTTCTAACGCCCTTGGAATTTCATGAATCGGATTTATAAAACCTGAGATATAGCCGAGCAAACAAGGCCTGCCCGTGAAAATGACCAGAAATCTGTTTTGGTCCTGATGACCAATTTTCGTTCCGAATTTGGATTGCCGACCTTCATGAAAGTTGTTCCATTTGGAATGAACTATCTAACTGCCAATTTTCATCTCTTTTGACCATGTGTAGCATAGAAAACAGTTAGCACTCAAAACTGACCATTTGTGCATTGGCCAGATTTCGTAAGTGATTGTGTTTGGTTCATTTGGGACTAAAGCCTCCAGTTTCAGTTCTGGATGTCTTCATAACAGTTGTTTTTCATCCTTTAAGCTTCGATATGGCGTCTCATATGCCTTAATCCGATATTCGTAGCTCAACTTATGAGTAAACTAGAAACGAGTGTCAAATTTGCCGTTTCCGTTTCCGTCTGTCATATTTACGTGCGCGCGTGTTGTTTTGCCGTTTTGCTTGTTTTGGGCATGTTAGTGGCCGTTTGTGATAAAATCTTCCATTTCAGACAGCGGTGAGCTAGGCGGAGCCGGTGGGGCCCACTACTAGCGAACGCGCGAAGCGATTTTGCTTTAGTACTACTTTCGGTATTTTGGGTAAGTATTCAGGCCGGTTTGGTGTGTTTTCTTTGCTATGTGTTTGAGATATGTGAAAAGGGCACTTAGGCGAGGGTGTACTTTATCGCACTCGACCTAAACCCTAATTTGAATGTATAATTGTACTTGGCATATGTATATGAACCTTTTGGAACCAAAACCCTTGAGCTTGTGGCTCGGGGCGACTTTCGAATAAAGTTTGTGAAGTTTGCAAAGTTTGTGATTTTGAATAATTTTGTGAAGTTTGTGAGTTTGGGGCGAACTCTTGACCTGGTTGGACTATTCGAGCCGGTTAGGGCTTGGTCGAAGGCAGTCCAACTTAGGCTGAGGTCACCAAGTTTGTAGGTTCATTTTATGAACCAATTTTGTGAATCCGGTTCACCGAGAAGGTGACCAAGTTTGTGACCCGAGCTTGTGACTCAAGCTCAAGTTTGTGATTTCGTTCGCCCGGGCAAGTTTGTGAGGTGACTGGCCAGTGAGGGTGATAAGGTGTCGGTGGGTGTACAAGTGAAGTTCTACGGACTATTATTTGCAGTCGACGGAGTGTCGGCAGGAGATCACGCATGGCACATGAGTTGGCTTTGGAGCCACCTGTATCCTTATTATGTGATGTTACTTTTCTGCTTTTGCTTTACTCTTATTGTGTAACTGTTACGTGAAATTTATGCTTTCGCCCCTGTTTACTTACTAAGCATATAGCTTACCCCATTCCTTTTGTTTTCCTTAGCAGGGGCCGACGCGGGTACGTTTGGGCACTTACACTAGTATAGTATAGTTAGACTTGCTTGTAATAGCGGACAATTAGGATGTTTGTTTTTATTGTGGTGGTTTGTATAAGGACCCTTCTTAGGGTCTACCTTTTGGTTTTGGCTGTAATTATAAGGATGTAATAGTTTGAGCAGGTACTTTTGGGGAAATGTACTTATAACCCTTTTGGGGTTGTATATAGTACTCTTTTGAATTTTCTGGCTTTTAGTGTTTTAAGTTTCGAGTCCTGGCGCGAGCTAGGCAGGCGGCCCGCCGATACCCTAGGGTTCGCCCTTGGGAGAAGTGGGGTCGTCACAGTTGGTATCAGAGCTTAGGCTTCAGATTTCTGTAGTGTATCCTAGGCTTGAAGTTTAGGATGCTGGACTGTGGGATACTTGGCTATTAAGGTAAATATTGAATGCTAAGATTTTGATATTGACTTTTGTAATTTTTCCATAAGGCAAAGTGGGGATTGAGTTGATTGCACTTGGAGATGGCCAGTCCCAGTGTGAATCGATTTGGTTCTTACTTAATATTGAAGTTAGCTATTTGGACCTATTCTTTAGGTTTGCACCCTAGGGCCGCCGGGGCGGTGCTAGTGGATTAGGTAGGTTCCGTAGGGGAGGCGCGTAGGGCCGTTGATGGGATTTCCTTTTGACTATCTGATATGTTTATTTTGTTATATCTGCCATGTTTATTTTGTTATAACCAGCATGCCTGGTTTCTTTTGTTACCCGGTGATTGACTACATTTTTGGAGCCGTAGTGCTCACGTAAATAATGGATTTTGCACCAACCGGATGTCGGATAACTTGTATATTTTTAGTGTGACTTTGTAAAAATATGTATATTTGAGTATAATCTTTTGAGCTTATTTGTTTGAACCCGGCTTTTGAACTTATTTGAGTACTTGCGTGGTTGTAGACCGGCTACTACTCGTGTGGTTGAACTTTTGAGGCATTGCCTGTTGTGTACTTGACTGCTTTTGAGGATTATTTGATCTGATTAGTGCAAGTTGGAATTTCGAGGACGAAATTCTTTTAAGTGGGGGAGATTGTGAGGACCTAGTCCGTTCATACGTTGAGATTAGGGTTATTCATTATTTTGTACGGTCAAATTAAGGTTTTAGGGCTAAGGAGAAACCCTAATCTCGGCCAAGATTGAAAACCCTAACTTTGCTTACGATAAAATCCTAGTTTATGCGGTATTCTAGTGTGTGTTTTGGCACAAGAAAAAAAATAGGATTCATTATAGTTTACAGAGGTTTAACAAGTTTGAAAATGGTTAGTAAACTCTGGATTAGTAAACCTCTAGTGTCACAATGTTAGAAAGCTTAAGTGGAGTTATATTTATCGCCCGTCCTTTTCTACATTTTCTTTATTAGAAAATTCCCTAGATAATTTTTATTGAGTAAATAGAGTTTTTAGATGATTTTTCTAGGATTAGTTTGTTTTTGAGAAATTAAGAACGTATATCGGAAGTGGGACCCGCTAGTGCGAAAAGTTCGGAAAAATTCGGTCAATTAGGTTAAATTCCGGATACTGTGTAAAATTTATCGGGTGTTAAGAGATAAGTAGAGAGTGAGATATGATTGATGTGAGAGAGAAAAGAAAGGATAGGAATGCATTAATGGTGGTGACAAGTGTCACCATTTCATTGTAGAAGACTTAAGAATTACTATTCACTTTCTTGACTTTTTGACCAAAGGTTAAATATCCAAAAATTTCACAAAATTCACCATTTTTCTCCTCCTTATGGCCGGCCCTCTCTAAGCAAGAAGAAAGACAAAACTCTTCAACATTCTAGCAAACTTCTAGCTCAAATCAACTAAACCACTTACTTAACTTGGTTTTCACTCCATAAAATTCTTCCTTCTAGTGCTAGTAAGTTGTTTGGTGAACTTTGTTTGAAGGACTAAGGTGCACAACATCTTCCTCTCTCTTGGTTTTTGGTAAGTGAAGCTTGAAACATCCTACTACACCTAATGATGCTTATGTTGTGCTTATTAGTGATAAGAGTGCTGAAATTTCTGGTTTTTATCTTGGTTTGAATTGATTTGGTGAAGTTTTCCATTTTATGATGATTTTTCTGGTTTAATTGGATTATGATGGTGTGGTTGTTTGTGATGATTGGCAATGGACTATAATGGCTCTAGTGGATGTGAAATGTGGATAAATGCAACCAATTTTGGATTTGGTGTGAAAATTGCAAAGCTAGGGTTCTTAAATCCCCAATTCTGTCCGGTTTTGGATCATAGGGTTAGAGGCCGAATTTGACTTTGCTCAAAACATGAAAGTTGTAGGTATTGATGTGATTGAGATTCCTGCAAAATTTCAGGTCATTTGGATTAATGTAGAATGAGTTATGACGAAATTACTGTAGCTGTTCTGCTTTGGACAGAATGCGAAAACTGTACTGGTAATTGGCCATTTTGACTGGAATTGCTTTGGATTTGGATGTTGGTGTCTTCTGATGAAATGTAGCAGGATGTCTTAGCTAACATATACCTTTGGAATTTCGGCATTTGGACTTGTATAGACTAAGTTATAGTAATTACAGTTTTGTGTGATTTGCAAACCTGTTTTGGTAATTCTGGTATAGTATTTGGCATTTTCGACCTAGTTAAGCTAGGAACTGGATTGAGTGACCTTCTACATTGTTGTATCCCTGTTTCATAGCTTCGAAACGGTGGGTCTTACACCCCCATCCGATAATCGTAGTGAATTTGGTGCCATTACCGCATATTGAGGTCAAATACGGTTTGTGATTATGGTACGTTTTTGGAAAGTTTATGGCTGGAAGTTTGGCTTCACATTTGACTGAGTTACAAGCTGTTTGGGCTTCCGACCAAAACATCAAACTTATAGCCCTATATCAGGGCTTTCTAACGCCCTTGGAATTTCATGAATCGGATTTATAAAACCTGAGATATAGCCGAGCAAACAAGGCCTGCCCGTGAAAATGACCAGAAATCTGTTTTGGTCCTGATGACCAATTTTCGTTCCGAATTTGGATTGCCGACCTTCATGAAAGTTGTTCCATTTGGAATGAACTATCTAACTGCCAATTTTCATCTCTTTTGACCATGTGTAGCATAGAAAACAGTTAGCACTCAAAACTGACCATTTGTGCATTGGCCAGATTTCGTAAGTGATTGTGTTTGGTTCATTTGGGACTAAAGCCTCCAGTTTCAGTTCTGGATGTCTTCATAACAGTTGTTTTTCATCCTTTAAGCTTCGATATGGCGTCTCATATGCCTTAATCCGATATTCGTAGCTCAACTTATGAGTAAACTAGAAACGAGTGTCAAATTTGCCGTTTCCGTTTCCGTCTGTCATATTTACGTGCGCGCGTGTTGTTTTGCCGTTTTGCTTGTTTTGGGCATGTTAGTGGCCGTTTGTGATAAAATCTTCCATTTCAGACAGCGGTGAGCTAGGCGGAGCCGGTGGGGCCCACTACTAGCGAACGCGCGAAGCGATTTTGCTTTAGTACTACTTTCGGTATTTTGGGTAAGTATTCAGGCCGGTTTGGTGTGTTTTCTTTGCTATGTGTTTGAGATATGTGAAAAGGGCACTTAGGCGAGGGTGTACTTTATCGCACTCGACCTAAACCCTAATTTGAATGTATAATTGTACTTGGCATATGTATATGAACCTTTTGGAACCAAAACCCTTGAGCTTGTGGCTCGGGGCGACTTTCGAATAAAGTTTGTGAAGTTTGCAAAGTTTGTGATTTTGAATAATTTTGTGAAGTTTGTGAGTTTGGGGCGAACTCTTGACCTGGTTGGACTATTCGAGCCGGTTAGGGCTTGGTCGAAGGCAGTCCAACTTAGGCTGAGGTCACCAAGTTTGTAGGTTCATTTTATGAACCAATTTTGTGAATCCGGTTCACCGAGAAGGTGACCAAGTTTGTGACCCGAGCTTGTGACTCAAGCTCAAGTTTGTGATTTCGTTCGCCCGGGCAAGTTTGTGAGGTGACTGGCCAGTGAGGGTGATAAGGTGTCGGTGGGTGTACAAGTGAAGTTCTACGGACTATTATTTGCAGTCGACGGAGTGTCGGCAGGAGATCACGCATGGCACATGAGTTGGCTTTGGAGCCACCTGTATCCTTATTATGTGATGTTACTTTTCTGCTTTTGCTTTACTCTTATTGTGTAACTGTTACGTGAAATTTATGCTTTCGCCCCTGTTTACTTACTAAGCATATAGCTTACCCCATTCCTTTTGTTTTCCTTAGCAGGGGCCGACGCGGGTACGTTTGGGCACTTACACTAGTATAGTATAGTTAGACTTGCTTGTAATAGCGGACAATTAGGATGTTTGTTTTTATTGTGGTGGTTTGTATAAGGACCCTTCTTAGGGTCTACCTTTTGGTTTTGGCTGTAATTATAAGGATGTAATAGTTTGAGCAGGTACTTTTGGGGAAATGTACTTATAACCCTTTTGGGGTTGTATATAGTACTCTTTTGAATTTTCTGGCTTTTAGTGTTTTAAGTTTCGAGTCCTGGCGCGAGCTAGGCAGGCGGCCCGCCGATACCCTAGGGTTCGCCCTTGGGAGAAGTGGGGTCGTCACAGTTGGTATCAGAGCTTAGGCTTCAGATTTCTGTAGTGTATCCTAGGCTTGAAGTTTAGGATGCTGGACTGTGGGATACTTGGCTATTAAGGTAAATATTGAATGCTAAGATTTTGATATTGACTTTTGTAATTTTTCCATAAGGCAAAGTGGGGATTGAGTTGATTGCACTTGGAGATGGCCAGTCCCAGTGTGAATCGATTTGGTTCTTACTTAATATTGAAGTTAGCTATTTGGACCTATTCTTTAGGTTTGCACCCTAGGGCCGCCGGGGCGGTGCTAGTGGATTAGGTAGGTTCCGTAGGGGAGGCGCGTAGGGCCGTTGATGGGATTTCCTTTTGACTATCTGATATGTTTATTTTGTTATATCTGCCATGTTTATTTTGTTATAACCAGCATGCCTGGTTTCTTTTGTTACCCGGTGATTGACTACATTTTTGGAGCCGTAGTGCTCACGTAAATAATGGATTTTGCACCAACCGGATGTCGGATAACTTGTATATTTTTAGTGTGACTTTGTAAAAATATGTATATTTGAGTATAATCTTTTGAGCTTATTTGTTTGAACCCGGCTTTTGAACTTATTTGAGTACTTGCGTGGTTGTAGACCGGCTACTACTCGTGTGGTTGAACTTTTGAGGCATTGCCTGTTGTGTACTTGACTGCTTTTGAGGATTATTTGATCTGATTAGTGCAAGTTGGAATTTCGAGGACGAAATTCTTTTAAGTGGGGGAGATTGTGAGGACCTAGTCCGTTCATACGTTGAGATTAGGGTTATTCATTATTTTGTACGGTCAAATTAAGGTTTTAGGGCTAAGGAGAAACCCTAATCTCGGCCAAGATTGAAAACCCTAACTTTGCTTACGATAAAATCCTAGTTTATGCGGTATTCTAGTGTGTGTTTTGGCACAAGAAAAAAAATAGGATTCATTATAGTTTACAGAGGTTTAACAAGTTTGAAAATGGTTAGTAAACTCTGGATTAGTAAACCTCTAGTGTCACAATGTTAGAAAGCTTAAGTGGAGTTATATTTATCGCCCGTCCTTTTCTACATTTTCTTTATTAGAAAATTCCCTAGATAATTTTTATTGAGTAAATAGAGTTTTTAGATGATTTTTCTAGGATTAGTTTGTTTTTGAGAAATTAAGAACGTATATCGGAAGTGGGACCCGCTAGTGCGAAAAGTTCGGAAAAATTCGGTCAATTAGGTTAAATTCCGGATACTGTGTAAAATTTATCGGGTGTTAAGAGATAAGTAGAGAGTGAGATATGATTGATGTGAGAGAGAAAAGAAAGGATAGGAATGCATTAATGGTGGTGACAAGTGTCACCATTTCATTGTAGAAGACTTAAGAATTACTATTCACTTTCTTGACTTTTTGACCAAAGGTTAAATATCCAAAAATTTCACAAAATTCACCATTTTTCTCCTCCTTATGGCCGGCCCTCTCTAAGCAAGAAGAAAGACAAAACTCTTCAACATTCTAGCAAACTTCTAGCTCAAATCAACTAAACCACTTACTTAACTTGGTTTTCACTCCATAAAATTCTTCCTTCTAGTGCTAGTAAGTTGTTTGGTGAACTTTGTTTGAAGGACTAAGGTGCACAACATCTTCCTCTCTCTTGGTTTTTGGTAAGTGAAGCTTGAAACATCCTACTACACCTAATGATGCTTATGTTGTGCTTATTAGTGATAAGAGTGCTGAAATTTCTGGTTTTTATCTTGGTTTGAATTGATTTGGTGAAGTTTTCCATTTTATGATGATTTTTCTGGTTTAATTGGATTATGATGGTGTGGTTGTTTGTGATGATTGGCAATGGACTATAATGGCTCTAGTGGATGTGAAATGTGGATAAATGCAACCAATTTTGGATTTGGTGTGAAAATTGCAAAGCTAGGGTTCTTAAATCCCCAATTCTGTCCGGTTTTGGATCATAGGGTTAGAGGCCGAATTTGACTTTGCTCAAAACATGAAAGTTGTAGGTATTGATGTGATTGAGATTCCTGCAAAATTTCAGGTCATTTGGATTAATGTAGAATGAGTTATGACGAAATTACTGTAGCTGTTCTGCTTTGGACAGAATGCGAAAACTGTACTGGTAATTGGCCATTTTGACTGGAATTGCTTTGGATTTGGATGTTGGTGTCTTCTGATGAAATGTAGCAGGATGTCTTAGCTAACATATACCTTTGGAATTTCGGCATTTGGACTTGTATAGACTAAGTTATAGTAATTACAGTTTTGTGTGATTTGCAAACCTGTTTTGGTAATTCTGGTATAGTATTTGGCATTTTCGACCTAGTTAAGCTAGGAACTGGATTGAGTGACCTTCTACATTGTTGTATCCCTGTTTCATAGCTTCGAAACGGTGGGTCTTACACCCCCATCCGATAATCGTAGTGAATTTGGTGCCATTACCGCATATTGAGGTCAAATACGGTTTGTGATTATGGTACGTTTTTGGAAAGTTTATGGCTGGAAGTTTGGCTTCACATTTGACTGAGTTACAAGCTGTTTGGGCTTCCGACCAAAACATCAAACTTATAGCCCTATATCAGGGCTTTCTAACGCCCTTGGAATTTCATGAATCGGATTTATAAAACCTGAGATATAGCCGAGCAAACAAGGCCTGCCCGTGAAAATGACCAGAAATCTGTTTTGGTCCTGATGACCAATTTTCGTTCCGAATTTGGATTGCCGACCTTCATGAAAGTTGTTCCATTTGGAATGAACTATCTAACTGCCAATTTTCATCTCTTTTGACCATGTGTAGCATAGAAAACAGTTAGCACTCAAAACTGACCATTTGTGCATTGGCCAGATTTCGTAAGTGATTGTGTTTGGTTCATTTGGGACTAAAGCCTCCAGTTTCAGTTCTGGATGTCTTCATAACAGTTGTTTTTCATCCTTTAAGCTTCGATATGGCGTCTCATATGCCTTAATCCGATATTCGTAGCTCAACTTATGAGTAAACTAGAAACGAGTGTCAAATTTGCCGTTTCCGTTTCCGTCTGTCATATTTACGTGCGCGCGTGTTGTTTTGCCGTTTTGCTTGTTTTGGGCATGTTAGTGGCCGTTTGTGATAAAATCTTCCATTTCAGACAGCGGTGAGCTAGGCGGAGCCGGTGGGGCCCACTACTAGCGAACGCGCGAAGCGATTTTGCTTTAGTACTACTTTCGGTATTTTGGGTAAGTATTCAGGCCGGTTTGGTGTGTTTTCTTTGCTATGTGTTTGAGATATGTGAAAAGGGCACTTAGGCGAGGGTGTACTTTATCGCACTCGACCTAAACCCTAATTTGAATGTATAATTGTACTTGGCATATGTATATGAACCTTTTGGAACCAAAACCCTTGAGCTTGTGGCTCGGGGCGACTTTCGAATAAAGTTTGTGAAGTTTGCAAAGTTTGTGATTTTGAATAATTTTGTGAAGTTTGTGAGTTTGGGGCGAACTCTTGACCTGGTTGGACTATTCGAGCCGGTTAGGGCTTGGTCGAAGGCAGTCCAACTTAGGCTGAGGTCACCAAGTTTGTAGGTTCATTTTATGAACCAATTTTGTGAATCCGGTTCACCGAGAAGGTGACCAAGTTTGTGACCCGAGCTTGTGACTCAAGCTCAAGTTTGTGATTTCGTTCGCCCGGGCAAGTTTGTGAGGTGACTGGCCAGTGAGGGTGATAAGGTGTCGGTGGGTGTACAAGTGAAGTTCTACGGACTATTATTTGCAGTCGACGGAGTGTCGGCAGGAGATCACGCATGGCACATGAGTTGGCTTTGGAGCCACCTGTATCCTTATTATGTGATGTTACTTTTCTGCTTTTGCTTTACTCTTATTGTGTAACTGTTACGTGAAATTTATGCTTTCGCCCCTGTTTACTTACTAAGCATATAGCTTACCCCATTCCTTTTGTTTTCCTTAGCAGGGGCCGACGCGGGTACGTTTGGGCACTTACACTAGTATAGTATAGTTAGACTTGCTTGTAATAGCGGACAATTAGGATGTTTGTTTTTATTGTGGTGGTTTGTATAAGGACCCTTCTTAGGGTCTACCTTTTGGTTTTGGCTGTAATTATAAGGATGTAATAGTTTGAGCAGGTACTTTTGGGGAAATGTACTTATAACCCTTTTGGGGTTGTATATAGTACTCTTTTGAATTTTCTGGCTTTTAGTGTTTTAAGTTTCGAGTCCTGGCGCGAGCTAGGCAGGCGGCCCGCCGATACCCTAGGGTTCGCCCTTGGGAGAAGTGGGGTCGTCACAGTTGGTATCAGAGCTTAGGCTTCAGATTTCTGTAGTGTATCCTAGGCTTGAAGTTTAGGATGCTGGACTGTGGGATACTTGGCTATTAAGGTAAATATTGAATGCTAAGATTTTGATATTGACTTTTGTAATTTTTCCATAAGGCAAAGTGGGGATTGAGTTGATTGCACTTGGAGATGGCCAGTCCCAGTGTGAATCGATTTGGTTCTTACTTAATATTGAAGTTAGCTATTTGGACCTATTCTTTAGGTTTGCACCCTAGGGCCGCCGGGGCGGTGCTAGTGGATTAGGTAGGTTCCGTAGGGGAGGCGCGTAGGGCCGTTGATGGGATTTCCTTTTGACTATCTGATATGTTTATTTTGTTATATCTGCCATGTTTATTTTGTTATAACCAGCATGCCTGGTTTCTTTTGTTACCCGGTGATTGACTACATTTTTGGAGCCGTAGTGCTCACGTAAATAATGGATTTTGCACCAACCGGATGTCGGATAACTTGTATATTTTTAGTGTGACTTTGTAAAAATATGTATATTTGAGTATAATCTTTTGAGCTTATTTGTTTGAACCCGGCTTTTGAACTTATTTGAGTACTTGCGTGGTTGTAGACCGGCTACTACTCGTGTGGTTGAACTTTTGAGGCATTGCCTGTTGTGTACTTGACTGCTTTTGAGGATTATTTGATCTGATTAGTGCAAGTTGGAATTTCGAGGACGAAATTCTTTTAAGTGGGGGAGATTGTGAGGACCTAGTCCGTTCATACGTTGAGATTAGGGTTATTCATTATTTTGTACGGTCAAATTAAGGTTTTAGGGCTAAGGAGAAACCCTAATCTCGGCCAAGATTGAAAACCCTAACTTTGCTTACGATAAAATCCTAGTTTATGCGGTATTCTAGTGTGTGTTTTGGCACAAGAAAAAAAATAGGATTCATTATAGTTTACAGAGGTTTAACAAGTTTGAAAATGGTTAGTAAACTCTGGATTAGTAAACCTCTAGTGTCACAATGTTAGAAAGCTTAAGTGGAGTTATATTTATCGCCCGTCCTTTTCTACATTTTCTTTATTAGAAAATTCCCTAGATAATTTTTATTGAGTAAATAGAGTTTTTAGATGATTTTTCTAGGATTAGTTTGTTTTTGAGAAATTAAGAACGTATATCGGAAGTGGGACCCGCTAGTGCGAAAAGTTCGGAAAAATTCGGTCAATTAGGTTAAATTCCGGATACTGTGTAAAATTTATCGGGTGTTAAGAGATAAGTAGAGAGTGAGATATGATTGATGTGAGAGAGAAAAGAAAGGATAGGAATGCATTAATGGTGGTGACAAGTGTCACCATTTCATTGTAGAAGACTTAAGAATTACTATTCACTTTCTTGACTTTTTGACCAAAGGTTAAATATCCAAAAATTTCACAAAATTCACCATTTTTCTCCTCCTTATGGCCGGCCCTCTCTAAGCAAGAAGAAAGACAAAACTCTTCAACATTCTAGCAAACTTCTAGCTCAAATCAACTAAACCACTTACTTAACTTGGTTTTCACTCCATAAAATTCTTCCTTCTAGTGCTAGTAAGTTGTTTGGTGAACTTTGTTTGAAGGACTAAGGTGCACAACATCTTCCTCTCTCTTGGTTTTTGGTAAGTGAAGCTTGAAACATCCTACTACACCTAATGATGCTTATGTTGTGCTTATTAGTGATAAGAGTGCTGAAATTTCTGGTTTTTATCTTGGTTTGAATTGATTTGGTGAAGTTTTCCATTTTATGATGATTTTTCTGGTTTAATTGGATTATGATGGTGTGGTTGTTTGTGATGATTGGCAATGGACTATAATGGCTCTAGTGGATGTGAAATGTGGATAAATGCAACCAATTTTGGATTTGGTGTGAAAATTGCAAAGCTAGGGTTCTTAAATCCCCAATTCTGTCCGGTTTTGGATCATAGGGTTAGAGGCCGAATTTGACTTTGCTCAAAACATGAAAGTTGTAGGTATTGATGTGATTGAGATGCCTGCAAAATTTCAGGTCATTTGGATTAATGTAGAATGAGTTATGACGAAATTACTGTAGCTGTTCTGCTTTGGACAGAATGCGAAAACTGTACTGGTAATTGGCCATTTTGACTGGAATTGCTTTGGATTTGGATGTTGGTGTCTTCTGATGAAATGTAGCAGGATGTCTTAGCTAACATATACCTTTGGAATTTCGGCATTTGGACTTGTATAGACTAAGTTATAGTAATTACAGTTTTGTGTGATTTGCAAACCTGTTTTGGTAATTCTGGTATAGTATTTGGCATTTTCGACCTAGTTAAGCTAGGAACTGGATTGAGTGACCTTCTACATTGTTGTATCCCTGTTTCATAGCTTCGAAACGGTGGGTCTTACACCCCCATCCGATAATCGTAGTGAATTTGGTGCCATTACCGCATATTGAGGTCAAATACGGTTTGTGATTATGGTACGTTTTTGGAAAGTTTATGGCTGGAAGTTTGGCTTCACATTTGACTGAGTTACAAGCTGTTTGGGCTTCCGACCAAAACATCAAACTTATAGCCCTATATCAGGGCTTTCTAACGCCCTTGGAATTTCATGAATCGGATTTATAAAACCTGAGATATAGCCGAGCAAACAAGGCCTGCCCGTGAAAATGACCAGAAATCTGTTTTGGTCCTGATGACCAATTTTCGTTCCGAATTTGGATTGCCGACCTTCATGAAAGTTGTTCCATTTGGAATGAACTATCTAACTGCCAATTTTCATCTCTTTTGACCATGTGTAGCATAGAAAACAGTTAGCACTCAAAACTGACCATTTGTGCATTGGCCAGATTTCGTAAGTGATTGTGTTTGGTTCATTTGGGACTAAAGCCTCCAGTTTCAGTTCTGGATGTCTTCATAACAGTTGTTTTTCATCCTTTAAGCTTCGATATGGCGTCTCATATGCCTTAATCCGATATTCGTAGCTCAACTTATGAGTAAACTAGAAACGAGTGTCAAATTTGCCGTTTCCGTTTCCGTCTGTCATATTTACGTGCGCGCGTGTTGTTTTGCCGTTTTGCTTGTTTTGGGCATGTTAGTGGCCGTTTGTGATAAAATCTTCCATTTCAGACAGCGGTGAGCTAGGCGGAGCCGGTGGGGCCCACTACTAGCGAACGCGCGAAGCGATTTTGCTTTAGTACTACTTTCGGTATTTTGGGTAAGTATTCAGGCCGGTTTGGTGTGTTTTCTTTGCTATGTGTTTGAGATATGTGAAAAGGGCACTTAGGCGAGGGTGTACTTTATCGCACTCGACCTAAACCCTAATTTGAATGTATAATTGTACTTGGCATATGTATATGAACCTTTTGGAACCAAAACCCTTGAGCTTGTGGCTCGGGGCGACTTTCGAATAAAGTTTGTGAAGTTTGCAAAGTTTGTGATTTTGAATAATTTTGTGAAGTTTGTGAGTTTGGGGCGAACTCTTGACCTGGTTGGACTATTCGAGCCGGTTAGGGCTTGGTCGAAGGCAGTCCAACTTAGGCTGAGGTCACCAAGTTTGTAGGTTCATTTTATGAACCAATTTTGTGAATCCGGTTCACCGAGAAGGTGACCAAGTTTGTGACCCGAGCTTGTGACTCAAGCTCAAGTTTGTGATTTCGTTCGCCCGGGCAAGTTTGTGAGGTGACTGGCCAGTGAGGGTGATAAGGTGTCGGTGGGTGTACAAGTGAAGTTCTACGGACTATTATTTGCAGTCGACGGAGTGTCGGCAGGAGATCACGCATGGCACATGAGTTGGCTTTGGAGCCACCTGTATCCTTATTATGTGATGTTACTTTTCTGCTTTTGCTTTACTCTTATTGTGTAACTGTTACGTGAAATTTATGCTTTCGCCCCTGTTTACTTACTAAGCATATAGCTTACCCCATTCCTTTTGTTTTCCTTAGCAGGGGCCGACGCGGGTACGTTTGGGCACTTACACTAGTATAGTATAGTTAGACTTGCTTGTAATAGCGGACAATTAGGATGTTTGTTTTTATTGTGGTGGTTTGTATAAGGACCCTTCTTAGGGTCTACCTTTTGGTTTTGGCTGTAATTATAAGGATGTAATAGTTTGAGCAGGTACTTTTGGGGAAATGTACTTATAACCCTTTTGGGGTTGTATATAGTACTCTTTTGAATTTTCTGGCTTTTAGTGTTTTAAGTTTCGAGTCCTGGCGCGAGCTAGGCAGGCGGCCCGCCGATACCCTAGGGTTCGCCCTTGGGAGAAGTGGGGTCGTCACAGTTGGTATCAGAGCTTAGGCTTCAGATTTCTGTAGTGTATCCTAGGCTTGAAGTTTAGGATGCTGGACTGTGGGATACTTGGCTATTAAGGTAAATATTGAATGCTAAGATTTTGATATTGACTTTTGTAATTTTTCCATAAGGCAAAGTGGGGATTGAGTTGATTGCACTTGGAGATGGCCAGTCCCAGTGTGAATCGATTTGGTTCTTACTTAATATTGAAGTTAGCTATTTGGACCTATTCTTTAGGTTTGCACCCTAGGGCCGCCGGGGCGGTGCTAGTGGATTAGGTAGGTTCCGTAGGGGAGGCGCGTAGGGCCGTTGATGGGATTTCCTTTTGACTATCTGATATGTTTATTTTGTTATATCTGCCATGTTTATTTTGTTATAACCAGCATGCCTGGTTTCTTTTGTTACCCGGTGATTGACTACATTTTTGGAGCCGTAGTGCTCACGTAAATAATGGATTTTGCACCAACCGGATGTCGGATAACTTGTATATTTTTAGTGTGACTTTGTAAAAATATGTATATTTGAGTATAATCTTTTGAGCTTATTTGTTTGAACCCGGCTTTTGAACTTATTTGAGTACTTGCGTGGTTGTAGACCGGCTACTACTCGTGTGGTTGAACTTTTGAGGCATTGCCTGTTGTGTACTTGACTGCTTTTGAGGATTATTTGATCTGATTAGTGCAAGTTGGAATTTCGAGGACGAAATTCTTTTAAGTGGGGGAGATTGTGAGGACCTAGTCCGTTCATACGTTGAGATTAGGGTTATTCATTATTTTGTACGGTCAAATTAAGGTTTTAGGGCTAAGGAGAAACCCTAATCTCGGCCAAGATTGAAAACCCTAACTTTGCTTACGATAAAATCCTAGTTTATGCGGTATTCTAGTGTGTGTTTTGGCACAAGAAAAAAAATAGGATTCATTATAGTTTACAGAGGTTTAACAAGTTTGAAAATGGTTAGTAAACTCTGGATTAGTAAACCTCTAGTGTCACAATGTTAGAAAGCTTAAGTGGAGTTATATTTATCGCCCGTCCTTTTCTACATTTTCTTTATTAGAAAATTCCCTAGATAATTTTTATTGAGTAAATAGAGTTTTTAGATGATTTTTCTAGGATTAGTTTGTTTTTGAGAAATTAAGAACGTATATCGGAAGTGGGACCCGCTAGTGCGAAAAGTTCGGAAAAATTCGGTCAATTAGGTTAAATTCCGGATACTGTGTAAAATTTATCGGGTGTTAAGAGATAAGTAGAGAGTGAGATATGATTGATGTGAGAGAGAAAAGAAAGGATAGGAATGCATTAATGGTGGTGACAAGTGTCACCATTTCATTGGAGAAGACTTAAGAATTACTATTCACTTTCTTGACTTTTTGACCAAAGGTTAAATATCCAAAAATTTCACAAAATTCACCATTTTTCTCCTCCTTATGGCCGGCCCTCTCTAAGCAAGAAGAAAGACAAAACTCTTCAACATTCTAGCAAACTTCTAGCTCAAATCAACTAAACCACTTACTTAACTTGGTTTTCACTCCATAAAATTCTTCCTTCTAGTGCTAGTAAGTTGTTTGGTGAACTTTGTTTGAAGGACTAAGGTGCACAACATCTTCCTCTCTCTTGGTTTTTGGTAAGTGAAGCTTGAAACATCCTACTACACCTAATGATGCTTATGTTGTGCTTATTAGTGATAAGAGTGCTGAAATTTCTGGTTTTTATCTTGGTTTGAATTGATTTGGTGAAGTTTTCCATTTTATGATGATTTTTCTGGTTTAATTGGATTATGATGGTGTGGTTGTTTGTGATGATTGGCAATGGACTATAATGGCTCTAGTGGATGTGAAATGTGGATAAATGCAACCAATTTTGGATTTGGTGTGAAAATTGCAAAGCTAGGGTTCTTAAATCCCCAATTCTGTCCGGTTTTGGATCATAGGGTTAGAGGCCGAATTTGACTTTGCTCAAAACATGAAAGTTGTAGGTATTGATGTGATTGAGATTCCTGCAAAATTTCAGGTCATTTGGATTAATGTAGAATGAGTTATGACGAAATTACTGTAGCTGTTCTGCTTTGGACAGAATGCGAAAACTGTACTGGTAATTGGCCATTTTGACTGGAATTGCTTTGGATTTGGATGTTGGTGTCTTCTGATGAAATGTAGCAGGATGTCTTAGCTAACATATACCTTTGGAATTTCGGCATTTGGACTTGTATAGACTAAGTTATAGTAATTACAGTTTTGTGTGATTTGCAAACCTGTTTTGGTAATTCTGGTATAGTATTTGGCATTTTCGACCTAGTTAAGCTAGGAACTGGATTGAGTGACCTTCTACATTGTTGTATCCCTGTTTCATAGCTTCGAAACGGTGGGTCTTACACCCCCATCCGATAATCGTAGTGAATTTGGTGCCATTACCGCATATTGAGGTCAAATACGGTTTGTGATTATGGTACGTTTTTGGAAAGTTTATGGCTGGAAGTTTGGCTTCACATTTGACTGAGTTACAAGCTGTTTGGGCTTCCGACCAAAACATCAAACTTATAGCCCTATATCAGGGCTTTCTAACGCCCTTGGAATTTCATGAATCGGATTTATAAAACCTGAGATATAGCCGAGCAAACAAGGCCTGCCCGTGAAAATGACCAGAAATCTGTTTTGGTCCTGATGACCAATTTTCGTTCCGAATTTGGATTGCCGACCTTCATGAAAGTTGTTCCATTTGGAATGAACTATCTAACTGCCAATTTTCATCTCTTTTGACCATGTGTAGCATAGAAAACAGTTAGCACTCAAAACTGACCATTTGTGCATTGGCCAGATTTCGTAAGTGATTGTGTTTGGTTCATTTGGGACTAAAGCCTCCAGTTTCAGTTCTGGATGTCTTCATAACAGTTGTTTTTCATCCTTTAAGCTTCGATATGGCGTCTCATATGCCTTAATCCGATATTCGTAGCTCAACTTATGAGTAAACTAGAAACGAGTGTCAAATTTGCCGTTTCCGTTTCCGTCTGTCATATTTACGTGCGCGCGTGTTGTTTTGCCGTTTTGCTTGTTTTGGGCATGTTAGTGGCCGTTTGTGATAAAATCTTCCATTTCAGACAGCGGTGAGCTAGGCGGAGCCGGTGGGGCCCACTACTAGCGAACGCGCGAAGCGATTTTGCTTTAGTACTACTTTCGGTATTTTGGGTAAGTATTCAGGCCGGTTTGGTGTGTTTTCTTTGCTATGTGTTTGAGATATGTGAAAAGGGCACTTAGGCGAGGGTGTACTTTATCGCACTCGACCTAAACCCTAATTTGAATGTATAATTGTACTTGGCATATGTATATGAACCTTTTGGAACCAAAACCCTTGAGCTTGTGGCTCGGGGCGACTTTCGAATAAAGTTTGTGAAGTTTGCAAAGTTTGTGATTTTGAATAATTTTGTGAAGTTTGTGAGTTTGGGGCGAACTCTTGACCTGGTTGGACTATTCGAGCCGGTTAGGGCTTGGTCGAAGGCAGTCCAACTTAGGCTGAGGTCACCAAGTTTGTAGGTTCATTTTATGAACCAATTTTGTGAATCCGGTTCACCGAGAAGGTGACCAAGTTTGTGACCCGAGCTTGTGACTCAAGCTCAAGTTTGTGATTTCGTTCGCCCGGGCAAGTTTGTGAGGTGACTGGCCAGTGAGGGTGATAAGGTGTCGGTGGGTGTACAAGTGAAGTTCTACGGACTATTATTTGCAGTCGACGGAGTGTCGGCAGGAGATCACGCATGGCACATGAGTTGGCTTTGGAGCCACCTGTATCCTTATTATGTGATGTTACTTTTCTGCTTTTGCTTTACTCTTATTGTGTAACTGTTACGTGAAATTTATGCTTTCGCCCCTGTTTACTTACTAAGCATATAGCTTACCCCATTCCTTTTGTTTTCCTTAGCAGGGGCCGACGCGGGTACGTTTGGGCACTTACACTAGTATAGTATAGTTAGACTTGCTTGTAATAGCGGACAATTAGGATGTTTGTTTTTATTGTGGTGGTTTGTATAAGGACCCTTCTTAGGGTCTACCTTTTGGTTTTGGCTGTAATTATAAGGATGTAATAGTTTGAGCAGGTACTTTTGGGGAAATGTACTTATAACCCTTTTGGGGTTGTATATAGTACTCTTTTGAATTTTCTGGCTTTTAGTGTTTTAAGTTTCGAGTCCTGGCGCGAGCTAGGCAGGCGGCCCGCCGATACCCTAGGGTTCGCCCTTGGGAGAAGTGGGGTCGTCACAGTTGGTATCAGAGCTTAGGCTTCAGATTTCTGTAGTGTATCCTAGGCTTGAAGTTTAGGATGCTGGACTGTGGGATACTTGGCTATTAAGGTAAATATTGAATGCTAAGATTTTGATATTGACTTTTGTAATTTTTCCATAAGGCAAAGTGGGGATTGAGTTGATTGCACTTGGAGATGGCCAGTCCCAGTGTGAATCGATTTGGTTCTTACTTAATATTGAAGTTAGCTATTTGGACCTATTCTTTAGGTTTGCACCCTAGGGCCGCCGGGGCGGTGCTAGTGGATTAGGTAGGTTCCGTAGGGGAGGCGCGTAGGGCCGTTGATGGGATTTCCTTTTGACTATCTGATATGTTTATTTTGTTATATCTGCCATGTTTATTTTGTTATAACCAGCATGCCTGGTTTCTTTTGTTACCCGGTGATTGACTACATTTTTGGAGCCGTAGTGCTCACGTAAATAATGGATTTTGCACCAACCGGATGTCGGATAACTTGTATATTTTTAGTGTGACTTTGTAAAAATATGTATATTTGAGTATAATCTTTTGAGCTTATTTGTTTGAACCCGGCTTTTGAACTTATTTGAGTACTTGCGTGGTTGTAGACCGGCTACTACTCGTGTGGTTGAACTTTTGAGGCATTGCCTGTTGTGTACTTGACTGCTTTTGAGGATTATTTGATCTGATTAGTGCAAGTTGGAATTTCGAGGACGAAATTCTTTTAAGTGGGGGAGATTGTGAGGACCTAGTCCGTTCATACGTTGAGATTAGGGTTATTCATTATTTTGTACGGTCAAATTAAGGTTTTAGGGCTAAGGAGAAACCCTAATCTCGGCCAAGATTGAAAACCCTAACTTTGCTTACGATAAAATCCTAGTTTATGCGGTATTCTAGTGTGTGTTTTGGCACAAGAAAAAAAATAGGATTCATTATAGTTTACAGAGGTTTAACAAGTTTGAAAATGGTTAGTAAACTCTGGATTAGTAAACCTCTAGTGTCACAATGTTAGAAAGCTTAAGTGGAGTTATATTTATCGCCCGTCCTTTTCTACATTTTCTTTATTAGAAAATTCCCTAGATAATTTTTATTGAGTAAATAGAGTTTTTAGATGATTTTTCTAGGATTAGTTTGTTTTTGAGAAATTAAGAACGTATATCGGAAGTGGGACCCGCTAGTGCGAAAAGTTCGGAAAAATTCGGTCAATTAGGTTAAATTCCGGATACTGTGTAAAATTTATCGGGTGTTAAGAGATAAGTAGAGAGTGAGATATGATTGATGTGAGAGAGAAAAGAAAGGATAGGAATGCATTAATGGTGGTGACAAGTGTCACCATTTCATTGGAGAAGACTTAAGAATTACTATTCACTTTCTTGACTTTTTGACCAAAGGTTAAATATCCAAAAATTTCACAAAATTCACCATTTTTCTCCTCCTTATGGCCGGCCCTCTCTAAGCAAGAAGAAAGACAAAACTCTTCAACATTCTAGCAAACTTCTAGCTCAAATCAACTAAACCACTTACTTAACTTGGTTTTCACTCCATAAAATTCTTCCTTCTAGTGCTAGTAAGTTGTTTGGTGAACTTTGTTTGAAGGACTAAGGTGCACAACATCTTCCTCTCTCTTGGTTTTTGGTAAGTGAAGCTTGAAACATCCTACTACACCTAATGATGCTTATGTTGTGCTTATTAGTGATAAGAGTGCTGAAATTTCTGGTTTTTATCTTGGTTTGAATTGATTTGGTGAAGTTTTCCATTTTATGATGATTTTTCTGGTTTAATTGGATTATGATGGTGTGGTTGTTTGTGATGATTGGCAATGGACTATAATGGCTCTAGTGGATGTGAAATGTGGATAAATGCAACCAATTTTGGATTTGGTGTGAAAATTGCAAAGCTAGGGTTCTTAAATCCCCAATTCTGTCCGGTTTTGGATCATAGGGTTAGAGGCCGAATTTGACTTTGCTCAAAACATGAAAGTTGTAGGTATTGATGTGATTGAGATTCCTGCAAAATTTCAGGTCATTTGGATTAATGTAGAATGAGTTATGACGAAATTACTGTAGCTGTTCTGCTTTGGACAGAATGCGAAAACTGTACTGGTAATTGGCCATTTTGACTGGAATTGCTTTGGATTTGGATGTTGGTGTCTTCTGATGAAATGTAGCAGGATGTCTTAGCTAACATATACCTTTGGAATTTCGGCATTTGGACTTGTATAGACTAAGTTATAGTAATTACAGTTTTGTGTGATTTGCAAACCTGTTTTGGTAATTCTGGTATAGTATTTGGCATTTTCGACCTAGTTAAGCTAGGAACTGGATTGAGTGACCTTCTACATTGTTGTATCCCTGTTTCATAGCTTCGAAACGGTGGGTCTTACACCCCCATCCGATAATCGTAGTGAATTTGGTGCCATTACCGCATATTGAGGTCAAATACGGTTTGTGATTATGGTACGTTTTTGGAAAGTTTATGGCTGGAAGTTTGGCTTCACATTTGACTGAGTTACAAGCTGTTTGGGCTTCCGACCAAAACATCAAACTTATAGCCCTATATCAGGGCTTTCTAACGCCCTTGGAATTTCATGAATCGGATTTATAAAACCTGAGATATAGCCGAGCAAACAAGGCCTGCCCGTGAAAATGACCAGAAATCTGTTTTGGTCCTGATGACCAATTTTCGTTCCGAATTTGGATTGCCGACCTTCATGAAAGTTGTTCCATTTGGAATGAACTATCTAACTGCCAATTTTCATCTCTTTTGACCATGTGTAGCATAGAAAACAGTTAGCACTCAAAACTGACCATTTGTGCATTGGCCAGATTTCGTAAGTGATTGTGTTTGGTTCATTTGGGACTAAAGCCTCCAGTTTCAGTTCTGGATGTCTTCATAACAGTTGTTTTTCATCCTTTAAGCTTCGATATGGCGTCTCATATGCCTTAATCCGATATTCGTAGCTCAACTTATGAGTAAACTAGAAACGAGTGTCAAATTTGCCGTTTCCGTTTCCGTCTGTCATATTTACGTGCGCGCGTGTTGTTTTGCCGTTTTGCTTGTTTTGGGCATGTTAGTGGCCGTTTGTGATAAAATCTTCCATTTCAGACAGCGGTGAGCTAGGCGGAGCCGGTGGGGCCCACTACTAGCGAACGCGCGAAGCGATTTTGCTTTAGTACTACTTTCGGTATTTTGGGTAAGTATTCAGGCCGGTTTGGTGTGTTTTCTTTGCTATGTGTTTGAGATATGTGAAAAGGGCACTTAGGCGAGGGTGTACTTTATCGCACTCGACCTAAACCCTAATTTGAATGTATAATTGTACTTGGCATATGTATATGAACCTTTTGGAACCAAAACCCTTGAGCTTGTGGCTCGGGGCGACTTTCGAATAAAGTTTGTGAAGTTTGCAAAGTTTGTGATTTTGAATAATTTTGTGAAGTTTGTGAGTTTGGGGCGAACTCTTGACCTGGTTGGACTATTCGAGCCGGTTAGGGCTTGGTCGAAGGCAGTCCAACTTAGGCTGAGGTCACCAAGTTTGTAGGTTCATTTTATGAACCAATTTTGTGAATCCGGTTCACCGAGAAGGTGACCAAGTTTGTGACCCGAGCTTGTGACTCAAGCTCAAGTTTGTGATTTCGTTCGCCCGGGCAAGTTTGTGAGGTGACTGGCCAGTGAGGGTGATAAGGTGTCGGTGGGTGTACAAGTGAAGTTCTACGGACTATTATTTGCAGTCGACGGAGTGTCGGCAGGAGATCACGCATGGCACATGAGTTGGCTTTGGAGCCACCTGTATCCTTATTATGTGATGTTACTTTTCTGCTTTTGCTTTACTCTTATTGTGTAACTGTTACGTGAAATTTATGCTTTCGCCCCTGTTTACTTACTAAGCATATAGCTTACCCCATTCCTTTTGTTTTCCAAACACATAGCACAGAAAACACACCAAACTGGCCTGAATACTTAATCAGAAACTGAAATAGCAAAAGTACGAAGTCGGATCGAAATGAACAGCTAGTAGTGGGCCCCACCAGTTCCGCCCAGCTCACCACCGTCTGAAATAGAAGATTGTACCACATAATATCGCAAACGGCTACTATCGTGCCTAAAACAAGCAAAACGGCAAAACGACACGCGCGCACGTAAATATGACGAACGGAAACGGAAACGGCCGTTAGCGGAAACGGCAGATTTGACACTCATTTTTAGTTTACTCATAAATTGAGCTACGAATATCGGATTAAGGCGTATGAGATGCCATATCCAAGCTTAAAGGATGAACAACAACTTTTATGAAGACATCCAGAACTGAAACTGGAGGTTTCAGTCCCAAATGAACCAAACACAATCACTTACGAAATCTGGCCAATGCACAAATGGTCAGTTTTGAGTGCAAACTGTTTTCTATGCTACACATGGTCAAAAGAGCTGAAAATTGGCAGTTAGATGGTTCATTCCAAATGGAACAACTTTCATGAAAGTCGGCAATCCAAATCCGGAACGGAAATTGGTCATCAGGACCAAAACAGATCTGACCAGAAAATGGTCATTTTCACGGGCAAGCCTTGTTTGCTCGGCTATATCTCAGGTTTTATAAATCCGATTCATGAAATTCTAAGGGCGTTAGAAAGCTCTGATATAGGGCTATAAGTTTGGTGTTTTGGTCACAAGCCCAAATAGCTTGTAACCCAGTCAAATGTGAAGCCAAAGTTCCAGTCATAAACCTTCCAAAAAACGTACCAGAATTTGACGGTCAAAACAGGTCTGAGTATTTCATTTATAGCTCAGGATATACTAATCCGTTTAACCTGAAAATTTACAGGAATATCCAGGACTTAAGGGGCTACAATGTTGAAGAAGGAAACTTTGTCCAATTTTGAATGTAACAAGGTCAAAAATGCAAGACACTATACCAGAATCGTAAAACAGGATCACAAACCGTATTTGACCTCAATATGCGGTAATGGCACCAAATTCACTACGGTTATCGGATGGGGGTGTAAGACCCACCGTTTCGAAGCTAAAAAAATAGGGCTACAACAATGTAGAAGGCCACTCAGTCCAAATCCTAGCACAACTAGGTCAAATATGCAAAATACGAAACCAGAATTACCAAAACAGGTTTGCAAATCACATAATACTGTAATGAGTCCAACTCAGTCTATACAAGTCCAAATGCATTGATTCCAAAGGCATATGGTAGCTAAGACATTCCTCTATATTTCATCAGAAGACACCAACATCCAAATCCAAAGTAATTCCAGTCAAAATAGCCAAATACAAACGCAGTTCTGCCATCCTGATCAACCCAGAACAGCCACAGTAATATCGACATATCTCACTCTACACTAATCCAAATGACCTAAACTTTTACAGGCACCTGAAACACATCAATACCTACAACTTTGATGTTTTAAGCAAAATCCAATTCGGCCTCTAACCCTATGATCCAAAACCGGACAGAATAAGGGGTGATAAAACCCTAACTTTCCACAATTCAACCCAAACCCAAAATTGGTTGCAATTATCACTAATTCACACCTACTAGAGTCATTCCCCCTCATCATCAACCATCATAGATGACCACAACATCACATTCATATTAAACCAGAAAATTCCTCAAAAATATAAAAACTTCACCAAATCACTTCAAATCAAGAAATAAATCACAAATATCATCACTTTAGCCACTACTAAGCATAACTTAAGCATCATTAGGTGTAGGAGTATGTTCAATCATCACTTACCTAGTATACAAGAGAAGAGGAGTTGTAGACCACCTTAGCTCTTCCAAAAACTTCACCAAACTCACCACTAACACCAAATGGAAAGGTTGTATGGAGTAGAAACTAGTTTAGGCAATTGGTTTGGATGATTTGAGCTAGTTGAAAGCTTGAAGTTTGAAGAAGTTTTCTTCCTTCTTGGCAAGAGAGAGGGCCGGCTATGGAGGAGGTAAGAAATGGTAATTTTTGTGCAATTTTTAAGATATTTAACCATTTTGGTCAAAAGTCAAAAACATGAATAGTAAATCATAAAGTATAACCAATAAGAGAGTGACACTTGTCACCTCTTAAATGCATTCTTATCTTTCTTTTTCCTCTCCCATCAATCAAATCCCACTCTCTACTTATCTCTTAACACCCGATAAATTTCACACAGTATCCGAAACTTAACCTTATTGGCCAAATTTTTCCGAACTTTTCGCACTAGTGGGTCCCACGTCCAATATATATTCTTAATTTCTCAAAATCTAACCGATACTAGAAAAATCATCTAAAAACTATATTTACTCATAAAAATTATCTGGGGAACTTTTCTAATAAAGAAAATGTGGAAAAAGGCGGGCGATAAATAAAACTCCACTAAAGCTTTCTGATATAGTAACACTAGAGGTTTGCTAATCATTCAAACTTACTAAACCTTTGTAATTAAAACAAATCCTATATTTACCTATGTCAAGGCACACACTAGAATACCGAATATAAATTATAGCTTGAACCTTATAATCATAATACGTAAACTAGGATTTTCAAGCTCAACCGAATTAGGGTTTCCTTCCTAGCCATAAAACCCTGATTTTTTCTATACCGAATATCAAATAACCCTAATATCGACTTACGAACGGACTGGGGCCTAACAGCTTGGCTCGTGCACGTGTGACTAGGCCCAATGGATCTCGGACCGGATCATTGAGTGGGCCCTTATCCATGCTTACATCACTGATACGGTCCTAGATCAACTCGTTTCGTGACACGTAGCATGTTTGCCCAAGGATCAAGCGAGATGGTCCAATGCTTGGATTACGAAACCTAGAATCAAACGAAAGACACGATTTGATTGTAGGCGGTAGAACGACGACACCACAGATATGAGTACTCTAATGGACAAGTCGGTAGAACCATCTACGACGAGACGCAAGATTGCTCACAACCCTTACCAAGGCAAGTAAAAAGGCTCGAATCTCTCTTAA
The DNA here is from genome assembly GCF_036785885.1 of Coffea arabica. Classification (NCBI taxonomy): domain Eukaryota; kingdom Viridiplantae; phylum Streptophyta; class Magnoliopsida; order Gentianales; family Rubiaceae; genus Coffea; species Coffea arabica. Next base: position 172,254 of record NC_092325.1, on the reverse strand, counting down.
CAAGAAGAATCGAAATTAATCAAAATTTATTGATCCAACTTGTGTCCAAAACCCTTACAATGCAAGCCCTTTTATAGGCTAGAGGTTACTAAAATCCTAAGGAAACCCTAAAAGAGGAGTCGGCCATCTTGGTGTCGAGATGGGCCGGGTGTAGTTAATCTAACCCTAAGCAAAATTAAGGCCAAAATACCACGCTCTGTCCAATCAATTGGAGGCCCGCTTGACTCTCCACGGGCTTGGATCACGGAGTAGATGATTTGCTTGTCTCCTTCTAGGCTTTCAATATCCCTATGGACTCCATGTTAGTCTTGGACCATTCGAACAAGGCCTTGGAGGGAACCCTTGAAGAGCTTGGCTCGTGCACGTGTGACTGGGTCCAATGGAACTTGGACGGTGTCATGGCGTGGGCCTTGATCCATGCACAAATCACTGATACGGTCCTCGATCAACTCTTTTCGAGACACGTAGCATGTTTGCACAAGGATCTTGCGAGGTGGTCCAACGCTCGGATTGCGGAACCTAGAATCAAACGGACAACACGATTTGATTATAGACGGTAGAACGATGACTCCACAGTGGTGACTACTCTAATGGATAGGTCGGTAGAACAATCGTGACAAGACGCAAGATGATTTGGAATGCGGAACCTTGAACCAAACGACGCCACGATATAATTATAGGCGGTAGAACGACGACACCACAGAGGGGATTACTCTAATGGATACATTTCGAACAACTCGTTTCGAGACACGTAGCACGTTTGCCCAAGGATCTAGCGAGGTGGTCCAACGCTTGGATTGCGGAACCTAGAATCAAACGGGACAACACGATTTGATTATAGGCGGTAGAACGACGACTCCACCGAGGTGATTACTCTAATGGATAGGTCGGTAGAACAATCTAGGACGAGACGCAAGATTGCTCACAACCCATGCCAAGGCAAGTAAAAAGGCTCGATCTCTCTTAACTTTAAGAATCGAAATTAATCAAACTTTATTGTTCCAACTTGTGTCCAAAACCCTTACAAAGCCAGCCCTTTTATAGGCTAGAGGTTACTAAAACCATAAGGAAACTCTAAAAGAGCAGTCGGCCATCATGATGTCGAGATGGGTCGGCCCATGCTTCTACTACACAGTTAATCTAACCCCAAGCAACATTAAGGCCTAAAGACCACACTCTGCCCAATCAATTGGAGGCCCGCTTGACTCTCCATTGGCTTGGATCATGGAGTAGATGATTTGCTTGTCTCCTTCTAGGCTTTCAATATCCCTATGGACTCCATGTTAGTCTTGGACCATTCGAACAAGGCCTTGGAGGGAACCCTTGAAGAGCTTGGCTCGTGCACGTGTGACTGGGCCCAATGGAACTAGGACGGGGTCATGGCGTGGGCCCTGATCCATGCACAAATCACTGATACGGCCCTCGATCAACTCTTTCGCGACACGTAGCATGTTTACGCAAGGATCTAGCGAGGTGGCCCAACGCTCGGATTGCGGAACCTAGAATCAAACGGACAACACGATTTGATTATAGACGGTAGAACGATGACTCCACAGAGGTGACTACTCTAATGGATAGGTCGGTAGAACAATCGTTGACGAGACGCAAGATGATTTGGAATGCGGAACCTAGAACCAAACGACGACACGATATAATTATAGGCGGTAGAACGACGACACCACAGAAGGGATTACTCTAATGGATACATCTCGAACAACTCGTTTCGAGACACGTAGCATGTTTGCCCAGGATCTAGCGAGGTGGTCCAACGCTTGGATTGCGGAACCTAGAATCAAACGGGACGACACGATTTGATTATAGGCGGTAGAACGACGACTCCACCAAGGTGATTACTCTAATGGATAGGTCGGTAGAACAATCTAGGACGAGACGCAAGATTGCTCACAACCCATGCCAAGCCAAGTAAAAAGGCTCGATCTCTCTTAACTTTAAGAATCGAAATTAATCAAACTTTATTGTTCCAACTTGTGTCCAAAACCCTTACAAAGCCAGCCCTTTTATAGGCTAGAGGTTACTAAAACCCTAAGGAAACTCTAAAAGAGCAGTCGGCCATCTTGGTGTCGAGATGGGCCGGCCCATGCTTCTACTATACAGTTAATCTAACCCTAAGCAACATTAAGACCTAAAGACCACACTCTGCCCAATCAATTGGAGGCCCGCTTGACTCTCCATGGGCTTGCATCATGGTGTATATGATTTGCTTGTCTCCTTCTAAGCCTTCAATATCCCAATGGACTCCATGTTGGTCTTGGACCATTCGAACAAGGCCTTGGAGGGATTCCTTGAAGAGCTTGGCTCGTGCACGTGTGAATGGCCCAATGGAACTCGAACCGGAACATTGAGTGGGCCCTGATCCATGCTTACATCACTGATATGGTCCTAGATCAACTCGTTTCGCGACACGTAGCATGTTTGCCCAAGGATCTAGCGAGGTGGTCCAACGCTTGGATTACGAAACCTAGAATCAAACGAAAGACACGATTTGATTGTAGGCGGTAGAACGACGACACCACAGATATGGGTACTCTAATGGACAAGTCGGTAGAACCCTCTACGACGAGACGCAAGATTGCTCACAACCCTTGCCAAGGCAAGTAACAAGGCTCGAATCTCTGTTAACAAGAAGAATCGAAATTAATCAAACTTGATTGATCCAACTTGTGTCCAAAACCCTTACAATGCAAGCCCTTTTATAGGCTAGAGGTTACTGAAATCCTAAGAAAATCCTAAAAGAGCAGTCGGCCATCTTGGTGTCGAGATGGGCCGGGTGTAGTTAATCTAACCCAAAGCAAAATTAAGGCCTAAAGATCACGCTCTGTCCAATCAATTGGAGGCCCGCTTGACTCTCCATTGGCTTGGATCATGGAGTAGATGATTTGCTTGTCTCCTTCTAGGCTTTCAATATCCCTATGGACTCCATGTTAGTCTTGGACCATTCGAACAAGGCCTTGGAGGGAACCCTTGAAGAGCTTGGCTCGTGCACGAGTGACTGGGCCCAATGGAACTAGGACGGGGTCATGGCGTGGGCCCTGATCCATGCACAAATCACTGATACGGTCCTCGATCAACTCTTTTCGCGACACGTAGCATGTTTACGCAAGGATCTAGCGACGTGGTCCAACGCTCGGATTGCGGAACCTAGAATCAAACGGACAACACGATTTGATTATAGACGGTAGAACGATGACTCCACAGAGGTGACTACTCTAATGGATAGGTCGGTAGAACAATCGTGGACGAGACTCAAGATGATTTGGAATGCGGAACCTAGAGCCAAACGACGACACGATATAATTATAGGCGGTAGAACGACGACTCCACAGAGGGGATTACTCTAATGGATACATCTCGAACAACTCGTTTCGAGACACGTAGCACGTTTGCCCCTGGATCTAGCGAGGTGGTCCAACGCTTGGATTGCGGAACCTAGAATCAAACGGGACGACACGATTTGATTATAGGTGGTAGAACGACGACTCCACCGAGGTGATTACTCTAATGGATAGGTTGGTAGAACAATCTAGGACGAGACGCAAGATTGCTCACAACCCATGCCAAGGCAAGTAAAAAGGCTCGATCTCTCTTAACTTTAAGAATCGAAATTAATCAAACTTTATTGTTCCAACTTGTGTCCAAAACCCTTACAAAGCCAGCCCTTTTATAGGCTAGAGGTTACTAAAACCCTAAGGAAACTCTAAAAGAGCAGTCGGCCATCTTGGTGTCGAGATGGGCCGGCCCATGCTTCTACTATACAGTTAATCTAACCCTAAGCAACATTAAGACCTAAAGACCACACTCTTCCCAATCAATTGGAGGCCCGCTTGACTCTCCATGGGCTTGCATCATGGTGTAGATGATTTGCTTGTCTCCTTTTAAGCCTTCAATATCCCAATGGACTCCATGTTGGTCGACCATTCGAACAAGGCATTGGAGGGATTCCTTGAAGAGCTTGGCTCGTGCACGTGTGACTAGGCCCAATGGAACTCGGACCGGATCATTGAGTGGGCCCTGATCCATGCTTACATCACTGATATGGTCCTAGATCAACTCGTTTCGCGACACGTAGCATGTTTGTCCAAGGATCTAGCGAGGTGGTCCAACGCTTGGATTACGAAACCTAGAATCAAACGAAAGACACGATTTGATTGTAGGCGGTAGAACGACGACACCACAGATATGAGTACTCTAATGGACAAGTCGGTAGAACCCTCTACGACGAGACGCAAGATTGCTCACAACCCTTGCCAAGGCAAGTAACAAGGCTCGAATCTTTGTTGACAAGAAGAATCGAAATTAATCAAACTTTATTGATCCAACTTGTGTCCAAAACCCTTACAATGCAAGCCCTTTTATAGGCTAGAGGTTACTGAAATCCTAAGAAAATCCTAAAAGAGCAGTCGGCCATCTTGGTGTCGAGATGGGCCGGGTGTAGTTAATCTAACCCTAAGCAAAATTAAGGCCTAAAGACCACGCTCTGTCCAATCAATTGGAGGCCCGCTTGACTCTCCATTGGCTTGGATCATGGAGTAGATGATTTGCTTGTCTCCTTCTAGGCTTTCAATATCCCTATGGACTCCATGTTAGTCTTGGACCATTCGAACAAGGCCTTGGAGGGAACCCTTGAAGAGCTTGGCTCGTGCACGTGTGACTGGGCCCAATGGAACTAGGACGGGGTCATGGCGTGGGCCCTGATCCATGCACAAATCACTGATACGGTCCTCGATCAACTCTTTTCGCGACACGTAGCATGTTTGCACAAGGATCTAGCGAGATGGTCCAACGCTCGGATTGCGGAACCTAGAATCAAACGGACAACACGATTTGATTATAGACTGTAGAACGATGACTCCACAGAGGTGACTACTCTAATGGATAGGTCGGTAGAACAATCGTGGACGAGACGCAAGATGATTTGGAATGCGGAACCCAGAACCAAACGACGACACGATATAATTATAGGCGGTAGAACGACGACTCCACAGAGGGGATTACTCTAATGGATACATCTCGAACAACTCGTTTCGAGACACGTAGCACATTTGCCCCAGGATCTAGCGAGGTGGTCCAACGCTTGGATTGCGGAACCTAGAATCAAACGGGACGACACGATTTGATTATAGGCGGTAGAACGACGACTCCACCGAGGTGATTACTCTAATGGATAGGTCGGGAGAACAATCTAGGACTAGACGCAAAATTGCTCACAACCCATGCCAAGGCAAGTAAAAAGGCTCGATCTCTCTTAACTTTTAGAATCGAAATTAATCAAACTTTATTGTTCCAACTTGTGTCCAAAACCCTTACAAAGCCAGCCCTTTTACAGGCTAGAGGTTACTAAAACCCTAAGTGATGTGTGCTTGGATCAGGGCCCAGTCCAGGTTCCATTGGGCCCAGTCACACGTGCACGGACCAAGCTCTTCAAAGACTCCCTCCAAACCCTTGTTTGAGTTATCCACGATCAACATGGAGGCTATAGAGATATTGAAGGCTTGGAAAGGGTCAATCAAGCAACTTACACTTTGGTCCAAGCCCAGGAAGACTCCAGTGGGCCTCCTTACGAATCGGCCGAGTAGGGCCTTAGTCGTTATTTGCTATTTAGTTGGGCTAGTTGTTTCGTTGAAGGCATGGGCCGGCCCACCTTGATGACATGGTAGCCGACCTCCCCTTTAGGTTTCTTTAGGGTTTTGTTATTTCCTTAAAGCCTATAAATAGGCTAGCTTTGTAAGGTTAAAAACTAGTGTTTGATGAATAAAATTCTTAGTGCATTCGTTTTCTTTCATAGAAAATTCGAGCCTTACAACTTGCTTGGCAAGGGTTATTGAGCAATCTCGCGTCCTGTCCTTGATTGTTCATCCGACCTATTCCCCTGGAGTATTCACCTTAATCGGAGTGTCGTCTACCACCTTCAATCAAATCGAGTTGTCCGTTTGATCATAGGTTCCGCAATCCAAGCGTTGGACATCCCCGCTAGATCCTTGGGCAAACGTGCTACGTGTCTCGACCGTGGATCGAGGAGCGTATCAGTTGGCTTCAGAGCTTTGGTGGAGGTATCTTCCGTTATATCCGTAGTTGTGTCTTAGTTTCATTATTTCCACTGCCTTGTGTTTTGCAAAAAAAAAAAAAAACTGTTCGTTTGCTTTGTTGCTTTGTTGTGCCGTTTTCCTTCATTTGTTGTCTAGAAATTCTGGTCGTTGCTTTTATTGATTGAGTTCGTATCCATATCTTGATACGCTCCTCGATCCACGGTCGAGACACGTAGCACGTTTGCCCAAGGATCTAGCGGGGATGTCCAACGCTTGGATTGCGGAACCTATAATCAAACGGACAACACGACTTGATTGAAGGTGGTAGACGACACTCCGATGAAGGTGAATACTCCAGGGGAATAGGTCGGATGAACAACCAAGGACAGGACGTGAGATTGCTCAATAACCCTTGCCAAGCAAGTTAAAAGGCTCGAATTCTTTATGAAAGAAAACGAATGCACTAAGAATTTTATTAATCAAAAACTAGTTTTTAACCTTACAAGGCTAGCCTATTTATAGGCTCAATGAAGTAACGAAAACCCTAAAGAAACTTAAAGGGAAGGTCGGCTACCTTGTCTTCAAGGTGGGCCGGCCCATGCCTTCTACGAAACACAAGTCCAACTAAATAGAAAAACAACGACTAAGGCCCTACTCGGCCGATTCGTAAGGAGGCCCACTGGAGTCTTCCTGGGCTTGGACCAAAGTGTAAGTTGCTTGATTGATCCTTTCCAAGCCTTCAATATCTCTATAGCCTCCATGTTGATCGTGGACAACTCGAACAAGGGCTTGGAGGGATTCTTTGAAGAGCTTGGCCCGTGCACGTGTGACTGGGCCCAATGGGACTTGGACTGGGCCCTGGTTCATGCACACATCAGTCCCCTCCTCTTGAGAAGGATTTGCCCTCAAATCTGGATCCTCCTCGCCAAGAAACGGGCTCAAGTCCGCGACATTGAAGGTCGCGCTAACATTGTACTCCCCAGGTAGCTCCAATTTGTATGCGTTGTCATTAACCCGTTGGAGCACACGAAAAGGTCCATCCCCTCTGGGGGATAATTTGCTTTGTCTCTGCTTGGGGAACCTCTCTTTGCATAAGTGTAACCAAACCCAATCACCAGGCTCGAAAACCATTTTGCGGCGGTGCTTGTTAGCCTGCTGGGTGTATTGCTGAGTACGCCTTTCAATGTTCGCTTGAACGGCTTCATGTAACCTGCGCACAAAATCGGCCTTCTTTTTCCCATCTAAGCTTGTGTGCTCAGAGGAAGGTAAGGGAACTAAATCAAGAGGGGTCAGCGGGTTAAAGCCATAAACAATCTCAAAAGGTGAGTAGTGTGTAGCACTGTGAACAACTCGATTGTAGGCGAATTCAACATGCGGCAAACACTCTTCCCAAGTCTTAAGATTCTTTTTAATCAATGCCCGAAGTAGTGTGCCAAGTGTACGATTGACAACTTCAGTTTGTCCATCGCTTTGTGGATAACTGGTGGTGGAGAATAGTAACCGAGTGCCAATTTTAGACCACAGAGTCTTCCAAAAGTAACTTAGAAATTTTACATCCCTATCACTAACAATGGTCCTAGGCATACCATGCAAACGGACAATTTCCTTGAAGAATAGAGTAGCAATATGAGATGCATCGTCAGTTTTGTGACAGGGAATAAAATGAGCCATCTTAGAAAACCTATCAACCACCACAAATATAGAATCATTACCCCTTGGCGATCTAGGCAAACCTAGTACGAAGTCCATAGACAGGTCAACCCAGGGATGGTGAGGGATAGGTAACGGGGTATACAAACCATGTGGATTTGTCTTGGACTTAGCCTTGTGACAAGTAGCACACCTACCAACCATGCGTTCAACATCCCTACGCATGTGGGGCCAGTAAAAGTGCTCTTGTAACATAGCCAGAGTCTTGGTAATGCCAAAGTGGCCCATGAGACCACCACTATGTGCCTCTCGAATCAAAAGATCACGAATGGAAGAGTTAGGCACACATAGTTTATCTACATGAAATAGGAATCCATCATGCAAAAAGTACTTTCCCTGTGGATTCTTAACACACACAGCATATATATCACCAAAGTCATGATCATTAGTGTAGAGGTCTTTAACCATTTCGAACCCAAGCAACTTAGCATCAAGACAGGCAAGTAAGGAGTGTCTACGTGACAAAGCATCAGCGACCACATTCGTCTTGCCAGTCTTGTATTTAATCACGTAGGAGAAAGTGTCAATGAAGCTTACCCATTTGGCATGGCGCTTGCTTAGCTTGGGTTGGCCTTTGAGGTATTTCAATGACTCGTGATCAGTGTGTATCACGAACTCCCGAGGCCGAAGGTAGTGTTGCCAGGTCTCCAAGGCCCTCACTAAAGCGTACAACTCCTTGTCGTATGTGGGGTAGTTCAGTGCAGCTCCCCCCAATTTCTCGGTAAAGAAGGCACACGGCCTCTTGTCTTGCATGAGGACTGCTCCAACACCTACACCAGAAGCATCTCAGTCAATTTCAAAGGTCTTGTTAAAGTTTGGCAATGCTAACACAGGTGCATGGGTGAGTGTGTCCTTAAGGGCGAGAAACGCTTGTTCTTGTGATTCCCCCTAGTGGAACTTGTCATCCTTCTTTGTCACGGCGGTCAATGGGGCGGCAATAATGCTAAAATTTTGGACAAATCGTCGGTAAAAGCCCGCCAATCCAAGAAAGCTGCGGACGTCAGGAACGGATGTGGGAGTGGGCCATTGCTCGATGGCCTCAATCTTGGATTTGTCTACCTTGATGCCCTGCGAACTTAACACATAGCCTAAAAACACAAGCTCGTTAGTAAAAAAGGTGCACTTCTTGAGGTTAGCGTATAGACGCGCCTGTCGAAGTGTCTCAAGAACTAACCGTACATGCTCCAAGTGCTCATGCTCACTACGACTATAGATCAGGATGTCATCAAAGTAAACAATGACAAATTTACCAATAAAGTGTCTCAAGACGTGGTTCATGAGTCGCATGAAGGTGCTAGGGGCATTTGTCAAGCCAAAGGGCATGACCAACCACTCATAGAGACCATGCTTGGTTTTGAAGGCTGTTTTCCACTCATCGCCTTCCTTCATCCTAATTTGATGATAGCCACTCCTCAAGTCAATCTTGGTGAAAATAATAGCACCATCGAGCTCATCAAGCATATCATCAAGTCTGGGAATGGGATGACGATATTTGACAGTGATAGCGTTCACAGCCCGACAGTCAGTGCACATGCGCCAAGTACCGTCCTTCTTGGGAACAAGTATCACAGGTACAGCGCAAGGGCTTAGACTCTCCTTTACCCAACCCTTACCTAAAAGGCCATCAACTTGCCTTTGAAGCTCCTTGGTCTCCTCAGGGCCCATGCGGTAAGCAGGTTTGTTGGGCAATGGTGCTCCAGGAATGAGGTCGATTTGGTGTTCAATTCCCCGAACGGGTGGTAAGCCATCAGGGACCTCGTCAGGGAAAACATCCTCAAATTCCTGCAAAAGAGCAACTATGCACGCAGGCAACGCTTTGTCGAGCTCAGCAACATCCAAGAGCACATGCTTGCAAATCATGAGAAGTATAGGCTGATTAGAGTTCACCACTTTTCTAACATCTTTAGCCTTAATAATCATGTTGTGCTTCCTAGTGGGAGGTGCGCCAGGTGGTTTGTCACGTACACCCCTAGGTGTGCTCTCTTGACCCTTGGTTGATGGCTCACTCGTAGACGTGGAGCTTTTACCAGGGTCGACCGCCTTGAGTTTCCTCCTTTGACGGTCTTGTTCACACTCCCTTTGCAAAAGTAGTTGGTCCTCATAAACTTGTGCAGGTGTGAGAGGTGTCAGGACCTTACGTTTGCCATCGTGCAAAAGTGTGTACGTATTGGCTCTTCCATCGAATGTGACGTGTTTGTCAAATTGCCAGGGCCTTCCCAAAATGATATGTGTGACGCCCCGAGGGAGAAGAAAAGGGAAAAATTTCTGGTGAATAGAGTTTTGTGGGAAAATCCGGCCAGAAGCCGTGCAAATTCCTTATATTTTTCTTAAAATTCCCTTTTCTTTGACAAATACCACTTTATAATGGCCATACTACTCAATCACCCCACAATAAGTGCCAATGAACCTAGAAAATAGGATTTTTCACTTCGGTTTCAAATTGAGCAAAATTAGGTTTTCTCGATTTTCTCGCCGGATGAATTTTCGGTATGGAGCAAGGATTAAATTTGGTGAAAAAGTGACTTTTAAGTGAGAAATAATATGTGATTAGGAGAAATGAAATAAAGTTAGTGAATGGGAAGTAAAAACCCTAGTGCGGGTGTTTTTAAGGAAAACGGCGCGAACCGACGGGTCCCGCGCACTACCGTTTGAACGCACCACTGGACCACCACTTTCTTGCACCACAAGCTTATTGATATTTGAGCCAAAATATCTTCTTATATTACAGCTAAGGGGACCGAAATTTGTGGCTTATAAGCAAGGGGAAGAAAGAGAAAAAATTAGTGGCTAAGAATTGTCCAAGTGTTAGCCAAATTGTGGTCTTAATTAACTCTAACCTTCTTACTTCTTATAAGACAAAAATCAGCTTCATTTCTCTTCATTTCTGCTGCTAAGAGCCGAGAGAGGGAGAGAGGAAGAATAAGAGAGAAACCTCTTCATTTCTTCTTGGATTCATCTATAAAGCAAGAATCAAACCAAACCAAACCGATTAATCTTCTCCTTCAGTGATTAGCTAGTGATTGGTGGTGAAAATTTGGGAAGAGAAAGCTTGGGGCTATACTTGGAGAACTCAAATCAAGGTAAGAGGATGATATCTCTCTAACTTTCTCTTTCAATCATGGTTAAAGTAAGCTTAGTAGCTTGATTGGTGGTGGATTCATGGATGCTAGCATGTGTAGAAGTTTTTCCCTAATTTAATTGATGAACTAGGGCTGTGGAATTTCTGCCCAACTTGATGTGTGATACTTGTATGTTACAATTGAGGTTTTATAAGGTGTTTTGGGAGTGATTGGAGTGAGAAATTAGGGAAAGTTACACTAGAAACTACAAATTCCAGATTTCTGGAAAATTCTTGATCATTTCTGTCCGAATTAGTATCTATGTGTTAGAGGCCGAATTGGCCTTGGGTCAAAGAAGGAAAGTTGTAGGGAATGATGTTTTATAGGTGCCTATAAAATTTCAGCTCAATCGGAGCAACGTGGGATGTGAAAAGTCCAAAATACCCCTACTGTTTTAAGAATTTCCCAGCAGTCCGTTTCTTCAGTCCAGTCCCGTTTATCACGATTTTTGACCAGGATCCATTCTGATTTAGCTCTGGGTCAAAACATGAAAGTTGTAGTGTTATGAAGTAGCTTTAAAATGCCTCTAAGAACACCTGAATTGGACTTTTGTACACTGAGTTATGTCCATTACAGTGTTCTGCATTTAAACACCGACGAATTGGTTTCTGGTTTAGTAATTCGAGAATTTGACTAAGTTACATTAGGAACTGGACTAAGTGACCTTCATGAATGTTGTATCTCTGTGTCTTAGCTTCGAAACGGCATAGGTTTCGTTTTAATCCGATAAGCGTAGCCTCGGATATGTTATTTCCGCATTTGTACGTCAAATCTGTCTTGAACTAAATTGAATTTCTGCACTTGTACTTAATGCGATTCTTGTTATTATGATATTGTGAGCCTATGGAACGGCTCTTGACATAAATTGCTGATATGTATGATGTTGGGTTGTGTTTGAGAAAAACAATGAAGCCTAAAAGGCTGGAAAATTAGGTAAACACAAAGGGCATGCTGCCCGAATTTATACTCGAGGACTAGGAAACGAGACTTGTAACTTGTGTAAAGTTAAGTGATTATTACTTGAACTAGCAAGCACCTTTGCTACTTTGTTTATTGAGGGTTATCCATTAGGACTTGGCCGAACTTGTACCTTGAGGAAAAGACATAATGGCCAATGTAAACTTGTATTTCCTTGTACTTTCAACTCAAGTGTTATTTCCAAGTATCTATACTACAAAACCTTATGATTTGAAAAGCGAGCAAGTGTTTCACGAATGCCTTTCAAATGAATTTCAATTGGTTGATTCCTAATGAACGGAACGTTTAAGTTTCGAATCTTACTCGTGTTTCAAGTTCTCAAATTGGATTTTTATCGCAGAGCTGGACTTCAAACCTGGAGTATAGTTGAACGTGAATACTTGAAGCACTATATTTTGTGTGAGTGATCCCTCGACTGTCCCAAAGTTACTTTTGAACTAATTCTTGCATTTATTACTCCATTGCATATCATTTGGGGGTTCGGGTGTGTGCCATGACATAATTTGGCTCCAATGAGTTCCTGGAAAGTCTTGTGCTTAGAACCAATGTCTCCACTATTGTTTACACGTTCTTTGGAGCACGATGGCTCCTTACTTCTGTTTCATGGTTACATGATCTAAACGAGCATTGGATATTTAAGTACAAGAACTTCACTGGCTCACATGAGCAAGAAATGAACATTTGATTACTGCATCATGACATCATATTAATGCTTTATTGTGAAATATACTTGGCTATTGATTTTACTGGTCACTCGTTGAGCTTCTAGCTCACCCCCTATTATCTTCTTCTCCCCACAGGGATCGAGGTAAAGGAAGACCTTGTATTTGGATCTTTGTGTGGCTGGATGGCGTACATCTTGTATAGTTTAGTTTTGGTTTTGATTTATGTACTTTTGGGCTTGTATACATATTTGGAATTGAATCGGATGTAAATCTACATTTTTCGCTTAGAACTAGTTTCCGCTTCGATTGTGATATGTAAATTTTGGAGAATATGATGTAAAAGTTGAGTTTTATCTTGTAATTCATTCGAGGACTGTAGGGAATGACTGAGTCCTGGCGAGAGCTGGGCAGGCGGCCCGTTGACCCCTCTGGTTCGCCTTAGGGGAAAATGGGGTCGTTACAATTGGTATCAGAGCTTAGGTTCCAGATCTCTGTAGCGTATCCTAGAGTTAAAGTTTAGGATGTTTGGCTGTGAGAGTAATTTGAATATTATGTGAACGAGGAGCTATTGTATCCTAGTGGTACAAAGAAATTGATTGTTTGAGAATTCCTTATTTGGGACTTGTAGAAAAAAAAAATTGAGGAATTAGATGACTAGTGAAAGATTGGACGAATTTGAATTCTAGTATGTTTGTAAGTGTGGAAGGAATTGAGGTGATTCCTAGTACTGGCCATGGCCATGGATAAAAGGTGAGATGTGATAGTCAAATTTTATGAGTAATGATTTTGAACCAAGATAAAAGTACCAAAGGAATAAAATGCATTTTCGCCCCCTACTTTCTAAAGAAATTTTGTTTTGGGATTTTGAAGAAAAGCTAGGATGTACTAGTTTTATTTGTATGCAATGATTGGAAATAAGATATATATGCTTTAAGTATGTGTAATTTGCCGATTTTAGTAAAAATGTGAGTTTTACTTGAAGTTCAAATTTGAAAAGTTGTGAATACCTGATGAGCTTGTTGAATTTTGTATATGATGGGTTAATACCAGGATAACAATTTCTAAACTAAGTTTTCCCCTTGATTGTATACCGGCATATTCTCACACTTGAATTGGTCCATGCTTTATACAAAGAAAAATATATATATATCCTGAGTTTTCGAGAGAATGGCAAGCTTATGTTTACTAATGTGAATCCTGAACTTGATAAGATTTTGATTACTTAAACACTCATCTTATGTTTTAAAATTCTTGACTTTCAAGAAGAGTGAGCCAATTTTAAATGTACGGATTGAGACAACTTTGAGATATAGAGTGGCTGTATTCAAGAGTATGAAGTTAGTGTGAATTGACTTGGGTTCCATTTGGCACGTTAGTTGGCAAGTGTATTCATTTCTTGGGTTTGAACTTGGAACTTGCGACTGTACTATAGAACCTAAGATTGGTTATTCTTGGAGATGATGGCATTTTGAACTTCGACATGGATAACCTTTGACTTCGGCTTGTGTTATGGATTTCTTGGATCTAATGTCGTGAAGGCATGTAATCTGATTGAAATGAGCAATAATTGGACCATGTGGAAGACCTAGGAAGGGTGGTCCACATCGTGAGACTTTTGTATCTAGCTTACCTATGCTTTTATCTTTTATGGTACCTAAGTGTTTATATACAAATTCCGACATATTGGCCTTATTTTATGACTTTTAACTCAGGTTATAACTTTTGATATATGTAATAAATCATGACCTGATTTTAAATGTTTTTGCAACTAGTATACGTGTTAAGTTCTTTCATGCTTAGTTAATCCTTTTCCTGCACTTATAGATTTTTATTAAGTATGGTAGCAGGGCTAGGAGTAAAGGGCTGTGACCGAGGGTTTAGCCAACTCCGTATTCATGGGAGAAATTGATGGACAGATTCATACAATTTAATAGGTCCCTAGTACTGAATATGAATCGAAAATAAACCCGAAGATCAGATCTACTAGTGTATAATGGATTAATCTAGTCGGGAACTTGGTGAAATTTTCTTGTGCGTAACATATGTTAGGGTTGGTTCTGTGCCAATATTACAACCTTAGGAAGTTTGAACCCCGAAAGTATTGTACTGGGTTGATAAGAGAACTCGAACTGCCTGAAACCGATTAGACTGAGCTTACTTGAGACTTGAACCTGTTTAGGCTAGTGTGCCTTACGTACCTTGATGGACCTAATTTGGCTGAATATATGGAATGTGAACTTGAATCTTGTGACTGCTTAAGAATGTGATTTGCTGGGCATAAGTTGGACGAGTGAGTTCTTAATTGTACTGGTGCTCCATGAACCTAAAGCATTTGACCCTGCTTTTGAACCTCTTTCTATTCGTGCTGCATGAACCTGAAATATTCCGTTCTGTTTTGAACCTATTTGTTTGAACTCTACTGTTACCCTACTCGTGAACTTACTCGTACTCATATGGTTGTAGACCGGCTACTACTCTTCTGTAGCGGTTGAACTGAACCTCTCTGGTGGGGCATTGCCTGTTGTGTTGTCCAGCACCGCCATTCTTCTGGCGAGGCATGCCTGTTGTGTTGTCCATCACCACCAGAGATGGAATTATGAACTGAGGTTCTCTGGCGAAGTTTAGCCGATGTGCTAACTTGTTGTGTTGTCCAGCACCGCCAGGGACGAATACATGAACTGAGGTTCTCTGGCGAAGTTTAGCCGATGTGCTAACTTGTTGTGTTGTCCAGCACCGCCAGGGACAAATACTTGAACTGAGGCTTTTGGTGAAGCATAGCCGTTGTGCTAGCCTGTTGTGTTGTCCATCACCGCCAGGGCCAACTTACTGAACTGAAATTCTTTGGTGAAGCATAGCCGTTGTGCTAGCTTGTTGTGTTGTCCAGCACCACCAAGGATGAATATTTGATCTAAAGTTTCGCTATATCCTGCATTTCTTCCGAATATCTGGGACTTTACGTCCAACCTCAAGCTTTTTGCCTGTTTTATCTAATCACTTGATTAACTCCCTAGTGGACCATGACTATTGGATAAGTTGGATCGGCGTGATATTTAGTACTTGAATTTGATAAGTGATTATTTAATAAGCCATGCTTTACTGGATCATGAATTACGATAAGTGAGATTAGAGTGATTCTTAGTATGTGATTGATCTTTTAGATACTTGATCTGATTAGTATTTGATTATGATAAGCGAGATTGAAATGATTCTTAATACGTGATCGACTTTCGAGAACTATTTTAATCTGATTAGTACAAGTTGGAATGTCGAGGACGACATTCTTTTAAGGAGGGGAGTTTGTGACGCCCCGAGGGAGAAGAAAAGGGAAAAATTTCTGGTGAATAGAGTTTTGTGGGAAAATCCGGCCAGAAGCCGTGCAAATTCCTTATATTTTTCTTAAAATTCCCTTTTCTTTGACAAATACCACTTTATAATGGCCATACTACTCAATCACCCCACAATAAGTGCCAATGAACCTAGAAAATAGGATTTTTCACTTCGGTTTCAAATTGAGCAAAATTAGGTTTTCTCGATTTTCTCGCCGGATGAATTTTCGGTATGGAACAAGGATTAAATTTGGTGAAAAAGTGACTTTTAAGTGAGAAATAATATGTGATTAGGAGAAATGAAATAAAGTTAGTGAATGGGAAGTAAAAACCCTAGTGCGGGTGTTTTTAAGGAAAACGGCGCGAACCGACGGGTCCCGCGCACTACCGTTTGAACGCACCACTGGACCACCACTTTCTTGCACCACAAGCTTATTGATATTTGAGCCAAAATATCTTCTTATATTACAGCTAAGGGGACCGAAATTTGTGGCTTATAAGCAAGGGGAAGAAAGAGAAAAAATTAGTGGCTAAGAATTGTCCAAGTGTTAGCCAAATTGTGGTCTTAATTAACTCTAACCTTCTTACTTCTTATAAGACAAAAATCAGCTTCATTTCTCTTCATTTCTGCTGCTAAGAGCCGAGAGAGGGAGAGAGGAAGAATAAGAGAGAAACCTCTTCATTTCTTCTTGGATTCATCTATAAAGCAAGAATCAAACCAAACCAAACCGATTAATCTTCTCCTTCAGTGATTAGCTAGTGATTGGTGGTGAAAATTTGGGAAGAGAAAGCTTGGGGCTATACTTGGAGAACTCAAATCAAGGTAAGAGGATGATATCTCTCTAACTTTCTCTTTCAATCATGGTTAAAGTAAGCTTAGTAGCTTGATTGGTGGTGGATTCATGGATGCTAGCATGTGTAGAAGTTTTTCCCTAATTTAATTGATGAACTAGGGCTGTGGAATTTCTGCCCAACTTGATGTGTGATACTTGTATGTTACAATTGAGGTTTTATAAGGTGTTTTGGGAGTGATTGGAGTGAGAAATTAGGGAAAGTTACACTAGAAACTACAAATTCCAGATTTCTGGAAAATTCTTGATCATTTCTGTCCGAATTAGTATCTATGTGTTAGAGGCCGAATTGGCCTTGGGTCAAAGAAGGAAAGTTGTAGGGAATGATGTTTTATAGGTGCCTATAAAATTTCAGCTCAATCGGAGCAACGTGGGATGTGAAAAGTCCAAAATACCCCTACTGTTTTAAGAATTTCCCAGCAGTCCGTTTCTTCAGTCCAGTCCCGTTTATCACGATTTTTGACCAGGATCCATTCTGATTTAGCTCTGGGTCAAAACATGAAAGTTGTAGTGTTATGAAGTAGCTTTAAAATGCCTCTAAGAACACCTGAATTGGACTTTTGTACACTGAGTTATGTCCATTACAGTGTTCTGCATTTAAACACCGACGAATTGGTTTCTGGTTTAGTAATTCGAGAATTTGACTAAGTTACATTAGGAACTGGACTAAGTGACCTTCATGAATGTTGTATCTCTGTGTCTTAGCTTCGAAACGGCATAGGTTTCGTTTTAATCCGATAAGCGTAGCCTCGGATATGTTATTTCCGCATTTGTACGTCAAATCTGTCTTAAACTAAATTGAATTTCTGCACTTGTACTTAATGCGATTCTTGTTATTATGATATTGTGAGCCTATGGAACGGCTCTTGACATAAATTGCTGATATGTATGATGTTGGGTTGTGTTTGAGAAAAACAATGAAGCCTAAAAGGCTGGAAAATTAGGTAAACACAAAGGGCATGCTGCCCGAATTTATACTCGAGGACTAGGAAACGAGACTTGTAACTTGTGTAAAGTTAAGTGATTATTACTTGAACTAGCAAGCACCTTTGCTACTTTGTTTATCGAGGGTTATCCATTAGGACTTGGCCGAACTTGTACCTTGAGGAAAAGACATAATGGCCAATGTAAACTTGTATTTCCTTGTACTTTCAACTCAAGTGTTATTTCCAAGTATCTATACTACAAAACCTTATGATTTGAAAAGCGAGCAAGTGTTTCACGAATGCCTTTCAAATGAATTTCAATTGGTTGATTCCTAATGAACGGAACGTTTAAGTTTCGAATCTTACTCGTGTTTCAAGTTCTCAAATTGGATTTTTATCGCAGAGCTGGACTTCAAACCTGGAGTATAGTTGAACGTGAATACTTGAAGCACTATATTTTGTGTGAGTGATCCCTCGACTGTCCCAAAGTTACTTTTGAACTAATTCTTGCATTTATTACTCCATTGCATATCATTTGGGGGTTCGGGTGTGTGCCATGACATAATTTGGCTCCAATGAGTTCCTGGAAAGTCTTGTGCTTAGAACCAATGTCTCCACTATTGTTTACACGTTCTTTGGAGCACGATGGCTCCTTACTTCTGTTTCATGGTTACATGATCTAAACGAGCATTGGATATTTAAGTACAAGAACTTCACTGGCTCACATGAGCAAGAAATGAACATTTGATTACTGCATCATGACATCATATTAATGCTTTATTGTGAAATATACTTGGCTGTTGATTTTACTGGTCACTCGCTGAGCTTCTAGCTCACCCCCTATTATCTTCTTCTCCCCACAGGGATCGAGGTAAAGGAAGACCTTGTATTTGGATCTTTGTGTGGCTGGATGGCGTACGTCTTGTATAGTTTAGTTTTGGTTTTGATTTATGTACTTTTGGGCTTGTATAAATATTTGGAATTGAATCGGATGTAAATCTACATTTTTCGCTTAGAACTAGTTTCCGCTTCGATTGTGATATGTAAATTTTGGAGAATATGATGTAAAAGTTGAGTTTTATCTTGTAATTCATTCGAGGACTGTAGGGAATGACTGAGTCCTGGCGAGAGCTGGGCAGGCGGCCCGTTGACCCCTCTGGTTCGCCTTAGGGGAAAATAGGGTCGTTACAATATGTGTAGCATGCATTGGCACTACGTCGCACACGATTTCATCAATGTAAGTACCAATGGAGAAGGGAATGCGTACTTGTTTGAAGACTCGTACTTCACCATCCTCACTTAGCCATTGGAGGCGGTAAGGATGTGGATGCCTGGTAGTGGTGAGTCCTAGACTTTCAACCATGAGCAAACTGGCCACGTTCGTGCAACTCCCACCGTCGATGATGAGACTACATACTTTGTCGCCTACCTTACAGCGGGTGTAGAATAGGTTTTCACGTTGTAGCTGCTCATCCTCCTTGACGCGGGCGGTTAGCACTCGTCGTGCTACTAAGCAACCTACTTCTCCTCGTGTAGGCGAGCAAGCCTCCCCAGCTGCCTCTTCTTCCAGGCAGTCATCTTCTACTAGTTCGAGCATGTCCTCACATTCGTCATCATCCGACACGATTTCGCCATTGTGAGTTATCAGCATTACCCGTTGGTTTGGACATTGAGATTGAATATGCCCAAACCCTTGGCACTTAAAGCATTTGATGTCCCTACTCCTAGCTTTAGGAGTTTCTTGCGGTGCCTTAGAAGTAGACCTGGACACATCAGAAACCTTGTTAGGTGTAGAATAGGCATTACGGGTAGAAGCATTACCTTGGAAGCGGTTAGAATAGGTTGGTGTTGTCGCATTTCCAACTTCGTGGGTCACTCTTCGTGGTTGGTTGCCTTTCCATGAGGTGGTGGTAGAAGATTGGAAAGTACGGGCTCCCCGTCTTAATTTCTTCCCCCGTTCGGCCTTAATGGCGAGTTCTAGAAGGTCGTGCATGTCCAAGTAATGTTGAAGCTCCAAGGCATCCTGAAGGTCAGGATTGAGACCCCTAAGGAACCTAGCCATTGTGGCTTCATTGTCTTCTTGAATGTTGGCCCTCATCATGGCCATCTCGATTTCTTTGTGGTAATCCTCCACACTCATGTTGCCTTGCATGAGTGTTTGAAGCTTAGAGTGGAGATCACGATTTTAGTAGCTAGGAACAAATTTCTTGCGCATTAGTGCCTTGAGTTCTCGCCAAGTCCGGACACGTGGTTCTCCCATCCTCCTCCTCGTGGTCCTCACTTGGTCCCACCAGACTAGTGCGTAGTCGGTGAACTCCACGGTGGCAACCTTCACTTTTTGTTTCTCGCTATAGTCGTAGCAGTCGAAGACCATCTCGATGCGGCCTTCCCACTCCAAGTAAGCCTCAGGGTCACTTTTGCCTTTGAATGCGGGAACTTGAATTTTAAGCCCCTTGATTTCGTTTTTGGGCATGTCCCTTGTAGGCCTTTCGGGTCGTTCCTCATCCTCACTAGCAGAGTAGTCTTCGCCATTTATTTCTTTGGTGCCATGGTTACTCCGGTTATGGGACCTAGAACGAGAGCCTCGCGTAAGGCTCCTAGACAACTCATCAAAACGAGCGTGTAACGTCTCCATTTGTTGCTCACTGATTCGCCTGAGCTCATTCTTCATCGCGGCGAATAACAATGAAGGATCGGTGGTTGCTTGTTGTTGATGGTGGTGTTGTTGCTCCATGCTTCCCTTGTTGCCCCTGCAAAGGTTAGAAGAAACAAAGAAAATGCAAATATAATCCTCACTTCACTCCCTTAGTGTATCCCTCACGCTCGTGTGTAGTGCTCAATTCACTCTATTAGGCTTACCAAGTACCTTTTACCTGTTGGATTAGGTAGTTGAGAAATGTTGCTCGAGTCCAATAATTGCCTCCAACTTTTCCCCACAAGAGTAAACAAGAGTAAAGGACACAATTGGGTGAAATTTTGCAAAGGGAAGGACGGTTTTGGAAGGATTAGGGTCGGTGGACAGATTTGGAAAGTATTGCCAAGAAAGGAAACTCTAAGAATCCTAAGATGTAGGAGTGGTTTCCTAAAAAGGATGAGAGAATATAGTAGGATATCCTAAAATGGAGGAGAAAATGTAGGAAGGTGTCCAAGTGTTATCCAAGTGTTGTACTTAGTCTCCTAAACTAAGTTGGAAAGCAAGTTAGAGTTGGTAACCCCCTTGAAGACCTCCTTTAAGCAACTTCTAATTCCCCCCCTCCCCAAACAGATTCGGTTCCCTCTCTCCTTTCTCTTCTAATTTTCCAGAAATCTCCCTTCCTAATCCCTCCCCAAGTTGGCTAATGTCCTTATAAAGCTCCCTCTTAGCAGCCGCACACTTTGCAAACACCAACCAGATTTGGATCTCTGAAAATTCCAGAATTCTTCCCCTTTATTTCCTTCCCAAAGTCGGCTAAGAGAACCCCTATAAACCCCCTTAAGCAGCCGCCTACTATGCTCACAACACAAACCAGAATTGGACCACTCAAATTCCAGATTTCTTTCCTCTTGAACCCCTCCCTAAGTCGGCTATTACTTCCTATTAATCCTCCTCTCACAGCCGCTTTCTTTACCCAAGGAGTTCGACACCCTCTCTACCCCAAGAACCAGCAATTCGGCCCTCTCTCCTACAAGACAGATTTGGTGTTTATTGACGGAAGATACCTCCACCAAAGCTCTGAAGCCAACTGATACGCTCCTCGATCCACGGTCGAGACACGTAGCACGTTTGCCCAAGGATCTAGCGGGGATGTCCAACGCTTGGATTGCGGAACCTATAATCAAACGGACAACACGACTTGATTGAAGGTGGTAGACGACACTTCGATGAAGGTGAATACTCCAGGGGAATAGGTCGGATGAACAACCAAGGACAGGACGCGAGATTGCTCAATAACCCTTGCCAAGCAAGTTAAAAGGCTCGAATTCTTTATGAAAGAAAACGAATGCACTAAGAATTTTATTAATCAAAAACTAGTTTTTAACCTTACAAGGCTAGCCTATTTATAGGCTCAATGAAGTAACGAAAACCCTAAAGAAACTTAAAGGGAAGGTCGGCTACCTTGTCTTCAAGGTGGGCCGGCCCATGCCTTCTACGAAACACTAGTCCAACTAAATAGAAAAACAACGACTAAGGCCCTACTCGGCCGATTCGTAAGGAGGCCCACTGGAGTCTTCCTGGGCTTGGACCAAAGTGTAAGTTGCTTGATTGATCCTTTCCAAGCCTTCAATATCTCTATAGCCTCCATGTTGATCATGGACAACTCGAACAAGGGCTTGGAGGGATTCTTTGAAGAGCTTGGCCCGTGCACGTGTGACTGGGCCCAATGGGACTTGGACTGGGCCCTGGTTCATGCACACATCATATCTGTTCGTTTCTGTCTTCAAGTCTGTCCGTTGCTGCTTTGTTAGTCAAAAAAAAAAAAAACAAACAAAAACTGTTTGCATCGCTTGTCAAAAAAAAAAAAAAATTATGTCCGTTAGTTCTTGTTTTTGGTCGCGTCAAATTTCTGGTCAGTCGCATGTATTGTTGCTAGTTCTAATCTGCCCAGATTTTGTACTCGTGTTGCAACCATTCTGCCCAGCAGTTGGTCCTTGCCGAAACTGAAAAAAAAAAAGAGAAAAGAAAACCGCGGCTAGGGTTTTGTGCGGCTAGGGTTCTTGTGGTTGCCAAATCTGTCCAAGTGTTTAATTGTTTAATCTAAGTTGTTTAGTTAGTTTTCTAAACTGATTTGTGGACCAAACTTGTTGGAGTTGTGAATCTTGAAGAAAATCTACGAGAGTTTTAGGTTTCTTGAGTTTCTTGAATTTAATCTTGAAGTTCTTGGAAGTTCTTGATAAAATCTTGGAGTTTTTGGGGCTATTGGTTGTAGTAAATTAGGACCTGACCAGAATCTGGTTTTGAACCCTTTCGGCCAGGTGTAGCTCTATTACCAAGTTAAAAGAAAGAAAAAAAAAACAGCACCGAAAAGAAAGAAAAAAAAAAAGAGCAATCGGGTGGCACAACAAGAAGCAAGGGGAAAACGAATTTTATTTCCAAGATCAGTTTTTGTTTACATCGTGCTTGTACCCAAAACAGAAAATTCGAACAAAAAAAAAAGAGAGAAAGAAACAAACTCAAATGTTTTGGCCAACCTCTTGTTGAAGTTCTTGATCTTGAGTCTTCAAAACTTGAACCACCCTTTGAACAACTTGATCACCTTGAACCTTGAACAATTGCACTTCTCTTCGAACAAAAAGTTTCTTGTATGATCTTGCATCCATACGGGGTTTCCTTGGTTTAGGAGTGAACGTCGTAGGTGTTCCTTGAGCAAGACGCTTGGGGGAGTCTTGAGTGATATTGCTTGCATCTCCTTGGGAGGCCATCGTCTTGAACAAAACTGTCTTGGCCGAATTGCTTGTCCTTGGGAGAGAGAGAGGGTGCCGACTTGTTGGGGCAAGTGCGGCTGTGTGGGAGAGATATTATAGGGAGTACAGCCGACTTGGGAAGGCAATCAAGAGGAGGAATTCTGGAAATTTTAGGGTTCCAAATCTGGTTGGTGTTGTGAGTAAAGTGTGCGGCTGCTAAGAGGGTTTATAGGGATTTGTAACCGACCTTGGGGTGGATTTGAGAGGGAAATTTCTGGAAGCTTACGGGTAAGAGAGAGGAGGAACCGAATCTGTTTTGAGAAGAATTAGGAAGTTGCTTAAGCAAGGTCACCAAAGGAAGTTTCCAACTCCAACTTGTTTCCCAACTTAGTTTAGGAGACTAAGTGCAACACTTGGATAACACTTGAACACCTTCCTACTTTTTCTCCTCCTTTTTTGGGATATTCTCCTACATCTTCTCATTCACTTTAGGAAACTACTCCTACATCTTAGGAATTCTTAGAGTTTCCTTTCTTGGTAATATTTTCCAAATCTGTCCACCACCCTTAAGCCTTCCAAAAACCGTCCTTCCTACACCAACAATCTCGTGCTTACTCTTGTGGGGGATAAGTTGATGACGATTATTGGACTCGAGCAACATTACTCAAACTACCTAAACCAACAGGTAAGGTACTTGGTAACTTTTATCAGAGTGACTTGAGCACTACACGAGCGCGAGAGATACACTAAGGGAGCGAAGTGAGTTACACTTGCACGTCTTTGCTTGTTCCTAACCTTTTTGCAGGTCTACAAGAAAGACATGGAGCAACACCAAGCAACCACCGATCCCTCATTATTATTTGCCGCAATGAAGAATAAGCTCAGGCGAATCAGTGAGCAACAAATGGAGACATTACACACTCGTTTTGACGAGTTGTCCAGGAGCCTTACACGGGGCTCTCGTTCTAGGTCCCATAACCGGAGTAACCACAGCACCAAAGAGGCAAATGGTGAGGACTACTCCGCTAGTGAGGATGAGGGGCGACCCGAGAGGCCTACAAGGGATACACCCAAAAACGAAATCAAGGGGCTTAAGATTCAAGTTCCCGCATTCAAAGGCAAAAGTGACCCTGAGGCTTACTTGGAGTGGGAAGGCCGCATCGAGATGGTCTTCGACTGCTACGACTACAACGAGGAACAAAAGGTTAGGATTGCCACCGTGGAGTTCACCGACTACGCACTAGTCTGGTGGGACCAAGTGCGGACCCATAGGAGAAGGATGGGAGAACCACGTGTCCGGACTTGGCGAGAACTCAAGGCATTGATGCGCAAGCGATTTGTTCCTAGCTACTACAATCGCGATCTCCACTCTAAACTTCAAACGCTCACGCAGGGTAACATGAGTGTGGAAGATTACTACAAAGAAATTGAGATGGCCATGATGAGGGCCAACATTCAAGAAGACAATGAGGCCACGATGGCTAGGTTTCTGAGAGGTCTCAATTCTGACCTCCAAGAAGCCTTGGAGCTTCAACATTACTTGGACATGCACGACCTTCTAGAACTTGCCATTAAGGCCGAACGGGGGAAGAAACTAAGACGAGGAGCACGTCCTTTCCAATCTTCTACCACTACTTCATGGAGGGGCAACCAACCACGAAGGGGCGACCCACGAAGTTGGAAGTGCGACGATACCAACCTCTTCTAACCGATTCCAAGGTAACACCTCTAACCGCAATTCCTTTTCTACCCCTAACAAGGGTTCCGATACATCCAGGTCCACCTCAAAGGCACCGCATGAGACTCCTAAGACTCGGAGTAGGGACATCAAGTGCTTCAAGTGCCAAGGGTTTGGACATATTCAATCTCAGTGCCCGAACCAACGGGTCATGCTCATCACTCACAACGGCGAAATCGTGTCGGATGATGACGAATGTGAGGACATGCCCGAACTAGTAGAAGACGACTGCCTGGAAGAAGAGCCAGCTGGGGAGGCTTGCTCGCCTACACGAGAAGAAGTAGGTTGCTTGGTAGCACGACGAGTGCTAACCGCCCGCGTCAAGGAGGACGAGCAGCTACAACGCGAAAACCTATTCTACACCCGCTGTAAGGTAGGCGACAAAGTGTGTAGTCTCATCATCGACGGTGGGAGTTGCACGAACGTGGCCAGTTTGCTCATGGTTGAAAGTCTAGGACTCCCCACTACCAGGCATCCAAATCCTTACCGCCTCCAATGGCTAAGTGAGGATGGTGAAGTACGAGTCTTCAAACAAGTACGCATTCCCTTTTCCATTGGTACTTACACTGATGAAATCGTGTGCGACGTAGTGCCAATGCATGCTACGCATATCATTTTGGGAAGGCCCTGGCAATTTGACAAACACGTCACCTTCGATGGAAGAGCAAATAAGTACACACTTTTGCACGATGGCAAACGTAAGGTCCTTACACCTCTCATACCTGTACAAGTTTATGAGGACCAACTACTTTTGCAAAGGGAGTGTGAACAAGACCGTCAAAGGAGGAAACTCAAGGCGGTCGACCCTGGTAAAAGCTCAACGTCTACAAGTGAGCCATCAACCAAGGGTCAAGGGAGCACGCCTAGGGGTATACGTGACAAAACACCTGCCGTACCTCCCACTAGGAAGCACAACATGATTATTAAGGCTAAAGATGTTAGAAAAGTGGTGAACTCTAATCAGCCTATACTTCTCATGATTTGCAAGCATGTGCTCTTGGATGTTGCTGAGCTCGACAAGGCGTTGCCTGCAAGCATAGTTGCTCTTTTGCAGGAATTTGAGGATGTTTTCCTTGACGAGGTCCCTGATGGCTTACCACCCATTCGGGGAATTGAACACCAAATCGACCTCGTTCCTGGAGCACCATTGCCCAACAAACCTGCTTACCGCATGGGTCCTGAGGAGACCAAGGAGCTTCAAAGGCAAGTTGATGGCCTCTTAGGTAAGGGTTGGGTAAAGGAAAGTCTAAGTCCCTGCGCTGTGCCTGTGGTCCTTGTCCCCAAAAAGGATGGCACTTGGCGCATGTGCACTGACTGCCGGGCTGTAAATGCTATCACTGTCAAATATCGGCATCCCATTCCTAGACTTGATGATATGTTGGATGAACTCGATGGTGCTATTATTTTCACCAAAATTGACTTGAGGAGTGGCTATCATCAAATTAGGATGAAGGAAGGCGATGAATGGAAGACAGCCTTCAAAACCAAACATGGTCTCTATGAGTGGTTAGTTATGCCTTTTGGCTTGACTAATGCTCCTAGCACCTTCATGCGCCTAATGAACCATGTTTTGAGACATTTTATTGGTAAATTTGTCATTGTTTACTTTGATGACATTCTGATCTATAGTCGTAGTGAGCATGAGCACTTGGAGCATGTAAGATTAGTTCTCGAGGCACTTCGACAGGCGCGTCTATACGCTAACCTCAAAAAGTGCACCTTTTGTACTAACGAGCTTGTGTTTCTAGGCTATGTCGTGAGTTCGCAGGGCATCAAGGTGGACAAATCCAAGATTGAGGCCATCGAGCAATGGCCAACTCCTACATCCGTTCCTGACGTGCGCAGCTTCCTTGGATTGGCGGGCTTTTATCGGCGATTTGTCAAAAACTTTAGCACTATTGCCGCCCCATTGACCGCTGTGACAAAGAAGGATGACAAGTTCCACTGGGGGGAATCCCAAGAACAAGCGTTCCTCACCCTTAAGGACACACTCACCTATGCACCTGTGTTAGCATTACCAAACTTTAACAAGACCTTTGAAATTGACTGTGATGCTTCTGGTGTAGGTATTGGAGCAGTCCTCATGCAAGACAAGAGGCCGTGTGCCTTCTTTGGCGAGAAATTGGGAGGAGCTGCACTGAACTACCCTACGTACGACAAGGAGTTGTACGCCTTAGTGAGGGCCTTGGAGACCTGGCAACACTACCTTCGGCCTCGGGAGTTCGTGATACATACTGATCACGAGTCATTGAAGTACCTCAAAGGCCAACCCAAGCTAAGCAAGAGACATGCCAAGTGGGTAAGCTTCATTGACACTTTCTCCTATGTGATTAAATACAAGACTGGCAAGACGAATGTGGTAGCTGATGCCTTGTCACGTAGACACTCCTTGCTTGCCTGTCTTGATGCCAAATTGCTTGGGTTCGAAATGGTTAAAGATCTCTACACTAATGATCATGACTTTGGTGATATCTATGCTGTGTGTGTTAAGAATCTGCAGGGAAAGTACTTTTTGCATGATGGATTGCTATATCATGTAGATAAACTGTGTGTGCCTAACTCCTCCATTCGTGATCTTTTGATTCGAGAAGCACATAGTGGTGGTCTCATGGGCCACTTTGGCATTGCCAAGACTCTGGCTACACTACAAGAGCACTTTTACTGGCCCCATATGCGTAGGGATGTTGAACGCATGGTTGGTAGGTGTGCTACTTGTCACAAGGCAAAGTCCAAAACAAATCCATAAGGCTTGTATACCCCATTACCTATCCCTCACCATCCCTGGGTTGACTTGTCTATGGACTTTGTTCTAGGTTTGCCTAGATCGCCAAGGGGTAATGACTCCATATTTGTGGTGGTTGATAGGTTTTCTAAGATGGCTCATTTTATTCCCTGTCACAAAACTGACGATGCATCTCATATTGCTACTCTATTCTTTAAGGAAATTGTCCGTCTGCATGGTATGCCTAGGACCATTGTTAGTGATAGGGATGTGAAATTTCTGAGTTATTTTTGGAAGACCCTGTGGTCTAAAATTGGCACTAGGTTACTATTCTCCACCACCAGTCATCCACAAAGCGATGGGCAAACTGAAGTTGTCAATCGCACACTTGGCACACTACTTCAGGCATTGATTAAAAAGAATCTTAAGACTTGGGAAGTGTGTCACAACCCTCATGTTGAATTCGCCTACAATCGAGTTGTTCACAGTGCTACACACTACTCACCTTTTGAGATTGTTTATGGCTTTAACCCGCTGACCCCTCTTGATTTAGTACCCTTACCTTCCTCTGAGCACACAAGCTTAGATGGGAAAAAGAAGGCCGATTTTGTGCGCAGGTTACATGAAGCCGTTCGAGCGAACATTGAAAGGCGTACTCAGCAATACACCCAGCAGGCTAACAAGCACCGCCGCAAAATGATTTTCGAGCCTGGTGATTGGGTTTGGTTACACTTACGCAAAGAGAGGTTCCCCAAGCAGAGACAAAGCAAATTATCCCCCAGAGGGGATGGACCTTTTCGTGTGCTCCAACGGGTTAATGACAACGCATACAAATTGGAGCTACCTGGGGAGTACAATGTTAGCGCGACCTTCAATGTCGCGGACTTAAGCCGTTTCTTGGTGAGGAGGATCCAGATTTGAGGGCAAATCCTTCTCAAGAGGAGGGGACTGATGTGTGCATGGATCAGGGCCCAGTCCAGGTTCCATTGGGCCCAGTCACACGTGCACGGGCCAAGCTCTTCAAAGACTCCCTCCAAACCCTTGTTCGAGTTATCCACAATCAACATGGAGGCTATAGAGATATTGAAGGCTTGGAAAGGGTCAATCAAGCAACTTACACTTTGGTCCAAGCCCAGGAAGACTCCAGTGGGCCTCCTTATGAATCGGCCGAGTAGGGCCTTAGTCGTTATTTGCTATTTAGTTGGACTAGTTGTTTCGTAGAAGGCATGGGCCGGCCCACCTTGATGACAAGGTAGCCGACCTCCCCTTTAGGTTTCTTTAGGGTTTTGTTATTTCCTTAAAGCCTATAAATAGGGTAGCTTTGTAAGGTTAAAAACTAGTTTTTGATGAATAAAATTCTTAGTGCATTCGTTTTCTTTCATAGAGAATTCGAGCCTTACAACTTGCTTGGCAAGGGTTATTGAGCAATCTCGCGTCCTGTCCTTGATTGTTCATCCGACCTATTCCCCTGGAGTATTCACCTTCATCGGAGTGTCGTCTACCACCTTCAATCAAATCGAGTTGTCCATTTGATCATAGGTTCCGCAATCCAAGCGTTGGACATCCCCGCTAGATCCTTGGGCAAACGTGCTACGTGTCTCGACCGTGGATCGAGGAGTGTATCACTAAGGAAACTCTAAAAGAGCAGTCGGCCATGTTGGTGTCGAGATGGGCCGGCCCATGCTTCTACTATACAGTTAATCTAACCCTAAGCAACATTAAGACCTAAAGACCACACTCTGCCCAATCAATTAGAGGCCCGCTTGACTCTCCATGGGCTTGCATCATGGTGTAGATGATTTGCTTGTCTCCTTCTAAGCCTTCAATATCCCAATGGACTCCATGTTGGTTTGGACCATTCTAACAAGGCCTTGGAGGGATTCCTTGACGAGCTTGGCTCGTGCACGTGTGACTAGGCCCAATGGAACTCGGACCGGATCATTGAGTGGGCCCTGATCCATGCTTACATCACTGATATGGTCCTAGATCAACTCGTTTCGCGACACGTAGCATGTTTGCCCAAGGATCTAGCGAGGTGGTCCAACGCTTGGATTACGAAACCTAGAATCAAACGAAAGACACGATTTGATTGTAGGCGGTAGAACGACGACACCACAGATATGAGTACTCTAATGGACAAGTCGGTAGAACCCTGTACGACGAGACGCAAGATTGCACACAACCCTTGCCAAGGCAAGTAACAAGGCTCGAATCTCTGTTAACAAGAAGAATCGAAATTAATCAAACTTTATTGATCCAACTTGTATCCAAAACCCTTACAATGCAAGCCCTTTTATAGGCTAGAGGTTACTGAAATCCTAAGAAAATCCTAAAAGAGCAGTCGGCCATCTTGGTGTCGAGATGGGCCGGGTGTAGTTAATCTAACCCTAAGCAAAATTAAGGCCTAAAGACCACGCTCTGTCCAATCAATTGGAGGCCCGCTTGACTCTCCATTGGCTTGGATCATGGAGTAGATGATTTGCTTGTCTCCTTCTAGGCTTTCAATATCCCTATGGACTCCATGTTAGTCTTGGACCATTCGAACAAGGCCTTGGAGGGAACCCTTGAAGAGCTTGGCTCGTGCACGTGTGACTGGGCCCAATGGAACTAGGACGGGGTCATGGCGTGGGCCCTGATCCATGCACAAATCACTGATACGGTCCTCGATCAACTCTTTTCGCGACACGTAGCATGTTTGCGCAAGGATCTAGCGAGGTGGTCTAACGCTCGGATTGCGGAACCTAGAATCAAACGGACAACACGATTTGATTATAGACGGTAGAACGATGACTCCACAGAGGTGACTACTCTAATGGATAGGTCGGTAGAACAATCGTGGACGAGACGCAAGATGATTTGGAATGCGGAACCTAGAACCAAACGACGACACGATATAATTATAAGCGGTAGAACGACGACTCCACAGAGGGGATTACTCTAATGGATACATCTCGAACAACTAGTTTCGAGACACGTAGAACGTTTGCCCCAGGATCTAGCGAGGTGGTCCAACGCTTGGATTGCGGAACCTAGAATCAAACGGGACGACACGATTTGATTATAGGCGGTAGAACGACGACTCCACGGAGGTGATTACTCTAATGGATAGGTCGGTAGAACAATCTAGGACGAGACGCAAGATTGCTCACAACCCATGCCAAGGCAAGTAAAAAGGCTCGATCTCTCTTAACTTTATGAATCGAAATTAATCAAACTTTATTGTTCCAACTTGTGTCCAAAACCCTTACAAAGCCAGCCCTTTTATAGGCTAGAGGTTACTAAAACCCTAAGGAAACTCTAAAAAGCAGTCGGCCACCTTGGTGTCGAGATGGGCCGGCCCATGCTTCTACTATACAGTTAATCTAACCCTAAGCAACATTAAGACCTAAAGACCACACTCTGCCCAATCAATTGGAGGCCCGCTTGACTCTCCATGGGCTTGCATCATGGTGTAGATGATTTGCTTGTCTCCTTCTAAGCCTTCAATATCCCAATGGACTCCATGTTGGTCCTGGACCATTCGAACAAGGCCTTGGAGGGATTCCTTGAAGAGCTTGGCTCGTGCACGTGTGACTAGGCCCAATGGAACTCGGACCGGATCATTGAGTGGGCCCTGATCCATGCTTACATCAATGATATGGCCCTAGATCAACTCGTTTCGCGACACGTAGCATGTTTACCCAAGGATCTAGCGAGGTGGTCCAACGCTTGGATTACGAAACCTAGAATCAAACGAAAGACACGATTTGATTGTAGGCGGTAGAACGACGACACCACAGATATGAGTACTCTAATGGACAAGTCGGTAGAACCCTCTACGACGAGACGCAAGATTGCACACAACCCTTGCCAAGACAAGTAACAAGGCTCGAATCTCTGTTAACAAGAAGAATCGAAATTAATCAAACTTTATTGATCCAACTTGTATCCAAAACCCTTACAATGCAAGCCCTTTTATAGGCTAGAGGTTACTGAAATCCTAAGAAAATCCTAAAAGAGCAGTCGGCCATCTTGGTGTCGAGATGGGCCGGGTGTAGTTAATCTAACCCTAAGCAAAATTAAGGCCTAAAGACCACGCTCTGTCCAATCAATTGGAGGCCCGCTTGACTCTCCATTGGCTTGGATCATGGAGTAGATGATTTGCTTGTCTCTTTCTAGGCTTTCAATATCCCTATGGACTCCATGTTAGTCTTGGACCATTCGAACAAGGCCTTGGAGGGAACCCTTGAAGAGCTTGGCTCGTGCACGTGTGACTGGGCCCAATGGAACTAGGACGGGGTCATGGCGTGGGCCCTGATCCATGCACAAATCACTGATACGGTCCTCGATCAACTCTTTTCGCGACACGTAGCATGTTTGCGCAAGGATCTAGCGAGGTGGTCTAACGCTCGGATTGCGGAACCTAGAATCAAACGGACAACACGATTTGATTATAGACGGTAGAACGATGACTCCACAGAGGTGACTACTCTAATGGATAGGTCGGTAGAACAATCGTGGACGAGACGCAAGATGATTTGGAATGCGGAACCTAGAACCAAACGGCGACACGATATAATTATAAGCGGTAGAACGACGACTCCACAGAGGGGATTACTCTAATGGATACATCTCGAACAACTAGTTTCGAGACACGTAGAACGTTTGCCCCAGGATCTAGCGAGGTGGTCCAACGCTTGGATTGCGGAACCTAGAATCAAACGGGACGACACGATTTGATTATAGGCGGTAGAACGACGACTCCACGGAGGTGATTACTCTAATGGATAGGTCGGTAGAACAATCTAGGACGAGACGCAAGATTGCTCACAACCCATGCCAAGGCAAGTAAAAAGGCTCGATCTCTCTTAACTTTATGAATCGAAATTAATCAAACTTTATTGTTCCAACTTGTATCCAAAACCCTTACAAAGCCAGCCCTTTTATAGGCTAGAGGTTACTAAAACCCTAAGGAAACTCTAAAAAGCAGTCGGCCACCTTGGTGTCGAGATGGGCCGGCCCATGCTTCTACTATACAGTTAATCTAACCCTAAGCAACATTAAGACCTAAAGACCACACTCTGCCCAATCAATTGGAGGCCCGCTTGACTCTCCATGGGCTTGCATCATGGTGTAGATGATTTGCTTGTCTCCTTCTAAGCCTTCAATATCCCAATGGACTCCATGTTGGTCCTGGACCATTCGAACAAGGCCTTGGAGGGATTCCTTGAAGAGCTTGGCTCGTGCACGTGTGACTAGGCCCAATGGAACTCGGACCGGATCATTGAGTGGGCCCTGATCCATGCTTACATCAATGATATGGCCCTAGATCAACTCGTTTCGCGACACGTAGCATGTTTACCCAAGGATCTAGCGAGGTGGTCCAACGCTTGGATTACGAAACCTAGAATCAAACGAAAGACACGATTTGATTGTAGGCGGTAGAACGACGACACCACAGATATGAGTACTCTAATGGACAAGTCGATAGAACCCTCTACGACGAGACGCAAGATTGCTCACAACCCTTGCCAAGGCAAGTAACAAGGCTCGAATCTCTGTTAACAAGAAAAATCGAAATTAATCAAACTTTATTGATCCAACTTGTGTCCAAAACCCTTACAATGCAAGCCCTTTCATTGGCTAGAGGTTACTGAAATCCTAAGAAAATCCTAAAAGAGCAGTCGGCCATCTTGGTGTCGAGATGGGCCGGGTGTAGTTAATCTAACCCTAAGCAAAATTAAGGCCTAAAGACCACGCTCTGTCCAATCAATTGGAGGCCTGCTTGACTCTCCATTGGCTTGGATCATGGAGTAGATGATTTGCTTGTCTCCTTCTAGGCTTTCAATATCCCTATGGACTCCATGTTAGTCTTGGACCATTCGAACAAGGCCTTGGAGGGAACCCTTGAAGAGCTTGGCTCGTGCACGTGTGACTGGGCCCAATGGAACTAGGACGGGGTCATGGCGTGGGCCCTGATCCATGCACAAATCACTGATACGGTCCTCGATCAACTCTTTTCGCGACACGTAGCATGTTTGCGCAAGGATCTAGCGAGGTGGTCCAACGCTCGGATTGCGGAACCTAGAATCAAACGGACAACACGATTTGATTATAGACGGTAGAACGATGACTCCACAGAGGTGACTACTCTAATGGATAGGTCGGTAGAACAATCGTGGACGTCTCGCAAGATGATTTGGAATGCGGAACCTAGAACCAAACGACGACACGATATAATTATAAGCGGTAGAACGACGACTCCACAGATGGGATTACTCTAATGGATACATCTCGAACAACTCGTTTTGAGACACGTAGCACGTTTGTCCCAGGATCTAGCGAGGTGGTCCAACGCTTGGATTGCGGAACCTAGAATCAAACGGGACGACACGATTTGTTTATAGGCGGTAGAACGACGACTCCACCGAGGTGATTACTCTAATGGATAGGTCGGTAGAACAATCTAGGACGAGACGCAAGATTGCTCACAACCCATGCCAAGGCAAGTAAAAAGGCTCGATCTCTCTTAACTTTAAGAATCGAAATTAATCAAACTTTATTGTTCCAACTTGTGTCCAAAACCCTTACAAAGCCAGCCCTTTTATAGGCTAGAGGTTACTAAAACCCTAAGGAAACTCTAAAAAGCAGTCGGCCACCTTGGTGTCGAGATGGGCCGGCCCATGCTTCTACTATACAGTTAATCTAACCCTAAGCAACATTAAGACCTAAAGACCACACTCTGCCCAATCAATTGGAGGCCCGCTTGACTCTCCATGGGCTTGCATCATGGTGTAGATGATTTGCTTGTCTCCTTCTAAGCCTTCAATATCCCAATGGACTCCATGTTGGTCCTGGAGCATTCGAACAAGGCCTTGGAGGGATTCCTTGAAGAGCTTGGCTCGTGCACGTGTGACTAGGCCCAATGGAACTCGGACCGGATCATTGAGTGGGCCCTGATCCATGCTTACATCAATGATATGGCCCTAGATCAACTCGTTTCGCGACACGTAGCATGTTTACCCAAGGATCTAGCGAGGTGGTCCAACGCTTGGATTACGAAACCTAGAATCAAACGAAAGACACGATTTGATTGTAGGCGGTAGAACGACGACACCACAGATATGAGTACTCTAATGGACAAGTCGGTAGAACCCTCTACGACGAGACGCAAGATTGCACACAACCCTTGCCAAGACAAGTAACAAGGCTCGAATCTCTGTTAACAAGAAGAATCGAAATTAATCAAACTTTATTGATCCAACTTGTATCCAAAACCCTTACAATGCAAGCCCTTTTATAGGCTAGAGGTTACTGAAATCCTAAGAAAATCCTAAAAGAGCAGTCGGCCATCTTGGTGTCGAGATGGGCCGGGTGTAGTTAATCTAACCCTAAGCAAAATTAAGGCCTAAAGACCACGCTCTGTCCAATCAATTGGAGGCCCGCTTGACTCTCCATTGGCTTGGATCATGGAGTAGATGATTTGCTTGTCTCTTTCTAGGCTTTCAATATCCCTATGGACTCCATGTTAGTCTTGGACCATTCGAACAAGGCCTTGGAGGGAACCCTTGAAGAGCTTGGCTCGTGCACGTGTGACTGGGCCCAATGGAACTAGGACGGGGTCATGGCGTGGGCCCTGATCCATGCACAAATCACTGATACGGTCCTCGATCAACTCTTTTCGCGACACGTAGCATGTTTGCGCAAGGATCTAGCGAGGTGGTCTAACGCTCGGATTGCGGAACCTAGAATCAAACGGACAACACGATTTGATTATAGACGGTAGAACGATGACTCCACAGAGGTGACAACTCTAATGGATAGGTCGGTAGAACAATCGTGGACGAGACGCAAGATGATTTGGAATGCGGAACCTAGAACCAAACGGCGACACGATATAATTATAAGCGGTAGAACGACGACTCCACAGAGGGGATTACTCTAATGGATACATCTCGAACAACTAGTTTCGAGACACGTAGAACGTTTGCCCCAGGATCTAGCGAGGTGGTCCAACGCTTGGATTGCGGAACCTAGAATCAAACGGGACGACACGATTTGATTATAGGCGGTAGAACGACGACTCCACGGAGGTGATTACTCTAATGGATAGGTCGGTAGAACAATCTAGGACGAGACGCAAGATTGCTCACAACCCATGCCAAGGCAAGTAAAAAGGCTCGATCTCTCTTAACTTTATGAATCGAAATTAATCAAACTTTATTGTTCCAACTTGTGTCCAAAACCCTTACAAAGCCAGCCCTTTTATAGGCTAGAGGTTACTAAAACCCTAAGGAAACTCTAAAAAGCAGTCGGCCACCTTGGTGTCGAGATGGGCCGGCCCATGCTTCTACTATACAGTTAATCTAACCCTAAGCAACATTAAGACCTAAAGACCACACTCTGCCCAATCAATTGGAGGCCCGCTTGACTCTCCATGGGCTTGCATCATGGTGTAGATGATTTGCTTGTCTCCTTCTAATCCTTCAATATCCCAATGGACTCCATGTTGGTCCTGGACCATTCGAACAAGGCCTTGGAGGGATTCCTTGAAGAGCTTGGCTCGTGCACGTGTGACTAGGCCCAATGGAACTCGGACCGGATCATTGAGTGGGCCCTGATCCATGCTTACATCAATGATATGGCCCTAGATCAACTCGTTTCGCGACACGTAGCATGTTTACCCAAGGATCTAGCGAGGTGGTCCAACGCTTGGATTACGAAACCTAGAATCAAACGAAAGACACGATTTGATTGTAGGCGGTAGAACGACGACACCACAGATATGAGTACTCTAATGGACAAGTCGATAGAACCCTCTACGACGAGACGCAAGATTGCTCACAACCCTTGCCAAGGCAAGTAACAAGGCTCGAATATCTGTTAACAAGAAAAATCGAAATTAATCAAACTTTATTGATCCAACTTGTGTCCAAAACCCTTACAATGCAAGCCCTTTCATTGGCTAGAGGTTACTGAAATCCTAAGAAAATCCTAAAAGAGCAGTCGGCCATCTTGGTGTCGAGATGGGCCGGGTGTAGTTAATCTAACCCTAAGCAAAATTAAGGCCTAAAGACCACGCTCTGTCCAATCAATTGGAGGCCTGCTTGACTCTCCATTGGCTTGGATCATGGAGTAGATGATTTGCTTGTCTCCTTCTAGGCTTTCAATATCCCTATGGACTCCATGTTAGTCTTGGACCATTCGAACAAGGCCTTGGAGGGAACCCTTGAAGAGCTTGGCTCGTGCACGTGTGACTGGGCCCAATGGAACTAGGACGGGGTCATGGCGTGGGCCCTGATCCATGCACAAATCACTGATACGGTCCTCGATCAACTCTTTTCGCGACACGTAGCATGTTTGCGCAAGGATCTAGCGAGGTGGTCCAACGCTCGGATTGCGGAACCTAGAATCAAACGGACAACACGATTTGATTATAGACGGTAGAACGATGACTCCACAGAGGTGACTACTCTAATGGATAGGTCGGTAGAACAATCGTGGACGTCTCGCAAGATGATTTGGAATGCGGAACCTAGAACCAAACGACGACACGATATAATTATAAGCGGTAGAACGACGACTCCACAGATGGGATTACTCTAATGGATACATCTCGAACAACTCGTTTTGAGACACGTAGCACGTTTGTCCCAGGATCTAGCGAGGTGGTCCAACGCTTGGATTGCGGAACCTAGAATCAAACGGGACGACACGATTTGTTTATAGGCGGTAGAACGACGACTCCACCGAGGTGATTACTCTAATGGATAGGTCGGTAGAACAATCTAGGACGAGACGCAAGATTGCTCACAACCCATGCCAAGGCAAGTAAAAAGGCTCGATCTCTCTTAACTTTAAGAATCGAAATTAATCAAACTTTATTGTTCCAACTTGTGTCCAAAACCCTTACAAAGCCAGCCCTTTTATAGGCTAGAGGTTACTAAAACCCTAAGGAAACTCTAAAAAGCAGTCGGCCACCTTGGTGTCGAGATGGGCCGGCCCATGCTTCTACTATACAGTTAATCTAACCCTAAGCAACATTAAGACCTAAAGACCACACTCTGCCCAATCAATTGGAGGCCCGCTTGACTCTCCATGGGCTTGCATCATGGTGTAGATGATTTGCTTGTCTCCTTCTAAGCCTTCAATATCCCAATGGACTCCATGTTGGTCCTGGACCATTCGAACAAGGCCTTGGAGGGATTCCTTGAAGAGCTTGGCTCGTGCACGTGTGACTAGGCCCAATGGAACTCGGACCGGATCATTGAGTGGGCCCTGATCCATGCTTACATCAATGATATGGCCCTAGATCAACTCGTTTCGCGACACGTAGCATGTTTACCCAAGGATCTAGCGAGGTGGTCCAACGCTTGGATTACGAAACCTAGAATCAAACGAAAGACACGATTTGATTGTAGGCGGTAGAACGACGACACCACAGATATGAGTACTCTAATGGACAAGTCGGTAGAACCCTCTACGACGAGACGCAAGATTGCACACAACCCTTGCCAAGACAAGTAACAAGGCTCGAATCTCTGTTAACAAGAAGAATCGAAATTAATCAAACTTTATTGATCCAACTTGTATCCAAAACCCTTACAATGCAAGCCCTTTTATAGGCTAGAGGTTACTGAAATCCTAAGAAAATCCTAAAAGAGCAGTCGGCCATCTTGGTGTCGAGATGGGCCGGGTGTAGTTAATCTAACCCTAAGCAAAATTAAGGCCTAAAGACCACGCTCTGTCCAATCAATTGGAGGCCCGCTTGACTCTCCATTGGCTTGGATCATGGAGTAGATGATTTGCTTGTCTCTTTCTAGGCTTTCAATATCCCTATGGACTCCATGTTAGTCTTGGACCATTCGAACAAGGCCTTGGAGGGAACCCTTGAAGAGCTTGGCTCATGCACGTGTGACTGGGCCCAATGGAACTAGGACGGGGTCATGGCGTGGGCCCTGATCCATGCACAAATCACTGATACGGTCCTCGATCAACTCTTTTCGCGACACGTAGCATGTTTGCGCAAGGATCTAGCGAGGTGGTCTAACGCTCGGATTGCGGAACCTAGAATCAAACGGACAACACGATTTGATTATAGACGGTAGAACGATGACTCCACAGAGGTGACAACTCTAATGGATAGGTCGGTAGAACAATCGTGGACGAGACGCAAGATGATTTGGAATGCGGAACCTAGAACCAAACGGCGACACGATATAATTATAAGCGGTAGAACGACGACTCCACAGAGGGGATTACTCTAATGGATACATCTCGAACAACTAGTTTCGAGACACGTAGAACGTTTGCCCCAGGATCTAGCGAGGTGGTCCAACGCTTGGATTGCGGAACCTAGAATCAAACGGGACGACACGATTTGATTATAGGCGGTAGAACGACGACTCCACGGAGGTGATTACTCTAATGGATAGGTCGGTAGAACAATCTAGGACGAGACGCAAGATTGCTCACAACCCATGCCAAGGCAAGTAAAAAGGCTCGATCTCTCTTAACTTTATGAATCGAAATTAATCAAACTTTATTGTTCCAACTTGTGTCCAAAACCCTTACAAAGCCAGCCCTTTTATAGGCTAGAGGTTACTAAAACCCTAAGGAAACTCTAAAAAGCAGTCGGCCACCTTGGTGTCGAGATGGGCCGGCCCATGCTTCTACTATACAGTTAATCTAACCCTAAGCAACATTAAGACCTAAAGACCACACTCTGCCCAATCAATTGGAGGCCCGCTTGACTCTCCATGGGCTTGCATCATGGTGTAGATGATTTGCTTGTCTCCTTCTAATCCTTCAATATCCCAATGGACTCCATGTTGGTCCTGGACCATTCGAACAAGGCCTTGGAGGGATTCCTTGAAGAGCTTGGCTCGTGCACGTGTGACTAGGCCCAATGGAACTCGGACCGGATCATTGAGTGGGCCCTGATCCATGCTTACATCAATGATATGGCCCTAGATCAACTCGTTTCGCGACACGTAGCATGTTTACCCAAGGATCTAGCGAGGTGGTCCAACGCTTGGATTACGAAACCTAGAATCAAACGAAAGACACGATTTGATTGTAGGCGGTAGAACGACGACACCACAGATATGAGTACTCTAATGGACAAGTCGATAGAACCCTCTACGACGAGACGCAAGATTGCTCACAACCCTTGCCAAGGCAAGTAACAAGGCTCGAATATCTGTTAACAAGAAAAATCGAAATTAATCAAACTTTATTGATCCAACTTGTGTCCAAAACCCTTACAATGCAAGCCCTTTCATTGGCTAGAGGTTACTGAAATCCTAAGAAAATCCTAAAAGAGCAGTCGGCCATCTTGGTGTCGAGATGGGCCGGGTGTAGTTAATCTAACCCTAAGCAAAATTAAGGCCTAAAGACCACGCTCTGTCCAATCAATTGGAGGCCTGCTTGACTCTCCATTGGCTTGGATCATGGAGTAGATGATTTGCTTGTCTCCTTCTAGGCTTTCAATATCCCTATGGACTCCATGTTAGTCTTGGACCATTCGAACAAGGCCTTGGAGGGAACCCTTGAAGAGCTTGGCTCGTGCACGTGTGACTGGGCCCAATGGAACTAGGACGGGGTCATGGCGTGGGCCCTGATCCATGCACAAATCACTGATACGGTCCTCGATCAACTCTTTTCGCGACACGTAGCATGTTTGCGCAAGGATCTAGCGAGGTGGTCCAACGCTCGGATTGCGGAACCTAGAATCAAACGGACAACACGATTTGATTATAGACGGTAGAACGATGACTCCACAGAGGTGACTACTCTAATGGATAGGTCGGTAGAACAATCGTGGACGTCTCGCAAGATGATTTGGAATGCGGAACCTAGAACCAAACGACGACACGATATAATTATAAGCGGTAGAACGACGACTCCACAGATGGGATTACTCTAATGGATACATCTCGAACAACTCGTTTTGAGACACGTAGCACGTTTGTCCCAGGATCTAGCGAGGTGGTCCAACGCTTGGATTGCGGAACCTAGAATCAAACGGGACGACACGATTTGTTTATAGGCGGTAGAACGACGACTCCACCGAGGTGATTACTCTAATGGATAGGTCGGTAGAACAATCTAGGACGAGACGCAAGATTGCTCACAACCCATGCCAAGGCAAGTAAAAAGGCTCGATCTCTCTTAACTTTAAGAATCGAAATTAATCAAACTTTTATTGTTCCAACTTGTGTCCAAAACCCTTACAAAGCCAGCCCTTTTATAGGCTAGAGGTTACTAAAACCCTAAGGAAACTCTAAAAAGCAGTCGGCCACCTTGGTGTCGAGATGGGCCGGCCCATGCTTCTACTATACAGTTAATCTAACCCTAAGCAACATTAAGACCTAAAGACCACACTCTGCCCAATCAATTGGAGGCCCGCTTGACTCTCCATGGGCTTGCATCATGGTGTAGATGATTTGCTTGTCTCCTTCTAAGCCTTCAATATCCCAATGGACTCCATGTTGGTCCTGGACCATTCGAACAAGGCCTTGGAGGGATTCCTTGAAGAGCTTGGCTCGTGCACGTGTGACTAGGCCCAATGGAACTCGGACCGGATCATTGAGTGGGCCCTGATCCATGCTTACATCAATGATATGGCCCTAGATCAACTCGTTTCGCGACACGTAGCATGTTTGCCCAATGATCTAGCGAGGTGGTCCAACGCTTGGATTACGAAACCTAGAATCAAACGAAAGACACGATTTGATTGTAGGCGGTAGAACGACGACACCACAGATATGAGTACTCTAATGGACAAGTCGGTAGAACCCTCTACGACGAGACGCAAGATTGCTCAGAACCCTTGCCAAGGCAAGTAACAAGGCTCGAATCTCTGTTAACAAGAAGAATCGAAATTAATCAAACTTTATTGATCCAACTTGTGTCCAAAACCCTTACAATGCAAGCCCTTTCATTGGCTAGAGGTTACTGAAATCCTAAGAAAATCCTAAAAGAGCAGTCGGCCATCTTGGTGTCGAGATGGGCCGGGTGTAGTTAATCTAACCCTAAGCAAAATTAAGGCCTAAAGACCACGCTCTGTCCAATCAATTGGAGGCCCGCTTGACTCTCCATTGGCTTGGATCATGGAGTAGATGATTTGCTTGTCTCCTTCTAGGCTTTCAATATCCCTATGGACTCCATGTTTGTCTTGGACCATTCGAACAAGGCCTTGGAGGGAACCCTTGAAGAGCTTGGCTCGTGCACGTGTGACTGGGCCCAATGGAACTAGGACGGGGTCATGGCGTGGGCCCTGATCCATGCACAAATCACTGATACGGTCCTCGATCAACTCTTTTCGCGACACGTAGCATGTTTGCGCAAGGATCTAGCGAGGTGGTCCAACGCTCGGATTGCGGAACCTAGAATCAAACGGACAACACGATTTGATTATAGACGGTAGAACGATGACTCCACAGAGGTGACTACTCTAATGGATAGGTCGGTAGAACAATCGTGGACGTCTCGCAAGATGATTTGGAATGCGGAACCTAGAACCAAACGACGACACGATATAATTATAAGCGGTAGAACGACGACTCCACAGATGGGATTACTCTAATGGATACATCTCGAACAACTCGTTTTGAGACACGTAGCACGTTTGTCCCAGGATCTAGCGAGGTGGTCCAACGCTTGGATTGCGGAACCTAGAATCAAACGGGACGACACGATTTGTTTATAGGCGGTAGAACGACGACTCCACCGAGGTGATTACTCTAATGGATAGGTCGGTAGAACAATCTAGGACGAGACGCAAGATTGCTCACAACCCATGCCAAGGCAAGTAAAAAGGCTCGATCTCTCTTAACTTTAAGAATCGAAATTAATCAAACTTTATTGTTCCAACTTGTGTCCAAAACCCTTACAAAGCCTGCCCTTTTATAGGCTAGAGGTTACTAAAACCCTAAGGAAACTCTAAAAGAGCAGTCGGCTATGTTGGTGTCGAGATGGGCCGGCCCATGCTTCTACTATACAGTTAATCTAACCCTAAGCAACATTAAGACCTAAAGACCACACTCTGCCCAATCAATTGGAGGCCCGCTTGACTCTCCATGGGCTTGCATCATGGTGTAGATGATTTGCTTGTCTCCTTCTAAGCCTTCAATATCCCAATGGACTCCATGTTGGTCTTGGACCATTCTAACAAGGCCTTGGAGGGATTCCTTGACGAGCTTGGCTCGTGCACGTGTGACTAGGCCCAATGGAACTCGGACCGGATCATTGAGTGGGCCCTGATCCATGCTTACATCACTGATATGGTCCTAGATCAACTCGTTTCGCGACACGTAGCATGTTTGCCCAAGGATCTAGCGAGGTGGTCCAACGCTTGGATTACGAAACCTAGAATCAAACGAAAGACACGATTTGATTGTAGGCGGTAGAACGACGACACCACAGATATGAGTACTCTAATGGACAAGTCGGTAGAACCCTCTACGACGAGACGCAAGATTGCTCACAACCCTTGCCAAGGCAAGTAACAAGGCTCGAATCTATGTTAACAAGAAGAATCGAAATTAATCAAACTTTATTGATCCAACTTGTGTCCAAAACCCTTACAATGCAAGCCCTTTCATTGGCTAGAGGTTACTGAAATCCTAAGAAAATCCTAAAAGAGCAGTCGGCCATCTTGGTGTCGAGATGGGCCGGGTGTAGTTAATCTAACCCTAAGCAAAATTAAGGCCTAAAGACCACGCTCTGTCCAATCAATTGGAGGCCCGCTTGACTCTCCATTGGCTTGGATCATGGAGTAGATGATTTGCTTGTCTCCTTCTAGGCTTTCAATATCCCTATGGACTCCATGTTTGTCTTGGACCATTCGAACAAGGCCTTGGAGGGAACCCTTGAAGAGCTTGGCTCGTGCACGTGTGACTGGGCCCAATGGAACTAGGAC
Organism: Coffea arabica; assembly: GCF_036785885.1. NCBI lineage: Eukaryota > Viridiplantae > Streptophyta > Magnoliopsida > Gentianales > Rubiaceae > Coffea > Coffea arabica. The sequence continues at coordinate 128,889 of NC_092325.1, read as the reverse complement.
GGGGTCATGGCGTGGGCCCTGATCCATGCACAAATCACTGATACGGTCCTCGATCAACTCTTTTCGCGACACGTAGCATGTTTGCGCAAGGATCTAGCGAGGTGGTCCAACGCTCGGATTGCGGAACCTAGAATCAAACGGACAACACGATTTGATTATAGACGGTAGAACGATGACTCCACAGAGGTGACTACTCTAATGGATAGGTCGGTAGAACAATCGTGGACGTCTCGCAAGATGATTTGGAATGCGGAACCTAGAACCAAACGACGACACGATATAATTATAAGCGGTAGAACGACGACTCCACAGATGGGATTACTCTAATGGATACATCTCGAACAACTCGTTTTGAGACACGTAGCACGTTTGTCCCAGGATCTAGCGAGGTGGTCCAACGCTTGGATTGCGGAACCTAGAATCAAACGGGACGACACGATTTGTTTATAAGCGGTAGAACGACGACTCCACCGAGATGATTACTCTAATGGATAGGTCGGTAGAACAATCTAGGACGAGACGCAAGATTGCTCACAACCCATGCCAAGGCAAGTAAAAAGGCTCGATCTCTCTTAACTTTAAGAATCGAAATTAATCAAACTTTATTGTTCCAACTTGTGTCCAAAACCCTTACAAAGCCTGCCCTTTTATAGGCTAGAGGTTACTAAAGCCCTAAGGAAACTCTAAAAGAGCAGTCGGCCATGTTGGTGTCGAGATGGGCCGGCCCATGCTTCTACTATACATTTAATCTAACCCTAAGCAACATTAAGACCTAAAGACCACACTCTGCCCAATCAATTGGAGGCCCGCTTGACTCTCCATGGGCTTGCATCATGGTGTAGATGATTTGCTTGTCTCCTTCTAAGCCTTCAATATCCCAATGGACTCCATGTTGGTCTTGGACCATTCTAACAAGGCCTTGGAGGGATTCCTTGACGAGCTTGGCTCGTGCACGTGTGACTAGGCCCAATGGAACTCGGACCGGATCATTGAGTGGGCCCTTATCCATGCTTACATCACTGATATGGTCCTAGATCAACTCGTTTCGCGACACGTAGCATGTTTGCCCAAGGATCTAGCGAGGTGGTCCAACGCTTGGATTACGAAACCTAGAATCAAACGAAAGACACGATTTGATTGTAGGCGGTAGAACGACGACACCACAGATATGAGTACTCTAATGGACAAGTCGGTAGAACCCTCTACGACGAGACGCAAGATTGCACACAACCCTTGCCAAGGCAAGTAACAAGGCTCGAATCTCTGTTAACAAGAAGAATCGAAATTAATCAAACTTTATTGATCCAACTTGTATCCAAAACCCTTACAATGCAAGCACTTTTATAGGCTAGAGGTTACTGAAATCCTAAGAAAATCCTAAAAGAGCAGTCGGCCATCTTGGTGTCGAGATGGGCCGGGTGTAGTTAATCTAACCCTAAGCAAAATTAAGGCCTAAATACCACGCTCTGTGCAATCAATTGGAGGCCCGCTTGACTCTCCATTGGCTTGGATCATGGAGTAGATGATTTGCTTGTCTCCTTCTAGGCTTTCAATATCCCTATGGACTCCATGTTAGTCTTGGACCATTCGAACAAGGCCTTGGAGGGAACCCTTGAAGAGCTTGGCTCGTGCACGTGTGACTGGGCCCAATGGAACTAGGACGGGGTCATGGCGTGGGCCCTGATCCATGCACAAATCACTGATACGGTCCTCGATCAACTCTTTTCGCGACACGTAGCATGTTTGCGCAAGGATCTAGCGAGGTGGTCTAACGCTCGGATTGCGGAACCTAGAATCAAACGGACAACACGATTTGATTATAGACGGTAGAACGATGACTCCACAGAGGTGACTACTCTAATGGATAGGTCGGTAGAACAATCGTGGACGAGACGCAAGATGATTTGGAATGCGGAACCTAGAACCAAACGACGACACGTTATAATTATAGGCGGTAGAACGACGACTCCACAGAGGGGATTACTCTAATGGATACTTCTCGAACAACTCGTTTCGAGACACGTAGCACGTTTGCCCCAGGATCTAGCGAGGTGGTCCAACGCTTGGATTGCGGAACCTAGAATCAAACGGGACGACACGATTTGATTATAGGCGGTAGAACGACGACTCCACGGAGGTGATTACTCTAATGGATAGGTCGGTAGAACAATCTAGGACGAGACGCAAGATTGCTCACAACCCATGCCAAGGCAAGTAAAAAGGCTCGATCTCTCTTAACTTTATGAATCGAAATTAATCAAACTTTATTGTTCCAACTTGTGTCCAAAACCCTTACAAAGCCAGCCCTTTTATAGGCTAGAGGTTACTAAAACCCTAAGGAAACTCTAAAAGAGCAGTCGGCCACCTTGGTGTCGAGATGGGCCGGCCCATGCTTCTACTATACAGTTAATCTAACCCTAAGCAACATTAAGACCTAAAGACCACACTCTGCCCAATCAATTGGAGGCCCGCTTGACTCTCCATGGGCTTGCATCATGGTGTAGATGATTTGCTTGTCTCCTTCTAAGCCTTCAATATCCCAATGGACTCCATATTGGTCTTGGACCATTCGAACAAGGCCTTGGAGGGATTCCTTGAAGAGCTTGGCTCGTGCCCGTGTGACTAGGCCCAATGGAACTCGGACCGGATCATTGAGTGGGCCCTGATCCATGCTTACATCAATGATATGGCCCTAGATCAACTCGTTTCGCGACACGTAGCATGTTTGCCCAATGATCTAGCGAGGTGGTCCAACGCTTGGATTACGAAACCTAGAATCAAACGAAAGACACGATTTGATTGTAGGCGGTAGAACGACGACACCACAGATATGAGTACTCTAATGGACAAGTCGGTAGAACCCTCTACGACGAGACGCAAGATTGCTCACAACCCTTGCCAAGGCAAGTAACAAGGCTCGAATCTCTGTTAACAAGAAGAATCGAAATTAATCAAACTTTATTGATCCAACTTGTGTCCAAAACCCTTACAATGCAAGCCCTTTCATTGGCTAGAGGTTACTGAAATCCTAAGAAAATCCTAAAAGAGCAGTCGGCCATCTTGGTGTCGAGATGGGCCGGGTGTAGTTAATCTAACCCTAAGCAAAATTAAGGCCTAAAGACCACGCTCTGTCCAATCAATTGGAGGCCCGCTTGACTCTCCATTGGCTTGGATCATGGAGTAGATGATTTGCTTGTCTCCTTCTAGGCTTTCAATATCCCTATGGACTCCATGTTTGTCTTGGACCATTCGAACAAGGCCTTGGAGGGAACCCTTGAAGAGCTTGGCTCGTGCACGTGTGACTGGGCCCAATGGAACTAGGACGGGGTCATGGCGTGGGCCCTGATCCATGCACAAATCACTGATACGGTCCTCGATCAACTCTTTTCGCGACACGTAGCATGTTTGCGCAAGGATCTAGCGAGGTGGTCCAACGCTCGGATTGCGGAACCTAGAATCAAACGGACAACACGATTTGATTATAGACGGTAGAACGATGACTCCACAGAGGTGACTACTCTAATGGATAGGTCGGTAGAACAATCGTGGACGTCTCGCAAGATGATTTGGAATGCGGAACCTAGAACCAAACGACGACACGATATAATTATAAGCGGTAGAACGACGACTCCACAGATGGGATTACTCTAATGGATACATCTCGAACAACTCGTTTTGAGACACGTAGCACGTTTGTCCCAGGATCTAGCGAGGTGGTCCAACGCTTGGATTGCGGAACCTAGAATCAAACGGGACGACACGATTTGTTTATAGGCGGTAGAACGACGACTCCACCGAGGTGATTACTCTAATGGATAGGTCGGTAGAACAATCTAGGACGAGACGCAAGATTGCTCACAACCCATGCCAAGGCAAGTAAAAAGGCTCGATCTCTCTTAACTTTAAGAATCGAAATTAATCAAACTTTATTGTTCCAACTTGTGTCCAAAACCCTTACAAAGCCAGCCCTTTTATAGGCTAGAGGTTACTAAAACCCTAAGGAAACTCTAAAAGAGCAGTCGGCCACCTTGGTGTCGAGATGGGCCGGCCCATGCTTCTACTATACAGTTAATATAACCCTAAGCAACATTAAGACCTAAAGACCACACTCTGCCCAATCAATTGGAGGCCCGCTTGACTCTCCATGGGCTTGCATCATGGTGTAGATGATTTGCTTGTCTCCTTCTAAGCCTTCAATATCCCAATGGACTCCATATTGGTCTTGGACCATTCGAACAAGGCCTTGGAGGGATTCCTTGAAGAGCTTGGCTCGTGCCCGTGTGACTAGGCCCAATGGAACTCGGACCGGATCATTGAGTGGGCCCTGATCCATGCTTACATCAATGATATGGCCCTAGATCAACTCGTTTCGCGACACGTAGCATGTTTGCCCAATGATCTAGCGAGGTGGTCCATCGCTTGGATTACGAAACCTAGAATCAAACGAAAGACACGATTTGATTGTAGGCGGTAGAACGACGACACCACAGATATGAGTACTCTAATGGACAAGTCGGTAGAACCCTCTACGACGAGACGCAAGATTGCTCACAACCCTTGCCAAGGCAAGTAACAAGGCTCGAATCTCTGTTAACAAGAAGAATCGAAATTAATCAAACTTTATTGATCCAACTTGTGTCCAAAACCCTTACAATGCAAGCCCTTTCATTGGCTAGAGGTTACTGAAATCCTAAGAAAATCCTAAAAGAGCAGTCGGCCATCTTGGTGTCGAGATGGGCCGGGTGTAGTTAATCTAACCCTAAGCAAAATTAAGGCCTAAAGACCACGCTCTGTCCAATCAATTGGAGGCCCGCTTGACTCTCCATTGGCTTGGATCATGGAGTAGATGATTTGCTTGTCTCCTTCTAGGCTTTCAATATCCCTATGGACTCCATGTTTGTCTTGGACCATTCGAACAAGGCCTTGGAGGGAACCCTTGAAGAGCTTGGCTCGTGCACGTGTGACTGGGCCCAATGGAACTAGGACAGGGTCATGGCGTGGGCCCTGATCCATGCACAAATCACTGATACGGTCCTCGATCAACTCTTTTCGCGACACGTAGCATGTTTGCGCAAGGATCTAGCGAGGTGGTCCAACGCTCGGATTGCGGAACCTAGAATCAAACGGACAACACGATTTGATTATAGACGGTAGAACGATGACTCCAAAGAGGTGACTACTCTAATGGATAGGTCGGTAGAACAATCGTGGACGTCTCGCAAGATGATTTGGAATGCGGAACCTAGAACCAAACGACGACACGATATAATTATAAGCGGTAGAACGACGACTCCACAGATGGGATTACTCTAATGGATACATCTCGAACAACTCGTTTTGAGACACGTAGCACGTTTGTCCCAGGATCTAGCGAGGTGGTCCAACGCTTGGATTGCGGAACCTAGAATCAAACGGGACGACACGATTTGTTTATAAGCGGTAGAACGACGACTCCACCGAGGTGATTACTCTAATGGATAGGTCGGTAGAACAATCTAGGACGAGACGCAAGATTGCTCACAACCCATGCCAAGGCAAGTAAAAAGGCTCGATCTCTCTTAACTTTAAGAATCGAAATTAATCAAACTTTATTGTTCCAACTTGTGTCCAAAACCCTTGCAAAGCCTGCCCTTTTAGAGGTTAGAGGTTACTAAAACCCTAAGGAAACTCTAAAAGAGCAGTCGGCCACCTTGGTGTCGAGATGGGCCGGCCCATGCTTCTACTATACAGTTAATCTAACCCTAAGCAACATTAAGACCTAAAGACCACACTCTGCCCAATCAATTGGAGGCCCGCTTGACTCTCCATGGGCTTGCATCATGGTGTAGATGATTTGCTTGTCTCCTTCTAAGCCTTCAATATTCCAATGGACTCCATGTTGGTCTTGGACCATTCGAACAGGGCCTTGGAGGGATTCCTTGAAGTGCTTGGCTCGTGCACGTGTGACTAGGCCCAATGGAACTCGGACCGGATCATTGAGTGGGCCCTGATCCATGCTTACATCACTGATATGGCCCTAGATCAACTCGTTTCGCGACACGTAGCATGTTTGCCCAAGGATCTAGCGAGGTGGTCCAACGCTTGGATTACAAAACCTAGAATCAAACGAAAGACACGATTTGATTGTAGGCGGTAGAACGACGACACCACAGATATGAGTACTCTAATGGACAAGTCGGTAGAACCCTCTACGACGAGACGCAAGATTGCTCAGAACCCTTGCCAAGGCAAGTAACAAGGCTCGAATCTCTGTTAACAAGAAGAATCGAAATTAATCAAACTTTATTGATCCAACTTGTGTCCAAAACCCTTACAATGCAAGCCCTTTCATTGGCTAGAGGTTACTGAAATCCTAAGAAAATCCTAAAAGAGCAGTCGGCCATCTTGGTGTCGAGATGGGCCGGGTGTAGTTAATCTAACCCTAAGCAAAATTAAGGCCTAAAGACCACGCTCTGTCCAATCAATTGGAGGCCCGCTTGACTCTCCATTGGCTTGGAACATGGAGTAGATGATTTGCTTGTCTCCTTCTAGGCTTTCAATATCCCTATGGACTCCATTATAGTCTTGGACCATTCGAACAAGGCCTTGGAGGGAACCCTTGAAGAGCTTGGCTCGTGCACGTGTGACTGGGCCCAATGGAACTAGGACGGGGTCATGGTGTGGGCCCTGATCCATGCACAAATCACTGATACGGTCCTCGATCAACTCTTTTCGCGACACGTAGCATGTTTGCGCAAGGATCTAGCGAGGTGGTCCAACGCTCGGATTGCGGAACCTAGAATCAAACGGACAACACGATTTGATTATAGACGGTAGAACGATGACTCCACAGAGGTGACTACTCTAATAGATAGGTCGGTAGAACAATCGTGGACGAGACGCAAGATGATTTGGAATGCGGAACCTAGAACCAAACGACGACATGTTATAGTTATAGGCGGTAGAACGACGACTCCACAGAGGGGATTACTCTAATGGATACTTCTCGAACAACTCGTTTCGAGACACGTAGCACGTTTGCCCCAGGATCTAGCGAGGTGGTCCAACGCTTGGATTGCGGAACCTAGAATCAAACGGGACAACACGATTTGATTATAGGCGGTAGAACGACGACTCCACCGAGGTGATTACTCTAATGGATAGGTCGGTAGAACAATCTAGGACGAGACGCAAGATTGCTCACAACCCATGCCAAGGCAAGTAAAAAGGCTCGATCTCTCTTAACTTTAAGAATTGAAATTAATCAAACTTTATTGTTCCAACTTGTGTCCAAAACCCATACAAAGCCAGCCCTTTTATAGGCTAGAGGTTACTAAAACCCTAAGAAAACTCTAAAAGAGCAGTCGGCCATCTTGGTGTCGAGATGGGCCGGCCCATGCTTCTACTATACCGTTAATCTAACCCTAAGCAACATTAAGACCGAAAGACCACACTCTGCCCAATCAATTGGAGGCCCGTTTGACTCTCCATGGGCTTGCATCATGGTGTAGATGATTTGCTTGTCTCCTTCTAAGCCTTCAATATCCCAATGGACCCCATGTTGGTCTTGGACCATTCGAACAGGGCCTTGGAGGGATTCCTTGAAGAGCTTGGCTCGTGCACGTGTGACTAGGCCCAATGGAACTCGGACCGGATCATTGAGTGGGCCCTGATCCATGCTTACATCACTGATATGGTCCTAGATCAACTCGTTTTGCGATACGTAGCATGTTTGCCCAAGGATCTAGCGAGGTGGTCCAATGCTTGGATTACGAAACCTAGAATCAAACGAAAGACACGATTTGATTGTAGGCGGTAGAACGACGACACCACAGATATGAGTCCTCTAATGGACATGTCGGTAGAACCCTCTACGACGAGACGCAAGATTGCTCACAACCCTTGCCAAGGCAAGTAACAAGGCTCGAATCTCTGTTAACAAGAAGAATCGAAATTAATCAAACTTTATTGATCCAACTTGTGTCCAAAACCCTTACAATGCAAGCCCTTTTATAGGCTAGAGGTTACTGAAATCCTAAGAAAATCCTAAAAGAGCAGTCGGCCATCTTGGTGTCGAGATGGGCCAGGTGTAGTTAATCTAACCCTAAGCAAAATTAAGGCCTAAAGACCACGCTCTGTCCAATCAATTGGAGACCCGCTTGACTCTCCATTGGTTTGGAACATGGAGTAGATGATTTGCTTGTCTCCTTCTAGGCTTTCAATATCCCTATGGACTCCATTATAGTCTTGGACCATTCGAACAAGGCCTTGGAGGGAACCCTTGAAGAGCTTGGCTCGTGCACGTGTGACTGGGCCCAATGGAACTAGGACGGGGTCATGGCGTGGGCCCTGATCCATGCACAAATCACTGATACGGTCCTCGATCAACTCTTTTCGCGACACGTAGCATGTTTGCGCAAGGATCTAGCGAGGTGGTCCAACGCTCGGATTGCGGAACCTAGAATCAAACGGACAACACGATTTGATTATAGACGGTAGAACGATGACTCCACAGAGGTGATTACTCTAATGGATAGGTCGGTAGAACAATCGTGGACGAGACGCAAGATGATTTGGAATGCGGAACCTAGAACCAAACGACGACACGATATAATTATAGGCGGTAGAACGACGACTCCACAGAGGGGATTACTCTAATGGATACATCTCGAACAACTCGTTTCGAGACACGTAGCACGTTTGCCCCAGGATCTAGCGAGGTGGTCCAACGCTTGGATTGCGGAACCTAGAATCAAACGGGACGACACGATTTGATTATAGGCGGTAGAACGACGACTCCACGGAGGTGATTACTCTAATGGATAGGTCGGTAGAACAATCTAGGACGAGACGCAAGATTGCTCACAACCCATGCCAAGGCAAGTAAAAAGGCTCGATCTCTCTTAACTTTAAGAATCGAAATTAATCAAACTTTATTGTTCCAACTTGTGTCCAAAACCCTTACAAAGCCTGCCCTTTTATAGGTTAGAGGTTACTAAAACCCTAAGGAAACTCTAAAAGAGCAGTCGGCCACCTTGGTGTCGAGATGGACCGGCCCATGCTTCTACTATACAGTTAATCTAACCCTAAGCAACATTAAGACCTAAAGACCATACTCTGCCCAATCAATTGGAGGCCCGCTTGACTCTCCATGGGCTTGCATGATGGTGTAGATGATTTGCTTGTCTCCTTCTAAGCCTTCAATATTCCAATGGACTCCATGTTGGTCTTGGACCATTCGAACAGGGCCTTGGAGGGATTCCTTGAAGTGCTTGGCTCGTGCACGTGTGACTAGGCCCAATAAAACTCGGACCGGATCATTGAGTAGGCCCTGATCCATGCTTACATCACTGATATGGTCCTAGATCAACTCGTTTCGCGACACGTAGCATGTTTGCCCAAGGATCTAGCGAGGTGGTCCAACGCTTGGATTACGAAACCTAGAATCAAACGAAAGACATGATTTGATTGCAGGCGGTAGAACGACGACACCACAGATATGAGTACTCTAATGGACAAGTCGGTAGAAACCGCTACGACGAGACGCAAGATTGCTCACAACCCTTGCCAAGGCAAGTAACAAGGCTCGAACCTTTCTTAACAAGAAGAATCGAAATTAATCAAACTTTATTGATCCAACTTGTGTCCAAAACCCTTACAATGCAAGCCCTTTTATAGGATAAAGGTTACTGAAATCCTAAGAAAATCCTAAAAGAGCAGTCGGCCATCTTGATGTCGAGATGGGCCGGGTGTAGTTAATCTAACCCTAAGCAAAATTAAGGCCTAAAGACCACGCTCTGTCCAATCAATTGGAGGCCCGCTTGACTCTCCATTGGTTTGGAACATGGAGTAGATGATTTGCTTGTCTCCTTCTAGGCTTTCAATATCCCTATGGACTCCATTATAGTCTTGGACCATTCGAACAAGGCCTTAGAGGGAACCCTGGAAGAGCTTGGCTCGTGCACGTGTGACTGGGACCAATGGAACTAGGACGGGGTCATGGCGTGGGCCCTGATCCATGCACAAATCACTGATACGGTCCTCGATCAACTCTTTTCGCGACACGTAGCATGTTTGCGCAAGGATCTAGCGAGGTGGTCTAACGCTCGGATTGCGGAACCTAGAATCAAACGGACAACACGATTTGATTATAGACGGTAGAACGATGACTCCACAGAGGTGACTACTCTAATGGATAGGTCGGTAGAACAATCGTGGACGAGACGCAAGATGATTTGGAATGCGGAACCTAGAACCAAACGACGACACGATATAATTATAAGCGGTAGAACGACGACTCCACAGAGGGGATTACTCTAATGGATACATCTCGAACAACTAGTTTCGAGACACGTAGAACGTTTGCCCCAGGATCTAGCGAGGTGGTCCAACGCTTGGATTGCGGAACCTAGAATCAAACGGGACGACACGATTTGATTATAGGCGGTAGAACGACGACTCCACGGAGGTGATTACTCTAATGGATAGGTCGGTAGAACAATCTAGGACGAGACGCAAGATTGCTCACAACCCATGCCAAGGCAAGTAAAAAGGCTCGATCTCTCTTAACTTTATGAATCGAAATTAATCAAACTTTATTGTTCCAACTTGTGTCCAAAACCCTTACAAAGCCAGCCCTTTTATAGGCTAGAGGTTACTAAAACCCTAAGGAAACTCTAAAAGAGCAGTCGGCCACCTTGGTGTCGAGATGGGCCGGCCCATGCTTCTACTATACAGTTAATCTAACCCTAAGCAACATTAAGACCTAAAGACCACACTCTGCCCAATCAATTGGAGGCCCGCTTGACTCTCCATGGGCTTGCATCATGGTGTAGATGATTTGCTTGTCTCCTTCTAAGCCTTCAATATCCCAATGGACTCCATGTTGGTCCTGGACCATTCGAACAAGGCCTTGGAGGGATTCCTTGAAGAGCTTGGCTCGTGCACGTGTGACTAGGCCCAATGGAACTCGGACCGGATCGTTGAGTGGGCCCTGATCCATGCTTACATCAATGATATGGCCCTAGATCAACTCGTTTCGCGACACGTAGCATGTTTGCCCAAGGATCTAGCGAGGTGGTCCAACGCTTGGATTACGAAACCTAGAATCAAACGAAAGACACGATTTGATTGTAGGCGGTAGAACGACGACACCACAGATATGAGTACTCTAATGGACAAGTCGATAGAACCCTCTACGACGAGACGCAAGATTGCTCACAACCCTTGCCAAGGCAAGTAACAAGGCTCGAATCTCTGTTAACAAGAAGAATCGAAATTAATCAAACTTTATTGATCCAACTTGTGTCCAAAACCCTTACAATGCAAGCCCTTTCATTGGCTAGAGGTTACTGAAATCCTAAGAAAATCCTAAAAGAGCAGTCGGCCATATTGGTGTCGAGATGGGCCGGGTGTAGTTAATCTAACCCTAAGCAAAATTAAGGCCTAAAGACCACGCTCTGTCCAATCAATTGGAGGCCCGCTTGACTCTCCATTGGCTTGGATCATGGAGTAGATGATTTGCTTGTCTCCTTCTAGGCTTTCAATATCCCTATGGACTCCATGTTAGTCTTGGACCATTCGAACAAGGCCTTGGAGGGAACCCTTGAAGAGCTTGGCTCGTGCACGTGTGACTGGGCCCAATGGAACTTGGACGGGGTCATGGCGTGGGCCCTGATCCATGTACAAATCACTGATACGGTCCTCGATCAACTCTTTTCGCGACACGTAGCATGTTTGCGCAAGGATCTAGCGAGGTGGTCCAACGCTCGGATTGCGGAACCTAGAATCAAACGGACAACACGATTTGATTATAGACGGTAGAACGATGACTCCACAGAGGTGACTACTCTAATGGATAGGTCGGTAGAACAATCGTGGACGAGACGCAAGATGATTTGGAATGCGGAACCTAGAACCAAACGACGACACGATATAATTATAAGCGGTAGAACGACGACTCCACAGATGGGATTACTCTAATGGATACATCTCGAACAACTCGTTTTGAGACACGTAGCACGTTTGTCCGAGGATCTAGCGAGGTGGTCCAACGCTTGGATTGCGGAACCTAGAATCAAACGGGACGACACGATTTGTTTATAGGCGGTAGAACGACGACTCCACCGAGGTGATTACTCTAATGGATAGGTCGGTAGAACAATCTAGGACGAGACGCAAGATTGCTCACAACCCATGCCAAGGCAAGTAAAAAGGCTCGATCTCTCTTAACTTTAAGAATCAAAATTAATCAAACTTTATTGTTCCAACTTGTGTCCAAAACCCTTACAAAGCCAGCCCTTTTATAGGCTAGAGGTTACTAAAACCCTAAGGAAACTCTAAAAAGCAGTCGGCCACCTTGGTGTCGAGATGGGCCGGCCCATGCTTCTACTATACAGTTAATCTAACCCTAAGCAACATTAAGACCTAAAGACCACACTCTGCCCAATCAATTGGAGGCCCGCTTGACTCTCCATGGGCTTGCATCATGGTGTAGATGATTTGATTGTCTCCTTCTAAGCCTTCAATATCCCAATGGACTCCATGTTGGTCTTGGACCATTCGAACAAGGCCTTGGAGGGATTCCTTGAAGAGCTTGGCTCGTGCACGTGTGACTAGGCCCAATGGAACTCGGACCGGATCATTGAGTGGGCCCTGATCCATGCTTACATCAATGATATGACCCTAGATCAACTCGTTTCGCGACACGTAGCATGTTTGCCCAAGGATCTAGCGAGGTGGTCCAACACTTGGATTACGAAACCTAGAATCAAACGAAAGACACGATTTGATTGTAGGCGGTAGAACGACAACACCACAGATATGAGTACTCTAATGGACAAGTCGGTAGAACCCTCTACGACGAGACGCAAGATTGCTCACAACCCTTGCCAAGGCAAGTAACAAGGCTCGAATCTCTGTTAACAAGAAGAATCGAAATTAATCAAACTTTATTGATCCAAATTGTGTCCAAAACCCTTACAATGCAAGCCCTTTCATTGGCTAGAGGTTACTGAAATCCTAAGAAAATCCTAAAAGAGCAGTCGGCCATCTTGGTGTCGAGATGGGCCGGGTGTAGTTAATCTAACCCTAAGCAAAATTAAGGCCTAAAGACCACGCTCTGTCCAATCAATTGGAGGCCCGCTTGACTCTCCATTGGCTTGGATCATGGAGTAGATGATTTGCTTGTCTCCTTCTAGGCTTTCAATATCCCTATGGACTCCATGTTAGTCTTGGACCATTCGAACAAGGCCTTGGAGGGAACCCTTGAAGAGCTTGGCTCGTGCACGTGTGACTGGGCCCAATGGAACTAGGACGGGGTCATGGCGTGGGCCCTGATCCATGCACAAATCACTGATACGGTCCTCGATCAACTCTTTTCGCGACACGTAGCATGTTTGCGCAAGGATCTAGCGAGGTGGTCCAACGCTCGGATTGCGGAACCTAGAATCAAACGGACAACACGATTTGATTATAGACGGTAGAACGATGACTCCACAGAGGTGACTACTCTAATGGATAGGTCGGTAGAACAATCGTGGACGTCTCGCAAGATGATTTGGAATGCGGAACCTAGAACCAAACGACGACACGATATAATTATAAGCGGTAGAACGACGACTCCACAGATGGGATTACTCTAATGGATACATCTCGAACAACTCGTTTTGAGACACGTAGCACGTTTGTCCCAGGATCTAGCGAGGTGGTCCAACGCTTGGATTGCGGAACCTAGAATCAAACGGGACGACACGATTTGTTTATAGGCGGTAGAACGACGACTCCACCGAGGTGATTACTCTAATGGATAGGTCGGTAGAACAATCTAGGACGAGACGCAAGATTGCTCACAACCCATGCCAAGGCAAGTAAAAAGGCTCGATCTCTCTTAACTTTAAGAATCAAAATTAATCAAACTTTATTGTTCCAACTTGTGTCCAAAACCCTTACAAAGCCTGCCCTTTTATAGGCTAGAGGTTACTAAAACCCTAAGGAAACTCTAAAAGAGCAGTCGGCCACCTTGGTGTCGAGATGGGCCGGCCCATGCTTCTACTATACAGTTAATCTAACCCTAAGCAACATTAAGACCTAAAGACCACACTCTGCCCAATCAATTGGAGGCCCGCTTGACTCTCCATGGGCTTGCATGATGGTGTAGATGATTTGCTTGTCTCCTTCTAAGCCTTCAATATTCCAATGGACTCCATGTTGGTCTTGGACCATTCGAACAGGGCCTTGGAGGGATTCCTTGAAGTGCTTGGCTCGTGCACGTGTGACTAGGCCCAATGGAACTCGGACCGGATCATTGAGTGGGCCCTGATCCATGCTTACATCAATGATATGGCCCTAGATCAACTCGTTTCGCGACACGTAGCATGTTTGCCCAAGGATCTAGCGAGGTGGTCCAACGCTTGGATTACGAAACCTAGAATCAAACGAAAGACACGATTTGATTGTAGGCGGTAGAACGACGACACCACAGATATGAGTACTCTAATGGACAAGTCGGTAGAACCCTCTACGACGAGACGCAAGATTGCTCAGAACCCTTGCCAAGGCAAGTAACAAGGCTCGAATCTCTGTTAACAAGAAGAATCGAAATTAATCAAACTTTATTGATCCAACTTGTGTCCAAAACCCTTACAATGCAAGCCCTTTCATTGGCTAGAGGTTACTGAAATCCTAAGAAAATCCTAAAAGAGCCGTCGGCCATCTTGGTGTCGAGATGGGCCGGGTGTAGTTAATCTAACCCTAAGCAAAATTAAGGCCTAAAGACCACGCTCTGTCCAATCAATTGGAGGCCCGCTTGACTCTCCATTGGCTTGGATCATGGAGTAGATGATTTGCTTGTCTCCTTCTAGGCTTTCAATATCCCTATGGACTCCATGTTTGTCTTGGACCATTCGAACAAGGCCTTGGAGGGAACCCTTGAAGAGCTTGGCTCGTGCACGTGTGACTGGGCCCAATGGAACTAGGACGGGGTCATGGCGTGGGCCCTGATCCATGCACAAATCACTGATACGGTCCTCGATCAACTCTTTTCGCGACACGTAGCATGTTTGCGCAAGGATCTAGCGAGGTGGTCCAACGCTCGGATTGCGGAACCTAGAATCAAACGGACAACACGATTTGATTATAGACGGTAGAACGATGACTCCACAGAGGTGACTACTCTAATGGATAGGTCGGTAGAACAATCGTGGACGTCTCGCAAGATGATTTGGAATGCGGAACCTAGAACCAAACGACGACACGATATAATTATAAGCGGTAGAACGACGACTCCACAGATGGGATTACTCTAATGGATACATCTCGAACAACTCGTTTTGAGACACGTAGCACGTTTGTCCCAGGATCAAGCGAGGTGGTCCAACGCTTGGATTGCGGAACCTAGAATCAAACGGGACGACACGATTTGTTTATAGGCGTTAGAACGACGACTCCACCGAGGTGATTACTCTAATGGATAGGTCGGTAGAACAATCTAGGACGAGACGCAAGATTGCTCACAACCCATGCCAAGGCAAGTAAAAAGGCTCGATCTCTCTTAACTTTAAGAATTGAAATTAATCAAACTTTATTGTTCCAACTTGTGTCCAAAACCCATACAAAGCCAGCCCTTTTATAGGCTAGAGGTTACTAAAACCCTAAGAAAACTCTAAAAGAGCAGTCGGCCATCTTGGTGTCGAGATGGGCCGGCCCATGCTTCTACTATACCGTTAATCTAACCCTAAGCAACATTAAGACCGAAAGACCACACTCTGCCCAATCAATTGGAGGCCCGTTTGACTCTCCATGGGCTTGCATCATGGTGTAGATGATTTGCTTGTCTCCTTCTAAGCCTTCAATATCCCAATGGACCCCATGTTGGTCTTGGACCATTCGAACAGGGCCTTGGAGGGATTCCTTGAAGAGCTTGGCTCGTGCACGTGTGACTAGGCCCAATGGAACTCGGACCGGATCATTGAGTGGGCCCTGATCCATGCTTACATCACTGATATGGTCCTAGATCAACTCGTTTTGCGATACGTAGCATGTTTGCCCAAGGATCTAGCGAGGTGGTCCAATGCTTGGATTACGAAACCTAGAATCAAACGAAAGACACGATTTGATTGTAGGCGGTAGAACGACGACACCACAGATATGAGTCCTCTAATGGACATGTCGGTAGAACCCTCTACGACGAGACGCAAGATTGCTCACAACCCTTGCCAAGGCAAGTAACAAGGCTCGAATCTCTGTTAACAAGAAGAATCGAAATTAATCAAACTTTATTGATCCAACTTGTGTCCAAAACCCTTACAATGCAAGCCCTTTTATAGGCTAGAGGTTACTGAAATCCTAAGAAAATCCTAAAAGAGCAGTCGGCCATCTTGGTGTCGAGATGGGCCAGGTGTAGTTAATCTAACCCTAAGCAAAATTAAGGCCTAAAGACCACGCTCTGTCCAATCAATTGGAGACCCGCTTGACTCTCCATTGGTTTGGAACATGGAGTAGATGATTTGCTTGTCTCCTTCTAGGCTTTCAATATCCCTATGGACTCCATTATAGTCTTGGACCATTCGAACAAGGCCTTGGAGGGAACCCTTGAAGAGCTTGGCTCGTGCACGTGTGACTGGGCCCAATGGAACTAGGACGGGGTCATGGCGTGGGCCCTGATCCATGCACAAATCACTGATACGGTCCTCGATCAACTCTTTTCGCGACACGTAGCATGTTTGCGCAAGGATCTAGCGAGGTGGTCCAACGCTCGGATTGCGGAACCTAGAATCAAACGGACAACACGATTTGATTATAGACGGTAGAACGATGACTCCACAGAGGTGATTACTCTAATGGATAGGTCGGTAGAACAATCGTGGACGAGACGCAAGATGATTTGGAATGCGGAACCTAGAACCAAACGACGACACGATATAATTATAGGCGGTAGAACGACGACTCCACAGAGGGGATTACTCTAATGGATACATCTCGAACAACTCGTTTCGAGACACGTAGCACGTTTGCCCCAGGATCTAGCGAGGTGGTCCAACGCTTGGATTGCGGAACCTAGAATCAAACGGGACGACACGATTTGATTATAGGCGGTAGAACGACGACTCCACGGAGGTGATTACTCTAATGGATAGGTCGGTAGAACAATCTAGGACGAGACGCAAGATTGCTCACAACCCATGCCAAGGCAAGTAAAAAGGCTCGATCTCTCTTAACTTTAAGAATCGAAATTAATCAAACTTTATTGTTCCAACTTGTGTCCAAAACCCTTACAAAGCCTGCCCTTTTATAGGTTAGAGGTTACTAAAACCCTAAGGAAACTCTAAAAGAGCAGTCGGCCACCTTGGTGTCGAGATGGGCCGGCCCATGCTTCTACTATACAGTTAATCTAACCCTAAGCAACATTAAGACCTAAAGACCATACTCTGCCCAATCAATTGGAGGCCCGCTTGACTCTCCATGGGCTTGCATCATGGTGTAGATGATTTGCTTGTCTCCTTCTAAGCCTTCAATATTCCAATGGACTCCATGTTGGTCTTGGACCATTCGAACAGGGCCTTGGAGGGATTCCTTGAAGTGCTTGGCTCGTGCACGTGTGACTAGGCCCAATAAAACTCGGACCGGATCATTGAGTAGGCCCTGATCCATGCTTACATCACTGATATGGTCCTAGATCAACTCGTTTCGCGACACGTAGCATGTTTGCCCAAGGATCTAGCGAGGTGGTCCAACGCTTGGATTACGAAACCTAGAATCAAACGAAAGACATGATTTGATTGCAGGCGGTAGAACGACGACACCACAGATATGAGTACTCTAATGGACAAGTCGGTAGAAACCGCTACGACGAGACGCAAGATTGCTCACAACCCTTGCCAAGGCAAGTAACAAGGCTCGAACCTTTCTTAACAAGAAGAATCGAAATTAATCAAACTTTATTGATCCAACTTGTGTCCAAAACCCTTACAATGCAAGCCCTTTTATAGGATAAAGGTTACTGAAATCCTAAGAAAATCCTAAAAGAGCAGTCGGCCATCTTGATGTCGAGATGGGCCGGGTGTAGTTAATCTAACCCTAAGCAAAATTAAGGCCTAAAGACCACGCTCTGTCCAATCAATTGGAGGCCCGCTTGACTCTCCATTGGTTTGGAACATGGAGTAGATGATTTGCTTGTCTCCTTCTAGGCTTTCAATATCCCTATGGACTCCATTATAGTCTTGGACCATTCGAACAAGGCCTTAGAGGGAACCCTGGAAGAGCTTGGCTCGTGCACGTGTGACTGGGACCAATGGAACTAGGACGGGGTCATGGCGTGGGCCCTGATCCATGCACAAATCACTGATACGGTCCTCGATCAACTCTTTTCGCGACACGTAGCATGTTTGCGCAAGGATCTAGCGAGGTGGTCTAACGCTCGGATTGCGGAACCTAGAATCAAACGGACAACACGATTTGATTATAGACGGTAGAACGATGACTCCACAGAGGTGACTACTCTAATGGATAGGTCGGTAGAACAATCGTGGACGAGACGCAAGATGATTTGGAATGCGGAACCTAGAACCAAACGACGACACGATATAATTATAAGCGGTAGAACGACGACTCCACAGAGGGGATTACTCTAATGGATACATCTCGAACAACTAGTTTCGAGACACGTAGAACGTTTGCCCCAGGATCTAGCGAGGTGGTCCAACGCTTGGATTGCGGAACCTAGAATCAAACGGGACGACACGATTTGATTATAGGCGGTAGAACGACGACTCCACGGAGGTGATTACTCTAATGGATAGGTCGGTAGAACAATCTAGGACGAGACGCAAGATTGCTCACAACCCATGCCAAGGCAAGTAAAAAGGCTCGATCTCTCTTAACTTTATGAATCGAAATTAATCAAACTTTATTGTTCCAACTTGTGTCCAAAACCCTTACAAAGCCAGCCCTTTTATAGGCTAGAGGTTACTAAAACCCTAAGGAAACTCTAAAAGAGCAGTCGGCCACCTTGGTGTCGAGATGGGCCGGCCCATGCTTCTACTATACAGTTAATCTAACCCTAAGCAACATTAAGACCTAAAGACCACACTCTGCCCAATCAATTGGAGGCCCGCTTGACTCTCCATGGGCTTGCATCATGGTGTAGATGATTTGCTTGTCTCCTTCTAAGCCTTCAATATCCCAATGGACTCCATGTTGGTCCTGGACCATTCGAACAAGGCCTTGGAGGGATTCCTTGAAGAGCTTGGCTCGTGCACGTGTGACTAGGCCCAATGGAACTCGGACCGGATCGTTGAGTGGGCCCTGATCCATGCTTACATCAATGATATGGCCCTAGATCAACTCGTTTCGCGACACGTAGCATGTTTGCCCAAGGATCTAGCGAGGTGGTCCAACGCTTGGATTACGAAACCTAGAATCAAACGAAAGACACGATTTGATTGTAGGCGGTAGAACGACGACACCACAGATATGAGTACTCTAATGGACAAGTCGATAGAACCCTCTACGACGAGACGCAAGATTGCTCACAACCCTTGCCAAGGCAAGTAACAAGGCTCGAATCTCTGTTAACAAGAAGAATCGAAATTAATCAAACTTTATTGATCCAACTTGTGTCCAAAACCCTTACAATGCAAGCCCTTTCATTGGCTAGAGGTTACTGAAATCCTAAGAAAATCCTAAAAGAGCAGTCGGCCATATTGGTGTCGAGATGGGCCGGGTGTAGTTAATCTAACCCTAAGCAAAATTAAGGCCTAAAGACCACGCTCTGTCCAATCAATTGGAGGCCCGCTTGACTCTCCATTGGCTTGGATCATGGAGTAGATGATTTGCTTGTCTCCTTCTAGGCTTTCAATATCCCTATGGACTCCATGTTAGTCTTGGACCATTCGAACAAGGCCTTGGAGGGAACCCTTGAAGAGCTTGGCTCGTGCACGTGTGACTGGGCCCAATGGAACTTGGACGGGGTCATGGCGTGGGCCCTGATCCATGTACAAATCACTGATACGGTCCTCGATCAACTCTTTTCGCGACACGTAGCATGTTTGCGCAAGGATCTAGCGAGGTGGTCCAACGCTCGGATTGCGGAACCTAGAATCAAACGGACAACACGATTTGATTATAGACGGTAGAACGATGACTCCACAGAGGTGACTACTCTAATGGATAGGTCGGTAGAACAATCGTGGACGAGACGCAAGATGATTTGGAATGCGGAACCTAGAACCAAACGACGACACGATATAATTATAAGCGGTAGAACGACGACTCCACAGATGGGATTACTCTAATGGATACATCTCGAACAACTCGTTTTGAGACACGTAGCACGTTTGTCCGAGGATCTAGCGAGGTGGTCCAACGCTTGGATTGCGGAACCTAGAATCAAACGGGACGACACGATTTGTTTATAGGCGGTAGAACGACGACTCCACCGAGGTGATTACTCTAATGGATAGGTCGGTAGAACAATCTAGGACGAGACGCAAGATTGCTCACAACCCATGCCAAGGCAAGTAAAAAGGCTCGATCTCTCTTAACTTTAAGAATCAAAATTAATCAAACTTTATTGTTCCAACTTGTGTCCAAAACCCTTACAAAGCCAGCCCTTTTATAGGCTAGAGGTTACTAAAACCCTAAGGAAACTCTAAAAAGCAGTCGGCCACCTTGGTGTCGAGATGGGCCGGCCCATGCTTCTACTATACAGTTAATCTAACCCTAAGCAACATTAAGACCTAAAGACCACACTCTGCCCAATCAATTGGAGGCCCGCTTGACTCTCCATGGGCTTGCATCATGGTGTAGATGATTTGATTGTCTCCTTCTAAGCCTTCAATATCCCAATGGACTCCATGTTGGTCTTGGACCATTCGAACAAGGCCTTGGAGGGATTCCTTGAAGAGCTTGGCTCGTGCACGTGTGACTAGGCCCAATGGAACTCGGACCGGATCATTGAGTGGGCCCTGATCCATGCTTACATCAATGATATGACCCTAGATCAACTCGTTTCGCGACACGTAGCATGTTTGCCCAAGGATCTAGCGAGGTGGTCCAACACTTGGATTACGAAACCTAGAATCAAACGAAAGACACGATTTGATTGTAGGCGGTAGAACGACAACACCACAGATATGAGTACTCTAATGGACAAGTCGGTAGAACCCTCTACGACGAGACGCAAGATTGCTCACAACCCTTGCCAAGGCAAGTAACAAGGCTCGAATCTCTGTTAACAAGAAGAATCGAAATTAATCAAACTTTATTGATCCAAATTGTGTCCAAAACCCTTACAATGCAAGCCCTTTCATTGGCTAGAGGTTACTGAAATCCTAAGAAAATCCTAAAAGAGCAGTCGGCCATCTTGGTGTCGAGATGGGCCGGGTGTAGTTAATCTAACCCTAAGCAAAATTAAGGCCTAAAGACCACGCTCTGTCCAATCAATTGGAGGCCCGCTTGACTCTCCATTGGCTTGGATCATGGAGTAGATGATTTGCTTGTCTCCTTCTAGGCTTTCAATATCCCTATGGACTCCATGTTAGTCTTGGACCATTCGAACAAGGCCTTGGAGGGAACCCTTGAAGAGCTTGGCTCGTGCACGTGTGACTGGGCCCAATGGAACTAGGACGGGGTCATGGCGTGGGCCCTGATCCATGCACAAATCACTGATACGGTCCTCGATCAACTCTTTTCGCGACACGTAGCATGTTTGCGCAAGGATCTAGCGAGGTGGTCCAACGCTCGGATTGCGGAACCTAGAATCAAACGGACAACACGATTTGATTATAGACGGTAGAACGATGACTCCACAGAGGTGACTACTCTAATGGATAGGTCGGTAGAACAATCGTGGACGTCTCGCAAGATGATTTGGAATGCGGAACCTAGAACCAAACGACGACACGATATAATTATAAGCGGTAGAACGACGACTCCACAGATGGGATTACTCTAATGGATACATCTCGAACAACTCGTTTTGAGACACGTAGCACGTTTGTCCCAGGATCTAGCGAGGTGGTCCAACGCTTGGATTGCGGAACCTAGAATCAAACGGGACGACACGATTTGTTTATAGGTGGTAGAACGACGACTCCACCGAGGTGATTACTCTAATGGATAGGTCGGTAGAACAATCTAGGACGAGACGCAAGATTGCTCACAACCCATGCCAAGGCAAGTAAAAAGGCTCGATCTCTCTTAACTTTAAGAATCAAAATTAATCAAACTTTATTGTTCCAACTTGTGTCCAAAACCCTTACAAAGCCTGCCCTTTTATAGGCTAGAGGTTACTAAAACCCTAAGGAAACTCTAAAAGAGCAGTCGGCCACCTTGGTGTCGAGATGGGCCGGCCCATGCTTCTACTATACAGTTAATCTAACCCTAAGCAACATTAAGACCTAAAGACCACACTCTGCCCAATCAATTGGAGGCCCGCTTGACTCTCCATGGGCTTGCATGATGGTGTAGATGATTTGCTTGTCTCCTTCTAAGCCTTCAATATTCCAATGGACTCCATGTTGGTCTTGGACCATTCGAACAGGGCCTTGGAGGGATTCCTTGAAGTGCTTGGCTCGTGCACGTGTGACTAGGCCCAATGGAACTCGGACCGGATCATTGAGTGGGCCCTGATCCATGCTTACATCAATGATATGGCCCTAGATCAACTCGTTTCGCGACACGTAGCATGTTTGCCCAAGGATCTAGCGAGGTGGTCCAACGCTTGGATTACGAAACCTAGAATCAAACGAAAGACACGATTTGATTGTAGGCGGTAGAACGACGACACCACAGATATGAGTACTCTAATGGACAAGTCGGTAGAACCCTCTACGACGAGACGCAAGATTGCTCAGAACCCTTGCCAAGGCAAGTAACAAGGCTCGAATCTCTGTTAACAAGAAGAATCGAAATTAATCAAACTTTATTGATCCAACTTGTGTCCAAAACCCTTACAATGCAAGCCCTTTCATTGGCTAGAGGTTACTGAAATCCTAAGAAAATCCTAAAAGAGCCGTCGGCCATCTTGGTGTCGAGATGGGCCGGGTGTAGTTAATCTAACCCTAAGCAAAATTAAGGCCTAAAGACCACGCTCTGTCCAATCAATTGGAGGCCCGCTTGACTCTCCATTGGCTTGGATCATGGAGTAGATGATTTGCTTGTCTCCTTCTAGGCTTTCAATATCCCTATGGACTCCATGTTTGTCTTGGACCATTCGAACAAGGCCTTGGAGGGAACCCTTGAAGAGCTTGGCTCGTGCACGTGTGACTGGGCCCAATGGAACTAGGACGGGGTCATGGCGTGGGCCCTGATCCATGCACAAATCACTGATACGGTCCTCGATCAACTCTTTTCGCGACACGTAGCATGTTTGCGCAAGGATCTAGCGAGGTGGTCCAACGCTCGGATTGCGGAACCTAGAATCAAACGGACAACACGATTTGATTATAGACGGTAGAACGATGACTCCACAGAGGTGACTACTCTAATGGATAGGTCGGTAGAACAATCGTGGACGTCTCGCAAGATGATTTGGAATGCGGAACCTAGAACCAAACGACGACACGATATAATTATAAGCGGTAGAACGACGACTCCACAGATGGGATTACTCTAATGGATACATCTCGAACAACTCGTTTTGAGACACGTAGCACGTTTGTCCCAGGATCAAGCGAGGTGGTCCAACGCTTGGATTGCGGAACCTAGAATCAAACGGGACGACACGATTTGTTTATAGGCGTTAGAACGACGACTCCACCGAGGTGATTACTCTAATGGATAGGTCGGTAGAACAATCTAGGACGAGACGCAAGATTGCTCACAACCCATGCCAAGGCAAGTAAAAAGGCTCGATCTCTCTTAACTTTAAGAATCGAAATTAATCAAACTTTATTGTTCCAACTTGTGTCCAAAACCCTTGCAAAGCCTGCCCTTTTATAGGCTAGAGGTTACTAAAACCCTAAGGAAACTCTAAAAGAGCAGTCGGCCACCTTGGTGTCGAGATTGGCCGGCCCATGCTTCTACTATACAGTTAATCTAACCCTAAGCAACATTAAGACCTAAAGACCACACTCTGCCCAATCAATTGGAGGCCCGCTTGACTCTCCATGGGCTTGCATCATGGTGTAGATGATTTGCTTGTCTCCTTCTAAGCCTTCAATATCCCAATGGACTCCATGTTGGTCTTGGACTATTCGAACAAGGCCTTGGAGGGATTCCTTGACGAGCTTGGCTCGTGCACGTGTGACTAGGCCCAATGGAACTCGGACCGGATCATTGAGTGGGCCCTGATCCATGCTTACATCAATGATATGGCCCTAGATCAACTCGTTTCGCGACACGTAGCATGTTTGCCCAAGGATCTAGCGAGGTGGTCCAACGCTTGGATTACGAAACCTAGAATCAAACGAAAGACACGATTTGATTGTAGGCGGTAGAACGACGACACCACAGATATGAGTACTCTAATGGACAAGTCGGTAGAACCCTCTACGACGAGACGCAAGATTGCTCAGAACCCTTGCCAAGGCAAGTAACAAGGCTCGAATCTCTGTTAACAAGAAGAATCGAAATTAATCAAACTTTATTGATCCAACTTGTGTCCAAAACCCTTACAATGCAAGCCCTTTCATTGGCTAGAGGTTACTGAAATCCTAAGAAAATCCTAAAAGAGCAGTCGGCCATCTTGGTGTCGAGATGGGCCGGGTGTAGTTAATCTAACCCTAAGCAAAATTAAGGCCTAAAGACCACGCTCTGTCCAATCAATTGGAGGCCCGCTTGACTCTCCATTGGCTTGGATCATGGAGTAGATGATTTGCTTGTCTCCTTCTAGGCTTTCAATATCCCTATGGACTCCATGTTTGTCTTGGACCATTCGAACAAGGCCTTGGAGGGAACCCTTGAAGAGCTTGGCTCGTGCACGTGTGACTGGGCCCAATGGAACTAGGACGGGGTCATGGCGTGGGCCCTGATCCATGCACAAATCACTGATACGGTCCTCGATCAACTCTTTTCGCGACACGTAGCATGTTTACGCAAGGATCTAGCGAGGTGGTCCAACGCTCGGATTGCGGAACCTAGAATCAAACGGACAACACGATTTGATTATAGACGGTAGAACGATGACTCCACAGAGGTGACTACTCTAATGGATAGGTCGGTAGAACAATCGTGGACGTCTCGCAAGATGATTTGGAATGCGGAACCTAGAACCAAACGACGACACGATATAATTATAAGCGGTAGAACGACGACTCCACAGATGGGATTACCCTAATGGATACATCTCGAACAACTCGTTTTGAGACACGTAGCACGTTTGTCCCAGGATCTAGCGAGGTGGTCCAACGCTTGGATTGCGGAACCTAGAATCAAACGGGACGACACGATTTGTTTATAGGCGGTAGAACGACGACTCCACCGAGGTGATTACTCTAATGGATAGGTCGGTAGAACAATCTAGGACGAGACGCAAGATTGCTCACAACCCATGCCAAGGCAAGTAAAAAGGCTCGATCTCTCTTAACTTTAAGAATCGAAATTAATCAAACTTTATTGTTCCAACTTGTGTCCAAAACCCTTACAAAGCCTGCCCTTTTATAGGCTAGAGATTACTAAAACCCTAAGGAAACTCTAAAAGAGCAGTCGGCCACCTTGTTGTCGAGATGGGCCGGCCCATGCTTCTACTATACAGTTAATCTAACCCTAAGCAACATTAAGACCTAAAGACCACACTCTGCCCAATCAATTGGAGGCCCGCTTGACTCTCCATGGGCTTGCATCATGGTGTAGATGATTTGCTTGTCTCCTTCTAAGCCTTCAATATTCCAATGGACTCCATGTTGGTCTTGGACCATTCGAACAGGGCCTTGGAGGGATTCCTTGAAGTGCTTGGCTCGTGCACGTGTGACTAGGCCCAATGGAACTCGGACCGGATCATTGAGTGGGCCCTGATCCATGCTTACATCACTGATATGGCCCTAGATCAACTCGTTTCGCGACACGTAGCATGTTTGCCCAAGGATCTAGCGAGGTGGTCCAACGCTTGGATTACGAAACCTAGAATCAAACGAAAGACACGATTTGATTGTAGGCGGTAGAACGACGACACCACAGATATGAGTACTCTAATGGAAAAGTCGGTAGAACCCTCTACGACGAGATGCAAGATTGCTCACAACCCTTGCCAAGGCAAGTAACAAGGCTCAAACCTCTCTTAACAAGAAGAATCGAAATTAATCAAACTTGATTGATCCAACTTGTGTCCAAAACCCTTACAATGCAAGCCCTTTTATAGGCTAGTGGTTACTGAAATCCTAAGAAAATCCTAAAAGAGCAGTCGGCCATCTTGGTGTCGAGATGGGCCGGGTGTAGTTAATCTAACCCTAAGCAAAATTAAGGCCTAAAGACCACGCTCTGTCCAATCAATTGGAGGCCCGCTTGACTCTCCATTGGCTTGGAACATGGAGTAGATGATTTGCTTGTCTCCTTCTAGGCTTTCAATATCCCTATGGACTCCATTATAGTCTTGGACCATTCGAACAAGGCCTTGGAGGGAACCCTTGAAGAGCTTGGCTCGTGCACGTGTGACTGGGCCCAATGGAACTAGGACGGGGTCATGGCGTGGGCCCTGATCCATGCACAAATCACTGATACGGTCCTCGATCAACTCTTTTCGCGACACGTAGCATGTTTGCGCAAGGATCTAGCGAGGTGGTCCAACGCTCGGATTGCGGAACCTAGAATCAAACGGACAACACGATTTGATTATAGACGGTAGAACGATGACTCCACAGAGGTGACTACTCTAATGGATAGGTCGGTAGAACAATCGTGGACGAGACGCAAGATGATTTGGAATGCGGAACCTAGAACCAAACGACGACATGTTATAGTTATAGGCGGTAGAACGACGACTCCACAGATGGGATTACTCTAATGGATACATCTCGAACAACTCGTTTTGAGACACGTAGCACGTTTGTCCCAGGATCTAGCGAGGTGGTCCAACGCTTGGATTGCGGAACCTAGAATCAAACGGGACGACACGATTTGTTTATAGGTGGTAGAACGACGACTCCACCGAGGTGATTACTCTAATGGATAGGTCGGTAGAACAATCTAGGACGAGACGCAAGATTGCTCACAACCCATGCCAAGGCAAGTAAAAAGGCTCGATCTCTCTTAACTTTAAGAATCAAAATTAATCAAACTTTATTGTTCCAACTTGTGTCCAAAACCCTTACAAAGCCTGCCCTTTTATAGGCTAGAGGTTACTAAAACCCTAAGGAAACTCTAAAAGAGCAGTCGGCCACCTTGGTGTCGAGATGGGCCGGCCCATGCTTCTACTATACAGTTAATCTAACCCTAAGCAACATTAAGACCTAAAGACCACACTCTGCCCAATCAATTGGAGGCCCGCTTGACTCTCCATGGGCTTGCATGATGGTGTAGATGATTTGCTTGTCTCCTTCTAAGCCTTCAATATTCCAATGGACTCCATGTTGGTCTTGGACCATTCGAACAGGGCCTTGGTGGGATTCCTTGAAGTGCTTGGCTCGTGCACGTGTGACTAGGCCCAATGGAACTCGGACCGGATCATTGAGTGGGCCCTGATCCATGCTTACATCAATGATATGGCCCTAGATCAACTCGTTTCGCGACACGTAGCATGTTTGCCCAAGGATCTAGCGAGGTGGTCCAACGCTTGGATTACGAAACCTAGAATCAAACGAAAGACACGATTTGATTGTAGGCGGTAGAACGACGACACCACAGATATGAGTACTCTAATGGACAAGTCGGTAGAACCCTCTACGACGAGACGCAAGATTGCTCAGAACCCTTGCCAAGGCAAGTAACAAGGCTCGAATCTCTGTTAACAAGAAGAATCGAAATTAATCAAACTTTATTGATCCAACTTGTGTCCAAAACCCTTACAATGCAAGCCCTTTCATTGGCTAGAGGTTACTGAAATCCTAAGAAAATCCTAAAAGAGCCGTCGGCCATCTTGGTGTCGAGATGGGCCGGGTGTAGTTAATCTAACCCTAAGCAAAATTAAGGCCTAAAGACCACGCTCTGTCCAATCAATTGGAGGCCCGCTTGACTCTCCATTGGCTTGGATCATGGAGTAGATGATTTGCTTGTCTCCTTCTAGGCTTTCAATATCCCTATGGACTCCATGTTTGTCTTGGACCATTCGAACAAGGCCTTGGAGGGAACCCTTGAAGAGCTTGGCTCGTGCACGTGTGACTGGGCCCAATGGAACTAGGACGGGGTCATGGCGTGGGCCCTGATCCATGCACAAATCACTGATACGGTCCTCGATCAACTCTTTTCGCGACACGTAGCATGTTTGCGCAAGGATCTAGCGAGGTGGTCCAACGCTCGGATTGCGGAACCTAGAATCAAACGGACAACACGATTTGATTATAGACGGTAGAACGATGACTCCACAGAGGTGACTACTCTAATGGATAGGTCGGTAGAACAATCGTGGACGTCTCGCAAGATGATTTGGAATGCGGAACCTAGAACCAAACGACGACACGATATAATTATAAGCGGTAGAACGACGACTCCACAGATGGGATTACTCTAATGGATACATCTCGAACAACTCGTTTTGAGACACGTAGCACGTTTGTCCCAGGATCAAGCGAGGTGGTCCAACGCTTGGATTGCGGAACCTAGAATCAAACGGGACGACACGATTTGTTTATAGGCGTTAGAACGACGACTCCACCGAGGTGATTACTCTAATGGATAGGTCGGTAGAACAATCTAGGACGAGACGCAAGATTGCTCACAACCCATGCCAAGGCAAGTAAAAAGGCTCGATCTCTCTTAACTTTAAGAATCGAAATTAATCAAACTTTATTGTTCCAACTTGTGTCCAAAACCCTTGCAAAGCCTGCCCTTTTATAGGCTAGAGGTTACTAAAACCCTAAGGAAACTCTAAAAGAGCAGTCGGCCACCTTGGTGTCGAGATTGGCCGGCCCATGCTTCTACTATACAGTTAATCTAACCCTAAGCAACATTAAGACCTAAAGACCACACTCTGCCCAATCAATTGGAGGCCCGCTTGACTCTCCATGGGCTTGCATCATGGTGTAGATGATTTGCTTGTCTCCTTCTAAGCCTTCAATATCCCAATGGACTCCATGTTGGTCTTGGACTATTCGAACAAGGCCTTGGAGGGATTCCTTGACGAGCTTGGCTCGTGCACGTGTGACTAGGCCCAATGGAACTCGGACCGGATCATTGAGTGGGCCCTGATCCATGCTTACATCAATGATATGGCCCTAGATCAACTCGTTTCGCGACACGTAGCATGTTTGCCCAAGGATCTAGCGAGGTGGTCCAACGCTTGGATTACGAAACCTAGAATCAAACGAAAGACACGATTTGATTGTAGGCGGTAGAACGACGACACCACAGATATGAGTACTCTAATGGACAAGTCGGTAGAACCCTCTACGACGAGACGCAAGATTGCTCAGAACCCTTGCCAAGGCAAGTAACAAGGCTCGAATCTCTGTTAACAAGAAGAATCGAAATTAATCAAACTTTATTGATCCAACTTGTGTCCAAAACCCTTACAATGCAAGCCCTTTCATTGGCTAGAGGTTACTGAAATCCTAAGAAAATCCTAAAAGAGCAGTCGGCCATCTTGGTGTCGAGATGGGCCGGGTGTAGTTAATCTAACCCTAAGCAAAATTAAGGCCTAAAGACCACGCTCTGTCCAATCAATTGGAGGCCCGCTTGACTCTCCATTGGCTTGGATCATGGAGTAGATGATTTGCTTGTCTCCTTCTAGGCTTTCAATATCCCTATGGACTCCATGTTTGTCTTGGACCATTCGAACAAGGCCTTGGAGGGAACCCTTGAAGAGCTTGGCTCGTGCACGTGTGACTGGGCCCAATGGAACTAGGACGGGGTCATGGCGTGGGCCCTGATCCATGCACAAATCACTGATACGGTCCTCGATCAACTCTTTTCGCGACACGTAGCATGTTTACGCAAGGATCTAGCGAGGTGGTCCAACGCTCGGATTGCGGAACCTAGAATCAAACGGACAACACGATTTGATTATAGACGGTAGAACGATGACTCCACAGAGGTGACTACTCTAATGGATAGGTCGGTAGAACAATCGTGGACGTCTCGCAAGATGATTTGGAATGCGGAACCTAGAACCAAACGACGACACGATATAATTATAAGCGGTAGAACGACGACTCCACAGATGGGATTACCCTAATGGATACATCTCGAACAACTCGTTTTGAGACACGTAGCACGTTTGTCCCAGGATCTAGCGAGGTGGTCCAACGCTTGGATTGCGGAACCTAGAATCAAACGGGACGACACGATTTGTTTATAGGCGGTAGAACGACGACTCCACCGAGGTGATTACTCTAATGGATAGGTCGGTAGAACAATCTAGGACGAGACGCAAGATTGCTCACAACCCATGCCAAGGCAAGTAAAAAGGCTCGATCTCTCTTAACTTTAAGAATCGAAATTAATCAAACTTTATTGTTCCAACTTGTGTCCAAAACCCTTACAAAGCCTGCCCTTTTATAGGCTAGAGGTTACTAAAACCCTAAGGAAACTCTAAAAGAGCAGTCGGCCACCTTGTTGTCGAGATGGGCCGGCCCATGCTTCTACTATACAGTTAATCTAACCCTAAGCAACATTAAGACCTAAAGACCACACTCTGCCCAATCAATTGGAGGCCCGCTTGACTCTCCATGGGCTTGCATCATGGTGTAGATGATTTGCTTGTCTCCTTCTAAGCCTTCAATATTCCAATGGACTCCATGTTGGTCTTGGACCATTCGAACAGGGCCTTGGAGGGATTCCTTGAAGTGCTTGGCTCGTGCACGTGTGACTAGGCCCAATGGAACTCGGACCGGATCATTGAGTGGGCCCTGATCCATGCTTACATCACTGATATGGCCCTAGATCAACTCGTTTCGCGACACGTAGCATGTTTGCCCAAGGATCTAGCGAGGTGGTCCAACGCTTGGATTACGAAACCTAGAATCAAACGAAAGACACGATTTGATTGTAGGCGGTAGAACGACGACACCACAGATATGAGTACTCTAATGGACAAGTCGGTAGAACCCTCTACGACGAGATGCAAGATTGCTCACAACCCTTGCCAAGGCAAGTAACAAGGCTCAAACCTCTCTTAACAAGAAGAATCGAAATTAATCAAACTTGATTGATCCAACTTGTGTCCAAAACCCTTACAATGCAAGCCCTTTTATAGGCTAGTGGTTACTGAAATCCTAAGAAAATCCTAAAAGAGCAGTCGGCCATCTTGGTGTCGAGATGGGCCGGGTGTAGTTAATCTAACCCTAAGCAAAATTAAGGCCTAAAGACCACGCTCTGTCCAATCAATTGGAGGCCCGCTTGACTCTCCATTGGCTTGGAACATGGAGTAGATGATTTGCTTGTCTCCTTCTAGGCTTTCAATATCCCTATGGACTCCATTATAGTCTTGGACCATTCGAACAAGGCCTTGGAGGGAACCCTTGAAGAGCTTGGCTCGTGCACGTGTGACTGGGCCCAATGGAACTAGGACGGGGTCATGGCGTGGGCCCTGATCCATGCACAAATCACTGATACGGTCCTCGATCAACTCTTTTCGCGACACGTAGCATGTTTGCGCAAGGATCTAGCGAGGTGGTCCAACGCTCGGATTGCGGAACCTAGAATCAAACGGACAACACGATTTGATTATAGACGGTAGAACGATGACTCCACAGAGGTGACTACTCTAATGGATAGGTCGGTAGAACAATCGTGGACGAGACGCAAGATGATTTGGAATGCGGAACCTAGAACCAAACGACGACATGTTATAGTTATAGGCGGTAGAACGACGACTCCACAGAGGGGATTACTCTAATGGATACTTCTCGAACAACTCGTTTCGAGACACGTAGCACGTTTGCCCCAGGATCTAGCGAGGTGGTCCAACGCTTGGATTGCGGAACCTAGAATCAAACGGGACAACACGATTTGATTATAGGCGGTAGAACGACGACTCCACCGAGGTGATTACTCTAATGGATAGGTCGGTAGAACAATCTAGGACGAGACGCAAGATTGCTCACAACCCATGCCAAGGCAAGTAAAAAGGCTCGATCTCTCTTAACTTTAAGAATTGAAATTAATCAAACTTTATTGTTCCAACTTGTGTCCAAAACCCATACAAAGCCAGCCCTTTTATAGGCTAGAGGTTACTAAAACCCTAAGAAAACTCTAAAAGAGCAGTCGGCCATCTTGGTGTCGAGATGGGCCGGCCCATGCTTCTACTATACCGTTAATCTAACCCTAAGCAACATTAAGACCGAAAGACCACACTCTGCCCAATCAATTGGAGGCCCGTTTGACTCTCCATGGGCTTGCATCATGGTGTAGATGATTTGCTTGTCTCCTTCTAAGCCTTCAATATCCCAATGGACCCCATGTTGGTCTTGGACCATTCGAACAGGGCCTTGGAGGGATTCCTTGAAGAGCTTGGCTCGTGCACGTGTGACTAGGCCCAATGGAACTCGGACCGGATCATTGAGTGGGCCCTGATCCATGCTTACATCACTGATATGGTCCTAGATCAACTCGTTTTGCGATACGTAGCATGTTTGCCCAAGGATCTAGCGAGGTGGTCCAATGCTTGGATTACGAAACCTAGAATCAAACGAAAGACACGATTTGATTGTAGGCGGTAGAACGACGACACCACAGATATGAGTCCTCTAATGGACATGTCGGTAGAACCCTCTACGACGAGACGCAAGATTGCTCACAACCCTTGCCAAGGCAAGTAACAAGGCTCGAATCTCTGTTAACAAGAAGAATCGAAATTAATCAAACTTTATTGATCCAACTTGTGTCCAAAACCCTTACAATGCAAGCCCTTTTATAGGCTAGAGGTTACTGAAATCCTAAGAAAATCCTAAAAGAGCAGTCGGCCATCTTGGTGTCGAGATGGGCCAGGTGTAGTTAATCTAACCCTAAGCAAAATTAAGGCCTAAAGACCACGCTCTGTCCAATCAATTGGAGACCCGCTTGACTCTCCATTGGTTTGGAACATGGAGTAGATGATTTGCTTGTCTCCTTCTAGGCTTTCAATATCCCTATGGACTCCATTATAGTCTTGGACCATTCGAACAAGGCCTTGGAGGGAACCCTTGAAGAGCTTGGCTCGTGCACGTGTGACTGGGCCCAATGGAACTAGGACGGGGTCATGGCGTGGGCCCTGATCCATGCACAAATCACTGATACGGTCCTCGATCAACTCTTTTCGCGACACGTAGCATGTTTGCGCAAGGATCTAGCGAGGTGGTCCAACGCTCGGATTGCGGAACCTAGAATCAAACGGACAACACGATTTGATTATAGACGGTAGAACGATGACTCCACAGAGGTGATTACTCTAATGGATAGGTCGGTAGAACAATCGTGGACGAGACGCAAGATGATTTGGAATGCGGAACCTAGAACCAAACGACGACACGATATAATTATAGGCGGTAGAACGACGACTCCACAGAGGGGATTACTCTAATGGATACATCTCGAACAACTCGTTTCGAGACACGTAGCACGTTTGCCCCAGGATCTAGCGAGGTGGTCCAACGCTTGGATTGCGGAACCTAGAATCAAACGGGACGACACGATTTGATTATAGGCGGTAGAACGACGACTCCACGGAGGTGATTACTCTAATGGATAGGTCGGTAGAACAATCTAGGACGAGACGCAAGATTGCTCACAACCCATGCCAAGGCAAGTAAAAAGGCTCGATCTCTCTTAACTTTAAGAATCGAAATTAATCAAACTTTATTGTTCCAACTTGTGTCCAAAACCCTTACAAAGCCTGCCCTTTTATAGGTTAGAGGTTACTAAAACCCTAAGGAAACTCTAAAAGAGCAGTCGGCCACCTTGGTGTCGAGATGGGCCGGCCCATGCTTCTACTATACAGTTAATCTAACCCTAAGCAACATTAAGACCTAAAGACCATACTCTGCCCAATCAATTGGAGGCCCGCTTGACTCTCCATGGGCTTGCATCATGGTGTAGATGATTTGCTTGTCTCCTTCTAAGCCTTCAATATTCCAATGGACTCCATGTTGGTCTTGGACCATTCGAACAGGGCCTTGGAGGGATTCCTTGAAGTGCTTGGCTCGTGCACGTGTGACTAGGCCCAATAAAACTCGGACCGGATCATTGAGTAGGCCCTGATCCATGCTTACATCACTGATATGGTCCTAGATCAACTCGTTTCGCGACACGTAGCATGTTTGCCCAAGGATCTAGCGAGGTGGTCCAACGCTTGGATTACGAAACCTAGAATCAAACGAAAGACATGATTTGATTGCAGGCGGTAGAACGACGACACCACAGATATGAGTACTCTAATGGACAAGTCGGTAGAAACCGCTACGACGAGACGCAAGATTGCTCACAACCCTTGCCAAGGCAAGTAACAAGGCTCGAACCTTTCTTAACAAGAAGAATCGAAATTAATCAAACTTTATTGATCCAACTTGTGTCCAAAACCCTTACAATGCAAGCCCTTTTATAGGATAAAGGTTACTGAAATCCTAAGAAAATCCTAAAAGAGCAGTCGGCCATCTTGATGTCGAGATGGGCCGGGTGTAGTTAATCTAACCCTAAGCAAAATTAAGGCCTAAAGACCACGCTCTGTCCAATCAATTGGAGGCCCGCTTGACTCTCCATTGGTTTGGAACATGGAGTAGATGATTTGCTTGTCTCCTTCTAGGCTTTCAATATCCCTATGGACTCCATTATAGTCTTGGACCATTCGAACAAGGCCTTAGAGGGAACCCTGGAAGAGCTTGGCTCGTGCACGTGTGACTGGGACCAATGGAACTAGGACGGGGTCATGGCGTGGGCCCTGATCCATGCACAAATCACTGATACGGTCCTCGATCAACTCTTTTCGCGACACGTAGCATGTTTGCGCAAGGATCTAGCGAGGTGGTCTAACGCTCGGATTGCGGAACCTAGAATCAAACGGACAACACGATTTGATTATAGACGGTAGAACGATGACTCCACAGAGGTGACTACTCTAATGGATAGGTCGGTAGAACAATCGTGGACGAGACGCAAGATGATTTGGAATGCGGAACCTAGAACCAAACGACGACACGATATAATTATAAGCGGTAGAACGACGACTCCACAGAGGGGATTACTCTAATGGATACATCTCGAACAACTAGTTTCGAGACACGTAGAACGTTTGCCCCAGGATCTAGCGAGGTGGTCCAACGCTTGGATTGCGGAACCTAGAATCAAACGGGACGACACGATTTGATTATAGGCGGTAGAACGACGACTCCACGGAGGTGATTACTCTAATGGATAGGTCGGTAGAACAATCTAGGACGAGACGCAAGATTGCTCACAACCCATGCCAAGGCAAGTAAAAAGGCTCGATCTCTCTTAACTTTATGAATCGAAATTAATCAAACTTTATTGTTCCAACTTGTGTCCAAAACCCTTACAAAGCCAGCCCTTTTATAGGCTAGAGGTTACTAAAACCCTAAGGAAACTCTAAAAGAGCAGTCGGCCACCTTGGTGTCGAGATGGGCCGGCCCATGCTTCTACTATACAGTTAATCTAACCCTAAGCAACATTAAGACCTAAAGACCACACTCTGCCCAATCAATTGGAGGCCCGCTTGACTCTCCATGGGCTTGCATCATGGTGTAGATGATTTGCTTGTCTCCTTCTAAGCCTTCAATATCCCAATGGACTCCATGTTGGTCCTGGACCATTCGAACAAGGCCTTGGAGGGATTCCTTGAAGAGCTTGGCTCGTGCACGTGTGACTAGGCCCAATGGAACTCGGACCGGATCGTTGAGTGGGCCCTGATCCATGCTTACATCAATGATATGGCCCTAGATCAACTCGTTTCGCGACACGTAGCATGTTTGCCCAAGGATCTAGCGAGGTGGTCCAACGCTTGGATTACGAAACCTAGAATCAAACGAAAGACACGATTTGATTGTAGGCGGTAGAACGACGACACCACAGATATGAGTACTCTAATGGACAAGTCGATAGAACCCTCTACGACGAGACGCAAGATTGCTCACAACCCTTGCCAAGGCAAGTAACAAGGCTCGAATCTCTGTTAACAAGAAGAATCGAAATTAATCAAACTTTATTGATCCAACTTGTGTCCAAAACCCTTACAATGCAAGCCCTTTCATTGGCTAGAGGTTACTGAAATCCTAAGAAAATCCTAAAAGAGCAGTCGGCCATATTGGTGTCGAGATGGGCCGGGTGTAGTTAATCTAACCCTAAGCAAAATTAAGGCCTAAAGACCACGCTCTGTCCAATCAATTGGAGGCCCGCTTGACTCTCCATTGGCTTGGATCATGGAGTAGATGATTTGCTTGTCTCCTTCTAGGCTTTCAATATCCCTATGGACTCCATGTTAGTCTTGGACCATTCGAACAAGGCCTTGGAGGGAACCCTTGAAGAGCTTGGCTCGTGCACGTGTGACTGGGCCCAATGGAACTTGGACGGGGTCATGGCGTGGGCCCTGATCCATGTACAAATCACTGATACGGTCCTCGATCAACTCTTTTCGCGACACGTAGCATGTTTGCGCAAGGATCTAGCGAGGTGGTCCAACGCTCGGATTGCGGAACCTAGAATCAAACGGACAACACGATTTGATTATAGACGGTAGAACGATGACTCCACAGAGGTGACTACTCTAATGGATAGGTCGGTAGAACAATCGTGGACGAGACGCAAGATGATTTGGAATGCGGAACCTAGAACCAAACGACGACACGATATAATTATAAGCGGTAGAACGACGACTCCACAGATGGGATTACTCTAATGGATACATCTCGAACAACTCGTTTTGAGACACGTAGCACGTTTGTCCGAGGATCTAGCGAGGTGGTCCAACGCTTGGATTGCGGAACCTAGAATCAAACGGGACGACACGATTTGTTTATAGGCGGTAGAACGACGACTCCACCGAGGTGATTACTCTAATGGATAGGTCGGTAGAACAATCTAGGACGAGACGCAAGATTGCTCACAACCCATGCCAAGGCAAGTAAAAAGGCTCGATCTCTCTTAACTTTAAGAATCAAAATTAATCAAACTTTATTGTTCCAACTTGTGTCCAAAACCCTTACAAAGCCAGCCCTTTTATAGGCTAGAGGTTACTAAAACCCTAAGGAAACTCTAAAAAGCAGTCGGCCACCTTGGTGTCGAGATGGGCCGGCCCATGCTTCTACTATACAGTTAATCTAACCCTAAGCAACATTAAGACCTAAAGACCACACTCTGCCCAATCAATTGGAGGCCCGCTTGACTCTCCATGGGCTTGCATCATGGTGTAGATGATTTGATTGTCTCCTTCTAAGCCTTCAATATCCCAATGGACTCCATGTTGGTCTTGGACCATTCGAACAAGGCCTTGGAGGGATTCCTTGAAGAGCTTGGCTCGTGCACGTGTGACTAGGCCCAATGGAACTCGGACCGGATCATTGAGTGGGCCCTGATCCATGCTTACATCAATGATATGACCCTAGATCAACTCGTTTCGCGACACGTAGCATGTTTGCCCAAGGATCTAGCGAGGTGGTCCAACACTTGGATTACGAAACCTAGAATCAAACGAAAGACACGATTTGATTGTAGGCGGTAGAACGACAACACCACAGATATGAGTACTCTAATGGACAAGTCGGTAGAACCCTCTACGACGAGACGCAAGATTGCTCACAACCCTTGCCAAGGCAAGTAACAAGGCTCGAATCTCTGTTAACAAGAAGAATCGAAATTAATCAAACTTTATTGATCCAAATTGTGTCCAAAACCCTTACAATGCAAGCCCTTTCATTGGCTAGAGGTTACTGAAATCCTAAGAAAATCCTAAAAGAGCAGTCGGCCATCTTGGTGTCGAGATGGGCCGGGTGTAGTTAATCTAACCCTAAGCAAAATTAAGGCCTAAAGACCACGCTCTGTCCAATCAATTGGAGGCCCGCTTGACTCTCCATTGGCTTGGATCATGGAGTAGATGATTTGCTTGTCTCCTTCTAGGCTTTCAATATCCCTATGGACTCCATGTTAGTCTTGGACCATTCGAACAAGGCCTTGGAGGGAACCCTTGAAGAGCTTGGCTCGTGCACGTGTGACTGGGCCCAATGGAACTAGGACGGGGTCATGGCGTGGGCCCTGATCCATGCACAAATCACTGATACGGTCCTCGATCAACTCTTTTCGCGACACGTAGCATGTTTGCGCAAGGATCTAGCGAGGTGGTCCAACGCTCGGATTGCGGAACCTAGAATCAAACGGACAACACGATTTGATTATAGACGGTAGAACGATGACTCCACAGAGGTGACTACTCTAATGGATAGGTCGGTAGAACAATCGTGGACGTCTCGCAAGATGATTTGGAATGCGGAACCTAGAACCAAACGACGACACGATATAATTATAAGCGGTAGAACGACGA
This sequence comes from Coffea arabica, assembly GCF_036785885.1. NCBI lineage: Eukaryota > Viridiplantae > Streptophyta > Magnoliopsida > Gentianales > Rubiaceae > Coffea > Coffea arabica. Next base: position 90,362 of record NC_092325.1, on the reverse strand, counting down.
CTCCACAGATGGGATTACTCTAATGGATACATCTCGAACAACTCGTTTTGAGACACGTAGCACGTTTGTCCCAGGATCTAGCGAGGTGGTCCAACGCTTGGATTGCGGAACCTAGAATCAAACGGGACGACACGATTTGTTTATAGGTGGTAGAACGACGACTCCACCGAGGTGATTACTCTAATGGATAGGTCGGTAGAACAATCTAGGACGAGACGCAAGATTGCTCACAACCCATGCCAAGGCAAGTAAAAAGGCTCGATCTCTCTTAACTTTAAGAATCAAAATTAATCAAACTTTATTGTTCCAACTTGTGTCCAAAACCCTTACAAAGCCTGCCCTTTTATAGGCTAGAGGTTACTAAAACCCTAAGGAAACTCTAAAAGAGCAGTCGGCCACCTTGGTGTCGAGATGGGCCGGCCCATGCTTCTACTATACAGTTAATCTAACCCTAAGCAACATTAAGACCTAAAGACCACACTCTGCCCAATCAATTGGAGGCCCGCTTGACTCTCCATGGGCTTGCATGATGGTGTAGATGATTTGCTTGTCTCCTTCTAAGCCTTCAATATTCCAATGGACTCCATGTTGGTCTTGGACCATTCGAACAGGGCCTTGGAGGGATTCCTTGAAGTGCTTGGCTCGTGCACGTGTGACTAGGCCCAATGGAACTCGGACCGGATCATTGAGTGGGCCCTGATCCATGCTTACATCAATGATATGGCCCTAGATCAACTCGTTTCGCGACACGTAGCATGTTTGCCCAAGGATCTAGCGAGGTGGTCCAACGCTTGGATTACGAAACCTAGAATCAAACGAAAGACACGATTTGATTGTAGGCGGTAGAACGACGACACCACAGATATGAGTACTCTAATGGACAAGTCGGTAGAACCCTCTACGACGAGACGCAAGATTGCTCAGAACCCTTGCCAAGGCAAGTAACAAGGCTCGAATCTCTGTTAACAAGAAGAATCGAAATTAATCAAACTTTATTGATCCAACTTGTGTCCAAAACCCTTACAATGCAAGCCCTTTCATTGGCTAGAGGTTACTGAAATCCTAAGAAAATCCTAAAAGAGCCGTCGGCCATCTTGGTGTCGAGATGGGCCGGGTGTAGTTAATCTAACCCTAAGCAAAATTAAGGCCTAAAGACCACGCTCTGTCCAATCAATTGGAGGCCCGCTTGACTCTCCATTGGCTTGGATCATGGAGTAGATGATTTGCTTGTCTCCTTCTAGGCTTTCAATATCCCTATGGACTCCATGTTTGTCTTGGACCATTCGAACAAGGCCTTGGAGGGAACCCTTGAAGAGCTTGGCTCGTGCACGTGTGACTGGGCCCAATGGAACTAGGACGGGGTCATGGCGTGGGCCCTGATCCATGCACAAATCACTGATACGGTCCTCGATCAACTCTTTTCGCGACACGTAGCATGTTTGCGCAAGGATCTAGCGAGGTGGTCCAACGCTCGGATTGCGGAACCTAGAATCAAACGGACAACACGATTTGATTATAGACGGTAGAACGATGACTCCACAGAGGTGACTACTCTAATGGATAGGTCGGTAGAACAATCGTGGACGTCTCGCAAGATGATTTGGAATGCGGAACCTAGAACCAAACGACGACACGATATAATTATAAGCGGTAGAACGACGACTCCACAGATGGGATTACTCTAATGGATACATCTCGAACAACTCGTTTTGAGACACGTAGCACGTTTGTCCCAGGATCAAGCGAGGTGGTCCAACGCTTGGATTGCGGAACCTAGAATCAAACGGGACGACACGATTTGTTTATAGGCGTTAGAACGACGACTCCACCGAGGTGATTACTCTAATGGATAGGTCGGTAGAACAATCTAGGACGAGACGCAAGATTGCTCACAACCCATGCCAAGGCAAGTAAAAAGGCTCGATCTCTCTTAACTTTAAGAATCGAAATTAATCAAACTTTATTGTTCCAACTTGTGTCCAAAACCCTTGCAAAGCCTGCCCTTTTATAGGCTAGAGGTTACTAAAACCCTAAGGAAACTCTAAAAGAGCAGTCGGCCACCTTGGTGTCGAGATTGGCCGGCCCATGCTTCTACTATACAGTTAATCTAACCCTAAGCAACATTAAGACCTAAAGACCACACTCTGCCCAATCAATTGGAGGCCCGCTTGACTCTCCATGGGCTTGCATCATGGTGTAGATGATTTGCTTGTCTCCTTCTAAGCCTTCAATATCCCAATGGACTCCATGTTGGTCTTGGACTATTCGAACAAGGCCTTGGAGGGATTCCTTGACGAGCTTGGCTCGTGCACGTGTGACTAGGCCCAATGGAACTCGGACCGGATCATTGAGTGGGCCCTGATCCATGCTTACATCAATGATATGGCCCTAGATCAACTCGTTTCGCGACACGTAGCATGTTTGCCCAAGGATCTAGCGAGGTGGTCCAACGCTTGGATTACGAAACCTAGAATCAAACGAAAGACACGATTTGATTGTAGGCGGTAGAACGACGACACCACAGATATGAGTACTCTAATGGACAAGTCGGTAGAACCCTCTACGACGAGACGCAAGATTGCTCAGAACCCTTGCCAAGGCAAGTAACAAGGCTCGAATCTCTGTTAACAAGAAGAATCGAAATTAATCAAACTTTATTGATCCAACTTGTGTCCAAAACCCTTACAATGCAAGCCCTTTCATTGGCTAGAGGTTACTGAAATCCTAAGAAAATCCTAAAAGAGCAGTCGGCCATCTTGGTGTCGAGATGGGCCGGGTGTAGTTAATCTAACCCTAAGCAAAATTAAGGCCTAAAGACCACGCTCTGTCCAATCAATTGGAGGCCCGCTTGACTCTCCATTGGCTTGGATCATGGAGTAGATGATTTGCTTGTCTCCTTCTAGGCTTTCAATATCCCTATGGACTCCATGTTTGTCTTGGACCATTCGAACAAGGCCTTGGAGGGAACCCTTGAAGAGCTTGGCTCGTGCACGTGTGACTGGGCCCAATGGAACTAGGACGGGGTCATGGCGTGGGCCCTGATCCATGCACAAATCACTGATACGGTCCTCGATCAACTCTTTTCGCGACACGTAGCATGTTTACGCAAGGATCTAGCGAGGTGGTCCAACGCTCGGATTGCGGAACCTAGAATCAAACGGACAACACGATTTGATTATAGACGGTAGAACGATGACTCCACAGAGGTGACTACTCTAATGGATAGGTCGGTAGAACAATCGTGGACGTCTCGCAAGATGATTTGGAATGCGGAACCTAGAACCAAACGACGACACGATATAATTATAAGCGGTAGAACGACGACTCCACAGATGGGATTACCCTAATGGATACATCTCGAACAACTCGTTTTGAGACACGTAGCACGTTTGTCTCAGGATCTAGCGAGGTGGTCCAACGCTTGGATTGCGGAACCTAGAATCAAACGGGACGACACGATTTGTTTATAGGCGGTAGAACGACGACTCCACCGAGGTGATTACTCTAATGGATAGGTCGGTAGAACAATCTAGGACGAGACGCAAGATTGCTCACAACCCATGCCAAGGCAAGTAAAAAGGCTCGATCTCTCTTAACTTTAAGAATCGAAATTAATCAAACTTTATTGTTCCAACTTGTGTCCAAAACCCTTACAAAGCCTGCCCTTTTATAGGCTAGAGGTTACTAAAACCCTAAGGAAACTCTAAAAGAGCAGTCGGCCACCTTGTTGTCGAGATGGGCCGGCCCATGCTTCTACTATACAGTTAATCTAACCCTAAGCAACATTAAGACCTAAAGACCACACTCTGCCCAATCAATTGGAGGCCCGCTTGACTCTCCATGGGCTTGCATCATGGTGTAGATGATTTGCTTGTCTCCTTCTAAGCCTTCAATATTCCAATGGACTCCATGTTGGTCTTGGACCATTCGAACAGGGCCTTGGAGGGATTCCTTGAAGTGCTTGGCTCGTGCACGTGTGACTAGGCCCAATGGAACTCGGACCGGATCATTGAGTGGGCCCTGATCCATGCTTACATCACTGATATGGCCCTACATCAACTCGTTTCGCGACACGTAGCATGTTTGCCCAAGGATCTAGCGAGGTGGTCCAACGCTTGGATTACGAAACCTAGAATCAAACGAAAGACACGATTTGATTGTAGGCGGTAGAACGACGACACCACAGATATGAGTACTCTAATGGACAAGTCGGTAGAACCCTCTACGACGAGATGCAAGATTGCTCACAACCCTTGCCAAGGCAAGTAACAAGGCTCAAACCTCTCTTAACAAGAAGAATCGAAATTAATCAAACTTGATTGATCCAACTTGTGTCCAAAACCCTTACAATGCAAGCCCTTTTATAGGCTAGTGGTTACTGAAATCCTAAGAAAATCCTAAAAGAGCAGTCGGCCATCTTGGTGTCGAGATGGGCCGGGTGTAGTTAATCTAACCCTAAGCAAAATTAAGGCCTAAAGACCACGCTCTGTCCAATCAATTGGAGGCCCGCTTGACTCTCCATTGGCTTGGAACATGGAGTAGATGATTTGCTTGTCTCCTTCTAGGCTTTCAATATCCCTATGGACTCCATTATAGTCTTGGACCATTCGAACAAGGCCTTGGTGGGAACCCTTGAAGAGCTTGGCTCGTGCACGTGTGACTGGGCCCAATGGAACTAGGACGGGGTCATGGCGTGGGCCCTGATCCATGTACAAATCACTGATACGGTCCTCGATCAACTCTTTTCGCGACACGTAGCATGTTTGCGCAAGGATCTAGCGAGGTGGTCCAACGCTCGGATTGCGGAACCTAGAATCAAACGGACAACACGATTTGATTATAGACGGTAGAACGATGACTCCACAGAGGTGACTACTCTAATGGATAGGTCGGTAGAACAATCGTGGATGAGACGCAAGATGATTTGGAATGCGGAACCTAGAACCAAACGACGACACGATATAATTATAAGCGGTAGAACGACGACTCCACAGATGGGATTACTCTAATGGATACATCTCGAACAACTCGTTTGGAGACACGTAGCACGTTTGTCCCAGGATCAAGCGAGGTGGTCCAACGCTTGGATTGCGGAACCTAGAATCAAACGGGACGACACGATTTGTTTATAGGCGTTAGAACGACGACTCCACCGAGGTGATTACTCTAATGGATAGGTCGGTAGAACAATCTAGGACGAGACGCAAGATTGCTCACAACCCATGCCAAGGCAAGTAAAAAGGCTCGATCTCTCTTAACTTTAAGAATCGAAATTAATCAAACTTTATTGTTCCAACTTGTGTCCAAAACCCTTACAAAGCCTGCCCTTTTATAGGTTAGAGGTTACTAAAACCCTAAGGAAACTCTAAAAGAGCAGTCGGCCACCTTGGTGTCGAGATGGGCCGGCCCATGCTTCTACTATACAGTTAATCTAACCCTAAGCAACATTAAGACCTAAAGACCATACTCTGCCCAATCAATTGGAGGCCCGCTTGACTCTCCATGGGCTTGCATCATGGTGTAGATGATTTGCTTGTCTCCTTCTAAGCCTTCAATATTCCAATGGACTCCATGTTGGTCTTGGACCATTCGAACAGGGCCTTGGAGGGATTCCTTGAAGTGCTTGGCTCGTGCACGTGTGACTAGGCCCAATAAAACTCGGACCGGATCATTGAGTAGGCCCTGATCCATGCTTACATCACTGATATGGTCCTAGATCAACTCGTTTCGCGACACGTAGCATGTTTGCCCAAGGATCTAGCGAGGTGGTCCAACGCTTGGATTACGAAACCTAGAATCAAACGAAAGACATGATTTGATTGCAGGCGGTAGAACGACGACACCACAGATATGAGTACTCTAATGGACAAGTCGGTAGAAACCGCTACGACGAGACGCAAGATTGCTCACAACCCTTGCCAAGGCAAGTAACAAGGCTCGAACCTTTCTTAACAAGAAGAATCGAAATTAATCAAACTTTATTGATCCAACTTGTGTCCAAAACCCTTACAATGCAAGCCCTTTTATAGGATAAAGGTTACTGAAATCCTAAGAAAATCCTAAAAGTGCAGTCGGCCATCTTGATGTCGAGATGGGCCGGGTGTAGTTAATCTAACCCTAAGCAAAATTAAGGCCTAAAGACCACGCTCTGTCCAATCAATTGGAGGCCCGCTTGACTCTCCATTGGTTTGGAACATGGAGTAGATGATTTGCTTGTCTCCTTCTAGGCTTTCAATATCCCTATGGACTCCATTATAGTCTTGGACCATTCGAACAAGGCCTTAGAGGGAACCCTGGAAGAGCTTGGCTCGTGCACGTGTGACTGGGACCAATGGAACTAGGACGGGGTCATGGCGTGGGCCCTGATCCATGCACAAATCACTGATACGGTCCTCGATCAACTCGTTTCGCGACACGTAGCATGTTTGCGCAAGGATCTAGCGAGGTGGTCTAACGCTCGGATTGCGGAACCTAGAATCAAACGGACAACACGATTTGATTATAGACGGTAGAACGATGACTCCACAGAGGTGACTACTCTAATGGATAGGTCGGTAGAACAATCGTGGACGAGACGCAAGATGATTTGGAATGCGGAACCTAGAACCAAACGACGACACGATATAATTATAAGCGGTAGAACGACGACTCCACAGAGGGGATTACTCTAATGGATACATCTCGAACAACTAGTTTCGAGACACGTAGAACGTTTGCCCCAGGATCTAGCGAGGTGGTCCAACGCTTGGATTGCGGAACCTAGAATCAAACGGGACGACACGATTTGATTATAGGCGGTAGAACGACGACTCCACGGAGGTGATTACTCTAATGGATAGGTCGGTAGAACAATCTAGGACGAGACGCAAGATTGCTCACAACCCATGCCAAGGCAAGTAAAAAGGCTCGATCTCTCTTAACTTTATGAATCGAAATTAATCAAACTTTATTGTTCCAACTTGTGTCCAAAACCCTTACAAAGCCAGCCCTTTTATAGGCTAGAGGTTACTAAAACCCTAAGGAAACTCTAAAAGAGCAGTCGGCCACCTTGGTGTCGAGATGGGCCGGCCCATGCTTCTACTATACAGTTAATCTAACCCTAAGCAACATTAAGACCTAAAGACCACACTCTGCCCAATCAATTGGAGGCCCGCTTGACTCTCCATGGGCTTGCATCATGGTGTAGATGATTTGCTTGTCTCCTTCTAAGCCTTCAATATCCCAATGGACTCCATGTTGGTCCTGGACCATTCGAACAAGGCCTTGGAGGGATTCCTTGAAGAGCTTGGCTCGTGCACGTGTGACTAAGCCCAATGGAACTCGGACCGGATCGTTGAGTGGGCCCTGATCCATGCTTACATCAATGATATGGCCTTAGATCAACTCGTTTCGCGACACGTAGCATGTTTGCCCAAGGATCTAGCGAGGTGGTCCAACGCTTGGATTACGAAACCTAGAATCAAACGAAAGACACGATTTGATTGTAGGCGGTAGAACGACGACACCACAGATATGAGTACTCTAATGGACAAGTCGATAGAACCCTCTACGACGAGACGCAAGATTACTCACAACCCTTGCCAAGGCAAGTAACAAGGCTCGAATCTCTGTTAACAAGAAGAATCGAAATTAATCAAACTTTATTGATCCAACTTGTGTCCAAAACCCTTACAATGCAAGCCCTTTCATTGGCTAGAGGTTACTGAAATCCTAAGAAAATCCTAAAAGAGCAGTCGGCCATATTGGTGTCGAGATGGGCCGGGTGTAGTTAATCTAACCCTAAGCAAAATTAAGGCCTAAAGACCACGCTCTGTCCAATCAATTGGAGGCCCGCTTGACTCTCCATTGGCTTGGATCATGGAGTAGATGATTTGCTTGTCTCCTTCTAGGCTTTCAATATCCCTATGGACTCCATGTTAGTCTTGGACCATTCGAACAAGGCCTTGGAGGGAACCCTTGAAGAGCTTGGCTCGTGCACGTGTGACTGGGCCCAATGGAACTTGGACGGGGTCATGGCGTGGGCCCTGATCCATGTACAAATCACTGATACGGTCCTCGATCAACTCTTCTCGCGACACGTAGCATGTTTGCGCAAGGATCTAGCGAGGTGGTCCAACGCTCGGATTGCGGAACCTAGAATCAAACGGACAACACGATTTGATTATAGACGGTAGAACGATGACTCCACAGAGGTGACTACTCTAATGGATAGGTCGGTAGAACAATCGTGGACGAGACGCAAGATGATTTGGAATGCGGAACCTAGAACCAAACGACGACACGTTATAATTATAGGCGGTAGAACGACGACTCCACAGAGGGGATTACTCTAATGGATACATCTCGAACAACTCGTTTCGAGACACGTAGCACGTTTGCCCCAGGATCTAGCGAGGTGGTCCAACGCTTGGATTGCCGAACCTAGAATCAAACGGGACGACACGATTTGATTATAGGCGGTAGAACGACGACTCCACCGAGGTGATTACTCTAATGGATAGGTCGGTAGAACAATCTAGGACGAGACGCAAGATTGCTCACAACCCATGCCAAGGCAAGTAAAAAGGCTCGATCTCTCTTAACTTTAAGAATTGAAATTAATCAAACTTTATTGTTCCAACTTGTGTCCAAAACCCTTACAAAGCCAGCCCTTTTATAGGCTAGAGGTTACTAAAACCCTAAGAAAACTCTAAAAGAGCAGTCGGCCATCTTGGTGTCGAGATGGGCCGGCCCATGCTTCTACTATACCGTTAATCTAACCCTAAGCAACATTAAGACCGAAAGACCACACTCTGCCCAATCAATTGGAGGCCCGTTTGACTCTCCATGGGCTTGCATCATGGTGTAGATGATTTGCTTGTCTCCTTCTAAGCCTTCAACATCCCAATGGACCCCATGTTGGTCTTGGACCATTTGAACAAGGCCTTGGAGGGATTCCTTGAAGAGCTTGGCTCGTGCATGTGTGACTAGGCCCAATGGAACTCGGACCGGATCATTGAGTGGGCCCTGATCCATGCTTACATCAATGATATGGCCCTAGATCAACTCGTTTCGCGACACGTAGCATGTTTGCCCAAGGATCTAGCGAGGTGGTCCAACGCTTGGATTACGAAACCTAGAATCAAACGAAAGACACGATTTGATTGTAGGCGGTAGAACGACGACACCACAGATATGAGTACTCTAATGGACTAGTCGGTAGAACCCTCTACGACGAGACGCAAGATTGCTCAGAACCCTTGCCAAGGCAAGTAACAAGGCTCGAATCTCTGTTAACAAGAAGAATCGAAATTAATCAAACTTTATTGATCCAACTTGTGTCCAAAACCCTTACAATGCAAGCCCTTTCATTGGCTAGAGGTTACTGAAATCCTAAGAAAATCCTAAAAGAGCAGTCGGCCATCTTGGTGTCGAGATGGGCCGGGTGTAGTTAATCTAACCCTAAGCAAAATTAAGGCCTAAAGACCACGCTCTGTCCAATCAATTGGAGGCCCGCTTGACTCTCCAATGGCTTGGATCATGGAGTAGATGATTTGCTTGTCTCCTTCTAGGCTTTCAATATCCCTATGGACTCCATGTTTGTCTTGGACCATTCGAACAAGGCCTTGGAGGGAACCCTTGAAGAGCTTGGCTCGTGCACGTGTGACTGGGCCCAATGGAACTAGGACGGGGTCATGGCATGGGCCCTGATCCATGCACAAATCACTGATACGGTCCTCGATCAACTCTTTTCGCGACACGTAGCATGTTTGCGCAAGGATCTAGCGAGGTGGTCCAACGCTCGGATTGCGAAACCTAGAATCAAACGGACAACACGATTTGATTATAGACGGTAGAACGATGACTCCACAGAGGTGACTACTCTAATGGATAGGTCGGTAGAACAATCGTGGACGTCTCGCAAGATGATTTGGAATGCGGAACCTAGAACCAAACGACGACACGATATAATTATAAGCGGTAGAACGACGACTCCACAGATGGGATTACTCTAATGGATACATCTCGAACAACTCGTTTTGAGACACGTAGCACGTTTGTCCGAGGATCTAGCGAGGTGGTCCAACGCTTGGATTGCGGAACCTAGAATCAAACGGGACGACACGATTTGTTTATAGGCGGTAGAACGACCACTCCACCGAGGTGATTACTCTAATGGATAGGTCGGTAGAACAATCTAGGACGAGACGCAAGATTGCTCACAACCCATGCCAAGGCAAGTAAAAAGGCTCGATCTCTCTTAACTTTAAGAATCGAAATTAATCAAACTTTATTGTTCCAACTTGTGTCCAAAACCCTTACAAAGCCTGCCCTTTTATAGTCTAGAGGTTACTAAAACCCTAAGGAAACTCTAAAAGAGCAGTCGGCCATCTTGGTGTCGAGATGGGCCGGCCCATGCTTCTACTATACCGTTAATCTAACCCTAAGCAACATTAAGACCGAAAGACCACACTCTGCCCAATCAATTGGAGGCCCGTTGACTCTCCATGGGCTTGCATCATGGTGTAGATGATTTGCTTGTCTCCTTCTAAGCCTTCAATATCCCAATGGACCCCATGTTGGTCTTGGACCATTCGAACAAGGCCTTGGAGGGATTCCTTGAAGAGCTTGGCTCGTGCACGTGTGACTAGGCCCAATGGAACTCGGACCGGATCATTGAGTGGGCCCTGATCCATGCTTACATCAATGATATGGCCCTAGATCAACTCGTTTCGCGACACGTAGCATGTTTGCCCAAGGATCTAGCGAGGTGGTCCAACGCTTGGATTACGAAACCTAGAATCAAACGAAAGACACGATTTGATTGTAGGCGGTAGAACGACGACACCACAGATATGAGTACTCTAATGGACAAGTCGGTAGAACCCTCTACGACGAAACGCAAGATTGCTCAGAACCCTTGCCAAGGCAAGTAACAAGGCTCGAATCTCTGTTAACAAGAAGAATCGAAATTAATCAAACTTTATTGATCCAACTTGTGTCCAAAACCCTTACAATGCAAGCCCTTTTATAGGCTAGAGGTTACTGAAATCCTAAGAAAATCCTAAAAGAGCAGTCGGCCATCTTGGTGTCGAGATGGGCCAGGTGTAGTTAATCTAACCCTAAGCAAAATTAAGGCCTAAAGACCACGCTCTGTCCAATCAATTGGAGGCCCGCTTGACTCTCCATTGGTTTGGAACATGGAGTAGATGATTTGCTTGTCTCCTTCTAGGCTTTCAATATCCCTATGGACTCTATATAAGGCTTGGACCATTCGAACAAGGCCTTGGAGGGAACCCTTGAAGAGCTTGGCTCGTGCACGTGTGACTGGGCCCAATGGAACTAGGACGGGGTCATGGCGTGGGCCCTGATCCATGCACAAATCACTGATACGGTCCTCGGTCAACTCTTTTCGCGACACGTAGCATGTTTGCTCAAGGATCTTGCGAGGTGTCCAACGCTCGGATTGCGGAACCTAGAATCAAACGGACAACACGATTTGATTATAGACGGTAGAACGATGACTCCACAGAGGTGATTACTCTAATGGATAGGTCGGTAGAACAATCGTGGACGAGACGCAAGATGATTTGGAATGCGGAACCTAGAACCAAACGACGACACGATATAATTATAGGCGGTAGAACGACGACTCCACAGAGGGGATTACTCTAATGGATACATCTCGAACAACTAGTTTCGAGACACGTAGAACGTTTGCCCCAGGATCTAGCGAGGTGGTCCAACGCTTGGATTGCGGAACCTAGAATCAAACGGGACGACACGATTTGATTATAGGCGGTAGAACGACGACTCCACGGAGGTGATTACTCTAATGGATAGGTCGGTAGAACAATCTAGGACGAGACGCAAGATTGCTCACAACCCATGCCAAGGCAAGTAAAAAGGCTCGATCTCACTTAACTTTATGAATCGAAATTAATCAAACTTTATTGTTCCAACTTGTGTCCAAAACCCTTACAAAGCCAGCCCTTTTATAGGCTAGAGGTTACTAAAACCCTAAGGAAACTCTAAAAGAGCAGTCGGCCACCTTGGTGTCGAGATGGGCCGGCCCATGCTTCTACTATACAGTTAATCTAACCCTAAGCAACATTAAGACCTAAAGACCACACTCTGCCCAATCAATTGGAGGCCCGCTTGACTCTCCATGGGCTTGCATCATGGTGTAGATGATTTGCTTGTCTCCTTCTAAGCCTTCAATATCCCAATGGACTCCATGTTGGTCCTGGACCATTCGAACAAGGCCTTGGAGGGATTCCTTGAAGAGCTTGGCTCGTGCACGTGTGACTAGGCCCAATGGAACTCGGACCGGATCGTTGAGTGGGCCCTGATCCATGCTTATATCAATGATATGACCCTAGATCAACTCGTTTCGCGACACGTAGCATGTTTGCCCAAGGATCTAGCGAGGTGGTCCAACGCTTGGATTACGAAACCTAGAATCAAACGAAAGACACGATTTGATTGTAGGCGGTAGAACGACGACACCACAGATATGAGTACTCTAATGGACAAGTCGATAGAACCCTCTACGACGAGACGCAAGATTGCTCACAACCCTTGCCAAGGCAAGTAACAAGGCTCGAATCTCTGTTAACAAGAAGAATCGAAATTAATCAAACTTTATTGATCCAACTTGTGTCCAAAACCCTTACAATGCAAGCCCTTTCATTGGCTAGAGGTTACTGAAATCCTAAGAAAATCCTAAAAGAGCAGTCGGCCATATTGGTGTCGAGATGGGCCGGGTGTAGTTAATCTAACCCTAAGCAAAATTAAGGCCTAAAGACCACGCTCTGTCCAATCAATTGGAGGCCCGCTTGACTCTCCATTGGCTTGGATCATGGAGTAGATGATTTGCTTGTCTCCTTCTAGGCTTTCAATATCCCTATGGACTCCATGTTAGTCTTGGACCATTCGAACAAGGCCTTGGAGGGAACCCTTGAAGAGCTTGGCTCGTGCACGTGTGACTGGGCCCAATGGAACTTGGACGGGGTCATGGCGTGGGCCCTGATCCATGTACAAATCACTGATACGGTCCTCGATCAACTCTTTTCGCGACACGTAGCATGTTTGCGCAAGGATCTAGCGAGGTGGTCCAACGCTCGGATTGCGGAACCTAGAATCAAACGGACAACACGATTTGATTATAGACGGTAGAACGATGACTCCACAGAGGTGACTACTCTAATGGATAGGTCGGTAGAACAATCGTGGACGAGACGCAAGATGATTTGGAATGCGGAACCTAGAACCAAACGACGACACGTTATAATTATAGGCGGTAGAACGACGACTCCACAGAGGGGATTACTCTAATGGATACATCTCGAACAACTCGTTTCGAGACACGTAGTACGTTTGCCCCAGGATCTAGCGAGGTGGTCCAACGCTTGGATTGCCGAACCTAGAATCAAACGGGACGACACGATTTGATTATAGGCGGTAGAACGACGACTCCACCGAGGTGATTACTCTAATGGATAGGTCGGTAGAACAATCTAGGACGAGACGCAAGATGGCTCACAACCCATGCCAAGGCAAGTAAAAAGGCTCGATCTCTCTTAACTGTATGAATCGAAATTAATCAAACTTTATTGTTCCAACTTGTGTCCAAAACCCTTACAAAGCCAGCCCTTTTATGGGATAGAGGTTACTAAAACCCTAAGAAAACTCTAAAAGAGCAGTCGGCCACCTTGGTGTCGAGATGGGCCGGCCCATGCTTCTACTATACCGTTAATCTAACCCTAAGCAACATTAAGACCTAAAGACCACACTCTGCCCAATCAATTGGAGGCCCGTTTGACTCTCCATGGGCTTGCATCATGGTGTAGATGATTTGCTTGTCTCCTTCTAAGCCTTCAATATCCCAATGGACCCCATGTTGGTCTTGGACCATTCGAACAAGGCCTTGGAGGGATTCCTTGAAGAGCTTGGCTCGTGCATGTGTGACTAGGCCCAATGGAACTCGGACCGGATCATTGAGTGGGCCCTGATCCATGCTTACATCAATGATATGGCCCTAGATCAACTCGTTTCGCGACACGTAGCATGTTTGCCCAAGGATCTAGCGAGGTGGTCCAACGCTTGGATTACGAAACCTAGAATCAAACGAAAGACACGATTTGATTGTAGGCGGTAGAACGACGACACCACAGATATGAGTACTCTAATGGACTAGTCGGTAGAACCCTCTACGACGAGACGCAAGATTGCTCTTGTTACTTGCCAAGGCAAGTAACAAGGCTCGAATCTCTGTTAACAAGAAGAATCGAAATTAATCAAACTTTATTGATCCAACTTGTGTCCAAAACCCTTACAATGCAAGCCCTTTCATTGGCTAGAGGTTACTGAAATCCTAAGAAAATCCTAAAAGAGCAGTCGGCCATCTTGGTGTCGAGATGGGCCGGGTGTAGTTAATCTAACCCTAAGCAAAATTAAGGCCTAAAGACCACGCTCTGTCCAATCAATTGGAGGCCCGCTTGACTCTCCAATGGCTTGGATCATGGAGTAGATGATTTGCTTGTCTCCTTCTAGGCTTTCAATATCCCTATGGACTCCATGTTTGTCTTGGACCATTCGAACAAGGCCTTGGAGGGAACCCTTGAAGAGCTTGGCTCGTGCACGTGTGACTGGGCCCAATGGAACTAGGACGGGGTCATGGCGTGGGCCCTGATCCATGCACAAATCACTGATACGGTCCTCGATCAACTCTTTTCGCGACACGTAGCATGTTTGCGCAAGGATCTAGCGAGGTGGTCCAACGCTCGGATTGCGAAACCTAGAATCAAACGGACAACACGATTTGATTATAGACGGTAGAACGATGACTCCACAGAGGTGACTACTCTAATGGATAGGTCGGTAGAACAATCGTGGACGTCTCGCAAGATGATTTGGAATGCGGAACCTAGAACCAAACGACGACACGATATAATTATAAGCGGTAGAACGACGACTCCACAGATGGGATTACTCTAATGGATAAATCTCGAACAACTCGTTTTGAGACACGTAGCACGTTTGTCCGAGGATCTAGCGAGGTGGTCCAACGCTTGGATTGCGGAACCTAGAATCAAACGGGACGACACGATTTGTTTATAGGCGGTAGAACGACGACTCCACCGAGGTGATTACTCTAATGGATAGGTCGGTAGAACAATCTAGGACGAGACGCAAGATTGCTCACAACCCATGCCAAGGCAAGTAAAAAGGCTCGATCTCTCTTAACTTTAAGAATCGAAATTAATCAAACTTTATTGTTCCAACTTGTGTCCAAAACCCTTACAAAGCCTGCCCTTTTATAGTCTAGAGGTTACTAAAACCCTAAGGAAACTCTAAAAGAGCAGTCGGCCATCTTGGTGTCGAGATGGGCCGGCCCATGCTTCTACTATACCGTTAATCTAACCCTAAGCAATATTAAGACCGAAAGACCACACTCTGCCCAATCAATTGGAGGCCCGTTGACTCTCCATGGGCTTGCATCATGGTGTAGATGATTTGCTTGTCTCCTTCTAAGCCTTCAATATCCCAATGGACCCCATGTTGGTCTTGGACCATTCGAACAAGGCCTTGGAGGGATTCCTTGAAGAGCTTGGCTCGTGCACGTGTGACTAGGCCCAATGGAACTCGGACCGGATCATTGAGTGGGCCCTGATCCATGCTTACATCAATGATATGGCCCTAGATCAACTCGTTTCGCGACACGTAGCATGTTTGCCCAAGGATCTAGCGAGGTGGTCCAACGCTTGGATTACGAAACCTAGAATCAAACGAAAGACACGATTTGATTGTAGGCGGTAGAACGACGACACCACAGATATGAGTACTCTAATGGACAAGTCGGTAGAACCCTCTACGACGAAACGCAAGATTGCTCAGAACCCTTGCCAAGGCAAGTAACAAGGCTCGAATCTCTGTTAACAAGAAGAATCGAAATTAATCAAACTTTATTGATCCAACTTGTGTCCAAAACCCTTACAATGCAAGCCCTTTTATAGGCTAGAGGTTACTGAAATCCTAAGAAAATCCTAAAAGAGCAGTCGGCCATCTTGGTGTCGAGATGGGCCAGGTGTAGTTAATCTAACCCTAAGCAAAATTAAGGCCTAAAGACCACGCTCTGTCCAATCAATTGGAGGCCCGCTTGACTCTCCATTGGTTTGGAACATGGAGTAGATGATTTGCTTGTCTCCTTCTAGGCTTTCAATATCCCTATGGACTCCATTATAGTCTTGGACCATTCGAACAAGGCCTTGGAGGGAACCCTTGAAGAGCTTGGCTCGTGCACGTGTGACTGGGCCCAATGGAACTAGGACGGGGTCATGGCGTGGGCCCTGATCCATGCACAAATCACTGATACGGTCCTCGATCAACTCTTTTCGCGACACGTAGCATGTTTGCGCAAGGATCTAGCGAGGTGGTCCAACGCTCGGATTGCGGAACCTAGAATCAAACGGACAACACGATTTGATTATAGACGGTAGAACGATGACTCCACAGAGGTGACTACTCTAATGGATAGGTCGGTAGAACAATCGTGGACGAGACGCAAGATGATTTGGAATGCGGAACCTAGAACCAAACGACGACACGATATAATTATAGGCGGTAGAACGACGACTCCACAGAGGGGATTACTCTAATGGATACATCTCGAACAACTAGTTTCGAGACACGTAGAACGTTTGCCCCAGGATCTAGCGAGGTGGTCCAACGCTTGGATTGCGGAACCTAGAATCAAACGGGACGACACGATTTGATTATAGGCGGTAGAACGACGACTCCACCGAGGTGATTACTCTAATGGATAGGTCGGTAGAACAATCTAGGACGAGACGCAAGATTGCTCACAACCCATGCCAAGGCAAGTAAAAAGGCTCGATCTCTCTTAACTTTAAGAATCGAAATTAATCAAACTTTATTGTTCCAACTTGTGTCCAAAACCCTTACAAAGCCTGCCCTTTTATAGGTTAGAGGTTACTAAAACCCTAAGGAAACTCTAAAAGAGCAGTCGGCCACCTTGGTGTCGAGATGGGCCGGCCCATGCTTCTACTATACAGTTAATCTAACCCTAAGCAACATTAAGACCTAAAGACCATACTCTGCCCAATCAATTGGAGGCCCGCTTGACTCTCCATGGGCTTGCATCATGGTGTAGATGATTTGCTTGTCTCCTTCTAAGCCTTCAATATTCCAATGGACTCCATGTTGGTCTTGGACCATTCGAACAGGGCCTTGGAGGGATTCCTTGAAGTGCTTGGCTCGTGCACGTGTGACTAGGCCCAATAAAACTCGGACCGGATCATTGAGTAGGCCCTGATCCATGCTTACATCACTGATATGGTCCTAGATCAACTCGTTTCGCGACACGTAGCATGTTTGCCCAAGGATCTAGCGAGGTGGTCCAACGCTTGGATTACGAAACCTAGAATCAAACGAAAGACATGATTTGATTGCAGGCGGTAGAACGACGACACCACAGATATGAGTACTCTAATGGACAAGTCGGTAGAAACCGCTACGACGAGACGCAAGATTGCTCACAACCCTTGCCAAGGCAAGTAACAAGGCTCGAACCTTTCTTAACAAGAAGAATCGAAATTAATCAAACTTTATTGATCCAACTTGTGTCCAAAACCCTTACAATGCAAGCCCTTTTATAGGATAAAGGTTACTGAAATCCTAAGAAAATCCTAAAAGAGCAGTCGGCCATCTTGATGTCGAGATGGGCCGGGTGTAGTTAATCTAACCCTAAGCAAAATTAAGGCCTAAAGACCACGCTCTGTCCAATCAATTGGAGGCCCGCTTGACTCTCCATTGGTTTGGAACATGGAGTAGATGATTTGCTTGTCTCCTTCTAGGCTTTCAATATCCCTATGGACTCCATTATAGTCTTGGACCATTCGAACAAGGCCTTAGAGGGAACCCTGGAAGAGCTTGGCTCGTGCACGTGTGACTGGGACCAATGGAACTAGGACGGGGTCATGGCGTGGGCCCTGATCCATGCACAAATCACTGATACGGTCCTCGATCAACTCGTTTCGCGACACGTAGCATGTTTGCGCAAGGATCTAGCGAGGTGGTCTAACGCTCGGATTGCGGAACCTAGAATCAAACGGACAACACGATTTGATTATAGACGGTAGAACGATGACTCCACAGAGGTGACTACTCTAATGGATAGGTCGGTAGAACAATCGTGGACGAGACGCAAGATGATTTGGAATGCGGAACCTAGAACCAAACGACGACACGATATAATTATAAGCGGTAGAACGACGACTCCACAGAGGGGATTACTCTAATGGATACATCTCGAACAACTAGTTTCGAGACACGTAGAACGTTTGCCCCAGGATCTAGCGGAATGAAGACGACAGATATTTTTGGATGCATAGCAAAATATGGCTACTACACACTAAGGACCCTACAAACTGTTAAGATAGAATGACAGGAAGGATAAGCAATGAAGGGAAGAGATAGAAGGAACAAGCATGGAGAGTACAAACACTCAACTGTGGAAGATACTGTTGGCTTGTCAAACCAGCAAAAATAAAAGTTCCTACTCTAAAAATATGAATTCAAGTGTAGCGGTGAGTAGGGTCGTATTCACAGGGACTGGGTGATTTATTTCTTTGTGAAAAATGGGGGATTAGGAGAAATTAACCAAATAGCTCACTTGAATAAAAATAAAGACAGTATCACAAAATTAAATAAAACTAAATCAAGAATAGGCAACACTCTAGTCGAAGGTCTAATTTCCACTTTGGTTCATTTAACTGATCATCAATGCAAAGGTGAAATCACTTATTCATAAATAAACTAGTTATAGTTGTCAACACGCTCTGACAACCTGCCTCTCCTTACTATTTCGATAACCACAACACACTTTGTGACTATTTATCTTGCCAATTAAGCAACCCTAAACAAGCTCTTAGGATTTAACCTATTGACAACATTAATAATTAGAAAAGCTACCAATTCTAACCAACAAACACACACGCTTAGTTCATTTAAGTTAGATTATATATTCTCATGACATAAATTCGAAAGTTTCTTTTACAATCAAATTATATCACTCACCACAAATACTAAAACCATCAAACAATTACGGATTTGATATTTTAGATGGCAATAGACTATTTCGACAATTAAATGTTGATCAGGTATTTAACTGTAGAAAATAATCATAATCATAAATGAACAGAGAATATATAAATACTCATAAATAAATGAAACAAACAAATCAAAATAGATCTCACAGTATTGTCAAACCAAAGCTTCAATTATCCTTCAACTAGAAAAGAAACTAGCCGCTCCTCATGATAGATTCGCGGCCGTCAGGAATAATAGGGTTTATTGTAGAGAAAAAGAGGAAAAGAATAAGAGATAGAGGAAGAATCCCCCGCTGAAGGCTTATGTCCCCCCCTTTTAACTAACGTCTGTTCCAACCCCAAAGAAAAACGTTTCCCTTTAGGAAACTAATTAGAATCTCACTTCACATATGCTTCTTCCACTAAAGAAAGGATTAGGACTCCTATTCCACTCATACTACTAGATGGAAGCAATGGGTTATCTATTTCTAAGGATATCAACAGTCTTCCAATATGCTAGCAAAGATTCAAATGGTGGCCCGCTTCACATCCTGTAAGCATGGGTTTCTCATCAAGCAAAGACGTGGTCACGCCTTATAAGATGTTGTCTTCTGGAAATTCGACTTTTAATACACCTTTTACTCTATTCTCACCAACAATTCCTAAAAACAACACCAAAAATCAAATATGAGTAAAATTCATCAATTAAAACCATATTTTAGCAAAATAAAGGGGAAAATATTCACCAATTATATGCATAATTAATCACTTAACAAATTCCCCCATACCTAAACAATGCTTGCCCTCAAGCATTCACTACCCAAGAATCACAGTCAAGATGGCAAATATTTCATAGCACCGTGCATACTAACACAAGTATCATATCTTCTCAACAATTTTATCAAAATCAGGATGCGCAAGATTCAACAGCCCTCACACGGATAGTAGTATATACACTCTGCACTCTAGTGTTTAAGGGATATTTAGCACTCAAATCAACTCCATGAGATGACATTACCATAAGCTTGCTAATATATCATATTTCCACCACTTAAAATGATTTCGATGCAAAAATCAAAGGGTCTTTATAAGGGTTGTAACGAGGCTTGGATTAAGGGTTGGATAAAAGGGGATTATTTAGGTGTACATATATCAAAGGAAATATCAATAATATTCTGCATGAAATCAAACTCCTTTGTCTTTCACATGTATAGCTGGCTTCCAGGTGTGTCAATAACTTCACTAAACTTGGCAAGTGCAAACACAATTTAGGCATTAGCCTAACTATCACAAAACAACACAAGTGCACTTCACAACAAAAATTTTTTTCTTTTTCTTCTGTTTTTTTTCTTTCGATTTTTCTCTTTTTTTCAATATTTTTTTCTCTTTTTTTTGTATTTTTTTTCATTTCTCTTTTTTTTTTAAAAAAGTGCACAACATAACTATCACACTTGCCAACCATAAACGTACTTTTGGAACACACTTGAAATTTCATGCAAGAATATTAATGTATTCCTTTGACACAAGGTTCAAATGAGAAGATTCAAACAAAAGGTTTACGGTAACAATTATGACTATTAAACAAAGAGAAGGATTGAGGCTCAAAAATGGTTGACTATGGGTAAACATAATTAGGGAAGGCATTTAGAAAGTCAAAAGGGTTAAACCTAATTGCCCTTGTCATTTTATTGCATCAAATTCAAGTATGGTCTCAACATGTATAACAAAGCAAGTTCTAGAATGTCAAACCATGTGTGATATCACTCAACAAAAGAAAATAGAGCACACTATAATGAATTGCTCATTAGGCTCAAAAGCTCACAAAATGATTAAAATTATGTCAAATCTAGCACATCCATCATTCAAATCAATTGCAAGAAAATAACATACTCATGCTAATAACATTATACTATTCATATTTGCATCTTGATTGCTTTTCGTAAAACACAATAGAAGCTCCAAAACTAGATTTGAAAAAAAAAATTTATGACAACTTTTTCACTTGAAATATTCCCTCCCCCACATCTAAATCAGACATTGTCCTCAATGGATGAAATTTAAGTGCAAAAAGAAGAAAAGAGGACTTCCCTAATTATTGAACTGAACATTCGGGAGAGAATAAGTTGCTTAAAAATCACTGCAGGCGAAGCACGTAGTGAGGTTCAACTTGGGATCGCAATATTGGAGGTTTTGTTGTAAGGCGTGGGCACGCTGTATAAGATATAGTCTTCTGGCCTTCCAATCATAAAACAAACAACTCCTTCTGGACATAGAGCGTGGGCACGTCTTGTAACAAATAGTTGACAGTCCAATCCCACCTAAAACGAACAATGCCCTCTGAATATAGAGCGTGGGCACGTCTTATAACAGAATGTCTTCTGACCAAGGAATTTTCATCCAATCAAAGCGAAAACTTCATGAGCACGTCCATGGCCTGCAACAAAAAGCCTTTTGTCAAAAAGAAATGAAATAAACTTAACTTCCACATAAAATCATGAAAAAAAAATTCAAAAATGACTAAAAATTGAAATTCTTGGGTTGCCTCCCAAGTAGCGCCTTTCTTTAACGTCTTTGGCTAGACAATACCAGTGTTCAGTCAGGGTGTAACTCAAACTTTTTTGCAACTCTTGACATTTCTTGCGAATCCAAATTGCGATTGATTACATCCTTCAAAGCATCTCTACCATTTAATTCAAACTTCTGCTGCATGAAAGGGTCAATTTCATCTATAACAAAAATAGAATGTGCCTCACTAGAATATTTCATGGCATCACAAATATTGAATTTTATTATTTCACCATCAAATTCCATTGTCAAGATCCCTGAATAAACATCAATTTTTGTTTTAGATGTCATTAAAAATGGCTTGCCTAACAAAATTGGAGGTGAAACAGAGAAATCATCATCCATTTCTAACACATAGAAATCTGCAGGAAAAACCAATTTATCAACTTAAACTAGAATATCCTCTAACACCCCATCAGGATATGCATTAGACCTATCGGCAAGTTGCATAATGACACTCGTTTCTTTTAAGGGTCCAAGATTCAGAGAATTATAAATGGAACGAGGCATGATATTTACTGCAGCTCCTAAATCTATCAATGCTTTTTCGACCTTAACATTCCCTATTTTGCAAGGAACAGTAAACATACCTGGATCCTTATGCTTAGGAGGCAATTTCTGTTGTAGGACCGCTGAAACACTTTCTCCCATATAAATCTTTTCACAGCCTTTTAACTTTTTCTTATCGTGCACAATTCTCTAAGAAATTTTGCATATTGAGGAATTTGCTTAATGGCATAGAGAAGGGGAATATTTACCTCAACTTTGCGAAAAATGTCAAAAACTACTTGCTCTTGCTACCTCTTCTTAGATTTTGCAAATCGACTGGGAAATGGAGGAGGAGGTGTTACCACTACTGACTATTCATCTCTAAATTTTTGCTGCAGCACATCTTTAGGTTTGGGTGCCACTTCTTCTTTCTCAATATTCCCCTCAATGGCCTGTTCAGAAATTCTCTGGCTGGGTTGTGGCAACTCTTTGCCATTCCTCAATGTAATTGCACTCACATTTTGCTTGGGGTTGATAAGTGATAGGTGCCGAACCTGTGCAATAATAATTACTAAAAAGTCCTAATTACCACCTCAATTAAATAATTATAAAACAAATCCAAGTACTGGAGCAGGGACCCTAGGTGTGCAATGGATTACTTGATTCACTCTGTTCCCGAAGAGTTTACTTGATCCGATATACCGGATTTGTCTATAAAAATATTAATTTTGCATACAATGGCAAGTAGGGTCGATTCCACAGGGAGCGGGTAGGAAATTATTTCTTTCCAAATTAGTAGAACAAAATTTGGGGGATTTTCAATGGGAGATAAATAAATAGAATAAAAGTAAAACAAAAATAAAGCAAACTAAATTCAGAACTAACTCACAAAGCACAATTCAATAAAAATAGCAATTGGTAAAAGTTCTACCCAAAGGATCAACTGCTCAGGCACGGTCCAACTAAATGATCATCGATGCAAAGATATTTCATCTATTCATCACTAGGTTGGTTATAGCTATCAATAAGCTCTGACAACCAGCTCTTCCTTACCTTTTCGACAGTCAAGGTACGACCGTTGACTGCTTCCCTAATCAGATAACAACCCTAGGTACGACCGTAGGAATTTAATTACCCAATTTCATTAAAGTTAGAAGAACCCAACCCTAACCAATAAACACGTTAAGAGGGTTTATTTAAATTAGATCATGCGTTTCCCCATCATAAAACCAATTATGGTGGTTGCCACGGGGTGTCAATTAAATGAACAATTACGGATTCTATTTAATTAACGTGGCAGTAGGCTATTAAATTAAATCAAATACCCGGCCGTTGATATTCAATTAATCAAATACCCATGAACAATTAATTCAGAAAACGCACGAATAATAACGAATTGGAAGAAATAATGAAAGCTTGATTAGATCTCACAGGTGTG
Organism: Coffea arabica; assembly: GCF_036785885.1. Classification (NCBI taxonomy): domain Eukaryota; kingdom Viridiplantae; phylum Streptophyta; class Magnoliopsida; order Gentianales; family Rubiaceae; genus Coffea; species Coffea arabica. The sequence goes on along the minus strand of NC_092325.1, from coordinate 66,779 downwards.
ATGGACCGCGCCCTCGCGTCACCCTTTGGGTAGAGGAAAAAATTAGCCGCTCCTCATCATGTCAAGCTCACGCGATTTAATTGATTTCATCCACGCAAACATCCAAACAATTAATTCCAAGGAGCGGAGCGATGCAAATTAACTAAGGAACAAATGGGAAATTCCCTTGGTTCATTTTCTTGTATTCGGTCGCTCCTGGAGCAGAGTCAAGAAAAGGGATAAAAGTGATGGAAAATTGTAGCAAATCAAAGGCGAACGTCAAAGACGTCTACAGCAAAAAGATTGAAAAGGTGAACTCCTAAGCTAGTCTAAGTTGCAGCTGAAGAAAGCCAAAAGCCCCCAGTCAAAAGCGTCTGACTGCTGACAAACCTAGTCCGGCTTTCGGTTTCGTCCTCCTTCTAAGGCGTGGCCACGCTCTGAAATGAAAAGTCTTTTGGAAATTTACCCCGCGATATCATTTTAATGCTAACCACCTACAATTCACACAAATGCCAAATATGAGTGAAATTCCCTTTCTTAGCACCATGAATAGCCAAAATTAGAACAAGATGACAATGCAAAACGTGCCAAATAACGGCTCTATCAAATCCCCCCACACCTAGACAATGCTTGCCCGCAAGCATTTCGGAGCTCAGAAGTACAACCAAGAGAGCAGAGGTCATGTAGTAGTCTATACTAACACAAGCATCTAGGGTCCCTGACAATATCACCAAAGGTAGAACACACCGGACATGTTGTAATTCAAAGAATATATATGAATACTAGGAACGCTCAATTCAACATCACGGAATGCCATTACCATAGGCTTGCACATTTATCACATCTCCACCACTTAAAAGTGAACTAAACACATAAATCAAAGGGGACTTTAATAGGGTTGTAATGGGGTTTCGGGTGAAAGGCGGGTTAAGAAGGTATAAATAGGGGGCAAAGTGTCAAGAGAATGTCCGAACTCACCAATAACCACAGTGCTTTACCGGAGGAGTTTCACTAACAAAGCAGTTCCCACTTGCTGTACACCCTGTACAAGTGCCCCAAATTTTTTTTTTTTTTTTTTTACGAACTGCGCGCAAGGCGTGGGCATGCCCTGTGACCCTTAGTCCTCTGGTCACGAGGTCTCTTCAGGTTTTTTTTTTTTTTAAGCAGAAAGTCCTTTAAGGCGTGGGCACGCCCTGTGAGCCAAAGTCCTCTGGTCAGTGGCTTTCTTCCAATTTCCCTCCTTCATACAAGGATAGCATCATATAACTCCTAATCTAACAGCACTTGCAACCCCAATTTTGTTTGCTTTGCACAAATGATGGAATTCAGACATCCCTTGACAACACAGGGGTAAACAAGAAAGTTCAAAGAGGTCTTGGGTTAACAAACACGGATATCAACCAGAGACAAAGGACAAAAGCTCAAATTTGTTCACTATTAGGAGATAAGATGAGGGCTTGATCTTTTTAGATAGCTGAAGAGGGTTAAATCCTAAATGCCCTTATTATTTCAAATGCATTCAATTCAACCAAAATGTGGCCTCGACATGCATAAACTAGCAAGTTCTAGAATGCCAATACCATGTGTGATACCCACTCAATCAAACAAAATAGAGCAAACAAGAATAATATGCTCAAGCAAGGCTCAAAAGCTCCCCAAAAGTTACAAGAATGGGTCAATTCCAGCATATTCAACATTCAACAACTTTGCCAAGGGAAACAAAATGCAAAGCTAGCACATACGACCACATACCCACTCACTTTGATTATGTCATTCATCACAGCAACATGCCCCAACACTAACAAGTAAAAATAACCAAAAAGACGGCTACGTACAATGTTTTTCTGTTTTTTTCTCATTTTTTCATCATTTTTTTTTCAAGTAACAAAGCCAAAAAGAACTAATGAAAAAGAGAAAGAACTAATGATAAAGAACTAATGGAAACCACTCCCCCCACACCTAAGACCTACATTGCCCTCAATGTAGAAGAGACAATTAAAGTATTAGGAGGAAAGAAGAGAAACTTCCCTGACCACCGGGGAGTGAAAACGAGATACTAAGGCGGAGGTGGGTGCGGCGGAGTAAATCCAATGTGAGCGTAGAAGGCGGCCTGATTCTCTGCCTGAATGCGGGCGAAGACCTAGAGTGCCATAAGACGGCCATCTATCCTTGACGGCTGGGCGTTGAGCTCATGGACACCCTCTTGGAGGTCCGGATAGCGGGGGTCCCCAGCAGGAGGAGGATGAGAGGAGGACAGACCCGCCTGGTCCGGATGGGGCTGAGAGACAGTGGAGGGTTCAGTGGTGGGCACCCGAGGCCGTGGGCCATCTTCACCAGGGCCCGTAAACTGATAGACATCGCCCACTTTGCGAATAACCCCCATTCGCTCCAAACCGCGCAAATCCAGTGGCTCAATCTCTCGAGCTAACGCGAAGTTGTGCTCCTTGTCGAGGTCTAGCAATCCCAAACGAATGGCCAAGTGGGTAATGAGCGAGCCTAGGATAATCGGTTTATTGCGCTTGTGAATGACTGACTCCATTTGAGTGGCTATCCAACACCCAAAATTAACCTTAACATTGTTGCGCATGCACCAAAGGAAGTAGAATTCTGCTTTGGTAAGGGTGCCGGAGGAATCCTTCCGCCCCGAGAAATTGTGAGCCAGGAACCTGTGGACGACCTTTAAGACCGGATCCTTCAATTCAGAGGCCTTGGACTGACTCGGATTATAAACTTGCCGATCCGTGGACCACTCCCTCCAAATGTCAATGTATTCAGTTCTGAACGGTCTGGTGTAGTCACAAGCACTATTGATATACGCTCCGGATGCAATGGTATCCTCACTGACAAACCCCAAAGTCAGATTAAACTCATTGATTGAAAAATCATAATGTTTGCCTTTCAATCTAAACCGAATAATCTCCGGCTCATCCAAAGTGATGTATTCATTCCTGATAAACTCAAAAGAGCAGAAGAATTCACAACACAGCTCCTCAAACGTGGGGTAGCTAATGGTCAAATACTGCTCCCAGCCTATTGCCGAGAACAACTGTTCAACCTCTCGTGCAATTCGCAAATGGTCCAAGGTCGGGGCATGAAAGCACTTGCAAGGAGCAAAAGGACGGTGCACCAAGATGTTAAACCGGTCCTGTTGGGCCTCTGTAAGATTAGTTATCGGTTCCCCCCACCACCCAGGAGACATGGTGCTCTTATCCAGGTCTAAACGGGATCGAATGGTGGGTTGAACCGGGGCTCGCCTCTTACGAGGTTGGGACCCAGACGGCCCAGCAGTGGTAGCCTTTTTAGGAGGCATCCAGCAACCACAGACAGAACAAATCAGCTCAGAAACCGCCAACCAATCACCAAGAAACAATAGGGGACCACAGACAACAAGAATCACTTAATATTCAGCAGCTCAACAGCATAGGGGGACACAATTACCCCACCAGACAACGACGAGTTAACAAACACAAGAATTCCCCACTATCGTCACGTGGCAGACAACAATAAACAAAACAGCACCAACGCCTCAAAATTGGCAATAGCAGTCAATAATTGTCAACAATCGACGAGTTACTACCCACGTGTACCCAATACTAGGCTACCAGAGCCCACAGATGCCCCAAAATAGATAATGAATGAAAAGGCAGATATGGCAACTCTCACTTTCAGATAATAACCAAATGGTCCCCCACCAACACGTATAGCAACCCAAAAGGAGGCTAAAATTCAGCAATTAAAATTCCCAATCGAAGTCACCAGTTTAACAAGAAAGGCAAATAGGGGTACCAATTTTTTTCCCTTTGTCCACGCTGAAGAGGAAATTGGCGGAAAAAGTGAGCTGAGGCTGGGCGCGCGCGCAGAAGACTGGTCGGTAGAGCAGGTCACGGGCGCTGGTGTGCCACTGGAGAGCTGTTGCTGTGAGGAGGGTCGCGCGCTGCAGGCGCGCACGCTGAGTCTGGGTTAGCTGGGACGCACGGTTGGTCTCATGCAGGGGAGGAGCTCGCGCGCTGGGTCGCGCACCTGGGGTGGCTGGCGTTCTGGGGTGGTCGCGCGCTGGCTGCTGGGCCTGCGCGCGGTGCTGGTAGCCCTTGGGCGACCAGATCTGGTGGGTCGCGCGAGGTGGAGTCGAGCGGCGGCGGCGGCAGCAGGCTGCGCTGATTCTGCTGAGGCAGGGGCCGCGCGCTAGTGGGGCACAGAGGCGTGGGCAGCGCAGCTGTCGCGCGCGCGGGCGTGCGCGTTCTGGGCGTACGCTTCTGGCGGCGTGCGGCTACACTCAGGTGGACAGCGATGGAAGGCGGCGGCGGCGGCGGACAGCAACGGAGAGGAGAAATCGTTGCAGCGTAGCCCAAAAGAAATTGGGAGGAAAAAGGCCAAAACCAGTCAAAGAAGAAGGAAAAAGTGGAAAAAGAATGGAGTCCTGGTCAAAAAATTTTTTTTTTTCTCTATCGGAAAGGTTGGAAGGCGTGGGCACGCCTTGAAAGGCCTAGCTCTCTGACCAGTGCATCCTAATGATGTCCAAATGAAATTATTTTTTCAAAGCGCGGGCACGCCCTGGATCTGCTACTTTTCTGTCCACCACTACAAAACAATCTAAACATTAAAATAAACTGAAAAATCGTAGAGTAATGAAAAATGATCACACTAATACTGAAATCCTTGGGTTGCCTCCCAAGCAGCGCCTTTCTTTAACGTCTTTGGCTAGACATGGCCTTCAACTGTTTAGATTTCACCACTTGGATTATCAAGGAATAAAACCTCCACTTGCTCACTATTAAACCCTTCAAAATAGGGTTTCAAACGATGACCATTTACCACGAACTTCTTCTCTGTCTTCAGACTTTGGATCTCCACTGCACCATAATGAGAAATATTAGTAACGACAAATGGACCAATCCAACGGGAACGCAACTTACCAGGAAAAAGCTTAAGTCTCGAGTGATACAATAGGACTTTTTGCCCTACGACAAATGACTTTCTCGAAACCTGTTGGTCGTGAAAAATTTTGCTCTTCTCCTTATATATTGCAGCGTTCTCATAGGCTTCATTCCTTAGCTCCTCCAACTCTTGTAATTGGAGCTTTCTATTTCCTCCGGCCTCCATAAGGTCTATATTACACCGCTTAAGCGCCCAGAATGCTTTGTATTCATATTCCACCGGGAGGTGGCAAGGCTTCCCAAAAACTAACCTATACGGGGACATCCCAATCGGTGTCTTATATGCAGTGCGGTAGGCCCAGAGAGTATCTTCCAATTTCAAACTCCAGTCTTTCCTATCAGGTCGCACCATTTTTTCCAAGATGGACTTAACTTCCCTATTCGACACTTCGGCCTGCCCATTCGTCTGGGGGTGATATGGAGTGGACACTTTATGCAGCACACCATACTTACGAAACAATGCAGTGATTGTCTTATTGCAGAAATGGGTGCCCCTGTCACTCACTATAGCTCTCGGCATTCCAAAACGGACAAAAATGTTAGATCTTATAAAATCTGCAATCACTCTAGAATCATTAGTCCGGGTGGCCTTTGCCTCCACCCATTTGGAGACATAGTCAACAGCAAGTATAATGTACAAGAAACCAAAACACGAGGGGAAGGGACCCATGAAATCTATACCCCAGACATCAAAAATCTCAACAAATAATATGGGGGTTTGACTCATTTGGTCTCTTCGAGAGATATTCCCCACCCTTTGACACTTATCACAAGATTTGCAAAACAAATATGCATCCTTAAAGAGAGTAGGCCAATAAAAACCACTTTCTAGCACTTTACGAGCCGTCCGCTTTGGACCAAAATGCCCTCCACATGCAAACGAATGACAAAAAGTCAAAATAGAGTGAAACTCACCTGCACTTACACACCTTCTTATCACTTGGTCCGAACATTGCCTCCACAGGTAGGGGTCATCCCACAGGTAATGTTTGGCATCACTCTTTAGCTTATCTCTTTTAGCTTTTGACCACCCTGCAGGTAATTTATTTGTTACCAAAAAATTGACAATGTCAGCGTACCAAGGTATTGGCGAATCAATGGCTAATAATTGTTCCTCAGGAAATGATTCTCTTAATGGTAGATCCTCTTGACTTGTGAGCAACCGGCTCAAATGATCAGCCACCAAATTCTCAGCTCCGCTCTTATCCCTGATTTCTAGGTCGAACTCCTGCAGGAGCAAAATCCACCTGATCAGCCTTGGTTTAGCATCCTTCTTCGCCAGCAAGTACCTCAAGGCTGCATGATCAGAGAAAACTATTACTTTTGCACCCAATAAATATGACCTAAATTTTTCTAGTGCAAAAACAACAGCTAGTAATTCTTTCTCCGTCGTGGAGTAATTAAGTTGGGCTCCACTTAAGGCTCTCGACGCATAATAGATCGCGTGTGGCGCTCTTCCAATTCTTTGCCCCAAAACGGCCCCCACGGCATAGTCACTCGCGTCGCACATAATTTCAAACGGAAGACTCCAATCTGGGGGTTGAATGACAGACGGCGATGTCAATGATTCCTTCAGTTTATCAAAAGCCACCTTGCATTCATTTGTGAAATCAAATGGCACGTCCTTCTGCAGTAACTTGAACAGGGGTGCTCCTATCTTTGAAAAGTCTTTGATAAATCTCCTGTAAAAGCCTGCATGGCCCAAAAACGAACGCACTTCCCGTACACATACGGGGTCAGGTAGAGCAGAAATAAGGTCTATTTTAGCTTTATCTACCTCTATTTCCTTAGCCGACACAACGTGCCCTAAAACAATGCCATGATCTACCATAAAGTGACACTTTTCCCAATTAAGCACCAAATTCGTCTCTATACATCTTTTCAGAATTAAAGCCAAATTCTCAAGGCATTCATCAAAACTGTCCCCATATACGCTAAAATCATCCATGAACACCTCGATTATTTTTTCCACATATTCAGAGAAAATACTTACCATACACCGTTGAAAGGTCGCTGGAGCATTACAGAAGCCGAAAGGCATCCGGCGGTAGGCAAACGTGCCGAACGGGCATGTGAATGTAGTCTTTTCCTGATCTTTTGGTGCTATCGCGATCTGAAAGTAACCTGAAAAGCCATCCAAGAAACAATAGTAAACACGACCTGCCAATCGTTCTACCATCTGATCAATAAAATGGAGGGGAAAATGATCCTTTTTAGTCACGGAATTTAGCCTCCTGTAGTCGATGCACTGACGCCAGCCAGTAGCTTTCCTAACCTGGACCATGTCACCTTCTTGGTTCTCCTCCACGGTCACTCCCGCTTTCTTCGGGACCACTTGGACAGGACTCACCCACGGACTATCCGAAATAGCGAAAATGATCCCTACCTCCAGAAGCTTGAGTATCTCCTTTTTTACAACTTCCATCATCAGAGAGTTCAATATTCGCTGTGCTTGCCTCACCGCCTTTGCATCATCCTCGAGTCTTATCCGGTGCATACACAGGGACGGGCTAATCCCTTTAATATCGGCTATGCTCCATCCAATTGCTTCCTTATGCTCCCTAAGGATTCGCACCAGTTTGTCCTCTTAACTTGGAGATAGGTGTGCAGAGATGATCATCGGGAGTGTATCCCGGTCTCCTAGGAATGCGTACTTTAGATGCTTCGGGAGAGGCTTTAATTCTAACTCTGGTGCCTGCACAACTGAAGGGAGCAACTTTGTCTGAGCCTCTGGCACAAAAAGAGAAGCAAGTTCATATCTTGGGGATACGGGTGGAAGTGAGTGTAAGGCTTCAACAGCATGGAGCAAATCTCCCCTTAGGTCCACATCAGGAGTTACACCCAACTCCAGATGCTTGATTAGAGCCACTTCCAAAGCGTCCTTGCCATCTAATTCGAAAATTTCCTGCACAAAAGGCTCAATAACGCTCAAAGCAAAGACCGAGTTAGATTCTTTTGGGTACTTCATCGCCTCGAAAATATTGAAATTCATAGTTTCACCATCAAATTTCATTGACAAAGTACCCTCATTCACATCTATCTTAGTCCTGGCAGGGCTAAGAAATGGTCTACCTAACAAGATAGGTGACGGGTTTAATGATTTGTCATCTCCCATGTCCAAGATATAGAAATCTGCAGGAAAGACCAATTCATTTACCTGAACCAAGACATCCTCAACTAGCCCCTCTGGATATGCATTTGTGCGATCAGCTAGTTGGATTATGATGGCTGTTTCTTTAAGTGGCCCAAGATTTAGAGAAGCAAAAATGGTCTTTGGCATCACATTGATTGACGCCCCTAAATCTAACATTGCTTTCCTGATCGGTGTATTCCCTATCTTGCAGGGGATCGTGAACATACCTGGATCTCCACACTTAGGTGAAAGCTTTCTTTGGAGCATTGCTGACACATTCTCTCCTACCGCTACTCTTTCGTCCCCTCTCAGTTTCCTCTTATGGGTGCATAGATCCCTGAGAAATTTCGCGTACTTCGGTACCTGCTTAATTGCCTCCAACAAGGGGATGTTGATCTCCACTTTTTTGAACACGTCCAGGATCTCTTTCTCCTTCTCTGCCTTCTTCGTCTTCGCCAACCTGCAAGGAAAAGGGGGTAAATTAGCTTTAACGGGTATTGATGGTGTGAGAATTACCTCAGGACCTCCACGAATGTGTCCTTCTTCCTCTATCTCCTGCTCGATCTCGTCTTCGCTTTTACTCTTTGAGTTCGTGACCTTCGGCCCCTCCACTTCCTTTCCACTCCTTAATGTCATGGCACTTACATTTTTGGGATTTGCCTCAGGTTGTGATGGCAATTTCCCATATGCGTGGGACTCCAGGCGATTTATAGCAGTTGCCATTTGACTCATGCGAGTCTCCATGTCTTTCATGCCTACTTTTGTGTCCTATTGGAACTGAGTAGTATTTGCAACTAAGGACCTAGTCTCCTGCTGGAGTTGAGTGGTGGTCGTGACGAGTTGAGTGGTAGTCATGGCCAAACTCTTGACAATTTCTTCCAAAGAACTCCCTGAGCTTGAGGACGAGGGTTGAGACTTATGTTGCCAAGGTTGCTGAAATCCTGGAGGCCGATTGGAGAATGTGTTTTGTGGCCTACTACCATAGCTGAGATTGGGGTAATCTCTCCAACCCAGATTGTACGTGTTGGAATATGGATCGTACTGCCTAGGAGGCGCGGGCACGCCTCCAGTCATGTTCACTTGCTCAGCCCCATCCTCTTGCAATATAGGGCATGAGTCAGTATGGTGGCCCATATTTGTACAGATTCCACAGGCCTTTACTTGGGGCACATTTCCCACCACTAATTGTCGAACAACGGATGTTAGCTACGCTATCTGCTGCTGAAGGGATGACGTCTCCACCTCGTTGACTCTACGGGGAGGGTTGCTCTCACGTGAGCCAAATTGTTGGGAGTTCTCTGCCATGGCTTCGATGAGCTCCCACGCTTCCCTCGGTGTCTTGTTTGCAAGTGCTCCCCACTCGCAGCATCAATGATACTCCTATCTGTTGATTGGAGCCCTTCATAGAAGTATTGGATTAACAGTTGCTCACTAATTTGATGCTGCGGACATCTAGTGCACAACTTGTTAAACCTTTCCCAGTATTCATACAAGAACTCACCGGGATATTGTTTAATGCCGCAGATCTCCTTCCTCAAACTCGCAGCCCGGGATGCAGGGAAAAATTTTTCCAAAAACTTTTTTTTCAACTGTGCCCATGTGGTAATACTACCCGCTGGAAGGTAGTACAGCCAATCTTTAGCTGCATCCTTGAGAGAGAACGGAAAGGCTCTCAGTCTAATTTGCTCTTCAGTGACCCCAGGCGGTTTCATACTAGAGCAAACCACCTCGAACTCCTTTACATGCTTGTGGGGTTCTTCGCCAGAGAGACCATGGAAAGAAGGTAAGAGTTGAATCAACCCCGACTTCAGTTCGAAAGCAGTATTCTCAGCCAAGGCGGGGAATGTGATGCATAAGGGCTGGTGAGTCAGCTCCGGGGCAGCCAGCTCCCTCAATGTTTGGGTGTTGGCCATGCTTACTTCGTCTTCCGCTGACTCGTTTGCAGCAGATAAGTGCCCTTCTTTTTGCCTCTTGGTCTCTTGCCTCCGCCTACGTGCTGCCTTCTCAACCTCAAGATCGTATACCAATTCACCTGTGCGAGAGGAACGGGGCATAAACTAGCAAAAATACCAAGGAGAATAGAATAAAATAAAAATAAAATAAGAACCGAATCTGAAAAGAAACAAATAATCCAAAGGCCAGCTCCCCGGCAACGGCACCAAAAATTGACAGGTGCCGAACCTGTGCAATAATAATTACTAAAAAGTCCTAATTACCACCTCAATTAAATAATTATAAAACAAATCCAAGTACTGGAGCAGGGACCCTAGGTGTGCAATGGGTTACTTGATTCATCCTGTTCCCGAAGAGTTTGCTTGATCCGATATACCGGATTTGTCTATAAAAATATTAATTTTGCATACAATGACAAGTAGGGTCGATTCCACAGGGAGCGGGTAGGAAATTATTTCTTTCCAAATTAGTAGAACAAAATTTGGGGGATTTTCAATTGGAGATAAATAAATAGAATAAAAGTAAAATAAAAATAAAGCAAACTAAATTCAGAACTAACTCACAAAGCACAATTCAATAAAAATAGCAATTGGTAAAAGTTCTACCCAAAGGATCAACTGCTCAGGCACGGTCCAACTAAATGATCATCGATGCAAAGATATTTCATCTATTCATCACTAGGTTGGTTATAGCTATCAATAAGCTCTGACAACCAGCTCTTTCTTACCTTTTTGACAGTCAAGGTACGACCGTTGACTGCTTCTCTAATCAGATAACAACCCTAGGTACGACCGTAGGAATTTAATTACCCAATTTCATTAAAGTTAGAAGAACCCAACCCTAACCAATAAATACGCTAAGAGGGTTTATTTAAATTAGATCATGCGTTTCCCCATCATAAAACCAATTATGGTGGTTGCCACGGGGTGTCAATTAAATGAACAATTACGGATTCTATTTAATTAACGTGGCAGTAGGCTATTAAATTAAATCAAATACCCGGCCGTTGATATTCAATTAATCAAATACCCATGAACAATTAATTCAGAAAACGCACGAATAATAACGAATTGGAAGAAATAATGAAAGCTTGATTAGATCTTACAGGTGTGATGGACCGCGCCCTCGCGTCACCCTTTGGGTAGAGGAGAAAATTAGCCGCTCCTCATCATGTCAAGCTCACGCGATTTAATTGATTTCATCCACGCAAACATCCAAACAATTAATTCCAAGGAGCGGAGCGATGCGAATTAACTAAGGAACAAATGGGAAATTCCCTTGGTTCATTTTCTTGTATTCGGTCGCTCCTGGAGCAGAGTCAAGAAAAGGGATAAAAGTGATGGAAAATTGTAGCAAATCAAAGGTGAACGTCAAAGGCGTCTACAGCAAAAAGATTGAACAGGTGAACTCCTAAGCTAGTCTAAGTTGCGGCTGAAGAAAGCCAAAAGCCCCCAGTCAAAAGCGTCTGACTGCTGACAAACCTAGGAAAAGAAAACTAAGCCTAAAAAGTAGATGCCCCTTGAATCTTCCTTGTTTCTTCTTTTATATCCGCCGCACAAGAGACGTAGAAAAGAAAAAGACGTCTGGAACAAAGGCCTGGAGCAAAGCTTTGTCTCCAGAGTTCTGATCCCACGCTTCGGGTTCACGTGGACCGCAATCCGGCTTTCGGTTTCGTCCTCCTTCTAAGGCGTGGCCACGCTCTGAAATGAAAAGTCTTTTGGAAATTTATCCCGCGATATCGTTTTAATGCTAATCACCTGCAATTCACACAAATGCCAAATATGAGTGAAATTCCCTTTCTTAGCACCATGAATAGCCAAAATTAGAACAAGATGACAATGCAAAACGTGCCAAATAACGGTTCTATCAAATCCCCCCACACCTAGACAATGCTTGTCCTCAAGCATTTCGGAGCTCAGAAGTACAACCAAGAGAGCAGAGGTCATGTAGTAGTCTATACTAACACAAGCATCTAGGGTCCCTGACAATATCACCAAAGGTAGAACACACCGGACATGTTGTAATTCAAAGAATATATATGAATACTAGGAACGCTCAATTCAACATCACGGAATGCCATTACCATAGGCTTGCACATTTATCACATCTCCACCACTTAAAAGTGAACTAAACACATAAATCAAAGGGGACTTTAATAGGGTTGTAATGTGTGTTAGTGTGTTTGTGATGAGTGTTAAGGTTAGAAATTAAAGGAAAGATTGAAGGAAATTGTGCAGGAATGTTGGGCCGAATCTGTCCTATTTTTCCGTGCCTTTATTTTGAAATTTTGTGGGTTGTTTTGTTGTGAAACTGATGTAGATATGTTGTATATGATGTGTAGAAAGTTTCTACCAAAAATCATTTGAATTGGTTGAGCAAAACATGAAATTTTGAAATTTAATCAAATCTGGAAACTGTGTTCGGACAGCTTGAACAGTGTCCCTTTGATCGAACATATCTCTCTGTACAGATGTCAAAATCGAGTACCATTTGTGACATTTAAAACTAGATATTTGTAGCTTACCTATAAAATGCACCATCTAGTTCGAACTGAGTGATCCGTAGTGATTCACCAAAGTTTCCTTTTCTGTTCTGCTATTCTGTTCGAATGGTAGTGAGAAGCTGCGAGTTGTCAATTGAATTCGAGCTGCCTATGAACTGATTTTCAGAAAGGCTTCTTCTGATGAATGTAGCATTTTGAATCTAGTTTTCAACACCATTGACCATTCTCAATTCTAAGTTGTATTGAGTGAGATATGGTACAATTTGTAAACTGCAGCAGAACTGGAAAACCCTACTTTTTGCTGGCCGACTGGTTTGGTTGTTTGTGAGATGTTTTATTTTGAAATTTTGATGTCAACCAACTACCAATTGCTTATGAAATGTTTCTTGGACCTTGGTTTCACAAATGAACCAAAATGGGACTGATTTCATGGTGCAAAGTGTTTGAAAAGGAAAAGAAAGCAAGAAGACAGATTTGCTTTAAGAATTTCCTAAATTTTGGTAGTTTTGTTAACTACCTTCCCGTACGATTTTTTATATGAAATTTGATAGAGGATTAGCCTTCATATGGAAGTTTAATTGTACCAAATTTGGTATTATTCTAAGACCATTTCAATACCCAAATGATGTCCTAAAGTTTACTTTCAAATCTGGAAAATTCACTGTTTAGTAGTGAAAATTTACCAACTTTGAGCTACTATATCTTGATGCTCAAAACTTCAAATTCAGTTCTGTTTGTTGTGGTCGAAACCCTGTATGGAAATCTTATTTTTCTACAAATTTCAGAGGCTAGTTCACTTTTTATGAATTTTGTCGAATTTCCAAAGTTTGCCGAAAAACATGACCAAAATGTCTTGTATGCTCAAATCAGCCACTTTGAGTGGAAATTTGAATATTTTCCGTTTAGAATCTTGGAAAAGTGTCTTCTATAAACTTTTAGCACTCTAAACCAAGATTCCAACGGTATAAAGTTTTCCAATTTTGGACCTACTGAGGGCAAGTTCTGATTTTTCAAAATTTGACGCGCAAAGCTGAAATTTGCCGCTTTCTTAGAAAATGAAATTTTGGGAATTTGACTTCTTATCTTGATATTGATATAGCATTTTGAACCCGATTTCATGGAGGAGATGAGTTTCCTTAGTAACTTTAAAATCCTCACTTTTGAATCTTGACTTTCGATAAATTGAATCTCTTATAAAGACATTGACTTGAATTTTAAAGCAAGTGTGCGTTCTTCTTTGTTTGATAAGGAATTTGTGAATGTGTGAGACTGATTGTTGGCCATTTTTCTTCAGGCGATCAAGAAGGTCTCGAAGAGAATCCCGACGTGGATCGTTAAAGACTTTCTCACTCACTTTTGTTTTGACTTGGCGAGTATCAAGTGCATGTTATGTGGTTAAGTATGTGAATTGTTTTGCATCAATTATGTAAATTTGGAATTTGTGAGTCGAGTGTGTACTTTATCGCACCCGTCCTCTTTCAAATGAAAATTACATTCGAATTTGGCTATGTGCATTATACTTGAAATCGTCGATTGGAGCGTTGTCTCATTGACTCATATTCGTATGGTTACGATTCGTATTCATGATTTGTATTTGTGATTCATATTTGGAATCGTTGAATGGAGTGCTGCTCATCGACTTATATTCGCATTCGTATTCGGGGGACACCCAAACTCATAGGCTAACCTTGTGACTCGAGCCGGCATGGGTTTAGTCGGGAAGCTTGGCGAACCATGAGATATTCGTAAAGATTGATCTATTTGAGAGATCTTGCTTGGCATACTCGAGTAGTATCGCCTTTTAAATGATGAGCGGGTCCTGAACAGGAGGTGTAATGGTGAACGGGATTCGTGAAGTAAAGCGGTGTTTTACGGACTAAAAATACCTACCCGGATGATGAAGTGTCATCACGCGGAGGTATATTGTGACGACCCCACCTCCCCCTAGGGCGTACCCCAGGGTTCGGCGGGTCGCCTGCCCAACTCTCGCCGGGACTCACTCACTCACTGTCGTCCTCAAATGAATTACAAGATAAATCTCAAATATTACAGCTAATTCTCCAAGATTTACATATCACGAGTAACAGAAAGTAAACCCTAGAAGAGCTGATAGTTAAAACCACCACGACAACTATATACATCTTGTTAGTCAACTTAAAACAAGTACAAATTCAACTCATCTATAATCAAAACTTTAAACACCTTCTCGAGCGATCCTCGCGTCGGCCCCCTGCTAAGGAAAACAAATATAATGGGGTAACCTATATGCTTAGTGAGTAATCAGGGGGAAAAATGTAAACTCACATAATTAAACAAGTAAATCAGGATATTTCACATCAATGATAGAAAAGTAACATCACAATGGTAGGATACGGGTGGCTCCAAAACCAGTTCAATTTCTCGAGATTGAACGCCTGTTGACACTCCGTCAACAAAAGTACTCATGGTCCGTAGACTCCACTTAACTTCCCCGTTCACCTTATCAACCCCCGCTGGCCAGTCAACAGCACACAGTAGCTCGAGCGAAAAAAATAACTTAGCATTCATCAAAACTTTAACAAGGAACTAAATCCTAAGTTTAGTATGGAACTATCTTCGACCAAGCCCCAACTGGCTCGAATAGTTCGTCTAACCCTTGGAACCGGGGCGGAACCAAGCCCTGAGATATCCGATCTCTCAATAGATGGTATCTCTCGACAAAGTACACAACAAAGTACTTACCCCAAACAGCACACAGTAAATGGGGTTTAATTCAAGTCATGTAATCACCCCCATCAATACACAGCAAAAGGGTGATACTCAAGTCATGCAATCACCCTTATCAGCACACAGCAAAAGGGTGATACTCAACATAAGGCATGTATTCTCACGTAGGAAATCAAAACAAAGGATGGGCTTAGGTCGAGTGAGATAAAGTACACCCTCGCCTAAGTACCCATTTAACATATACAAGGTACTTCAACAATTTCATATCAATAAACAACCCAATTACTCACTTGATAAAGCTTGGCACGAAAATGATACAATTCACTGAGCTTGACCGTCACCGTCAAAAGCCTCACAATCTGTATTGACAGATTATATACACACATAAGTGAAACGCCCATACAATAGCAGTTTATAACTTAAACGATTGAATACGGTTGAAAACGGTCAAAATTAATAAAAAATGGTCAAAAATGACGTTAAGGCCAAAAGAATGTCGAAATTGGCCGAAACGGCTGGAATGGTAACAAAATAACAAAAATAATCCTAAACGGTCCAAAATGGCAAAAACGGTTGAGAAATGCATGTGCGCGTGCGTGGAAATGAAAATGGTACAAAATGGTTTACACGATTTTGCCCATAACTGGAGCTGTGGTTATCAGATCAAAATGTACTAGATGGTGTCTCGAACCTTAGACAAAAGGCTACAACTTCCATGAAGATACCTCAACCCATTTTTCAGTGTATCCAAGTCAAATTTGCAAGATACAGAACTAGAACTCCAAAGGCTAGTTTATCTTTCTCGTGAAAATTTGGCGGCATGCCCCTTGTGTTTACCCATTTTCCAGCCATTTATGGCTTCATTCTTTTCCTCAATCAAACCCAAAGTTACACACAAAACAATCTCATTTCAATAGCCGTTCAATAGGCTCAAGGTAATACAAGTACAAAATCAAGCTAATAACATGTGCGGAAATGAGGTTTAGCAAAAGATAGATTTGACGTGTTTTTACGTAACGGACACAACCGAAGCTACGCTTATCGGATTGGGGTGCAATTTATACCGTTTCGAAGCTAAGACAAAAGGTTGCAATTTTGATGAAGATCACTTAGTCCAAATTCCAGTGTAACCTAGTTAAACTCCCAATTCCCAGAACCAAATTCCAACTAATCGGCTAATTAACCGTACTACCTTCAAATGGCCATATCTCAAGTTACCAAAGTCCATTTAAGACGTTCTTGGAGGCGTTAAAAAGCTAAGACAAAGTAATAAAACTTTCATGTTTTGACTAAAAGCTAGTTCAGTACGTATCAAGGTGAAAAAATACATCCAACTTAGTGTACTGTCAAAACTGTCCGCTGATTTACTCCTAGGGCAGTCAGGGTATTTTCATCTTTTCACAGGCTACGTTGCTCTGATTGAGCTGAAATTGTGTAGGCAACCATAAAATATCATTCTATACAACCTTTATGTTTTGTGTTAAGCCTAATTCGGCCTCTAACATGATGAAATAGAATCGGGCAGAACTGAAGCTAAATTTTCCAGAAATCTGGAATTTTTGTTATTTCAAGCTATAATTCACATTTTCACCTTGAAACTACCACTACTATCACCTTCACAAGATCATATACCATATATATACATCATACCACACCTAACCCACAAAAAACCCTAACTCAAAAGTCATCCATCTAATCATTAAAATCACTTGAAACAAGCATCACAAACACAATACCAACATTAATACCCAACTTAATCATGATTAATAGAGAAAGAATGGTTGATCAGCCATTATACCTCAAGACAAGGACTTGTAAGAATGATCCTTCACCTCTCCTTGAAATTCTTGGTTCCTTAAGCTTCCCAAGCTTCCAACTAGTGATTAATCGGTTTAATTTTTCTTGGTTGCACTCAAGAGGTTGGGTTCAAGGTAGAAGATTGAACTTTCTTCACTCTCTTGCTCCTCCTAGCTCTCAGCCAAAACAGGAAGAAAAATGAGGAAAGATGAACTCAAATGGAAGATAAGAAGGTAAGACTTGGCTTGGTCAAGAAACCATAGATGGTTGACACTTGTCACCACCAAAGCCTTCCAAGTTTCTCTTTCTTTTCCTTGCATTTTGGCCACAATTTTTGGCCATGTGGCTGAGGATGAGGGGGGATATTTTGCAAAAATATCAAGGGTATGTGATGGTAAGGAAGTGGTGGTCAAGTGGTGGGTTCAATCGGTAGTGATCGATACCCGTTGGTTTGAACCGATTTTTCTTAAATCGCGTATACTAGGGTTTTTACCTTCTAATCACTAACTTATTATTATCACTTCAAATCATGTAATATTTCCTCATCCAAAAGTCACTCTTAGCTACCAAATTTGATCCTTACTCGGTATCGAATAGTCACACTACGGAAAAACGTGAAAACCCTAATTCGCTCTAACTTGAAAATGGACAACGAAAACCCTTACTTCTATATTCATTTACATTTATTGTGGTGTGATTGGGTAGTAGGGCTATTATAAAATCATAAGTTCCAAATAAAAGGGAATTTTTAAGAAAAACGTGAGGGTTTTTACAATTTCATAATTGAATTTAGGATTTCAGTTAAAATATGAGAAATTTGAGAAAACGGTCAGTCACAAGTGAAACTAGGATTTTGATTAGATGTTTAGGGTTTCTAGTCTTTTTAAAATAAAACAAGGTTTTAAACCAAACCCAAAGAAATAACTTTAGTTCCTTCTTTAAAACAAACTAATGTTTTTAAAATAAAAATAAACTAAAGAAACCGTAATATCCTCTTTGAGACTAAACAAATGATGATCCTAAAAGTTGGGGTATCACATATATGATCGAAACTCGGCAAAGCAAGTGGAACCTAGCTCCTGAGAGCTCCCGTATCCTTATCAAGTGTGTTTTGTATTATTTTGTGAATTACTTGAATGTTATAGTTTTATTTCTCGTATGAGTTTATTGCTACTTGAATTATGTGCTTGCATGATTTTCTTGGCCTCATTGAGAGTTAGCTCATCCCATTAGCTTTGTTTTCCTTAGCAGAGGTTGGAATGGAAGGAATTGTGGAGAACCCAACTCGATGATCCTTTGATTAGGGTATTAAATGTATTAGACTAGACATTTTTTGAAAGTTGTATATTTTGGGGAGTTGATGTATTTTGACTAATTGTGATGTAAAATTGAATATTTATGTATGGAAGCGACTCCCTTTCAGTTCAACTTTTATTATTGGTTGTTTACTTTTAAGTTTGAACTAGAATTGTATCGAATCCTAGCGAGAGCTGAACAGGCGTTCCGCGGATACCCTTGGATTCGCCCTTGGGAGAAGTGGGGGCGTCACAATATGTATATATATGCATGTGTATTATGTATATATGTATTAGCATGCATATATTATGTGTGTGCATGTATGCATATATACCTATGTGTGTGTGTGTGTGTACATATACCAAAAATCAAAATACTTAATTCCTTTAAAAGTTGCTAAATATAGTCAAGGAAGTAAAAAAAGAAAAAAGAATAAGCAGGTGAACACATAAAGATGTAATCCATTTTTACCTAAAATAAAATACTTAAAAATCTATCAAATAAAAAATTATACTTGGCCAAGTGAAGAAAAAGTAAAGCGTCCACTTGGCAAAAGGTTGGATAAACCAATTCAACAACCTATCAATATAGGCACAATTGTCATTTAATTTTAGAAAGCGTAAAAATTATTGAAATTTTGGTAATAGTAATGTATTACAAAACCAAGTATTAAGGATAAAAAAAATGATCTAGGAGAGAATTAAAAAAATAGAAAAACTATGATGTGAGTTTTAGAAAAAGGTGTAATTAATACAAACATATATAAAGTAATGAAGTAAATGATTATTTGAGAGTTGTTGTGGCTAAGGAAGTTAACAAAGACAAGAAAATAAGTGGGTGAAAAAATAAAGATGAAATTGATTGTTACCAAAAATAAAATACTTCAAAGATGCTTAAATAAAAAATTAATTTTATTTAGTCACATGGTTAAATAGAGCATCCACTTGACAAAATATTCGAGTAACCAACTCAACAATCTACCAAAATAATAACTATATATATATATATATACATGATTGTGTTGCCTTGGGAATATTTTTCTAGAACTAAATTAGAAAGCTCGAAATTATGTGTTACTAAAACAAGAGAAAAAAAATTGTGAGGACCCGGAGTTTATTTTTTTACTTTTATATTATTTTAATGACTTAATTAATTATTTATTCACCCGTTTACTCCGAATAATTTATTTTTTTTATTTTAAAACCCATTGTATGGAAAAATGTTTCTTTTATATTTTTAAAATGTTCCATTCGCGAATTTAATTTTTTTACAGCTCGTTTAGCGAGAAATAACAAATACACATTTTTCGAGGCAATTTTCGATCCGGGAGTGCAATGATCTTGGAGATTTGAGCACTCAGGTTTTCATTCTTAATTTAGTCATTTTATACGTTATCTGTCTTAAAGTTAGTTAATTATATCTTAGCGGCATGAATTACCCTTAAGTTTCACTTTATCGCGCGCGAATCGGAAGTTCGCGTAAATCGAGCCTAAACGGTTAAGTGAAGATTTAAGAAACTTATACTAGACTGCTAAGAGTGCATAATTATAGTATTAAAGGAATTACATTAGAGGTTTAGTGCACAAGTGAAACAAACCCGAGAGAAAACGGACACGAAACGGGTGGACAAGCACTATTTTAGTTGACTTTTGTAGGAATTTGGTCACAAAACCCTCAAGCTTCTCCAAGAAGCTTCACCACACAACGAACCTCTCTTTTCTCTCTCATCTTGGCTGGCCAACCTTCAAGGGAAGAAGAAGGGAAAAAACTTCACACAATCTTGCAAATTCTTACTCCAAATCCTTCACAAATCATCACACAACTTCCATATAACTTGGAGAGCAACTTTAGCTAGAAGAAAGACTTCATCCTTGCGGTTTCTTGGAGCTTTAGTAGTGCAAAAATTTCTGGCTTCTCTCAAAGATTAGGAGGTAATCATCCAATCTTTTAATCTTGGATTTAGTGGGTTTAATCTTGGCTATGAAGCTTGTAGCTTCATTATTAATGTTATTATTTGAATTGGAATGGTAGAAGTGGGTTCTATGAAATCCCACCTTAGTTGTATGGACTGATATGATGATAATATTGATAGGGTGTTAATTGTTAGTAATTTTATTGTTAATGTCGCCCTTTGCCCTTGCCAAATATTGTTTTAATTGTTAATATCTACTTATATTTGGTATTTGGACTCAATTTTAGGGAGAGGAGCAGAAAAGTACAAAAAAAAGGAGGGACCTTCTGGAGAAAATTGCTCCACACGTGGGAGTTTTCTAAAAGCTCCACAAATCTGGCCCACAGGAGAGAAGAAAATGATTTTCCTTTTCTTTTTGCTGATAAAAAGTGCATTGGACTAGCTAGTTGACTAGCAATAGGAAACGAGAAAGTAGGACATTAGGTAGCACTTGACTTTTTATCCTTTTCTTTTCCTTATCTTCAAGAGAGACAAACGGAAAACGGCAGTCATTGTTTAGAGATAGGTTTTATTATTCTTCTTCCTGGTTCATGCGCGAAACTTGTTCGACATTATGCCCCACTAGAGAAATATCTCTTATTCCTTGATTGTTTAGTGAAAAATGTGATGCCTTCGAAACCAATTAAATTGCATGGAGATTTTTTCATGAGGCATGGCTAAGCTTTTTATCTAGTCAAGGATTAACTCGACGACGCAGTCCCGAATATCTGTGAGATCTAATTAGTTTTCATGTATTCCTTAATTTGTTAATATTTGCATGTTGTCCACTTGAATTTTCATGGGATTATTTTGTTAATTGGATGTCAAGGGCTCGATGTTCAATGTGACTTATTAATCTCTTGTCAAATTAGTCAATTAAATCCGTAATTATTTAATCGATTAATATCAGCGGCGACTAGCGTCTTTATACAGTAGGGGAACGTGCAATCTGATTTAAATAACTCTCGTAGCGTGTTATTGGTTGGGGTTAGATTTTTCTAGTTTTTAATGCAATTAGGGAATTAATTCCTACGGTCGTACCTAGGAGTATTCTCTAGTTAGGAGTAATCAACGATCGTACCTTGATTATCAATAAATTAAGGAAAAGCTGGTTGTCAGAGCGTGTCGACGACTATAACTAACCTGTTAATAAAATTAAGTGAACCTTCCTTGCATCAATGACCGGATGAGCGGACTGTGTCTGAGTAGTTGTATCCTTGGCTTGAATTTATCTATTCTAGATTTAATTCCTATCTACATTCGTGCTAGTTAATTATTCGTTTTAGTTGAATTGTTTAATTATTTTTTAGTTTCATTCCCACAAAATCCCCCTTTACCAATTGGAATCTCAAAGAGACAAATATCCCCAATCCCTAAGGAGACGACCCTGCTTGTTACTTTCTACTATTTAGTAAATTTTGTCAACTAATTAATTCTGGTATATCGGATTAAGCAAACTCTTCGAGAACAGGGTGAATCAAGTAACCCATTGCACACCTAGAGTCCCTGCTCCAGTACCTAGACTTGATTATTGACTGCTTTTAGTGGTAGTTAGGTTTTATTTTTATTATTGCACAGGCTCGGAACCTATCAAATATGTGTGTTAGTGTGTTTGTGGTGAGTGTTAGTGTGTAGATGAGTGTTAAGATTTGAAAAGGAAGAGAGGAATCGAAGGAAAAATTTCGCAGGAATGCTAGGCAAACCTGTCCTGTTTTTGCCGTACCTGTATTTCGAATTTTGGGGGCTCAAATGATTGTGAAACTGATGTATATATGTTATATAGTGCGTGTAGAAAGTTTTTACCAAAAATCAATTGATTTAGTTGAGTAAAAGTTGAAATTTCGAAATGAAAGGCAAACTGGAAAACGTGTTCTGGGCTGATGAACAATGTCTCTTTAATTGAACATATTTCTCTGTAAAAAAGTCAAAATCGAGTGCTGTTTGCGGCATTTGAAACTAGACATTTGTAGCTTTCCAACGGTATAAAATGCACCATCTAGTTCGAACTGAGTGATCCGTAGCGATTCACCAAATTTGTCTGTTCTGTTATGCTGTTCTGTTCGAATAGCAGTGGGAAGCTGCAATTTGTCACATGAATTCGAACTACCTATAAACTGATTTTCAAAATGACTTCTTCTGATGAATTGTAGCCTTTTGAATCTAGTTTTCAATGCCACTGACCATTCTCAATTCCAAGTTTTATTGAGTGAGATATGATGCAATTTGTAAACTGCAGTAGAGCTGGAAAACCCTACTTTTTGCTGGCCAACTGATTTGGTTGTTTGTGAGATGCTTTGCTTTAAAATTTTTGATGTCAACCAACTATGAACTGCTTATGAAATGTTTCTTGGACCATGGTTTCACAAATGAACCAAAATGGGACAGATTTCGTGGAGCAAAATGTTTGAAAAGGAAAAGAAAGCAAGAAGACAGATTTGTCTTGGAAATTCCTTGAACTTTGGTAGTTTTGTTAACTGCCTTCTCGTACGAGATTTTATGTGAAATTTGATATAGAATTCGCCCTCAAATGGAAGTTGAATTGTACCATATTTGGTGTTATTATAAGACCATTTTAATACCCAAATGATGACCCAAATTTTACTTTCAAATTTGGAAAATTCACTGTTTAGTAGTGAAAATTTACCAACTTTGAGCTGCTATCTCTCAATGTTCAAAACTCTGAATCTAGTTCTGTTTATTGTGTTTGGAACTTTGTTTAGAACTCTTATTGTAGTATAAATTTTAGAGGCTAGTTCACTTTCTGTAAATTTTTCCGAATTTCCAAAGTTTGCCGAAAAACAAGACTAAAACTGTCTTGTGTACTTATAGCAGCCACTTTGAGCTGAAATTTGAATGTCGTCCGTTTAAAATCTTGGAAAGGTATCTTCTGGGAACTTTTAGTACTTTGAACCAAGATTGCAACGGTATAAAGTTTTCCAATTTTGGATCTACTGAGTGCATGTTCTGATTTTTCTAAATTTGACGTGCAAAACTGAAATTTTCTGACTCGATGGGAAATGAGTTTTTGGAAACTCTTCCCTATCCTTTGATAATGATTGATCGTTTTAAACTCGATTTCATGAAGGAAATCAGTTTCTCTTGTATTATTGAACCCTCACTTTTGAATCTCGATTTTTGAGATATTGAGACTTTTTGAAACATCGTATTAGTTTGAAAATGAACGTACATTCTTCCTTGTTTCACAGGGAGTTTGTAAGTATTTATGAGTGATTGTTAATTGTTATTTGCTCAGGCGCTCAAGAGGATCTTGAGGAGAATCTCGGAGTCGACTACTAAAGGCCTTTTGCACTTGCTCCTTTATTTTGATTTGGTGAGTGTCAAGTGCATAAATTGTTGATAAATGCTTTAATTGTTAATTGAGTATTATGGAATTGTTGAGACGAATGAATACTTTACCGCACTCGTTCTCCTTTAAGTGATGCTACAATTGAATTGTGCTATGTGAATTGATATTCGAATTGTGTGAAGTGATTTGTTATGTGAATTAAGTGAAGTGTTGCTATCGCAAACCATATTTGTGTTGTGATGTCGAGTGGAGTGAACCTCCTCGACTTATGTGTATACTCATGGGGACACCCTCGTCCTCTCATTCTTTGAACTACGTGGTACTTAATACCTGAATACATATGATCGGTAATTGTACATAAACACGTTTAACTCGTGAGCTCTGAGAGGAAGCATGTACCACACCGATTCGGGTGAGAGGTGCCTCTCATACCGTCTCAGTGCTATAATCGGTTCCCTAAACGATAGCATGTACCACACCAATTTGGTTAGGAGGTACCTCTCATGTTGACTCAAAACCCTAAATAAATAATCGGTTCTTTGAGCGATAGCATGTACCACACCGATTCCGGTGGGAGGTACCTCTCATGTTGACTGAGTACCATAAACAATTGTAATCGATTCCCTGAGCGACAATATGTGCCACACCGATTCGGGTGGGAGGTACCTCTCATGTCGACTCAGAACCATAAACAAAGTATAAATCGATTGGAGCGATGTCTCATCGACCACTGAGCGATAGTATGTACCACACCGATTCGGGTGGGAGGTACCTCTCATGTCGACTCAGAACCAAAAATGTATAATCGATTCCCTGAGCGATAGCATGTACCACACCAATTTGGGTGGGAGGTACCTCTCATGTCGACTCAGAATCATAAATGGAGTAAGTAAAGTTCTACGGACTTAATTACCTACCCGGGTGATGGAGTGTCATCACGAGGAGGTATTGGATTGAACTTTGGCAAAACAAGTGGAAATTAGCTCTTGAGAGCTCCTGTATCCTCATTGAATGTGTTTAATTGAAAATTTTGAATTGCTTGAATGTTACAGCTTTAATTCTTGCTTAAATGCTATCACTACCTGAACTATGTGTTTTGCATGTTTTCCTGGCCTCACGAGCATCCGCTCACCCCATTAGCTTTGTTTTCCTTAACAGGGTCGAATTGAAAGTTGGGGAGAAAAGCCGACTTGATTGCTTTTGGTTAGAATCATGGGATGTAATTGACTAGTCAAATTATAATGACTGTATATTTTGGGAATGTTGATATACTTTTGAGAACTTGTGATGTAAGACTTGAAAGTTTATTTAAGGAAGCGACCTTTCTCTACTTGGACTTGTATTATCGGGTATTATCTTTAAGTTTGGATTTGAATTGTATCGAGTCCTGGCGAGAGCTAGGCAGGCATCCCACTGATATCCTTTGGTTCGCCTTATGGAGAAGTGGGGACGTCACAAAAATAAATCCAACAAGAAACACAAATATTAAATTCATCCATGTGACAACATGGGAGGGTGTTTTCTTGGCAAAATGTGAGACTGTCCGACTCAACAACTTACCAAAATAGAAACTGAATGGCGAACTATTATGTTCATAATGGGTTTTATCTATTGGGTGCCTTTAACATACCTAAATCACACATAAACTTCTGTTTGAATGCACACACTAATAATTACCTTCTCTTGTGTTTATACACATTTTCTAATTAATTTTACTATTCTAAAATTCTAACACTTGAATTACATTTTAACAAGTACCTAGTAACAATTGTCCATCAAGCACTTAATAAATGAATCTTTTTATAATATCATATGATTGAAGCATCTGATGACTGCATTTCATTTTTTATTTTGGTTAGGATTTGAAATTGTTAGTATGTGTGTGTGTATGTGTATGTGTATTATATGTTTCTGTGTGCATATATAATGCATTTTTCTTTACAACAAAAGCATGCTGTAAAAATGTGTCATAGTAGAAGAAACAAAAGATAAAGTTAAGACATCATGATTAAACCATTGAGTCGCAAAGTTGCCCAAGAAGCCATTTTGAGATTCTTAATTAATGTAGTCATCATTGTTTTCTTTTGTGTTTTTATCTATTTTTATTAGTTCAAGTTGTATTTGCCTTATATTCTAAATCACATTGTTCGAACGAGGTTGGCGCCACTAGCAACAGGCAAATGTGTGAGAAAAGGGCGATAAAAACGACATGCAGAGGCACTGGAGGACAAAGTCGCCACCAACATAATTTGCCACTTTATTCTAAATTTTTAGTTAATATTGCTACAAAGAGAGTTACCCTCACGAATCTCAAGTATGTGGACTTGGATCAATTATAGTTAAATAGAAAATCTTCTTACCTTTTACTATTAAAGTTATTGTGTGAAGAGGATCCGAGGACAGTAATGTCCTCCTCTCTCCTATAGAGGCCTTTTTTCTCTTTCTCTTGGGAAGAGAGCCATTTCTCCCTTGATGGGTGTTCAAACATTTTCAAAATTCAGAAGTTCAAAATTTCAAACCTTCACTCGACCTCCAGATTAGCAACCAATTAGTCCATAAAGATTCATATACTAGAATCTGTGATATGGAATGAATTGCCCTATTTAATGCTGTCTAGACTTCATCAAGAAAATGAGTAAACTTATCATTTAAGGAAGTATGGCGAAGAAGCTAATAGAGGTGATGTAGAAATTTGCACTGTCTAACAAAGAAAGAAGGGATGCCCAATAAGATCTTAAGGATGTGGATAGAGGAATGCTAGAATGCAGATCCAACCACATGGAAAAAATCTAGGGAGAGAAAATTGCTAAATACGGTGGTGTGAAAAGTGTTGTAACTGTAGTGTGGGGTTATCTAAAAGAACTCAAGGTGATAGATTGGGGCCAAACCTCTTTCAGTTTGTTATACCTGATGAGCAGGAAGGGAAAGAATTCAATAGGATAGCCCATGGTTATTAGATAATTAGATTCTTGTGTTGAGAAAATGGGTTGCAAGAGTGGAAGAGGATGAAAATGCTTTTAATCTAACTCTAATGTGGGTCCAAGTGTAGATTTTATCAATTCATTGGATGTCAAAATTAGTAGTTAGAAGGTGATAGATTGTGCCAAACCTCTTTCTGTTTGTTATACCTGGTGAGTTGGAAGGGAAAGGATTCAATAGGGTGGCCTATGGCTAATAGATAATTAGATTTCTTGTGTTGAGGAAATGGGTTGCAAGAGTGGAAGAGGATTAAAAAGCCTTTAAACTAACTTCAATGTGGGCACAAATGTACATTTTATCAATTCACTAGATGTCAAAATCAGCAGGCAGAAAGATATGAGCAGTTTTTAATAAAGTCAGAGATGTTATTATCCTACAAACAGGGGGTAAAGAGGACAAACATCTAAAGCTTTTTGTTTCGAATCTTCTGTCCTGAAATTAATCTCTATCCCCTCTATCCTTTCTTTGTCCAGCTACCATGTGACGACTGGAAAAATTTCCTTATATTTTTCTTAAAATCCCCTTTCATTTGGAATTTATTACTTTATAATAGACTCACTACCCAATCACCCCACAATAAGTGCAAATGAATATAGAAGTAAGAGTTTTTCCTTTTCGTTTTCAAGTTAGTGCGAATTAGGGTTTTATGCCTATCCATGGTGTGACTATCCGGTATGGAGTGTGGATCAAATTTGGTGATTAAGAGTGAGTTTTAGATGATATTAAGTGTGTGATTGGAAGTAAGAATAATAAGTGAGAGAATTATAAGTGAAAACCCTAGTACGCGCGATTTAAGAAAAATCGGGTTGAACCGACGGGTACCGTTTGTTACCGATTGAGTGCACCACTTAACCACCATTTTCTTACCATAAAATAACCTTGATATTAGTGCAAAATATCAGCCCTTAATCCAGCTTAAGATGGCTGAAAATATTGACCAAGAAAAGGAAAAAAAAAGGGAAAAATTGAGGTTGAATCTTGTGGTGACACTTGGCGGTCATCCACCTAACTTTGACCCAAACCAATTACCATCTTATAAACCTTCTTGAAGCTTCATTTTCTCCTCCATTCCAGCCTCTTGGTCGTGAGTTTGAGAGAAAAAAAGGAGAGGAAGACAAGCTAGCAACTCCACCTTGAATCCAACTAAGTTGAGTGAAAATCCAAAATCCAAACCGATTACACTTTCATTTTAGTGCTTAGATAGTTGTGTGTGGTAAAAGTTTGGGAAGAAAGTATTTGGTTTCTCACCTACAAGGAGCTTTTGGAAGGTACCATGGCTGCCTATCACTTTACTCTTCATTAATCTTGTTTAAATTTGGATAGAAACTCATATTCTTGGTTTATGACGGTAAATTTGCTAGTTTGGAATGATATGTGGAATATGGAGCTAGGGTTTACATTTTCAGACTTACTTATGGTTATTCATCTAGTAATGGATGTTATAGTATTAGTAATTGTTGGCTTTGATGCTTGAATGCTTACTAGATATGAAATTCTAGAGGAAAAGCTCAAATTCCAGGTTTAAGTTTTCATATTCCCCTGTTCTGTCTGGTTCTAGTTTACCATGTTAGAAGCTGAATTAAGCTTAGCCTAAAACATGAAACTTGTATAGAATGATGTTTTATAGTTTCCTGCAAAATTTCAGCTCAAACCGAGCATTGTAGCATGTGAAAAGATAAAAATACCCCTGAGACTGCCCTAGGTAGAGTCCAGCAGACAGTTTTGACATTGCCTCACATTGGCTGTGTTTTTTCACCTTGATCCGTATCAAACCAGTCTTTGGCCAAAACATAAAACTTTTAGCCTATGTTTCAGCTGTCCAACGCCCCTGAAAACGTCTTAATCGGACTTCGGTAGCTTGAGTTATGGCCATTTGAATGTAGTGCAGCTAAATAGCCTGTTGGTAGGAATCCGGTTCTGTAAATTGGGAATATGACTTGGATACACTAGAAACTGGACTAAGTGGTCTTCATCAAAGTTGTAGGCTTTTGTCTTAGCTTCAAAACGGTACCAATTGGACACCAATCCAATAAGCGTAGCCTCAGTTAAGTCCGTTACGCAAAACAACATCAAATCTGTTATTTGTTTCTTGACTCAAATTTCATTTCCGCACATGTTCCTAGCTTGGTTTGGTACTTGTATGACCTTGAGTCTATTGAACGGCTATTGAAATGAGATTATTTTGTGTGTAACTTTGGGACTGATTGAGGAAATGAATGAAATCATAAATGGCTAGAAAATAGGTAAACACAAAAGGGCGTGCTGCCCAAATTTACACTCGAGGACTAGGTAAGGATTTGATGACGAATACCACTTGAACCATCTAGGATATTCGCGTCTTCTTATATACCTAGAATTCGGCTGAAACTTGTACCCTTGGAAAAATGAAATTTACGACTAATAGAAATACATTTTCTTTGTCACTTCGACTCAAATGGATATTTCAAAGTTTTACAAGCGAGATAAGTTTTACAAATATTTTACTTATGTTCTTTGGTTCACCTAAATTTTGGATGGTTTAACCGTAATATTTTCCCTTGGTTACTATTAGGGTTCCTTGGTGATTGAGGGTGTTATCCGGAAGGATATTTTGGACGTTATTTTGCGTAAATAGGTGAGTGTTCCTTGTTTGCTATATTTTCCTTGACTTCATGGCTTGTGTTATTGTTTGATAATGTGTTAAGTACTTTCAAGGATTTTCAAAACGAGTTTTCTAGGCGAGTGTGTACTTTATCGCACTCGACCTAAATGAAATGTGAAATTTTCAATGATTTAATGATTGAAACGTTACTTGTGCATGGATGTAAGCCTTTTGGCTGAACTGGGCCTTGCCCTTCGTTACCGATCGACTCGAGCCAGAAGCGGACTCGGTCGGGCAATATGGTGACCCTGGGTGAATATTTGGTATACTCGAGTATTACCTTGTTGTCGGGTGGAGGCTGACCAACATCCAGGAGGGGGTGAATGAAATGAATGAATAAACGAGGGTTTTACTTACAAAAATGCATTTTCAAATGATTGGAGGAATAAGGAGAACGAACGAACGAACGAACGAACGAATGGCTCCCTGTGAGCTCGTATCCTTTTAATGAATGTGCTATTATCGCTTTCCATTGTAAATGTTTCTTGAATTATTGATACTCTATGTTTAATGTATTGGATTGATTATTTAATTATGTGTTTGGAACCTCACTGAGCTTTTAGCTCATCCCTTTAGTTTTGTTTTCCTTAACAGGGGAAGGTGCGCAAGAACGAGAGCTCTGTATAGACTAACTTAGTCTAGTACTTTTGATTCTTTTGTAATGGTTCTCGCCCTAGTGCGTGGCATAGGTTGGATGTATGAAGAATTGAGAACCTTTGTATATTCGATATTTGTACTCCCTTTTAAGATATAAAGGTATATAAGTTTTGCTTTAAGTTTTGGATCATTATTATGCTTATTCCTGTGATTTTATTCCGATTTTGATTGAGAACTGAAGTGAACGACTGAGTCCCGGTGAGAGCTGGGCAGGCAGTCCGCCGAACCTTTTGGTTCGCCTTAGGGTGAGGTGGGGCTGTCACATACCAGTCCCCTCTAACTTTTTGATAACCCAAATTTAAACAAACCAATAATAATCGTTTGATAAGTTTACTTAAAACCAATTAAAACAGATAACTCAAAACTTTTTTTATTTTCTTTTCTTACAAAAAAGAGTCTTGTTGGTCATATGTATAGAAATCAACTAAAACTCTTTCTTATTTTTTTTACTCGAAATCATCTGTTCATTAAACCCTGACAAGTGCTTTGATTCACTCATTATATCTTTAATCTTGCAACAAAAACGCTCAAAGGATCAACAAGCAATAATCAATTTCATCTTTATCCAAGTAAAGTAAATCAATAGATCATGTATACCAATTTTACAATGTATTTTTGTACAATATGTTTAAAGTACTTCATTGTGATTCTAAGTATTCTAAACAATAGTACTTTATTCAAGATTTGAATTATGTTGATAGTGATTACATTTATTCTATTGTAACTTGGACCTAAAGCAAAAGCAAATTGGTATGATATACCCTTTTTCTTTCGTTTGTTCTTAAAAATAAAAGTACTTGTTAGGGTTTAAGAAAAAGATGATTTGGGGTAAAAAAATTTTAAAAAAAATGTTTTAGTTGAATTCTACGTGTACAACCAATAAAACTCTTTTTTGTTAAAAAAGAAAATAAAAAAAGGTTTGAATTATCAGTTTTAATTGGTTTTGAGTAAATTATCAACCGATTATTATCGATTTATTTGAGTTTGGATTATCAAAAAGTTAAAGGCGACATGGCAACGACACAAAGAAGGGACAGAGGGGATAGAGACTAATTTGGGGACAGAAAATTAGAACTGAAAATTTTTCTGGTGCGCACAATTGTCCAAATGCAAGGAGTAACAAAATGGGCTAATTTCAAATACAAAAGGTGCCCAGATTTTTGCTACAGTCATAGAGTGGTGGGGCATAGTGAAAGGAATTGCAAGAGTAATATAACTGTAAGCAACAGTCAATGCTAAAATTAGTATGGACCATGTGGTTAAGAACTGGGAATAACAAAAGTTTTGCACAAAAAGGCATTAGCCAGAAGAACTGGACCCATATAGGCAATATTGGAATGTGATAGATGGAGAGAAAGTGAGGAAGGAATTGAACAAAGATACCCCAACTACATCTCAGCAGAGAATAGCAGAAAAATTATCCGTTATTGAGGATAGAGAAAAAGGACAAAAAGCTGATACTCAGAAAGAATAGGAAAAGGAAGTAGAAAGGCCAGCAATGGAAGAAAACGGAGTGAACTCAGGTGCAAGAATGAGTGTGAAAATTAAAAGAAGATCCTAGAATGGCTTAAAGAACTTGCAAATAAATCAAGTTGGGGAGAGAAAACTGAAAAATGATCCCATAACAGCTCAAAACCCTACAAATAAAAGCAAGTTTAGGAGAGAAAACAGAAAATCAAAAACAAATCCAATGTAGGTGGTGGAGAATGGAGAGAACAAAAATAGCATGGGAGAGGAGTGAAATAATCACAGAGGAAATTTAACTGAAAAAACAAAATGGGGCAAAAAGAATGAAGGAGACAGAACAGGGGAAACACTAATAGAACTGTTGGGGAATAACCAGAACTTAAAGATCATTTAAAGAGTTAGGAAGAAATACAGAAAATAACTCAGACAACAAGGAGAGGTAGACAACCACTAAAAGAGATCAATCTCAAAAGTGAAAAAGAGGGGTAGCAAGAGAAAAGGAAGAATCAAAACAGAGGTGAAGACATAAAAGATCCTAAGGATCATGAGACTCAGGCTAAGAGGGTGTGAAATAATGAACCAAAACAGTATGATATTAGAGGGGGAAGGGGATGGTCCCTCAAAGATCAATGAGGGCCTCGTTGTGGAATTATCAAGGTGTGGGGAGCCCCTTAATAATTTTTCAACTGAAGGAGATTACCCAACTCCTCTCCCCTAATTTGTTGTTTTTAAGTAATGCAAAAAAAAAAATAATAAAGAAGCTTAAATACAAGGAGAAAGTTAAAAGAATCCTAAACTTTGAGGAATGTTATACAGTGGAGGCAATGAATAAAGCTAGGGGTATGGCTCTGATATAGAATTGTGACACTAAAATCACCAAAATACTCCAATCTTCCTTCACTATTGGCGTGACATATCTGCCTTTTTTTTTTATTATTAGTACAAATGAATCCTTAAATCTCTGCTCTTTTCGCCTTTGTTCTGTTCTGTTCTGTTCTATTTGCTGCGTTCACTTTTGTTCTTCTGTTTTCTTCTTCTCTTCGTCACTTTCACAGATCTCGCGCCCTCCAATCTCCATTTCAATCAATCATCTACGGGAAACCATCCAAAAGAGTTGATTACAGGTAATCCATCAGAGAGGGTAAAATCTCAATCTTCTCATAAATCTTTGATTGATAATTTTGCATTACTATCTCAACTTGAGCCTAAGAGTGTAAATGAGGATTCAAAGGATCATATTTGGATGATAGCAGCTATGAAAAATGAATTAGCTCAATCTGACAAAAACAAAGTATGGATTTTAGTTGAATGGCCACTAAATCACTTGGTAATTGGTACTAAATAGGCTTCTAGAAACAAATTAAATGACAAAGGTGAAATCATTAGGAATAAGGCTAGACAAGTAGCTAATGGTTATGTACAAGAGGAATGGATAGATTATGATGAAACTTTTACTCAAGCAACTAGATTGGAATCTATTACAATGTTTCTTTATTTTGTTTATTGAAAAGTGCTTTTTTAAATTGTTGCATTAATCAAGAAGTGTCTGTTGAACAACCCCTAGGATTTGAGTATGAAAAATTTCCATATCATGTGTTTAAACTCTCAAAAGGTTTATATGATTTAAAACAAGCACCTAGAGTTTGGAATGAAAGACTAACTAGATTTTTAAATGAAAATGGTTTCAAAAGAATTTTTATTGATACTATAGTGCTTACAAAAGCATGTGATAATGATCTCTTATTTATACAAATCTATGTGGATGATATCAATTTTATTTTGGTGCTACTAGTAAGTATTTGTACAAGGATTTTTCCAATGTTATGCAAAAGGATTTTGAATGAGCATAATGCAAGAGATGAATTTGTTTCTTGGATTGCGATTCCATCGAACTAAGGAAGGAACATTCATACATTTGGTCAACTATACGAAGGAGTTGTTCAAAAGATTTGGAATGCAAAAATCAAACCAAGTAGGCACTCTGACTTAAGCATCAATCAAACTTGACAAACATGAAAAAGGTGCAACATTTGATGAAAAATAATATCAAGCTATGTTGATAGTTTACTTTACTTAACCACAAATAGGCTGGACATTATCTTTGCCATTTGTTTAAATTCTCATTTTCAATCTTGTCCTAATGAATCGTATTTGATTACTATGAAAAGAATTCTTAGATATCTTAAAGGTACATTAGAATATGGTTTATGGTACTTAACTCACATAGTTTTGACTTAGTTGAATTCTTGGATGCTGAGTTTTCTGGTTGTAAGTTAGACAGGAAAGTACTAGTGGAACTTGTCATTTCTTAGAAAAATGTCTAGTATCTTGGTTTAGCAAAAAACAAGATTTCATTTCTTTATCTATGGTGGGAGTTGAACATATTACTACAGGTGCATGCTGTGCTCAAGTAAGTTGGATCAGAAACACTTTGTTAGATTTTTGTTTCGCATTCAAGACTGTGTTCATTAAGTGTGACAATACCAATACTATTAATCTCACCAAGAATCCAATACAACATTCTAGGACAAAGCACGTAGATACAATGCATCATTTCATTAGAGATCTTGTTTAAAAAGGTGATATTTGTGTTGATTATGTGTGTACAAATGATCATTTAGTTGATATTTTCACTAAAGAAAGTTCTAATGTAATTTTTATTGTTCTTCAAATCTATTTTTTGATATTTGTATATGTTTGAAGATGTAATTTCTATCATTATTGCAGATTTTAATGAAATTATGATATTTTATATAAAAAAAAAATGAAATACCGTCCGAACCTATTTCTCCACTTGACTCGTAAAGTTTTCTCAAAATAACTAGTTTTTTTTTTTTGCAGTTTTTGGACGATCATTTCTTTTCTCAATTTGACAATATGTCCCATCTTTACTTAGAAATTTCACTTTTAGGATAATAGATCAAATGGTCAAATCTCTATCGGCCAGCTGAACCCTCATACTTACAATTCCTAAAAGGATCCAATGCCTAACAATTTGTGATTCGTATAATTTCGCACAAATTGACCTTTGATGTAAATTAATAGAATTTGGGTACAAATCAGGTCTTATTTGATGTGAATCAAGCGCAGATCTATGTATCTTGATTTGTTACTATTTGATATAAATCAAGTACAATTTGATATAAGTTAATTATTATCCTTTAATAAACTGAAAACAATTTTGTGTAAATTGAGTGTAAATTGTTAATTTTCACCAACTTATATGAAATGGAACTTGTGAGGCCCATTTCGGTTCTTAAATTCTCTAACCGTTAGTTTCTTTTTCAAATCTGTTGGTTCTAGACCAAATTAATCATATAAGTAATAGTAATTTCTTTGGTAAAAATTTAACAAAGAAATTCACAAAATCTCATACCTCAATATTGCATTAATAAATGCAAATAATTTGTACCATCAAAGTTATTTTGGCATGGGTTGATGCGCGAACTAGATCTTAAAATTATTGGATGAACAGCTTCTGATCTTCAATCCGACCACCTTGAATTGACAGCTACTAAAAAGTTCGGTAGGGCTGAGGCGCGTTAAACGCTCTCTTTAAGACGATACGCGCCCCTACGGTATTTTTTAAACCGATGCAGAAGGTCTAGCGCGCCGCCTCCAGGATACAACAGCCCAACTCTATAGTTGTTGCTTCCCTTTGATTTGCACAACCAACAGAAGTAGAAGCTTCCCAATATCTTACTTTGCCCAAAGAAAATAGAATGAGGGAGAAAGAAATGAGTGTGAAGAAAATAGTATTTAGAATGATTTTTTGTTGAGAGAAGTGTATGTCCCAAATTCTCCAAAGAATTTCAGTATTTATAGGCTACAAAACCTTGAGAAAAAGGGGTTGAAAATGTGTAACGGTTTTTCCATATTAAATTGTAGTTAATTGGTAGAATTTATAACCTAAAAAATTAATCCGCATTTGAATGGGTTATAAAGACTCAATTAAATCCTCATTTGAACAAATAATTCATTTGTAACTCTAATTCAAATAATTGTATAATAACTCCATTTAAAAAGCATTGTAACTCCCACAATTATAATTC
Source organism: Coffea arabica (assembly GCF_036785885.1). Lineage (NCBI taxonomy): Eukaryota > Viridiplantae > Streptophyta > Magnoliopsida > Gentianales > Rubiaceae > Coffea > Coffea arabica. The sequence continues at coordinate 31,424 of NC_092325.1, read as the reverse complement.
CCGTAACTCCCAAATAAATTATTATAACTCCTTGTAATGAAACTCCCACAATTATAATTCAAATAACTTCCAAATAAATTATTATAACTCCTTGTAAAGATTTGGTCAAGGAAAAAATTAAGATTTTATTAAAATACACCAACATTCCCCCACTTATTTTAATAAAATTTGAGAAGAATAAAGATTTGGACAAAGTGAGAACATCATGCATAATGAAAGTGGCATTGCCTTGAAACCTCCATTTAGTGTTTCCATAATCTTCATATTAGAGTCAAAGTGGACTATAGCCTTGAAACTAAGACTACTTTAAGATATGTAAGATTATGTCACACACATGATATTCAAGATATTAATTAACAAGCTTCTTAAGCCAGCACATTACGGCCTTGTGCTTTATCCCAAATTCATGAGTGCTTTAGAGAATTAGCCAAATTCTCATAGGAAGCGGCCTTTACTTCCACACTCATATAGGTGAGTCTATCAAGAATACCCCTATGATTAAGGCATTCTACCCATAAAGGGCTATAGAACTCATTAAAAGATTTATATCAAATCTTAACCTTTCCTTCGTCATAGAATCACGAGCATGCTCTACACCATGGGAAGGGATTTAACAATTTTATAATATATGCATGCTTTTCACCCAAACCATTCTATGTTTCGTTTGTCTCTGACCTAGTTCTTGGGATCTCCAGTCCCTAGGCAGTTGTAGCCTCATAGATGGTTCCAATTTAAAATTTTGGCCTCAAGTCCCAATCCCCTTGATGTGTATCATATCTTTGACTCAAGCTTGAGATTTTACACAATAAAATAGCAAAGATATGATATCCCCGAATTTATTTTAAAATAATCTCTCTTAATGGTTCAACTATATTGAACCAATCTTTGGTGAGAAAATTTCTCATCCATTTATATTTGCCAAATAATAGAGGCATATATTTGCTCATATTCATTTTCTCAATGGGCAGTAATCTAGTAGTGCACTAGAAACCATTCTCAAAATCTTCATGGTTAATTTTGCTTTTGCAAAAAATACCAAGAAAATATTTTGAATACTTTCACATCAGATCATACTTTTTAGTGAGTGCTAGTCTGCACAGCTCAAAATAAGAGTCAAAATAAATCCAAAAGTTATACTCATAAATTGAGTAATAAAATGATATCACCTTTATTTTTTTTTTCACCACTTCTATTACCATCGTGTTTCTAACACCTTGGCATTACGCATCATTTATTGGTCACCACTAATCTGCACACTCAAACCAAGGAATAAGAAACTTATAATATATTCTCAAGATAATCTCACAATCAAATTTCAAATTCTGTACCAAGATGGTAAAGTAAATGTATATAGTATTTAAAAGTCACGTTCTATATTAGCCATTGGATTTAGACACCCCCACTATTTATCATAACCAATCCATATCAAGTGCCTGGAGTACTGTTCAGTAGCTTTTAACTATCACCAAAATTAACAACCTCCCAAGTTTAAACTTTTTCAACAAACTAGAAGAAATTGTAAAATAGTACTCACTAATTTAAGACTGAAAAACAGAGGTAACAATTACAATTTTAGGCAACATTACCTTGTGCAAAATCATGGGGAGTGTATGCCACAAAACAATCTAATAAAAGATGAAATTTATATTGATAACTAATAAAGCACCGTATATTAGCATATAGAATACATTTGACATTTTTTTTTTATAAACACATAGTGGTAAAGCATTAGCAAATGATTCATTCAATTCTGCAGATACTATTTAGATATTTATCTGCATAGTATTTCAAATTACACAGTTGTTCTTCAACATGTCATAGTCATGCACCCAATTGAAGAATGCAATATTATCATGTAATTACATACCCCCGTTATTTCTAACAATTATTTATTCAAGACTACTCATGGAGTTCATTTGTTAAGATAGTGCAGAAATAGTGTTCTAGGTACTCAAAATGATATACACTCAAAGTAGTACATAAGCATAAGAGCCATCTTTTTGGGTACAAATCACACATTAACATCAACCAGAAACTTGACTTTTTTTTTTTTTTAAATCACACACATTCAGCAACTAAATAACTGCTAAGTCATTCATATATTTTGAGATCATCATTATTTAAAATGAGGCTGTCTACAGACTTGGAAATTGAACTTGACTCCAAGTTATACATGCATCGTGTTTAGTGTATCTCGACTGCAGTTGAATTCAAGTTGACAGTCAACAGGTTTACAATTGTTTGAACTATAATGTCATAAGACTTGTACTTTTGTATAGCAATGTTTTCTTTTGCAATCACGTTGAAAACCGAAACCAAGTCTTTTAGGCATACTTCAAAACTATGAGATCGTACACATTAAAGTAATAAACTTTTAAATTTGAATGCGATTAGGCAATAATAAAATGCATTGCATTCTTTAGTCAATTACTTATTCTTAAAACCTCATCACTAGATTTCATGTGCATAGATAAACAGCACACATCTAAAATTACTTAGCAATTTCACAACCAGTTTAAAAACTTTGAATATAAAGTTTTTTTTTTTTAAAATAGGAGCAAGTAGAATGGGCATATATTTCGAATTATTTATAGGCACATACACAATATTGATACCAGACTCCAAAGTACATAAAATCAATGGATATTATCCTTTCTAGTCTGAGTCTATAATTATGACCATTCACATGAAATATCTTGTTTATTAAAGCTTGTCCCGATTATGTTATGCACCATGTAAAATTCTCATTGTCGGGATTATGTTAGTTTTATGATTTGATTATTTAGAAGCAAAACATGCAACGAGAGGCTTATCGTCTTAAAATTGTTGGTTCTAGACCAAATTAATCATATAAGTAATAGTAATTTCTTTGGTAAAAATTTAACAAAGAAATTCACAAAATCTCATACCTCAATATTGCATTAATAAATGCAAATAATTTGTACCATCAAAGTTATTTTGGCATGGGTTGATGCGCGAACTAGATCTTAAAATTATTGGATGAACAGCTTCTGATCTTCAATCCGACCACCTTGAATTGACAGCTACTAAAAAGTTCGGTAGGGCTGAGGCACGTTAAACGCTCTCTTTAAAACGATACGCGCCCCTACGGTATTTTTTAAACCGATACAGAAGGTCTAGCGCGCCGCCTCCAGGATACAACAGCCCAACTCTATAGTTGTTGCTTCCCTTTGATCTACACAACCAAGAGAAGCAGAAGCTTCCCAATATCTTACTTTGCCCAAAGAAAATAGAATGAGGGAGAAAGAAATGAGTGTGAAGAAAATAGTATTTAGAATGATTTTTTGTTGAGAGAAGTGTATGTCCCAAATTCTCCAAAGAATTTCAGTATTTATAGGCTACAAAACCTTGCGAAAAAGGGGTTGAAAATGTGTAACGGTTTTTCCATATTAAATTGTAGTTAATTGGTAGAATTTGTAACCTAAAAAATTAATCCACATTTGAATGGGTTATAAAGACTCAATTAAATCCTCATTTGAACAAATAATTCATTTGTAACTCTAATTCAAATAATTGTATAATAACGCCATTTAAAAAGCATTGTAACTCCCACAATTATAATTCCCATAACTCCCAAATAAATTATTATAACTCCTTGTAATGAAACTCCCACAATTATAATTCAAATAAATTCCAAATAAATTATTATAACTCCTTGTAAAGATTTGGTCAAGGAAAAAATTAAGATTTTACTAAAATACACCAACAAAATCAAAATATTCAAAATCCCTTCTTAATCTGATTTTCTCTCTCTAAACCAAATCCCAGGCATTTCTCCACTCCTATTTCTCAATGGTCTCACGGTCATTCGATTGCTGGATTCTTTTAGTGGGTCTTCTTCAAGCATCTGAATTCGGATTCATAATCATGATTCGGGTAAAAAGGCCTACCATTTCTGCATCTATTTCTACTGGGCTAGGAATTGAAAGAGGAAGAGGAATAGGTCAAGAAAGGCAATCTGATAAAGGAAAGGGAACAACTATTCCTACCGGATACAAAATTCATTGAAAGGGAGAGGTTCTTCAGGGGCTGAGGGTGGAAGAGCTCCTAGTTGAACCCCATTTCAACTGAACTCTCTTCCTGAATTCATTAATCCTGAAGCCTCTGATAGGCATTCCATTTTCCTTACTGAAACCTTTATTCCACAAAGACTATGCAGAAAGGCGATCTGAACAGCTGAATTTACAATTTATTGAACAATCTCTTCTTGCAAAATAAAATTGGGGTCATTTATTTTGTCTTGATGAACCATTTTATCAGGAGATGGTAGTCCAATTGACTGCAAACGTGGGAAAGCCTGAGGACTGTGAGTACATTGTTTCTAGAGTGAACGGAATAGACATGAAATTGACTCTGTTTTGATAAACAAATTTTTTTTATTGCACGATTAAAAACCCTGGTAAATTTTCCTAGTTCTCTTTTGATCAATGGCCTGGTACAAATGATGGTCTTGATATTTTCAATGCTAAGTTTAAAAAGGCTACAGAGGGCTAAAGCCACCTTGTTGAGTCCCAAATTGCAGATTTTATACGTCTTAGCTACAAATTTATTGTTTCCAACCCATGGCCACAGGACTAACCCGAGTAGAGTGCTACTTTATGCCTTCTATTGTGGACATCTATTTTGTTGCTTTTAAGGTTCTAAGGAAACTAATACCAGGAGAAAAATCTCCCTTTTGCAAAGTTTTTAACTAAAGTGTTCAAATACTTTCTTGTTTCCATTACTAGTTCTCACATTTATCCTTCTTATGTTACTCAAGAATATCTTGAAGGGAAAATGACCAATTTAGTCCTTAAAAAAAAATTTTCATCGATTTCATCCATATATATTATTTGTAGTCAATTTAATCTTTAAACTTATATATTGGTTTCAATCTAGGAAATCAGCGGCAGCGCCATAGCATAATTTCCTTTAGGCTCCTAATTAAGCAATCCAAAAGGGATATTTTAGGGACTTTGATGCTAGAGTTATAACAAAAATTAACCAACAGATAAGTCTTGTGAGAAATAACCAAAATCCAAAACAAAAACAAAAAATTTTCCAAGGCTGCCAAGTGGTGCTGGTGGGGTTGCTTCCATGCTCCATGGCACTGCTTGCAAATTCTAGCAAAATCCCTGCTTCATGGCACTACTTGCTTTCGTCATTCTTGATGTACACATACCACTTCCCTGTAAGCGGTGTAGCAGCAATATTGCCAGCTTGTTTGGATAGACCAAGAGGGATAGTCCCATTAAGAAAATTGGTATTAAGATCCAACCGAAGCAAGCTACGGCAATCCCCTAATTCTGCAGGAATATTCCCAGATAACGAATTGTTTCTGAGCTTTAAAATCGCAAGATTTGACCACTCAACTGGTTGTTTGAGAGTGAAATCCAATTAATTTCGTACAATTGCTGAGACTAGCAGGGATTGATCCATTCAGATCACTGAAATCAAGAATCAGATTCTCTAATCAGCTCTTGTGGGATTTCTCCATAAAGCTGATTTAACCAAGAGATAATCATCCCAAGCTAGATGGGAGTGTCCAAAGTCAAGTAGTTAAAACTGAGATCATGGGATTCCAACTTGGAACAATTACTCAGACTCTCTGGTATTGAACCAGTGAGCAAATTATTCTGAAGATACAACACTTTCAAATTGTTCCTGGGTCCTGACAAATCCCAGATGAAATCACCCCAGAGAGATTATTACAACTGACATCCAAAGTCTCCAAACTGACCATCTTGGACAAAGATTCACGCAAAGAACCAAGGAAATTATTGAATGATAAGGACAAATTCTTCAAGTTACTCATCTTCCCAAGGGTATCGACAGGTAATTCACCAGAAAATTTATAGTTTGAGATATCAAATCGTTCCAAAACAGAGCATGCACCAAAGCTCTCAGGACATTATCTGACAAATTATTGTAGGACAACACCAACTCCACCAAGTTTGGACACAAATCAGAGAGATAAGGCGGCAAAACACCTTGGAAATCATTTCCTCCCAAAAACAAAAACTGCATAACCCCACCAGCACCACTTGGCAGCTTTGGAAGATTTTTTGTTTTTGTTTTGGGTATTTCTCACAAGACTTATCTATCGGTTAATTTTTGTTACAGTTCCAACGTCAAGTCCCTAAATTACCCCTTCTAGGTTGCTCAATTAGGAACTTGAAGGAAATTATGTGGTAGCGCCGCTGCGGAGTTCCTTGATTGGAACCGAAATATAAGTTTAAGGATCAAATTAACTATAAATAATATATAAGGATGAAATTGAAGGAAAAAAAATGTTCAGAGACTAAATTGGCCATTTTCTCTATCTTGAAAAGAAGGGGTTGAAATTTTACAAAGAAAAATGGTTTAGAAAGCACGAGTTTTAATTGACAAAGCCAAATTTGATGCTCTTGCTGCTGGTTGAAATCCACCTTCACAACCTATTATATCACCCTTATCCGTTCCCTTTACCTCCCAATCCATCCATAAATTTCCTTCTTTACAAGCCACATCCTCTTTGACGAGTGTGCTTCACAGCATCAATGCCAGACTTGGCATTTTGGATAAGAGCTCTGAATAGACTCACAAGAAGGTTCATAGAATTTCTTCGAGGCAACACAATGTTTGGAACTTGCCATTTTACTTGGGATGCCTTACTCAGCTCAATCTCTGTGTGCTAAGTACAAGGCTCAATTCCAATTGGACTCAGATAGTGAGAAGGAAGGTGATATAGATGAGAACATTGCAAACTTAGATGGCGCTAAAGAACGTACAACAACTGAAGCCCACATTATGGAGGAGCAAACTACACGCGAGGAACCTGCACTTGAACATCAAAATGTGGAAGAACAAACTAAGATTGCACAAAAAGAAGTTGAAGTTCATGTTACCACTGAGCAAGAAACTATTCACACTAAGACTCAGTTGATAGTTGAAGAGACTCAAGAAGATCTTGCTAACAATGAACAAGGTCAACCAGAAGAAATTCAAAAAGATTCATCTATCGACTTAGCCACACAAGTTGTTGACAAATTGGATACGAGAGCAGATCAAGATGTTTTCCATGAAGCCATTAAAGGTCCAAGTATCATTGTTCAAGAAGTTCCTCGAGATGTTGAGACTTTGGGTGACTCATCTGCCACTAGGAAAGTGAAGACCAAGAAGAGAAAAAGAACTGGAGAAATACAAGCCGAGAAAAAGCATGATCAATCCTCTAATTCTCTAGTTTTTAGGAATTCCTGAGACTTGGATTTCTCAATCTTAAAACTGAATAGGACACCGCACTTTTACTTTGTTTGACTACAATTGCTGAATATCCTTTAAATTTTAAATGCATTTTTACTTCAGTTTATCTTTTTGTATTCTATTCTTAGTCTTATGTCACATATTTCCTGGGTAGGTGCACTTTCTCAGGGAGAGCTATTGTTATTGTTTTGCTGATGACAAAAGAGGGAGAAATTTTGATTACTCTCCATCCTTGCTATTTTGTTTCATCATTGGTTTGTCATTGACAAAAAGGGGGAGAATGTTAACCGATTTATTGTAAAATCCTTTGCTTTGATGATGAAAAAATCAATGATGAATGAACTAATGATATTTATAAGTGTGTAGAAATGAATCATCAAAATCTTGTTCACCAGAATCATAATCTTCTGGTTCTAGATAAGGTCCAATGTCTTCAAACATATATGGACTTGGTAGGAGGTAGGACTTATATGAGCTGCAATCTTCTCTCTAGTTATAATTAAACAGATGTTCCAACAATTTTGCAGATAATGGATGAGAAGGTTCACCTTTTTTTGGTTCCCATGAGTACTGCCATTGGAATTGTTTCCATGGGAATGTCAATTCCCATAGTTTTGAACATATCTAGTCCAAATTGCATCCATTTCGCTTGGTATGCGAACAGATTTTCCACAATGTTTGTCTGTGACCGATCATGTATAGTGACATGTCATGAATGTCACGAATGTGGGACAAATGCATTGTTCCCTATATCACCCTGGACTAGAGGTGGCAAAATGGGCGGGATGGGCGGGATTTGCTTGGGTTTGAGATGGAACCGAGTCATATGGGTTTGGGTCCAACCTTACCCATATGTGTTTTGGGACTAACTTGGGCGGGATCATTTTGGGATGGGTTTAGATTCATCCCGCCCAATACCCAAATTCATTTTCTACATATTTTTTTCCTTTAATTCATTTTTTATTTTTTATATAATTTTAATATTTTTGATTTATTAAATTTCTTTTAGTTTTATTAAATAAACATGCAAGTGCTTTATACTCAAGATTCCCACCAAAAATTGGATTAACAAATAAAGGAAAAGATAGATATACAGCCATATTCCAACATATATCAAGATGGCCAAGGTCCTTAGGATGTTGAATATTTATCCTCATCATTGTCCAAGGATGACAGGTCTAAACTAACTGAAATGCTGGAAATTCTTGTGGATAATGACTAGGAAGACTACTAGATTAGATTCGCTGGTATGACTATAAAAATTGTTAAAGATAATTTTTGAATCTAAGACTCCGTTTGGATTGACTATTTTTTCAAAAAATAAGTTTTTCAAATACAATGTTACAGTAATATACAATAACTCAAGAAACATCCCATCCATATTAGTATATCAAATATTTCAAAAAAATTTTATAGTAAAAATTTTTCATATACACGGCTACAATAAAATATTTCAAAAACACCTACCAAAAACAGTTAATCCAAACGGAGCCCTTGCCATTTGAGCCCAATGGGTACCCAAGTATTTTCCATCCTTTCCCATTCATTAATGGGTATAGTTGGGATGTGTCCCAACTTAAACCCAATACCAAATTATAATACCCATCCCGCCCAAAGTTCCTTTGGGCATGGGTAGCCCATTGGGATTTGGGACAAATTGCCAGCTCTACCCTGGACATTACTTTGATTAATATAATCAGGGGAATTGCCAAATCATTGTAAGATCTGTTGTAAATTCTGACTGTTGGTCTAGTTCGCCTCCATTGTGAGTTAATGTCACACTAAAATAGATATGCAAATAGTCTTGAAAAATTAAAGGATAGGATAATGTGATATTTTCTGAAAAGCTGTCGAAAAAGGTGAAGGAGTTCTTTGGGTAGGCAATAGAAAGAGTTTTGAGGGAATGCGGATAAGAGAAAGGAAGAAATAACCTGGATTATAATGAAATTGAGAGACTATTCCCTTCTTGAAAATAGGTGCTTCCAAAAATCTTTGCACGTGATAATAACTTCTAAGGGCTAGACGCTTTTCCATCACGACTACTTGGTGTGCTTCAGGGAGAAGCATTATTCTTTCCGCCAAATCATCATGCTGAGAGTGGTTGGAATGTGATGACTAACCAAATGCCTTTACCTAGGGAAGGGCACGTGGATGAGATGGCAACCAGAAGAGAAAATTGAGAAAATTGTCTTTTCCTTTAATATGCTTGATTTTAAATTTCCGTTGAGAAAACCAATTTATCCATTAGCAGTTACACACACACATATATGTGTACATCCACACATTCACATACACAAATTTATATGCATATGTGTGTGGATATATATATATATATATATATAGACACACATACATACACACACAAACACACACATGCAATCTGAGTGTTGAATATGGACAAAAATCATGAAGTAAATAAAATTTACTTCATAATATTTTATGCTTGTGATTCATAATTCTTGTACGCAATATTTTTTTTAATGTTGATTTTTTTAAATTTAAAAATGGTAATTGGATTGTATATTGTTATCTCTGAATTCCATATGTTTCTATTGTTTTTTAATTTGATTTTAGTGGAATATTAATTATACCGTACCCTTTGGTTATCGGGATGCTCATTTATTTTTCAAACTCACGAGGGTTTGAATCTGAGATTAGTATTGATATATCTTACTGAGTCAATCTATTCCTTACCTATTAACATGCTTAACACTTCGCTAAGTAGGCCATCATAACTAGTTCTTATAATATAACATGAACTGGTAGAAAAAATATGCTTTGAAATTTCAAGACATGATAGAAGCCGTATTGTACTAAACATGACTTTAAGCATGGATCAGACTGAGGGTCGAGCTAGTTAAATGGTTGACTGACCTGTCGTGTGGTCCAGTCAAGTCCTCAAACCTAAAATGAAAGAAAACCACCCTATCCTAGCTCAACCCGCCGGTTCAACCATTAAATTGTTGAATTAAAATGATTTTAGATGAACCAGCCGGTTTATTACTCTTAATGTAACAATTAAGGCCAACAACTTCAAATTTAGTCAAATCTCGTCATCAAGCGATAATTAGCATTAAACGACAACCAATTACGATCTCAAATTCGCTCAATAAAGCATGCATTGATTCCTCACATATAGTTTCCTTTTCTACTCTTTCTTTTCAACAAGTTACTTATACGGTGCATTTTGAATTGTTAGCATATTCTTCTCTTTGGAAATTCTTTTTTTTTTTTTATCTTTTTCATAGTTTGGATATGTATTTTATATATTTAATATTTTTAAATAATTGTTATATCACAAGTCAATAACGATTGCCTCAACAATTGAACCACTGACCCTAAACTTAATAACTTTTTTAGATCCATGAGCAAGCTGGGTTTCAAAACCTTAATAGTTTTAAAAGTCTATTCTAACTTGCACGTCATACTATGAAAGATGCATGTGAATTAGTATCATACTTACTATTTATTTACATATGTTTCTTAAATATTTGCTCAAATTACTACCATATTTATTTGTTTATCAATATTAAGGGACACGAGAAACGGAACACGCTAGATTTCATGTTCAACAACATAAGTAGGATAATCCTATAGCCAACAGGAACGAAAGTCAGACTTGTTTCATAGCATACGCGTTATCTGGATTTGAATAGATCAACGTTAATTTCGTTGAGAGAGCCTCTATTTTCATTCTATCATTATCCATTGACTGTATATCCCTATCCAAGTGAAGAATTTAGGAATGCCTTTCTTGTTAGTTGGATGGACCTTTTTTGTATTTGAGGTTGTCAAATAATTGAATTTCATTTTTGGACTTGAATTAATCCACGAGGGAGCTTCTCGAATTACTTGGGATTGATCAAGTTGATACCTCACTGCCCGCCTTTTTGGGGAAGTACTGACATTGCCGCCAGCAAAGAATGTTGAACTGATCATACGCCTGGCACATAACTCAATGCGGTGCTGAAAAATATTGCTGTATTGTTTTGCAAATCCAAACGGTACAAAATAGGCAACATGATAGTCAAAACTTAAGTAGCATTTACTAAGAAACCGAAGGCACTAATTTAATTGCCTTGGAAAGATGCATACCCCAGAGAGAAAAGACATAGCAAAAAATCGCATTTTTGAAGTTTCAAAATCAGGCACGTTAAAGACGCACATACTAGACTTATTCTTCTTTGTGCAGAAATTGATGAAAAAGACTTAGTAATCATCAGGGTTGTCATCGAAGTAAGCCTCAAGAGCCTTGAAGACTCCAGCAGCCTTGTCTTTACGAGACATGATATCCTCTTCGTTTATCTTGGCGTCACCCTTGGTGTAGTATGTGCTGCTGGTTATGGTAATGGATCCTCCGTCAGCAGAGGGTAGGATTTTAATCACGAAAGTAATTTTCTCAATCACATCCTCCAAAACATCTCCTTCAATAATGGTAAATTTGACGACAAAATTCTCCTCGTCAAGCTCATCAACATGGGTCTTCATGCTCTTGTACTGGCTACCTGCATATATAAAATTTTGTTACCAATTGCATCTTTTTGCAATGCTAGGCCAAAAGGAAAGGGGACAAAAATTATAGGTTTTAGGAATCCCAGAACTAACGGAGCACAGCGGGCCCGGCGGCCCCGGCCCCCCTTAAGTTCTAGATATTTATATTTTCTCCCTCTAAAATTTTAAGTATATAAAAAATTTTCTATGTATTTTAAATTATTTGCCTCTCTCTCCAAAAACTTTCTAAAAAATTTAATTTTGATTCCAAAGTTTATATGTACATGTATTTCATTTTCTCAAATTAAAACTCTAATTCTGTTCCTAGAGTTACCATGTTCTAATCACCCTACTTCCTTTCTATTCTTACATCCATACTAAAAGAAAATTACAAAAAAAATAAGGTCATAGCAGGGCGGCAGATGTTCAACTCACAAACAACAGTCATCCCCGTTTTCTAATATTTCAAAAGAAATTTATTAATTATGTTAATTACAAAAAAGACCCATAATATTTTGCCATGTCCTCCAACCTCCACCTCCTTCCCGACTCTCTGCCACAACCATCCCCTGCTGTTAGTTTCTCTCCCTCTTATTTTGTCCTCTGTCATCCCTTGCCAAGGCCTCTCCGCCGCAGCTGCCTCCTTCCCATTTCCACTCTGTATAAGTCACCATATTTTCTATAACTCCACAGCTTTAAAAAAGCCATTTCTTTCTTCTCTCCCCATCCATTCAACATGCCTAGGGGACTCAGATGATCAAACAAACAGCTCAATTCATTCCCACAAATCGCCAACTTCCCTGCATCTCACTACTCCCCCATCCCGTAACTAGCCCCACCATCCATCCCCCCTTATTTCTTCTACTTCAAAATTTGCAAAATTTCCCCATCTTCCGCTTTGGGTAATTATTCGGCGTCTCTCATTGGCTTTGAACATATTCGAGATTCAACTTTTTTGGCACTTAAGAATTTCCTGGATCTAAATATATATGATAATGCATTAAAAATTGATACTATTCATATTAGTAAGACGCGTGCATTTAGATAATGATGGCTAGACCAGGAAGGTACTGACCTTCGCCAAAATGGGTGAGTTTGATGGTTCCAGCTCCACCATCACCCTGGAGGATTTCGACACTCTTGAAGGCCTGAGGCAAGATATTAGGAATGAGGTTGTCAAAATCAACGATGAAAGTCTTGAAAAGCTTTGCTGGTGGGATTGAGGTGATAACCTCATGATCGTAAGTGATAACACCCATGATATCTTAGAGAATTTGAAGGGAAAAATTGACCAGAAAAAGAAGAGATTAATTTAAGCCTGATTGTTGCGTACAAAGATGCTTTGATGGACGATGGTTTGAGAAGTTGGGGGCTGTATTAATAGAGTGAAACTTTCAAGGTCTCCCGGTGAAAACCGGTATTATAATGTTTAGTCATATTCCATCTTTGTGTCATGGTCATCCATTCTGGTTCATATACGTTGACCGAAGCAGTCAAAACTAATTAACCTCATACCATTCTGGTGTGCCGATGCCTTGGCACTGGATATGGTTGGTGGAATTATTTGATTATGCCTGTTGGGATTTGTCAGCAATCTCAGATGCCAAAAACTTTTTTTTAAATCCATTACAACCTAATTCTATGCCGGAAGCAAGGTAGAAAGATGACATCCGGTTTAATCTTTGTCCTTTAGGAAGAACCAGAACTTGAGTTAGCAGGCGATTTTGATGACTTAACCAAAGCTTCCTTGATAGGCAATGAAAATAATCAAAAGAAATTGCGGAGGTAGACTTTTTTGACTAAATTCTTACCATATAAAAGGGAAAATTACAAAAAGATAGGCTGCAGATGGGGGCATTTCTAGACACTCCGGTGAATTTGTTGGCCATACGTATGCATATTGTTATTAGGGGAAAAAAGAAAATGAATTTGTTGGACTTTAACTTTTAGTTGCTAAACTTCTATAGGATAGTTAAATAAGACGATCTTTATGATCTTGTTGACAAATTTGTCTCCTCCGCTGGTAATTCTTGAAAGTTTTGGATGAAAAAACTTCGAATAGAATATTCTGCACAACATCAATCTTGAACTCAAAGACAATTTACCTTGTCTTCATCAGTTACTTTTCTGTCTTGAGTTATCTAAGAAATGGGTCGAGCTTTGAAAAAAAGCTATATATCGATTGAATTACTAATAAGCCACTCTTTATGAACGTGTAAAAATTTTGTAATAGGGATATAACATATTAAGTAACTGTTTAAAATTTGTAACAGAAATATAATACTTCCTCTGTCCCAATTATTTGGTCATATTTCAGGAATTCAACTTTTTAAGAATAGTGACTTACTATAATATTTGTGCTTCTTTTTTCACTTTTACCTCCACAAATTCAAAATTTGAATTTAAATAGTAACATACTTATGATTAGAATGATGGATTATATTGAAAAAAGAAACTAGAAAATATTTTAATTTTTTTAACAGAACAAATATTTTAGAATATTTTAAAATAGAAAGTAGGACACTTTAAACGGGAGGAAAGAAGTCTTCATTACCATTATTCTGGAGTTGGACCGAAATTCTATGACTTTCTAATACTTGTATTGGTAGGAAATTATGGCCACCAACGTATGAAAGATTGTCCACTGTATCCACAACGCCGGGTGCCCTTTCCCCACTAATACAGAAATATGTCTTCCAAGTTTTTTCTTATTGTGCACGTCGATATTGACCGCCAACCCGACCGCCAACCCTGTATTGCGATCCTGCAGTGACTTTCTAGGAAGGGTAGGAAGTTGGTAGGATCTAGGCCTTTTCCATTTGAGATTTTGTACAATTTCGTCTGGTTGTGAAAATGGCACAATTTTGATATAAATTAATTTACCTTTTTGGGATAATTTCAGAAACCTCAGAGGAGGTTTCTGACAATTTCACTGAACTCTCCTAAGGTTTGAAAAATTACACATACCTCCCTTATCATTTAAAATAATTATTTTAACCTTAAATATTTTAATGAAATCTCTTATTTGGTATGCTTATATTTAGAACGAGTTTTAAAATTATTTTTTCATTCTTTATCCTTCTTATTCCTTTTTTAAAATTTTTCACCAATAAAACTGTAAAACTACCACTATTGCCTTTAGGTTTCTATTATAACTAAATGTCGAACTAGTGATTTTGTTGACAAGTTAATTTTATATGTAATCCAATATTTTTGCTTATCTTTGTTTTCTATTTTTTGGTATTAAAATTAATAATAAATAAAAAAGAAATGGCCCAAAAGCACTACTAAATTATAATAATCCTACCACTCCAAAAATTTATAAACTCTAAATGAATTATTTCAACATTTTCTTTTCTATCTTATAAATCTAAATCCATAATAAATACCATCAAAAATATCATATCATAGTAATAAAATTATTATTATGGTTGTTTATCAAATAGTAGACATGGACATGAAAAAATTGGCACCTCTTCCTTATAATTATACTAAATAATCTTATAATTGTATAGGAAAATAAATTAAAACTCATTCCACAAGGGCATTTTTGGGTATTCATTTAAAAATTATCCAAGTCAATATTATTTTAAGATTTTGTTACTAAAATTATCAAATCGAGGGAGGTAAGTGTAATTTTTCAAATCTTAGAGGAGCTCCGTGAAATTTTCAGAAATCTCAGGGGAGGTTTCTGAAATTATCCCATATTTTTTATATAATAGCGAGTTTTACATCAATTCAATTATAATTCATATTTATATCAGTTTATACAATTGTATAGAACTAAAACTGAAGAAACCCATTTCCGAATTGGCTGTATACGTCTAAAGTCTCCATCCATTTAGCAAATAAACAAAGCCTACCTATACCAGGTTATTCTTATGCATGACGTAGGACAAAAGAGACTAAAGATCCATCCTTCATCCTAAAAGAAACACTTAGGACTGACCGCAAAAGATCTATTTGTTGTGGATAGGTGAGACCAAAAGGTACTCTATTTTTTTCTTCTTCTTCTTTCTGGTATAAAGGGGAATGGATCGGACCCTTTTAACCTCCAACAAAAACGTGGGGAGCAACCCCAAGTAGACCAAAAGGTACTTTAACCTACCAATGAAAACATTCAACAAAACGTGGGGAGGCAACCCCAAATAGACCAAAGGGTACTTTAACTTACTAATGAATAATTCAACATTTCACGAACCTCTTATGCATTTTTTTTTTTTTGTTGCTTAAATTTAGTACATGAAGGATAAAATTGAAGAAGTAGGGGCCGGAGAAGGAGAATTGAACTCAAGATTTCCAATTTCTAAAGTCTATACTTACTCTTTATGCACTCAACCATCATAATCACCTAACTCATGCTCAAAAGCCTTTCCATTCCAAATTTATATTTAAAATCATGCAATGTGTCAATTTATGTAGAATAAAATTGTGCTATATTGGAGAATTATAATTTTTTTGAATTTTTATTAGTAGTTAGTCAATTATGTACCATAATTTTTTTTGAAACAATTATACCAAATTTATACCACATATATGTTTAAAAAAAATTCCCTAATTCACTATTTTTTTGTTATTCATAAATTTTTTTTTAGTGTAAATGGAAGGACTCGAATCTGAGATCTCTCACTCACACTCTGTCCCCCAAACCATCCAACCATATCTCTCCCTTGGTTATTCATAACTTAAATCTCCTTACTACGTATAATTCTACTTTAAAAAATTTTCCCTAATTCACTATTTTTTGGTTATTCATAACTTGTTTTTTTAGTGTAAGTGGTAAGACTCGAATTTGAGACTTCTCACTTATACTCCGTTTCTGTACCATCCAACAATCTCTCTCCCTTGGTTATTCATAACTTAAACTCCTTACTACGTATAATTCTACATCAACCTGTGGGGCTTATTACAGTGTGATAGGAATTGCTAATATGGATTCATATGAATTTACCAAAATTATTCAAACATGGCATTTCCTGTTTTTATTTTTCCCCTTTTTGTTGTTTGTGAAACAAGACAGAACACATCTATGCTAAAAGCGAAGGAAAAGCCCAACTAAGTCACGTGGAGGCCGGAAAGAGAAAATCCACGTCCAGATCAGTTTAATGCACTTCTGTGCAGTGTACACTTCAAGATTTTTTGCACACAGAGAAGCGCTATGGTTCCCCATTTAGTGCAAGAACGGGCCACTGGCGCAAAGCCAGTGATTCGGACATGAGTTTTCCTACACTTGCAAAACCCACACAGTTGTTCTTATCATATTTGGAACAGTATTTCACTATTGTTATAAACTTAGTTTGTGTTGGGATATCAGGCCAATTATTTGAAAAAGAAAAGACCAACAATTTAATAGAAAACAATATCTAACACGAACGATGAACAACACACAAGAATTAACGTGGTTCGGCTTAATCACCAAGCCTACATCCACGGAGAGAAAAACTTGTTCTTACTATGAGAGAAAAACACCATAAGATTACAACTTGATTCCCAAACCCCAACTCTTGTATAAGCCTCTCACCCACTAAGAACTCTCTCACTCCTTTCTTGTGTATCTTTGTAGTATGCCAACCCACCTATTTATAGGGGATATTACTGCCAAAAAAGACCAAATAACAGTTGGAAACTAATACTATTTCCTAAACTCATATACAGTAGAAAATAGTATCTCGCTAAATAGGAATTTACTTGACTACTACTTCAAGTAACTAAATCCAATTAGGAAACTAGTTACTTCCACAAAAACAGGAATTTTTACCTAAAAGAAATTAAGCCAATTTCCTAACAGTTTGTAACGCCTTGCAGAAGCACGAGGTTGCATGTATTTCAAACATTAGAAGTAAAACTTTAGAGCCAATTTAATTCAATTACAATCTAAATGATGCAGTAGTGAAAGCGTAAATTTTGGATTCGTTTCATGAACTAAATCCATAGAAGAACAAATGGTTGAATCATGTTCAAACCTCTAAACACGAATAAGATATCCAATGATAACCAGAGAAAAGTTTCAATAATTGGAATAACTAATCAAAGTTTCATTGATATCCATAGGCTATAATGAGTCCAACTCTAAAAGAATACAAAAACATATGTAAAACCCTAAACAAACAAAACTACGTTGTTTGCCTAGGATGATGTTTGGCAATGTTTGGCTCTATGTCAGGCCTTATGAGGGGTTCTATGTTGGGTACTCGACTCGGCTTAAATCAATTTTATTCATGATATTTTTTTTTTCGTCACACAATTACAATCTTTATTCATAAAATTAATAAGAAACTAATAAAAACTACTATTAAAGATATTAAGACTACCCAATTATTCAATCTAGCTAATCAACTTTCTAGGCAGCCCCATTGATACGGAATGATGGATTAAAGAATCAAAGATTCCTTGAACCGTATCAGACTCTCTCACTTAACAAGAACTCGCTCTTGAGTTCTATAGAGAATTCCAACACAAGCACAGGATAATAAACCGATGATCTTCTCACGAATCTTGTAAGGCTCGAACAACAATATGAACTCGAATGCCTGTTCACAAACAAAAGAAGTTGCATACAATCCCAAGGAAACCTCGAACCCAACAATTTCCCCATCTTCCATCGCCAAGACAAATTTAATTTCATCAATTTTTCCCAATCAATAAGGAGCTGTACATGTCTGGCCTGGATAGAAGAAATCTCGACAGGAGAAGATTTACCAACAGTAATTTTTTCAGTAGGAATAATAATTTCTTGACTCGAGAAACCATCCATTGAATTATTGGACAACAAATCTATCGGGGATAGAGGTGTTGGTGCCTCATCTGCGAAAATTCCTTCCTCTTCCATGTTTGCAAATTCTTCCAATATCACATGGTCTATGATTGCTGCATCGATCTCAACTTGGGGCTTATCAGTGGGGAAAGATGGAACAAACATGGCCTCTTCACCATTAGGGTAAACATACGAACGCATCCTCCTCAAACATGGCCTGCAATACTTTTGATTCAGGTTTTACTACAAAGGGTGCTATTGTGGTTGGATGGATCTGATGTTGCTGTTGAGTGATCCAATCTCGATTCTCATAGACTAGACAACTATGAAAACTTAAGTGAGAAACTGCATGAACATTAGGGTCATCAGCAGCGAATTTCCCAGTTACACACCTATGACATGTAGATTTCTTGTGTTGTGAGACCAGCTTTTGCACCATCCCTAAAATCTCATCAAGGGCACCATCTATATGATCAAAATGATGGTGGAGATCTCGTATAATCATGGATACACTAGTGGTCGCCATAGGAGAAACATGCTCTGATACCACTTGGTGCAGTAGCCGAAGACTAAATTTTGTATTCATTCCACGAACGAAATCCATAGAAGAACAAAGGGTCGAATTACGTTTAAATCCTTGAACACGAATCAAAGATTTGATGATAATGAGAGAAAATCTCAACAATTGGAATAACCAATCAAAGTTTCATTGATATTTGAAAAAGAAGAATCGATAACAAAAGGCCTAACTATGCCTATTTATAGCCTACAATGCGTCCTACTCTAAAAAAGAAAAATATCATACGTAAAACCTTAAACAAAAAAACTGTGTTGTTTGGTTGGGATGATGTCTAGTAATATTTGGTTTTATGTCAGGCTCAATGTGTTGGGTGGGCTAGCCCATTTGTGGGCCAACCCACTAATACAACACTTGAGGGTTTCTCAAGTTTAAAAAGGACAAGCAGCAGCCGCCACTTATTTTTTGAGTGAGACGAAGAGAGAGAAAGGGCTAGAGAGAGAGACTTCAAGGTCTTGATTGGAGGGCGATTCCAAACCCGATTGAGACGAAACTTTACACACGGGATTCTCTCATCGAGCTCTACCCATCTACCGATTCAGATTTCGGATTTCCTCTTCGTTTGGTAACACCTTTCCAAACCCACTTCTTTGACAGTTGTAGTTTTTGGGGGATGATTTTGTAGCAGATTAGCTTGGTTGATATTGGTGATATTATTGTCATCCGAATATTTCGGGTAGACCTGTGTATTCCCATTATTGTGATAGTGGAGATTTTTGACTGGACTAGGTCCCGTGATTTTTCCCAATTTGGGTTTTCCACGTAAAAATTTTGGTGTCCTGTGCCCTTTATTTTTCCTTGCATTTTATTATCACTGTTGGTATTATTATTTGGTGATTTGGTTTATTCCTATTTTAACTGGTACTTGGGGAAAGAGAAATTTATCCTGGGCTAACTCTGATATTGTGTGTCTGTATTGGTACCCCTTTCCCAACAAGTGGTATCAGAGCAGTCAGGTTAGGCTGCTCAATTGTACCTGTTAAAATGGATGATTCAGATAGTGGTTGCATGATAAAATTAAATGCCACTAATTATTCAATTTGGAAGCCTAGAATGGAAGACTACTTGTATTGTAGAGATTTGTTTGAACCTGTTCTAGGGGATAAATGCAAACCAAGTGATATGAGTGATGAAAAATGGGCTAATATGCACAGGAAAACTGTTGGTAATATTAGAAAATGGATTGGTCAAAGTATTTTTCAACATTTTGCTAATGACACCAGAGCTGATATATTATGGAAAAGGCTTGAGAGTATGTATGAAAGAAAGACAGGTTTGAATAAGGCTAGTTGTCTGAAGCAGATTACTCGAATGAGATATAAGGATGGGGAAGATATGACTGAACACTTGAGTAATTTTTAGGGATTGATAAACCAGACAACTACATTAAATTTGAATCTGGATGATGAAGTGCAGGCTTTATTATTGTTCAGTTCACTACCGGACAGTTGGGAAACCATGGTGGTCTCCATCAGTAATTCAGCTCCGAATGGTGTGTTGACCATGGCTATTGCAAAAGAGGCCGTGATGAATGAAGAGTTCAGGAGGAAGGAACAAGGAATTGTCTATGAGTTCCAGGCCCTGGTGACAGAAAAGAAAGAAAGAAGAGGGAGAAGTAAAAGTAGAGGACCCCACAACAGGAATGACAAATCCAGAGGCAGGTCTGAGTCGCGAAAAAATGTTGCATGCTATTATTGTAAAAAGAATGGACATTATATGAAGGAGTGTAGAATTCTAAAACGGGATCATGCTGAGAAAAATGGTAAGGCGAAGGAAAAAGATGATGAGGACACTACAGCAGTTGTAGCAGCCCATGATGACATGTTTGTGTTCTGTGATGATGGTCAGGTGAATATTATTCACTATGACAGTGACTGGGTAGTTGATTCAGGTGCATCCTACCATGTTACTCCTCACAGGCATTTTTTCTTAACCTACACCGAAGGAGATTTTGGATGTGTTAGGATGGGAAATGAGGTCTCATGCAAAGTTGTTGACATGGGAGACATATACTTGGACACAGATACCGGGTGTCAGCTGATATTGAGAAATGTTCGACATGTTCCTGATATTCGACTTAACCTTATTTCTACAGGAAAACTTGACGATGAGGGCTATTATAGCTCGCAAGGTGAAGGCAAATGGAAACTTAGCAAAGAAAATCTCGTTGTTGTCAGAGGAAAGAAGCACAGCACCCTCTACGTGATGCAAGCCAAGTTGAGGAAGGGAGAAGTGAATGCAGTTCGTGATTCCTCGATTGACCTTTGGCATAGGCGACTTGGACACATGGGTGAAAAAGGGATTCAAACACTTGTTCGCAAACAACTCCTACCTGAAATTAGAGGTAATGCACTTAAACCTTGTGTTGACTGCATTTATGGGAAACAACACAGAGTTGCATTTCAAAATTTTCTTCCATCTAGAAAATTGAATCATTTAGAATTGGTGCACACTGATGTCTGCTATATGAAAGATAAGTCTCTTGGTGGTGCTGTTTATTTTGTAACCTTTATTGATGACTTTGCTAGAAAGGTTTGGTGTTTTGGTTTGAAATCAAAAGATCAGGTTTTGGATGTGTTTAAAGACTTCCATAGCAAAGTTGAAAGAGAAACTGGTAAGCAGTTAAAGTGTGTACGTGCTGATAATGGTGGTGAGTATAGAGGACCATTTGAAATCTATTGCAAGTCCCGTGGGATCAGATTGGAAAAGACTGTGCCAAAAACTCCTCAAGAAAATGGAGTAGCAGAGAGAATGAACAGATCCATCACTGAACGGGTAAGATGTATGCTCTCTAATGCTAAATTGCCAAAATCCTTTTGGGGTGAGGCAATGAGGACTGCGGTCGATTTAATTAATCTTTCTCCATCAGTTCCTCTAGATGGTGACATCCCAGAGAGAGTATGGACGGGAAAAGATATATCTTTTAAGCACTTGAGAGTTTTTGGTTGCCGGGCATTTGTTCATATTCCCAAAGATGAAAGGTCAAAACTTGATGTAAAATCAAAGCAGTGCATTTTCTTGGGTTATGGACATGAAGATTTCGGTTATAGGCTGTATGATCCTATTGAAAAGAAGGTGATCAGGAGCAGAGATGTTGTCTTCTTTGAAGATCAAACCATTGAAGACATTGATAAAGGTGATAACTCAAAATCCTCGGATGACATTCCTGCTAGCTCAAATTCAGATCCAAATCCAATTCCAGTACCTGTTGATTTTAATCAAGGGGGAGCTGAGACAGAGCAGAGAGAGGATATTGATGATGGTAATAATCCTACTGCTGATGAACCTGAACATGAGGAGCCACCTACACCACCACCGCCACAACAAGAAGAGCCTAGAAGATCTACCAGAGAGAGGAGACCTTCTAGCAGGTATAATTCTCATGAATATTTGTTGTTGACAGATGGAGGAGAGCCAGAGTCCTACAGTGAGGCTCTAGAGCATGAGAATAAAGAAGACTGGTTGCGAGCCATGCAAGAGGAGATGGTGTCCCTGCATGAGAATCATACTTATGACTTAGTGAAATTGCCTAAGGGTAAGAGAGCTCTGAAGAACAAATGGGTTTTTAGGTTGAAAACTCAGGAGCACACATCACAACCAAAGTATAAAGCAAGATTGGTTGTGAAGGGATTTAGTCAAAAGAAAGGTATAGATTTTGAAGAAATTTTCTCTCCTGTAATAAAAATGTCATCAATTCGAGTTGTTCTTGGTATTGCAGCCAGTTTGAATTTGGAGATTGAACAACTTGATGTGAAGACAGCCTTCCTGCATGGCGACTTGGAAGAGGAGATCTACATGGAGCAACCGGAGGGGTTCAAAGAAAGTGGCAAGGAAAACCTTGTATGCCGTCTCAAGAAGAGCCTGTATGGGTTGAAACAGGCACCGAGACAGTGGTATAAGAAGTTTGACTCCTTCATGACAGACCATGGGTACCACAGGACTACATCTGATCACTGTGTTTATGTGAAAAATTTTTCAGATGGTGATTTTGTTATTCTCTTGCTATATGTTGATGATATGTTGATTGTTGGTCATGATACTGTAAAGATTGACAGGTTGAAAAAGGAGTTAAGTAAATCCTTTGCAATGAAGGATTTGGGTCCGGCTAGACAGATATTGGGGATGAAAATCTCACGTGACAGGCAAAATGGGAAGCTCTGGTTGTCTCAAGAAAAATACATTGAGAAAGTACTCAACAGGTTTAACATGAGCAAGGCTAAGGAAGTCTCAACTCCACTTGCAGGGCACTTTAAATTGAATATCAAGCAGTGTCCTATAAGTGAGAAAAATAAAGAAGACATGAAAAAGGTTCCTTATGCTTCGGCCGTTGGTAGCTTGATGTACGCTATGGTTTGCACCAGGCCAGATATTGCTCATGCAGTTGGAGTGGTCAGTCGGTATCTCTCTAATCCCGGTAAGGAGCATTGGAATGCTGTCAAATGGATTCTCAGGTATCTCAAGGGAACTCCTAGATTGTGTCTATGTTTCGGCAATGGTAAAACTATGCTAGATGGATACACTAATGCAGATATGGCAGGTGATCTTGATAATAGGAAGTCCACATCTGGGTGCTTGATGATTTTTGCAGGGGGAGCAGTGTCATGGCAAAGTAAGTTACAGAAGTGCATCGCCCTTTCTAGTACGGAGGCAGAGTATATTGCAACCACTGAAGCATGCAAGGAGACTCTTTGGTTGCAGAAATTCCTTCAGGAATTGGGTATGAAACAAGAGAAGTATAGCCTTTACTGTGATAGTCAGAGCGCTATTCATTTGTGTAAGAACTCTACATTTCACTCTCGATCCAAACATATTGATGTGAGGTATCATTGGATTCGAGAAGTACTGGACTCCAAATTGTTGACACTTGAGAAAGTGCATACAGATGATAATGGTGCTGACATGTTTACCAAGGCATTGCCTAAGGAGAAGCTTTTATTTTGTAGACAAGAAGCAGGTCTGATGGAGCCCCCCAAATGAGCTGGAGGGGGAGATTGTTGGGTGGGCCAGCCCATTTGTGGGCCAACCCACTAATACAACACTTGAGGGTTTCTCAAGTTTAAAAAGGACAAGCAGCAGCCGCCACTTATTTTTTGAGTGAGACGAAGAGAGAGAAAGGGCTAGAGAGAGAGACTTCAAGGTCTTGATTGGAGGGCGATTCCAAATCCGATTGAGACGAAACTTTACACACGGGATTCTCTCATCGAGCTCTACTCATCTACCGATTCAGATTTCGGATTTCCTCTTCGTTTGGTAACACCTTTCCAAACCCACTTCTTTGACAGTTATAGTTTTTGGGGGATGATTTTGTAGCAGATTAGCTTGGTTGATATTGGTGATATTATTGTCATCCGAATATTTCGGGTAGACCTGTGTATTCCCATTATTGTGATAGTGGAGATTTTTGACTGGACTAGATCCCGTGATTTTTCTCAATTTGGGTTTTCCACGTAAAAATCTTGATGTCCTGTGCCCTTTATTTTTCCTTGCATTTTATTATCACTGTTGGTATTATTATTTGGTGTTTGGTTTATTCCTATTTTAACTGGTACTTGGGGAAAGAGAAATTTATCTTGGGCTAACTCTGATATTGTGTGTCTGTATTGGTACCCCTTTCCCAACACAATGATTATCACCCCATCTAGGGGCTCTACAAATTAAATAGGAACCAAAATATGATGGGTCTTATGATGGGTCCTATGTCGAGTGCTCGATAGGGTTTGATTCAGCTTTATTTGTGACGTTTCTTCTTTCACCATATAATTACAACCCTTATTCATAAAATTAATAGGAAAACTAATAAAAACACTACCAAAACTACTGCTAAAAATATTACGAATACCCAGTTATTCAACCTGATCAACTTTCTATGCAGCCCTATTGATATGGAATAATGGATTGAAGGACCAAGGGTGCCTCAAACTGTATCACTAAACAACTTAAAACCATTTTTTTGGATTATTTTGTAAGATGTTAGAAAATGAAAAAGCAAGATCTATTAAAAATAAAATGTAGAATGCACAAACATTTTTCCTGTAAAACTATTCTTAGCTTCAAACCTTCCTAGTGCACTTTTATTGTTTTCGATATGTTTATATAAATATCTGATTGTTTCATTACATGAAAAGCACTTGCCCATTCCATAATTTGATAGTACCCATTTTGAATCATGTTAAGTTTAACGTCGTTTTTCACACTGTGTATTTGCTTTTGTTATGTCTTGGAAACCTGTGAAAATTATCTTCCTTCATCATTTTTGCTTAGATGTTCTACCCAGGATTCAGAAAAGAGAAAAAAACATCAAACTTTTGCCAAAAGGAAAATAAAAATTTCCCAGTAGCTCAACGTATTAAAAAAAGAACTATTGTATCTTATTCAATAAAAAAAGTGGTGTTTGAGTTCCGTTTGAATGGAATATAAGTTTTTGAATTTAGGAAAAGGAGTTAAACTTAAAAAAAAAAAAAAAAAACCCCAAAGCTCCGTCAAGATGAGCGGTGTGTGTAGGTAAATGTGATGAGGCTAAATACTATTTCAACTGAAAATTCTTTAATACCGCTTAATAAAAAAAGTGACACAGTTAACGGGAGCAAATGATTTGGATACAAAGCTTTAACTAGGAGGTTATCCTGCCAAGGGTGGGTATGGTCATGTACCATCTAAAGTCAAAAACATGCAACGTTTAATCAATTAATCCTAAAAATGCATGCAGCTGACAATTTCAAAATCTAATTCCAATTAATTGATCCAACAATTTATTATCTTGATATTTTTTGGAGGAAGGATAAGATGGATGGTTTGGGTTGGAGCAAGAAGTATAAGTGAGAAGTTCAGAATTTGAACTCTCCTACTTGCACTAGAAAAGAAAGGGGAAAAAAAATCTTGACGTTTTCTTAAATTATGGGTTAGTTTGAAAAATCTTCTATGGGATATCAATTCATTAAAAATTTTTTTCAAGCCATTTAATATTTATATCTGTAAATAAAAGTAAACATATTTCATGTCCCGCAAGTCAAACACGTGTCATTATTGCTCACTTCAAAGTCCACTTTGACTAACAATTGCTCTTGGAGAGCACCAGCTGTTGGATGCTTACAGCCGCAACCCGACACAAAAACAAACGAACAAAATAGTGAAGAAACGTGGAAAATCATCACATAGTAACAAGATAGCAATCTTAATAAGCTTTCTTAACAGGAAAACGCACTGTAACCTTCTGCTGTCCACGAAATTGACATCCCAAATCTTGCCATCAGGGTCCATGAAATTGACATCGCACTGTAACTTAATTATTTTTACAATAGTAAATGTGTTTGGATAGAATATTATTTAAAGTATTATTTAAAATAATTACTGTAGCACATTTTATGATGTGATGTATATGAGATAAAAAATAGTTCAAAATATACAAAATTGATTTGAAAAATATTTTTATGATACAAGCGAAATATTATTTAAAATAAAAGTGCTATCTAGACCCTGCTGTCCATGAAATTAACATCCCAAATCTTGCCAGCAGGGTCCATATAACAATATTTGGATAGCACTTTTATTTCAAATAATATTTTGCCAAAAAAAACTTCTTTAGTTACTTATGAAATCAGGCATCAAATAAACCGAAAAAAAAAATAGTAATCACCAAAGCGAAAAAAACAAAGTGATGACGGCGGTCGAACCTTTTTACGCGATGAGGAGTAATTCCTTATAACATGTTTATTCCTAATAAATAATTAGCAATTTTGGAAGTAGCACATTTAAATAGTAGAAGACACTCCAATAAGGAATGACAAGTCATCCATGCAACTAGTTGCGGAGCCAAGAATTTGATTGAGGGGGCAAGCTAAGCATGCATATAAACATTATTTTAAACGTCAAAAAGTTCAAGATTAAATATGCAGATAAAATTTAAAACGTTCAAATAAATTTTAGTGATAATATTTTGATTGACTTTTAGCTTTACGAGTTTTTCTTAGATTGATTTTCAAGAGAGAAAAAAATATTTGAGCATGTTGACTATTTAAAATAACCATACCCTGTAGGAATCTGGACATTAAAAGACATGGAAACTTCAAAGTTATTGGGCTTAACATCTATTTTAATAGTCCTTTCTTGAAAAAAAAATACATTTTCTTGGTCATCATTGCCAAAGAATTCTCAAATCATGTCAAGTTACTAAATAATTGAAAAAATCACTAGCATAATTAATTAAAAGTTATAGGCTGAAAATTTTCAATACCTTTTTAACCAAAATAAGTATACAAATTTAAATTTTGATTTTCAAAAGATTATTCAACAGACAAGTTGTTTATTATCCATACTTATTATCTTGTCGAAAATCCTAGTTTCAGTTTTTCTCCAGTCACCACAGTAGAACAAATTAAATTCACTATATCCAATAACACAAGGAAAAATGCTGAAATTAATCTAAGGTGAAAAACAGAAGAGAGCATTGTGAATTTGTCATCAAAAATGACAATTTTTTTGATTAACGAGGAAAGAAAAAATAACTATTATCCCATCAGAGATAAGGGAAATAATTTTCATTTGTCATCTAAAAAAAACCCAATAAAATCCAAATTTGCATAAATTAAACAGATAAAAAATACAAAATTAAAGTTACAACATTAGGAGAAAATATACGGAAAAATATAACCACCAAAATGTAATAGTTCCATCTTTCATCACAAAAAAAAAGTCCATAATGACTGCACTGAATCTTAGAGCATTAGGAAGATGAACTTATGAATCAGTATGAGTAAAAAATTGGAAATCTTTCGTAAATTTAAATTTTGTTTAGTAAGTGAAAGGGTAATTACATACGCCGGTGCGTGGATCTTGTAAGTCAACTTAAATCTCCAATTGCCAGTTAATGTGGAGTAATCTAGCATTTCAATGTTCCAGAAGTAACTAATTAAATCCCCGAAAGGGCCATGACCTATATATATATAAATATAAATATATATATATATATATATAATCTTGTGTTCCCAATTATTGAAATCCACTGTTGTCCTCGTTTATGATTCTACTTTCTAGGATTTTCTCATAACTAAAGAGGGAATGTGAACTAGCCACTGGATGTTTCAAGAAAATTTAAAGTACGTAGTAGGACTTCATTAGTTGTAACATTTGATTGAAAGAAACATTTAGGCAAGATTTCATTTGTTGTAGCTTTTAGTTGATAAAACGTTTGCACCTGATTTGTACCTGGGAAACTGGCAACCTATATGTAGCTCCGGCATGCTTCTCTCTATCATATTTAAAATAATTTAGATGTTGATACATGAATCAATTTATATTGTGAAATTCCTTAAAGTGGACCAATTGTTAAATTTATATCAAAATTAGGATTGTCACCAAAAATTTTAATTTGGTAGCAGACAGGTAACTTGTATTTTGAAGGGGGGATTTTTTTAACCACAGAAATTACTTTCATTACATTGCAAAAGATAAACATTAAAAAATTGTCAAAAATATTGCTCTTTTCACATGATTTTTATTGCCAAAAAATTGGCAATTTTTAAAGCAGCAAAATTATCATCCAGAATTCCTTATAAGATGCTTATTCCAAAAAAAAAAATGCTTATTCCAAATAATTAATTGGCAATTTTGGAAGTAGCGAATTTAAATAGTAAAAGATACCCCAATACGGAATGATTGTTTGGACAACAAGAATTTGAGGTAAAAATTTCAGATTTTATTTTGCTTGCATCATACACACAATTCCTAATCACCTTTTTATCTCATATACATCACATCACACAATATGCTACAGTAACTGGATCAAATAAATCATCCAAATAAATTCTTATCCAAATGTCAACCATGCAAAAATATTTGGGCAATCTGGACATTAATAGACATAGTAACTTCAAGTTACCAGTCCTTTCTTAAAAATATAAATCAATTTTCTGGTTCATCATTGTCACAAATATCTCAAATCTCAACAAGTTCCTAAATGACTTAAAAAACCACCAGCATAATTAATTAAAAGTCATAGGTTGAAAAATCTCATTAGCTTTTTCTTTTAACTAAAATAAGTATACATATTTAATTTTGATTACAAAAGTCTATTCCACAGACAAGTTACTTATTATCGATACTTAGTATCTAGTCTAAAATCTTGCTTTTAGCTTTTTTCAGTCACTGCAGTAGAACAAATTAAAATCACTATACCCAATAGCATAAGGAAAAATATCGAAATAAAAAATGACAATTTATTTGATTAATGAGGAAAGGAAAAATAAGTATTAACCCAACGGAGGTGTGGGAAATAGTTTTCATTTGTCATTTAAAAAAAAAAATGAAAACCATGGGTTGCGCAATCTTTAGTTTCAATGATTGGCAAATCAAAACGATGATTTGGACCAATATTTTTTAGCTAGTTCTTCTTTTATTAGTATAGGTAATCAAGCACTTGGCAAAACAAAGAATGCAAAACAAGAAAGCGACTAAGTTCTTCGTTGAGCTTCGGACGCAGCTGCGTACAATCACCAGGTGGACCAGATGTCTGAAGCATCTCAAGTTGAAGTATCGCTGAGTATAGGACAAAACTTCGGACATTGATTAAAGATTCGGATATCCAAAGGGTAAAGGACAAATCGTTCATGACAATCGGACGATGGAACAGTTGCTCAGTTGAAGCATAGAATGTCCGACAAACAAAGAGCAAAACTTAGAATTCTCTGTCTCTGTCGAACACTTCTATTGGACTACAAGGTGATTTTCAGCTTGCCCAGAATGCTCAGACATTTTAGTTGAGATAATATGCTTCGGTCCGGAGGTACCATATGAAATCCATTGAAATATATATTTACAAAGTCTTAACTTCAACTAAAAGTAATAGAAAGGACATCAGTTCATAATTAGCAGGGTTAAAATGCATCATCTTCCAAGATTGGAAACTGTATATCAAGGAAATTACTCTTAAAATAACAATCTGTCGTCATGATTTTCTGCAAGCTAATGCAGTTATAATTCCACCAGCTATGAGTACCACAGCAGTAACTGAAATGCCAATTCCAATGACACCATCTGCACCATAAAGTTAAGCTTTTATTTCATGTATTGCCATACTCGAACAAAAAAAAATCCCGAGGATTCAAAGCAATATAGTTATCACCTTTTGTAATTTGTTCTTTTACTATCTTCTCAAGGTATAAAGCCCGCCTCCAATCAGGTTTAATCTAGCAAACATAGACAAAAGCAATGGGATAAAAACACCACTCTTGAATACAACCAAAATGTTCTACAGTTTATTTCTTTTGACAAGTAATATTGGTTAAGAATGTTAAACTATGAGCAATTTCACTAGTGGGAGCAGAGAACTAACCTCCAAACATTTCTATACAAGTTGCGGGCGTCTTGAATAGTCACCACTTCTATAACAACCAACAGCTAGAAGGTAAAGCTTTTCACTCTTCTGCGAAGGACTATTGGTCTTAGAGAAAGAAACTGCACACAGACAATAGATAGTG
Organism: Coffea arabica; assembly: GCF_036785885.1. NCBI lineage: Eukaryota > Viridiplantae > Streptophyta > Magnoliopsida > Gentianales > Rubiaceae > Coffea > Coffea arabica. Next base: position 889 of record NC_092325.1, on the reverse strand, counting down.
TTTAGCAGTGAGAGTAGTTTGCAATTCATATTTAAATCAAATTTAAACACCAAAACTCCAATTGCAGTTCTCTCCTTCCAACTTTCTAAAAAGGTCATACACTCTCAGAACAGTATTTTTTATAGTATGACAAAAATTACCGTTCTATGTAAGTAACAAGTACTACAATTAAATTTATGTAAAATTTTGATTCTTCTACTTGTGAAAACCCAGCAAACTCTAACACATGCAATGACATAATTCCTTCATAGGACATAGCAGATGCTTATGACATGCAGTATTATAAAAAAAAAAAAAAAAAAAACTCTTAGTAACATCATCACTTCTCTGGATAGCAAACATCTATATTCCAGTAGTAATATCTATGTTACTTCTCTAGTTTTCACTCTTTTGAAACCTAATTTGAAGTATAAAAAAAAAAAATCAATAATGATCATGAGATCAGTGCACCCGACAATTTAAAAATTATAACAATCATGTAGATTCACAACTTCTCGAAAACGTGGAATTATAAGAATCACTGATAATGACTAAGTTGAGAGGCTGAGATCTAAAATGAATGAGGGAAAAATTATGTTTGATACTATTAACATGTTCAATTTAAAATGTTAAAGTACGCAGGGAAAAATTATGTTTGATACTATTAGGTTGTTGTTACTTTGATTCTAATGGCAATGATAACTATGAAGGGATCATGCTCAGTTGCAATAGCATCATCATGAGCTTCCTCAAATTGATTACATATGGTTTAAACCATTGGCTTCATGCTGCGGAGGCAAAGAAAAAAAGACTACTGATTATAAATCTATATAACACGAAGTCACGAATTCTTGTTTTTCTCAAGCATTGATTTACATTGACAATACCACAAGGCACAAAACAATGGATC